>NC_052536.1:25954905-26572215 GCF_016699485.2 Gallus gallus
GCCTCAGACTTGCTGAATTTTCAAACAAGCTCCATTGTATGACGACTAGGGCAGCCCCTTACACATGGGAGGCACTTCTCTAAAGAATTTAGAGAATCACTTAATTGATCACATTTTAAAATGTTACTTACTCTTATACTGGTAAGGAGCAGCGCAACAAGATGCAACAATGAATTCATGATTGAGGTTGGAATCTTCAGTTTGAGCTGTGATACTTTCTCTCTGCCTCTCAAGCTTTTACACTGGTCTTTGTTTCTTCCTTGTACTTAATGTTTATGTAGTTTCTGGAACAGCAACCATTTCTGCTTGGTCTTTATACAATGTGTTTGCAGTAGAATGGAGAGTTATGTGTTGATTGTACAGCGAGCTCTTTGCTGCTACTTCTGAGGCAAGGGAGAAGAAATGCTTAACGAGGCATAGCAACAACTTGATAGCTTTATCTTGGGGAACAGATGTCAAGAGCTACCACAGGATCAGAACTTCCTTGTAGTGCCATCAGTGGCTTCTGCTAGAAGACTGTGTCCAAAGCTATAATTGAGGACATGTAATTTATGCAAATGGCAAAAAGTCTTTCATCAACTACAGCAGACAGGGAAAATGCTAGATTGTTACTAGTCTACCTTGGAGTTACTGATATTTGACTAGAAACTATCTCTACTAAAAGAAATTATCCATTCTCGGAGTTTCAAAGGAAATAAAATGAATTGAGTTTGTAACCTGTCTTATCAAGGAGACAGGGAGGAAAGAAAGTCTTTTTTTTTTCACCTGAAGCTTGCCACTGTACAAAAACAACATCCCCAGTAGTATAATGTTATATGGGAGAAAGGACCATACATTTATTTCTGGATCTGCATTATGACATCCCCTCTGATCTGTGTTTCTTTAGTTAGCAGGGCTTTTTTTCTCTTCCTTCCCCCTTCCCCCCCCCCCCCCCCCCCCCCCCATAGACAGCTGCATTTCCTAGATGCAGCCCCGTTCCTGAGTTCTTTTTATTCTGCCTGGCAGAGGTAGACACTTAAAGGATGAAGCTCTTTCCCTCAGCAAATACTGAGCAGGATCTATCTAATGCTCTGCAGACAGTTTAGATGACATAATGAGCCACAGCCTGTATTTAAATACAGAGCATTTTGTACAATAACCAACTTCTAACAGTGTAACAGTCCATAGTCTTCCTCTGTCACCTCTTGTTAGAAAGTTGTATGTACTGAATGATAGCTCCTGAGGGGTATTACCTGCTTTGCTGTTGTTGCACCTGCTGTAAACTTGATGAAAGCGTTGTTTTTTTTTTTCCTTACTACCTCCTGACTTGAGCCTGGCCAAACCCTAGAGATGAGACAATGGGGAGTCATGAGGAACTATGCTTTCTAATGGGGTGTTTTTTTGTGGGTCAGTACAAGCTGGTTTATATCTTCTCTGCTAAGAGAAAATCAAAATCTAAGTTTTGTTGTTTGCCTTTGTAGTAAAAACAAAACAAACAAAGAAAAAGCAATAAAAAAACCACTTGTCTAACACATACTACTAGTTTCTATGACAGTCTTGCTCAACTTGTTGGGAGAATGTTCTTGTTTTGCCCTTTTGTTTTTTTTTTAATTACTGCCTCCTGTGAGTTTGTTGGGATTTTAGTCCATGTCCTGCAGCCTGAAGAGTCACAGCTGGTGTATTTACCATAAATGCAAAGGAGGAAGAAGAAATGTTGAAGGATCTGTATTTTTTAGGTCAGAGTGATCTGTTGGATCAGAACTTGTAATTTCTGTTCCTGGTCCCTGCTGTACTGTTGATGAATTCCTCCTGTTTGCACTTCAGAGAGCTTTTCTTGTAAAAGTGCTTTTGGGATTTTTCCCATCCTGCTGTGTTACCAGTTTTGCAGTTCTGTCTTCTACAATTCAGTGCACTAGTTTTCCATCCCCAGAATAAAGCAGTAGGATGACTACTTTGCAATAGGAGGTTGGGAGCGCTCTTTCTTCCCCACACATACAGCAGTATTTTGAAGAGTGTTCTTAGAAGAAAGGAGAAGAGTCATTCATTCAACAAACACGCAGCTCCTGTAAGACAAGGGATCTGGCAGTGTATTCTCCTCCAGCCCCTCTACCACTTCCATTTCCTGCACCATTTGCTTTGTACGAGTCACTGGGACACAGGCATTACTATAGCACACCTTTTCTTTTGGGTTATTATTGCCTTGCTTTGGGATCAGATAAAGGCAGGTGTTCACGTTCCCTTGACCTGTCCATCAAAACACCCTACAGCTGGGAAAATAACTAATTATTTTCTGAAAAGTGCAATTGTAATTTAAGTTTCTGAATGCCCCTTGTAACAGAGACAGTGTGGTATCACAGTGTCCGTGCAGGTAATTATGCTTAGTATTTAGCAAAGCTAATTGTTACGGCTGCAATTCACTGACTTGCTGTCTTCTGGGCATATCTCTTCAGCTGGATGTGCCTCTGCTGCTACAGCTATGAGATGAGGATGGTAACTGAGTGACCAAATGAACAGCTGGACAGAACTGAAAGAGTACTTAGGGAACAGGATAATGATCTCTACTGCTTTGTTTACAGTTCTCTGTAAGAGTTCAATGACACTCTTGAAATAACATTATTTCTGCAGCAGTTGCATTTACCTTGAGGTCTATTAATTTTGAGATCTTCCAAAAGGAAGAGGGGAAAATGTAGGCTTTCAGCTAGCAGATAGATTATGGGCTTTTGTATAGTCGTCTGCTTTCAGATGCTTTTCAACTCCTTTGTCATCTACAAGGGTAGATTATCTACTAAAAACAATATTTCAGTCAATATTGCCTCTTCAGGTTAGAGAGGGCACCAATAAAATTAAATTACCTCCCATCCACTCATAGTGGTTGGTTTTTATTTTATTCCCTTTCCACCCCCCCAAATGTGTCCTGTCTTGACATCTGTGGATGTCACAGACTTCATAGTTGAGAGCTTTTCTTCACAGGGAGCCACCCGGTGTTTTTTCTCACTTGGTAGCAAGAAATATTTGGGAATATCAACTGAGGTTTCTTCTGGGATCAAAGTGGGTTGCTTCCAGCAGCTTTTCTTATTATGTCTGTCTGCGAGGACCTCTGAAGAGATGTGGATTTTGGTGGCAGCACTGTGATGTGTTGCCAGTTATCCCTCTCAGATTTGCTTCATAGGCTATAGCTGGAGGAAGACATCTGTTTTATAGACTTCTCTTGTTTTCTTTGTATCTGAAATTCTGGTGTAGTGACCTGACAGTAAGACCTCAAGCTCTAGGCATGCACCTAGACTTTCGTTTTCAACTGTGTCACTGTGGCACAGCTGTAGTTTTGTGCATCACTTCCATGAATGTTAGCCAACATTAAGGCTTCATAAATAGTTTTAAGTGGAGAAAACTGGTTGAGAATGTCGGATTCACTTAATGTGTTTTGCCCAGAGGCAGAGCTAAAGTTGTACGAGAACAGGTCATTGGAAACTGCTATCTACTTTGTGTTTTGTTTCTAAGCTTTAATTTGTTATTGTTTGAAGAATTTGTTTCCAAGAAATTCCTGGTCAGGAATGCCATTTTATCAGTTCTTGTTTCTAGACTTTTCTTAAACAGTTCTAATTTTATTATGTCTTGGAACTAGGAGATGTGTTTTGTTATGTGTAATGCATCTTAGAGTATGAGTGACAAGGAGGTTTGAGATCTAAATGCATTCCACAGCAGTGTGGTGTGAGGTTTTTGTATCCTCTTTAGAGAGGACTCTAAAGCTTTCATTTCCTCCTGCTGAAAGCCTTCACTTTCAGTTTGACCCAACTCTGGAGTAACTGGCTGAATGACAGTTGTGAAAGAAATGTGGTCCAAGCTGGAAAATAAGGCTGACCAAGATTCTAACCTGTGGTGGTGTAAAGCCTTTTCTTTCTAGAAGATAATCTTTTTCTAAGACCCATAACAAAAGTGTAAATGAGTCTCTGACACTGGAAATGACAAAAATGACCTTTAGGGAAATAGAAAAGGATTGGAGAGAGATGACTCATCTTAGGTAGATGTACAAAGTTTTCATTCTTGCTTGTCATTGCTATGGAATTTAAGGAAGCTCTCGTTTATACACTGCTGTTCATGTGAGATGTGGAGCTCTTGGGCAGCAGGAGAGTATATGTAGCAATGGAAGTGTGAGTCCTTTGCACATGCAGCAGAAGGTGTATCAAGCAAAGTTCTTTAGAGATGAGGGCGGAAAAATGAAATAGGACTGGAGCCCCAAGTGCTTCAACACACACATTGCATCCATCCTGTCTTTAGCGGTCTGAAAGAAACTGCACAGAGGTTGCAAAGGGGTTTGACAACCCCTATAGGATAGACTTACTGGTTCTGTGTCAGATGTGAGCATCCAGATGCAGTCACTACTCAGAAAGGCCTGAGAGCTGATAAAGTGTGCAGGAAAGCATCCTTTTCTTGTCTAAGTTCTTTCTCAGCTATTACTAAGAGCCATGAGAATATAGCACAAGCTGCACTTCAGTGTATTCATGTGCCCCTAGGTGATGTCTTGATGGTCTCCCACAGATAGAAGAATAGATTCTAATGAAAGCATTTTCATTTCTTTATTTGCTTGTCTTCTGCACACCATGAGACTGCCTTGAATGCTCTGAGCCAGTGAGTAGCTACCGTGGTACCACAATCTGCTGTTTTTCTTTCTGAACACAATTCCCAACCACAGCCTGGTGCACTGGCTATTTTGTGGTTTTCCTTCAAAGTCTAGACTCTGGAGTTGACCAGAGGCTGGATGAGCCTAAAACTCATTTAATGATCCGGGAATAAACTTATAGGAAGAAACCGTTCATTGCCTCATGGCCTGTGTGGCTCTGCTATCATGAGACTTGCTAAGACTGCTTGCTGAGGGGATGGAGGGCAAGTAGCCAAGGAGCCTCCAGCCACCGAGGCAGTCTGAAGGGTACAGAAGCCCTGTGCCTTTCGGCTACCTTGGATTCCTTGAGATGAGGATCATGATGGTGGAGAAGCATTCAAATCCTTCTCAAATAGTGTCTGTCGTATTTTTCCCTGTCACATAGTATGTGGAGTAAAAACTCGCTAGAAGAAGGAAAATCAATTGACAAGCAACCGTAACTAGAAACATGAAATCTTTGATAGCCAAGGCAGGACTCGGTGAGGAAAACGAGAGTTTCCCATATAGAGCCCTACCCTGTTTCATTGCTGAGTTTATCTGTTTCCTGTTGCTCTAGTATCTGAACAGAAAATGTCCTACTCTCTATCGCAAATACCTCGATACTTGTCATGGGGAGAGTTGTTTCTGTTGTTGTATGGTTTTTATTTTTTACTTATTTTTTTTGTGAACACACAGTACGGTAAATTATGAAATGGATTATCGCAGTTGTTGTGGCATGATTGTAAAAGCCAGTTTGGCCTTCTTCTGTCACCTGGCTTCAGGACACAACTTTGCTTCTTTCATTTTCCTTTCTGTCCCACAAGGCTTTGCCAGCTGGAGAGCCTCTAAGAGGCTGTGCTTGGCAAGCTGGAGAGGCAGCGTCTGACAGCCTCTTGCTGTGGGATGAATGCAGCATGGCTGAACAAAGGAAAGAGCTTTTTTTCCTTGAACAGGTGCTCAGACTCCGAATGGTGCAAGTTAAGGTGACAAAAGCATTTACCTGCTTTGCACTTGAGTTTAGAGGCTTGCCAGAAGACCAGTGCTACTGGGAGCGTCTGCCTCAGTAAGTGTTGTGGCAGGCTTGGCAGTAGGATTTTGCTCTTATCTCTAAAAAGAGACTACCTTGGGGAGCTAGGTGACATTATAGTAGAGGCAGGTAGTTACAGCAAGGCATCACCTTCAAAACAGCAACATGATGAAACAGCCTACATCCCATTGATGTGTATGTGTTACAAAGCTGCTTTCTAGTATTTTGCTTTTGAATTCTCAGTGCTTCAAAAACTCGAGACAATCTGAACACAAAGTAATCGCTCATAGTCTTAGGAATCCTGGAACCAGCTATGCTGTCTGAGTTGTCTGCTCCAATTGCATAGCTATAATATTTCTTTTCTGTTGATGTTGTTGTTTTCTTTTGAAGGTAAGGAATGAGGAAGACTTTATTAAGAAACTGGACTGTAGTCCTGACCAGCATCTAAAGGTAGTGTCCATCTTTGGGAACACAGGGGATGGCAAGTCTCACACCCTTAACCACGCTTTCTTCTATGGCCGGGAAGTCTTCAAGACATCTCCAGCCCAAGAGTCCTGCACGGTCGGAGTCTGGGCAGCCTATGACCCTGTCCGCAAAGTGGTGGTAATTGATACAGAGGGCCTCCTGGGGGCCACCGTGAACCTCAGCCAGAGAACACGGCTGCTGCTGAAGGTCCTGGCCATCTCTGACCTTGTCATCTACCGTACTCGTGCTGACAGGCTCCACAATGATCTCTTCAAATTCCTTGGTGATGCCTCAGAGGCTTATTTAAAACATTTCACCAAGGAGCTAAAAGCTACCACGGCCCGGTGTGGCCTAGATGTTCCTCTGTCAACTTTGGGTCCAGGTGTCATCATCTTCCATGAGACTGTGTACACCAAGCTACTGGGCTCTGGTAAGTAGGCAGTAAAAAGTGACTAACTGATGTGCTAGATGCTATCAATAGATTACCAGGTTGCATTGAATATTCAGTGCTCTTTACTACCATGTAGAAGATGTGTTTTGAGTTTTGCTCTCAGTAGTTCCAGTCTGTGAGCCAGGCTGTGGCAACAGCAGAGTGTTCCATGATGGTGGACTATCCTAGATCAGCTAGAGTAATCCTCTTAGCCAGCTGGGCGTTGGCACTGGCTGGTCATGATGGGAGTTCTGCCAGCCTTGGGAGGGGTCATAATGCACGATCTTGAGTGTGGGTGATATGTCAGGCAAATGTGAAAATGGACACCCTGGGATTTTGGCAGGGATATGGAGGATCCTGTTGCAAAAAAAAAAAAAAAAAAAAGAGAGAGAGGAGGGGAGGAAAAAAGGCAATACAAAAAGCCAGAATATATGTAGATACCAGGAAGAGAAAGAATAGTAAAACTGATGGGTATCAATACTCACAGTACCTTCAACCTACTCTTTCAAATTCCGTGAGCCAGAGTGATTCTGAGGCCAGTATGAGGTTGGGACTGAGATTGTGGTAGTGCGAAGTTGATGGTTTGGCACCATTTTCTCTGTGCACATATTTGGTACAGACAAAGCAGCAGGCCTGGCACAGTATTATTCCCATCACTTTCAATGTTCTTTACCAGTGCTTTCAACTTAACTTGTCTTTTACTGGATTATGTGTATTTCAATTGTTTGTTTTATTTGCATGTGAGTGAAATATACTCAGACATGTCAAGGCAGATTTTGTTTTTGGCTATGCAGGGATGTGAGCTTCTTCTCCTGGGCCCACTTCTTCTCTATTTCAAAAGATACGATGAAACCTTTTTTCATTCCTTCTGTCCATTTCTGATTCTTTGAGCAAAAGCCCTTATGAACTGGCTTGCAGTAAGACTCAGTTCTGTTGCCTGGGAACATCTGGGGGTCTTCTATTGTGTAATACCACAATAGCTCCCTGCTGGCCCACACTCTCATTTTGGCCTTTCTAACTGGTGAGATCTTGAGCTATTAGAACTTGAAATTCTATATGCTGATTATCTGAGTGCCTTTTTAATTATCTTTAACTTACCTGCTGTGGCAGTTCCTTTTGTTATGTAGCAATTTGCATATTAGCAATGGAGAATTTCATATAGTTGTTAAAATTTGCCATTTCATCAGGGCAATTCAGTGACTCACAATGATCGTTGCTGTGTGAAAAGTCAGAGGAGTGGGGAAAAAAATGTTTTCGTGATCATTCTGATCATGGTAGGAATAGGAAAGAAAACTTGTAATATGTGGATTTGCAGCAAGCTGCAACCATCCATCTCGACAGATAATTGTGAGATGAGCGTGTTTATGGTTTTGGGACAGGGAAGAAGAGATCTGTGTTATTCTGAAACGTACAGCAGGTGCTTGACAGCAGGCAGAAGATGGTGGTCAGCTCTGTGAGGTCTGAACTCTTGTGGCAGGTTATAAAGTGCTTCACCTTGTACTAAAGGTTGGTGGACACTCAGTCTTCCTTGCTCATATAAAGTTCATGTCCTCCACTTGTCAGGTGCTAGGGCTTGCTATTCTAAGTTATGGTCTGGTTAGAAGAGCTAGCAAGTGTGCCGACGTGGACTTCTGTTATATCATGTTATAAATTGATTCTCTGTTTCCAAATCTGTGTTCCAGTTTTACCTGTGGGTTTGCAGTCTCTATGAAACCTGGTCTTAGAATCTAAAACTGCATATCAGAAGAGTCTGCTTTTGGGAACAGCTTTTGTTTTTCTTTCTCTACTTGTAAAATGTGATGATAGCTACATTCCAGATGCGTTAGAAAAATTAATTGGGAGAGCTAGTGCAGTGTTGCATATGAAAACACTGCAATTTAAATATGATGTGTATTTTAAACCATCAGTTGTTTATATACTTCCTGATGCTTTAAATACAGATCATCCTTCTGAAGTTCCTGAGAAGCTCATTCAAGATCGGTTTCGGAAGCTAAGCTGTTTTCCTGAGGCTTTCAGCTCAATCCATTACAAGGGAACAAGGACATACAATCCTCCAACAGATTTCTCTGGACTTAGGCGAGCTGTGGAGCAGCAGCTGGAGAACAATACAACTCGGTCACCTAGACAGCCTGGTGTTATCTACAAAGCATTAAAGGTAAGTCCCCTGGTTTGGAGATAAGTTCATCATGATCTTTATTCCTGTCACTGTTGCTGGTAACTGTTAGTTGCAGCTAATAAAGCTAGAGTAAATGAACCAGTGTCATAGAATGGCAGATATCTGGAAACAAAGCAAGTCTTTGAAGGTAATGATTTTGTGTAACAACCAAGTGGGTTAGGTAGCTTTTATTTTAAAAGAGCAAACAACAAGAATAAAAACAGCCAACAAAAACCAAGAAGCACCCACCATAACTGAGGCCCTGTGGTGTCAAGAAAAGTTGAAGAGCAAACCAAAGCAAAAGCAAAAAAAGTGAGCCTGGAAGAAACTTACAGGAGAAGAAAAAACAATGGATGCTGTGAGTGGTGAGCATATAATGGCAGTGACTTACAAACAGGAGGCCCAGAAGGAGTTATTGGTAAAATTCCTCAGCACAAGGGGAGAGAATGCAAATAACTTGGAGGGAGTTAATGGTTTGCAAAACATAACATTGAGCATAGTGTAACCCAAGGGCTAGGAGGCAAAAAGGAGGAAGGGGATGTGTTAGTAGCTAGGAAACCAGATAGGATTAAGCCAAATGTTGTATTGTTTCAGAATGCAGCATCAGATCGGAAGGCTGGTGAAAAGGAATTGGTGGAGAGAACAGCTGGTGATTTTCTTAGAAGGCTCACCCTGCCAGAGTAAAGGAGGGATTTTCAGGTCTTAAAAGTTTGCAGTTTGGCCTACAGGTTTCCCCATATTGCTACCACTGCCTGATGGGCAGCATATTTTCATTGGCCTGGAAAAGCATCCCTGTTAGCCAAGGATGGAGTCACTGGGAGCATATCTGCAGAAGGTGACAGTGACAGTGTTGGTGGCCTTTTGGCCACTGAAACAGATGATTCCAACAGTGTGGTATTTGAGTTAGCTGAAATGCAGAAGGATGCATCAGGGTAGCATATACACAGTTCCTTTTGCTGGGAGCAGACAGGCTATGGGGGAAAAGCAGCTGGAGTGGTTAATAAAACTGGAATTTCTAAGAACTAATTGTAATAAGGAAGGAAGTATCAGATACAGCTGCTAGTATACATCAGTTCATGCTTGTTAAGATGGTTGCCGTGTTCACATCACTACTGAATACCAATTAACATTTTTGCTTTGCTTCTTGAGGGCATAAGATTTGCTAGACATCTTTGTCCATCCCCTGTAACTTTTGAATCCTTTGGCCAGTATTAAGATCTCTTTCAAGCTTGACTAACGGTAATTTCCTTGGAGTTTTGTGAAATCAGAAAATAATTGCTTTGTCAGTGCTTATGTATCTACTTGTTTTTGTCATAACACCCATAAAAACTGAAAAAGTTTTGTCTGCCAAGGCTAAGGACTGGTGCTCCCAAGAAATGGGACAAATCCCTTTGTCTTGCTTTTGTAGTTTTACCAGCCTAGAGAAGAACAATTATTCAAACAGCCAGAGGAAAACTCAAGGCAGCAGTTTGAGCTGAGGGACAGAGAGAACATTTCCTCATGTTCTGTTTTCTAACATGTACACGGATCTTCAGAGTCTCCTGTAAGTTTCCACAATACAGGCCCCTTTTAGTTAGAGGCAATGGACTAGAGCTGAAACGCAGGGTTTCATCTGAACATCAGGAAACACTTTTTCACTGTGAGGTTGACCGAGCAGTGTTCAGGTTGCCCAGAGGCTGTGGAGTGTCCTCCTTGGAGATGTTCAAAAGCTGCCAGGACGCTGTCTTGGGCACTCTGTTCTGGACGGCCCTGCCTGAGCAGGGTGTTTTATAGGATGACCTCTAGAGGTCTCTCCCAATTTCAACCAGAGAGTGTTTTAGAAGCATTCAGCTTATTTCAATACAAGCACAAAATTGTCTCTCTTGCTTGGTTTTTGCCTTAGTTTCCAGGTTAGCAAGACAGAATTTGTTAGCTCTGTGCCCTCTCTCTGCCTCTGCTTCCAGAAGAATCACCCATTCTTTTGCTGGGTGAAAATTTTGTAAAATGTTTGTAATGCTCTCAGTCCATTCCAGTTTCATCCGTTCTTCTCTGTTTCATAGGCCCTAAGTGACCGGTTTAGTGGGGAAATCCCTGATGACCAGATGGCTCATAGCTCTTTCTTTCCAGATGAATATTTCACATGTTCCTCTGTGTGTCTCAGCTGTGGGTAAGTGGATGACAAAGGCACCCTCATTCTTCTAGAAGATAGCGCTGCTCTGGTCATAGCAACTTTATATTCTTCTGCTGTAGATGTTTTGACAACTGACATATCTGATAACAGATAGTACTTCCAGAGTTCTTCTGAGATTAGACACATTAATTGGATGGCTGTTACTGCTGTGTCCCTGCTGCATATGATATGTGGCCTTTGCCTACTCTATTTTTGTGTATCGCTACAGACCTCTTTTGCCCATATCCTTTCCACAGTTGGTTCATGAGCAACTTGACTGAGAACTGCACATGGGGCTTAGAAGGAAAGAATGTCTAAGGAAATCCCCTGACACCTTCTACAATGATTTCTTTTTTTTATGAAATAAACAGTATTAAAGCACACACCATTACAGGACTATACTGTGACTATTTCCAAGAGGATCCCCAGGTTTGAATAGAGCTTGGCTCGTTGCCCTCTGGAAAAAGCCTGGAGACTGAGCCAGCAAGTGTTCTGAGTCTGTAAAGTACTATAGCAGTATGATGTTACTATGACTGAAGAAGAGTTTCTCTCAATTACATTGTAGTGCTACTTTCATACTCTTTTATGTTTGTTAGAGAATTCCTAGCAGCTCTTTGGAAAGGCTGCAGTGTTAACACTGTTCTGGCCAATTTTCAATCCTGGTTTTCCTAGTTAAAATTCTCTGTGAAATTTAAATTGGCTACAGTGATCATTTTCTGCACTAACTTGTTGTGTGATGTTGCTTTGTACTGCAAAACAGCTGCTACAGCTCCTTCCCAATAGCCTGCCTTTCAGTGATAGGTATGTGACAATGTTGCTTTATGTACAGTTGTTGGGGTTAGAACACCTATACGAATACAAGACAGTAACATAAATGAACTCTTAGTGACATCTGTCCCATATCTAACAGTATAAGCTCATGGCTTACTATTGTATACTCAGGTGTGGCTGTAAGAAGAGCATGAACCACACAAAGGAAGGAGTCCCTCATGAATCCAAAAGTCGATGCAGATACTCTCATCAGTATGACAACAGAGTCTATACTTGCAAGGTGAGTAGAGACAACAACAGGGTCTGAAGAAGGAAAGGATGCCTCAATGAATGAGGAACATCATAGGCATGGGCCTGTTTTCTTGCATTACTTCAAATAGCTTTGACAAGAAAAATTAATTCCTGTTGAACTTGTATTTTTTGCTCAGAGATCATCACCATTACAAGTAACTGTCACCTTGCTAGCTAAATTGAGAGCCCACCTGCTCTAAACATGGGTGATATTAGCCTTCTATGCACTCGATGCGGTTATTCTCTTTTACTTGCTTATGCCCATTGCTTCATATTAGGTAATTTTTCTATGGGATGTGCGCAGGATAAGGAAGATTTTTGGCCATCATTGTGGTTTTCAGTACAGCAGAGATATTTACAAGATGTAATAACGGAGTGATTTCTTTCATAGGTTTTAATGAGCGGCCTCTTTGTTGTGGAGACCACTATAAGCCAATTGCATACTTTTTGTAGCCAAAGAGCTGCAATACCTGGTGTCTGGGATTCCCAAGAATGCAGTCTTAATTGATCCTTTGTGTTATAGGCCTGTTATGAACGAGGAATGGAAGTTAGTGTGGTGCCAAAAACCTCTGCTTCCACTGACTCACCTTGGCTAGGCCTTGCCAAATATGCTTGGTCAGGGTGAGTACTGCAGCTAAGATCTCGCTGCTGCCTGTTGCTTCTACTCTGCCTAGTGCTCTGGACTTTCAGTATCTCACTGATATCACCTGTCTTCCTTTAAATCCTCTCCTGCAGATATGTGATTGAGTGCCCCAACTGTGGAGTGGTGTACCGCAGCCGGCAGTACTGGTTTGGCAACCAAGATCCTGTAAATACTGTGGTGAGGACAGAAATTGAACATGTCTGGCCAGGGGTAAGTCTGGTTGCTGGATATTCTGTATCTAGTATGTATGGTAGTTATTCCATACTTTGGAGAAAGTGGTTCGATGCTCATTAGAGTAGGTCCCTTAGAGCAGGTCTCTTGTCTCTGTTGTTTAGAAGAACCTTTGCAAGGGCCTTCTCTCATTTTTGGCTGTCTAAAACTGGCACATCAACCATTTCATGAATACTTTGTATGAATATTACACCACTACAACTGTGTTTCAGGGTGGAGCTGGTGAAATTTTTATCATGCCTGCTCTCTAGTGTAACGGCAGCAGTGGGTTGTGTAGCCATCTGCCTTTGAAAACTCATGTTTCCCTGATTTTATTCTCAAATTAATGCCTGCTTTCTTCCAGACGGATGGCTTTCTGAAAGACAACAACAATGCAGCCCAGCGTTTATTGGATGGGATGAATTTCATGGCACAATCAGTATCTGAACTTAGCCTGGGACCCACAAAAGCTGTGACCTCCTGGTTGACAGACCAGATTGCCCCAGCTTACTGGAGACCTAACTCTCAGATCCTGGTAAATAGCAGCTGCTGTACTTCTATACTGTAGAGAAGAGCTTTGCATCGTTAAAATTTTTTCCTTAACTTTTTGCATTTTGTATATTTGAAATACTTCCTGTTTTACTGCATCAAGCCCTTGTCCTACAGTTTTGGAAAAACTGAATTGCTTTCAACTTTTCCCATTTTGACTTAGCCAGAGGAAGAATGAACAGAGATTCTGCCCGGCCCTGCCATATAAACAGTTCTCTCTCTTCTTTTTGTTACCTCTTCTCTCAAGAATCATCATTGAAAATCCTAGTTGGCATGAACTTGCTCTTAGAAGCAAAGAATCAATATCTTAAATCTTGCTTTTGTGGTTGATAGTACTATTTTTGTAAGTGCAGAGATTTAACTCTGGTTTCATACCAGTTGCACAGTCCTGGACCCAATGATTGAACTAGAAAGGGATTCTCTGTGTCTTAAAGAAAACGGTTAACTACCTCAGTGATGAAAGTCTTCTGAATTCTTACAACCCACTGAGACCTAGTACCCACCATTCAGCCCTACATGATGTGGCTGTAATTATTTGTGGTTGTGACTGAAGGGATCATAGCAACCTGTTGGCTTATCTGCTGTATATACACCTATCTGAGTCACTTCCTTGAGGTCAAGATATGGGGCTGATATCACACAAGTCTTAGGTGTAATTGTATTTATCACAATTTCAATCTGAGTAATGCCATCCTGGGATTCTGCTCTTTATTTTTTCTGCTATGAGACCCTTATGGAAGATCAAGCTAACAGTTTTTCTTTCTACGTTGTCCTGATCAGAGTTGTAATAAGTGCAACACGCCTTTTAAAGATAATGACACTAAACATCACTGCCGGGCCTGTGGAGAGGGCTTCTGTGATGGCTGTTCTTCCAAGACCCGTCCTGTGCCTGAGCGAGGCTGGGGACCAGCACCAGTGCGCGTGTGTGACAACTGCTATGAAAACAGGGGCATCCAGTTAGGTAATTTTGAGTTGACTGTAACAGAATTATCCCTGGGTAATGCTCTGAAGTCTTTATCCTTGGCTCCTGGATCACAATTCTCACTGGGTGTGAACAGCATAGTTCAAGTTGGATTTAGCTTAGAGTTTTTAGTATTGAAGCCCAAGAGCTTGATGACTTCTGGCAGGAAGAGGACCCTTGCAACAAGTTACCAGATATTTTGCTCACTGATAGAGTTACTTTCTAATTGGATCTTTGCTTCCTTTTCCCAACACCTGTTGATGGTGCAGCTGACATCAGAGCAGGAATGCTGCTGGTTCAGTAGTCTGTGTTTTTGTACTTTTTTTCTAAAATAAAAGTGAAAACTCTGTAATCAAAGACTGGGGATTTAGATGATGAAGACTGAGGAGAGATCCCAAGCTCTTTCTTGGGTTTGTTGCTTTTGGGTTTTTGCAGTGCAAATAAACTGAAATTTAGCAGAAGTTGTGCTGGAAATAGATACTGAGCCCTTTATTCTTGTGCCATGCAGATGTGGCTGAGCTGCCTTCAGATGAAGAAGGGGGGACACTTATTGCCAGGAAGGTGGGGGAAGCTGTGCAGAACACTCTTGGAGCAGTGGTGACAGCCATGGACATTCCCTTAGGTGAGCTCTGCTCTCTTTTAATAAATCTTATGTCCAATTGATTTCACAAGGTAAAACTTCATACTGAACTTCAAGATAATGTATGACACACTGGCACCTCCAGTATGATACCACTGTTGATTGAGAGTTCTAGAGCTGATGTTTCTCCTTGATTTTCAGCATGCTGTTTCTGCAGTCTGTACCTCTTCTTTTCTCCCTGTAGTCCCAACCTGTGTGTATGAATCTCTGCAGTGACCTAGCAGTCAGTTCCCTAAGGACTGGCCAATTAGGAAGCATTTTATCAGGCGTGGTTTTATTCCAGAGATGCAGAATGCCTTGAAGTGTGTTCATGGAAACTGGTGTCATTTGGTACTTCTGCTGGGTGGGTTGAGAATCGAGCTGTGCAAGCTTGTAATGATGGAAATGTGATCAGTAATGTGATCTTTAGTGATGACCTTAGTACAGTGAGAGTTTGCTGCTCTTTCATGTGCTGGGTAGCAGTTCAGGTATGTCATCAATCACCTTTCATGTGAATCTTCTGTTGTTGGAGTTTCCTCCTACTCACTGCCCGTATCATCACTTTGTTACTTTGCCTGCAGTGTTTCCCACCATCAGCTGTGTGGGCTGTTCGTTGGCTAACTCAGTGAAAGGAAGAGTAAATATCTTCCTCAGTTTAGACAGTACATGTGCTTCTGAATGTTTGGCTGGGTGACTCTGTTTTCTTGGCCACAGTTGAAACTGAAGTTAGGAAAAAGCAACTGTCTCAACTTCTGAAAGAGTGTGAGTAAGGGAAGATGCCAGAACTTAGGGAAAAACAGTCTGTTCCTTTGAGGAGGGGCGGAATTACCCATTTAGGCTGTTCTGTCCATCTGTTACACTGAGGTAGTGGCAGTAGATCTTATTCGCCTCAATGGCAGTGTTACAGCTTGCAGTGTGTAAAGATTTCCACCTTTGGCAGAGAAGGTATGGAGATATTCTTCGTATGCTTATTTTCACACATTTTCTCCCCCTGCCACTTCCTCTATAGGTCTGGTAAAAGATGCTGCCCGACCTGCATACTGGGTACCAGACCATGAAATCCTGCACTGCCACAACTGCCGGAAGGAATTCAGCATCAAGCTCTCCAAACACCACTGTCGGGCCTGTGGCCAGGGATTCTGTGATGAGTGCTCACATGACCGCAGAGCGGTTCCTTCTCGTGGATGGGATCACCCAGTCCGAGTCTGCTTTAACTGCAATAAAAAGCCTGGTGACCTTTAACCCCAGGCTCATCTCCACATCTTTGCAATTCCTTATGTTCTCAGGGTTACAAATGGAAATATTTGGTCTCCCTCTCACTTCTTAACCTGTTGCAGCCAGAGTGCATGTTTCCAGTCTCTGGCCTCCTCTCATGTATTATATCCATCTTGGAATGCTGGGAATGAACTTCAGTTCAGCTGTTAGGTTTTAATTTCAAATTAACTGGGGAAGGGAAGGAGCTCCCTTGTAAATGAGCAAACCAAAATCCAGTATATTTTATTCCAATCTAACTATATATATATAATATCTATATATATGTATAATTTAGCATATTAAGAATGCAGTTGGCTAACGAAGCTTCGAGTGTTCCTAGTTCAAATGATGGATGATGGTGTTCCTTGCTATGTTGAATCAGACGTACAGCCTTCTGATTCTTCTGGAAGATCTTATTGATCACGATGCCACGTGGGGAAGGTTTGGACTCTGTGCTGCCCAGAAATCACAGGCATCTTCAATTCTGATTGTATGAATTACACCTGGTAATTCAAGCAGCCCTGCATCTGGATGTGCCATGCTCCTGGCTGTTCATTAGAATGTTTGTTTGAACTACGATATGAACAGTGGTCTTGCAGTGCAAGAGGTATTAAGTTGACATGACCCTCTAGTAGAGACTAGTAGAGCTTTTGAAGGTAAAGCAAATCATATGGCACAAGGCAAGGCATTCTGAATTTGCCATTTTGACTTCAATACCAGATCAAAAGGTAGCAGGGTCTTGCTGTCCCTGGCAATGTTCTCATATACTCAGGTTTTTTTTCAGGTTTGCCAGCTTGTTGCAATTAAGTTTTGTACAGAGCAGAACAAGAGAACAAGTTGTGTAGGCAATTCTGAGATAAGAAGTTTGATTTGTTTGGGTTGTGATTTTTCTTTTTTTCCCACTTTTGAAAAAGATCTCTGATTCTATGGAACCTCTGGGTTCTCAGACATGGTTGTATAGAAACTGCACAGATTTGACATACTTTTTTTTTTCTAATAATATGAGCTTACAAATCCACTTGGAAAATGGGAACCTTTCTTCTTTGCTCCTAGCAGCTGGCACTCACTGGACTTCATGCTTCTATTAAAGGACCGCATTGAATTCACTGATTATTTTTTTTTATTATTATTATCAAAACCACCACTTAACCTAATTAGTACTGTCTTGTACTGTGGATTTGTGGTTCCAGTTGTAAGAAGTAAGAGACCATTGTGGATTGAACTACCTAAAATTCTTTGTTGTTGGCTTACATAGTCAAGGATACTTCTACCACACGAGACTTGTCTCTTCTTGGAGTGGCTGGAGTTTGATGCAATGTCCTGAAACTGTGGTATTTTTTCCCCAGCTTATTAAATGTGCTCTTCTGTAGATGAGTGCCCAACACCCTGTTTTAGGCCTGTATTATTAAATTAACTGCTATAAAAGACTTTATCTTCTGAACAAGCATTCTGACTTTTTCCTTGTAAGAAGTAGTTCTCACTTGTCTCTGAAAGAATGTACGGAGTGATTGCCCCTTCGCAACTACATCCAGCCTGCGCATGGAAGTAGACTTGAAGACTTCCAGGACACCTCTGTACTGACCAAGTTTGCTGGGGACTATCTAACATTTTAATAAGCAAACTTTGCCATAAACTGACAGTTGCCCAAGGGAGGGCATGAGTAGATAGAAATCCTCTCTTTAAAACACGTTCTGCACATCCAGCATAATTCTGTGCTTCAAAGTCGTCTTATTATTTTAATGGGCGAGCAATGTGTTCTTGGTTTGTAGGCTGTGCCGTGTGCTGTTTATGCATGAGCCTTTACTATCATGTTAATGCACAAAGAGAGCAGCCATGACATTCCTTGTATAAAATTGTTGGCATCTGTTTCAACACCTTGTCTGATTTTGTTTTTCCATGTCACAAACAGATTTAAGAGGAAATATTGTCTAAACATTTTTAGTATATATGCTACCTTAGCAATTTAACAACCTGATCAGATACCCCGAAGCTGAATCTTTTATACCATTGCTCAGTGAATCAAAACTTTTTTTTGCTGTGCTTAACCTGCAGCAGGCTGAAATACTGAGAGGATTGTTTGGGTCTTTTTTCTCAAAATGAGGGGAAAAATATCTGTGAGGTTTAAGCTCACTGCGATTTTCTATAGACGAGCTTTTCCTTACTCTGCTTGTATTGGGTACTGTGAGTAAACGGCATAGAATATGGATATTAAATGGATTAACTATTTAAAGGGGATAGGTGCATGTTTTAGTAGAGCCCAACTCTATGTGGTATTAACATGTTAGGATTATCAGGATTCTATAAGCACAAGGGCTCTAAATGGTGTCTTTGGACAGCAAGCTCCACAGGAATCTTAAAGTCAACAAATCTGGGGGTGATGTGGGGACCACTGAAGTATTTAACAGGGAAGCATCTTGTGCTTGGAGTGGGACTGCCTGAAGACAAAAGTTAATGCTAGCAGTGGAAATATTTGATAGTTGTATTCATGAACTACTGCGGGAGAGGCTTTGCTTGTGGAAGTATTGGGAGTGCCTAACCAGAGTGAGTCTCTGCAAAATGTCTGCACTTGACAGCAGCCTTTTTGGAGCACTGCAAAAGCCCAAACGTTTCATAATGCCATTACTATGTTACGAGACAGGTCTGATACTTCAATGTAACTCCTGTGCAGGATGTGAAGACTGCTGGTTAGGTTTAGCAAGATATAACGGAGGAATGAAATCTAATGCTGGATGATAAGATCTTGTTTAGTTACAAGGATAGGGATGGGAAGGGGTTGTTTTCCAGGAAGTTTCCTTAAGATCATTGTGTATCTCACCAAAAATAAATTAATGACTTACCATTGAGTTCCCATCAGAGAGGATGGTTATGTGTCATTTGGATCAAATGGAGTTCACTGCAATGTTCGTATGTCAGTAGCTAAAATGAATACGCTGTACTGGGAAGATAATGACTTCAATTGGCCTGGGATGTGGCACGATAAAAGCATGTTCTGAGTTACAGAATGATTAGACAGTCTGATGTAAATCTTTTGCCAGAAAAATGATGTCAGATTGGTTATTGGTAGATCAAACATCATCTGCACCTTTTCTGATTAGAAAATGCTCTGAAAAAAAAAAAAAACAATTAAAATAAGAATCATGCAAATTAACTGATGTGCAAAACACTCCTGAAAGCAGGCCCAAGTGAAAAACTAAGTACCACAAAACAGGGCAGGATTTCTAGAGGGAATGTCTGAGAAATGTCTGATGTGATTGCTCTGATTTATTTCTTTCCATTATAGTTATCTATGCCAATTCAGCTGAAAGACTCACCTTCAAACAAGCGGTGTGTTTCTGGCTCTTGGGAAGCAGATATGTGAGCTTCATACAGATGTGCGTGTTTTCAGTTAGAGGATCCACCTGAAACCTTTGATCCAAACCTGGCTTATGTGCATACCAGGTGTACCTGAGACTTGCAGCAAGGGAAGAAGCTGGCCAAACAGCAGGGCTGTACCATGTAGCTGCTGTTGGGGACTTGCACAAGAGGAATTACCTTTGTCTTTCACCCTTTTGTAATTATTTTCTGTTATATTTCCTGCTCATTCATCTTCCTGCCCAGTTCTTCACAGGTGAGGTTGCACTTGCTGAAGTTTGCCAGTATATCACATATGCTCCCTGTTGTGTCACTGGGAAATTGGACCTTTGGTTGTGTTCTGGTAAATGTGGTGGTATCACTGACTTTTGATGTCAGCAATAGCTTTTGTTGAAATGGAACGCTCATCATGTTAGATCTGCCTGGCATTTATGCTGGCTGCCCGTCCGCCGTGGCTGTGCTGAGACATTCCCCTCATTGATCTCGGGAGTCTGGGCTTGAACGTTGCAGGACTCTGGCTCCCCACCTGCTGATATAGACCTGTTCTCTTTTTGCTTCCAGTATAACCATCCATAAGCAGATTTAAGTACTACTGTCTTTCTTAGATGTTGCAGCCTCTTGTTTTTGTATTTTGTTGTCAACTGATGTTTTCAGTCGATGCAGTGTCACACATTGTGGCTTTGTCCTTGCGTTTAATTTATCACTGATGGCTTAATAGAATTTGGCACTAACAGATTTGCCTTTGCCAGTAATTTGAGAACAGAGAGTGACTTGGACAAGCAATCGAGCCGTCTGTTTTTTGTTCCCTGAGCACTTTTTCTTGGTAAAGCAATGTCAACATGTATATTCTGTCAGCACAGCACATAGCTGCGTATGTCATAGAAGGTTTTTGTTCGCAGTGCAGGCAGATCAACAATGAAATCACGGCAATGCCAAAATAAATAGAACTTACTACGAGGGCTTTCAAAATCAGCAGTATGCTGTGATAATCAGAAAGCTAATGTGGTATCAGAATGATAGAACTGCAGATAGGAAAGAAGCTGTTTGAACAAGAAAAGGCCAAGTGATCCTGATCATATTTTCATACTTCACCTACAATGTTTTCTCTGCTTTGTGCCATGGCTTCCATTTTTGAAACACGAAGCTAGTTGTACAACACTTTAAACTATCTGCTCCACCATCTCTCAGCCCCTAGCTGCTCTTCCCAGAATCCTCTGTCTTAAGAATTCTTTTGGGTTGATGTTGACTATTTGTTTCAGCTTAGAGAGAGTGCATGCAGGCAGTTACCAGCACCTCAAGATTTGGGGACACAACCTGATTTGTCTGCTACCACATTATAACTTTTCTAGGAGGAGCTGTAAAGGGGCATCTAGAGACTGTGCACACATTCTGGTGTCAGTTCCCATCTCCTTGCAAGAAATGCTTTATTTTCTGGTACTATCAGAATAGGTCACAGTTAAGCTCAGAATGTAAAAATGCCAGAGTGGAATTTTGACTGATAAATGGCTTAATTTAACCTTTTAATTTTGGCTTTAATCAGGATAGTAGAGGAGGGATGGCCATGAAGCCACATATTTCAGTAAATTGGGGGCAACAGGAAGATAATCCCATACTACTGCCCAGAGGACCTGAAAGTTTCTACCTTTTAAAACCTAGAGGGTTTTTAAAGGGTGGAGAGACATGACAATGGGAGCATGCTATATGGAAAAACAAGGGTAAGAGTCTGTGGCTTCTAAAACAATCATGGCGATGAGGTGCTGGAAATCTGCACGTTTTTATCATTTATTAAAGTACCTTACTGCAATGGAACGGGGAGGAATGGCACGGCAAGGCTGTTGTCCATGTCATACTTCTGCTCTTACTGCAAAAAGGTGGCCCAGTTCCTCTTCATCTCTCACATCCTGAGGAACTGCCACTAGCAAAAAAAAAATGCTGTTCTTTCTCTGAAGGGAGGGAACAAGGAAAATGCTGTTGCTCTTTCACCAAGGAGGGCCAGAGCTGCTGGGTCCCATCCTTTAAAGTTTAAAATCCAGCTTTAAACTGGAGAGGGAGTTCCTATTAGAGAGGACCTGCAGTAAAGGGCTGTACACAACAGATGGGAAGTAAAAGGTTAGCTCAGCTATGGAAGGAGTCAATAATGCCCTGTACTTTGGCTTGGGGGAGGTGACAAGTGCAGCATGACTTTGATTTTCCAGGCCTTGCATTTTCTGTAGGAGCCTGCTGGAACCTCAGTGTATGTGGTGCTAAGCCCTTGAACTGCATGAACAATCTGGTGTTTGGCTGAATGCAGGTAACTAGGATGTATGAAGTAATAGTGTTCAGGACATGAACATTCTTCAATGGCTGTTTTTGGTAAGCTTTCTAGAGAAAGAGTTTTTCTTCTTCCTAAGATGTAGCGTATCTCCACTGAGAGCTCCTGGTGGCTGTGGGCTCTAGTGAGAGAAGCACAAAGATGCTCTGTGTTCGGGGATGTCAGTGCGGTTCTTCGTCAGCCCTGAAGGTTCTTCTCTATAACCTGTCAGTCACGTGTGGTCCATGAGGAGAGCCTGGTTGTCCGCTCTGAGCTTTGCTACAGTGAGCAAAAAGGACCAAACAAATTGTGCCTGATGGATGAGACATACTACAGCTTAGCTTGGAGTGCAGGGTTGGCCTCTAAATTTTTCTACCAGATCTGGTGCTTACAGAGAACCTGAGGCAAAGAAATAGGGTATTTTGATACTGGAGCTGGAGAGAGGGTGGTACAGGTTTAATTTTGTTAAGGTACCTTGGGGGCCTAGCTACTCCTGCATAATAAATAAATGGTTGATTTTAATACATCAACCAGTGCCTGCATGCTGCTTGTGGTTTGTTACTGAAGCCAAATTACCTTTTCTATGCTGCTTCCCCTCTCGTTTCATGCTGTTCTTGCAGGCTTCATTAGAAGCATTGGCTGCAAAAGCACTAGTTGGGTAAAAAATGGGTTTGCAGGGACATGTTCACGTCTGGTTCCCGGAAACAACAGAAAGCAAATGAGTATCTTTTTGTCTTGCTGGCTTTGGCTAAAAAGGAGCAAAGAAAATAAACTGTCCTTAGTTACATAAGATGCCTTTCTGCCACAGCTTTTAGCCTGTGTTTCCCACAGTAACTGGACATGATTATCGCAGGGTCTTCTTGCAGAGCAGACCCTACTGGTGTTAAGAACACTGAAGAGTTTAAATGCAATTTAGACACTGTGAAATTAGTTCTTCTGAAGGAAGTTCACGACTGTTGTGGTTTGCCACTTGCAAATGTTTGAACCCCGTATGATTGCTAGCAAGAATATCAGTATAGAGCATGTTCCTGCCCAACTCTGAGTTGACTGTCAGATGCAAACGTCTGGAGTGGGACGGGGTTTAGTTATGGTTCTGTTTTCTGAACAGGTGCTTAGTGGCAGCATACGTTATTAACTGAGCCAGGGCAAATACTTCTGAAACTTGTGCTGCGTGTAGTAATTGCTGTGACTGCAACAGAAAATGTCCCAGGTGATTATAACAAGATAAGCTGCAAAATATGCTCTCAAATTGAAAAAGGCAAGCCAGGAATGGGTGACCGCGCTAGTCAAGCTGGTCTCTTGCTTGTCTGAAATAGAACAACTGAGAAAAGCCTGCAAGTCAGTGTGAGGTTAGACTCATCATCTGATGAGAGCAGGGGATCCTTAGCTTTATGAAGGTGTTCTGTAGAAAGAAGTGGCAGACAGAGTGTGCTGCAAGCAGTATCTGCTCCACTTTGTGAGGAAAGAATAAAATGCTCTGCAGAGAAATGCTGAAGCCAGATGTATCAGGAGAGCCATAGCTGTCAAGAGAAGGGAAGCTGGCTGTTAATGGAATACAAGGAAAATTTAGAGGATTTTAAACATATACTTGGGGAAGAAACTGTGCTGAGCATTTGCTGGGATTTATCTTGCATCTTAAGTACTGTAGCAACACATACTTCTTGTAGAATATATTCATGCTGCTCCCATGAGGCCAGTTTTCCTGCTGTAACTTTTTGTCTTCTGTATTGACTAATGGGTGAGAAAGAAGAAAGGGAAGGAGATAACTGCAGAAAAATGAAGTGTACTGAGCAACAGGAGCTGCTGAGAGAGTTTCCCAGAACAGTGTATTGCTTAGGCCTGAAGGTCGTGTGAAGATGAGAGAACTGAATGTGGAGCTGTGCAGGACCCTTTGTGGCACCTCTGTGTAATTCCCTTATCCAAGTTCACGTGAAAGGGGAAATGCATTGGAAACCAACGAGCAAACCAAAAAAACCTAAGAACTTCAGTCTCGCCGCAAGTTTGCATAGCAATTGTGAAGGGAATCTTCTTCTGTTGGACTTGTACTGTGGAGCTACTTGAGCTCAGTTCCCTTCTGGAGAAAGCCAAGACGGAGACACTCATGAAGTGCGCTCAGGGAGCTCAAGCCACTGGCAGGGCTGCAGAGGGAGGGGTAGGCTGCAACACTACAACTGTTGTAGTTGAAGGCTTATGCCACAAGCCAGTGCCTCATTCCTGACTACTGTGAGTACTGTGCTCACACAGACAGTCACTGGGGAAAAATCATTTTTTGTGACTGATCGAACTGTTTGCTTAACTGTAAGTATTCCTTCTCCTCAGTTAAGAGCTTAAGAGCTTCCCCTGTATATGCACCAGTGTGAGATGGAATGGAAATGATGGCCCTTCATGATGAAGGTGGTAGGGTGCAGTTCCTCCTTAAATAGGTCTCTCTGGCTAAAAGCTTTAGGTGAAGAATAATTTCTGCTGAGAAACACAGAAGCCAGATAACATTACACCATGCCTAGGATGGTGGTAAAGATTTTCCTTGAGTGAAGGAATAGGACTGCTTACCCTGCTGTGGCAGAACAGTAGCTCTTTAGGGTAATGATAGTTATCACTATCCCTAACCTCTGCATGTGCATAGGGTGCAGGTCCTCCCTTTCTTGCTTCTGTTAGAAACTGTTTCTGCCACTTGATGCCTTCCTGGCCTCCTTCTAGCATGCAGTTGACTCTACGCTTGCAAGGATTTGAGAGAGCACTAGAGACAGCCAACAAGATATTAATCAGCATTCAGCTTTTATTAACTAAATGCCTGAGATGTATACAGCAAGATTTGCCAAACCTGCTGACAGAAATTGGGAATTTCTCAGGTAATGCAGATGCAAACATGGCATGTAGTTATGCAACAACATGGTGATGTGTGTAAACATTCTCAAGTCAGGTATAGGCTAGCAGCATTGTATATTGGGTCAGAAGAGAGTATCAGTGGCGTCAGTTATAGGAGAAGTGGTAAAGATCCTGTTTGACAGCCATGAGCAAGCCAGGAACTCCTCGTCTACCTCCAAGTCTCGAAGAAACCACCACACTGGGAATAGCATCTTTGGAGGATGGGTGGGGAGAAGGAATGGTTCTAAGCAGAGAGGCATCTTGGAGACTCCAAATTCTGGTGTAGCAATCCTGACCAACTGGAAAGGAAGGACATCAGCGGTCAGCATCACACCACATCTGTGGCTCTGCGAGATTTTCATTAGAGTGGCTGAAGGCAGCGTACGGGGGAAAATACTTAACTGTTTCTACACACCTTACAGGTGAAGAGGAAAAAATAGGCATTAAAAGGTAGGGTAAGAGTGCTTTCCTTATTATCAAACTCCTGAGCAAAACAAAGTGGAGAAAAACTCAGCTTGTTAAAGTTATTGAATTATTCTTATTACTCCATCACTTACTGAAAAGTAAGCAGAAAAGATCACTATGTTTAAAGTGACCTTATAAAACCTAGCCAAAATATGAAGATTTAGGGATTTTGTTTATTGTTATGTTTCCTTTTTGGAAAAAAAAGGTCTCAAACTGCAGCTGCATATATTCATAACAAGCCCAAGTGAGAGACAATTTACAGGGAGTTCTCCTTATAAGCTTTGGTCCATTGCCACACTTCAGCATCAGATAAACCTATATGTGGTCTTCTGTCTTGGTATAAAAATACTGCTTCAAGTATTCTGTTAATGCATTGCTTCTCTGACTTTCATTTTGAAGTATTTTCTTCTCTACTCTTAAACCACACCGGGGAAAGGATAAAGGGACTTTTTAAAGGATAAAGCAGTTGAGAGCACCGCAGGAATGATTACAGTAGGTGTGCATCTGTAACATCTTATTTTAGATTTCATAGTTGATTATAGTACATCTAAAGGTAAATTTCTGCTGAATTTTAAAGAATTACCAGCTTTACAACTTTCAACATCTGTACATAAGAAACACTCCTCCAGGATAAGAAAATCACTGCCATGCACTTATAAGTAGAGGAGAAAAAGTCATTGCACCTGCTGTAAGAAGTCCTTCCTCCTCATTTACATGCAAAGGAAGAATAGCATATTCATTGTGATGACCTTCATACTGTTTCACACACTTTGCTGTTCTCAGATCCCACAGTTTTATCTGCAAGTTAAAGAAAAGAGTGTGTTAAGAGAGAAGAGATTGCTCAACTGTTGGTAAATAACTGGATCTTAGTAGTGAGGAGCAATGACCCAAGCGGGGAACTACCACCCACTTCCACACTAGAACTTCCACAAAGAACTGGCATCCATCTTCAGGACTGGGGTAAGCACTTGTTATTGCCCGGATACTATAAAGGACAGTATACCCTAAAGATAATAAAGCCATACCTTCCCAGCCATATCTGATGCCATAAGGTAGTGTTCTGCCTCAAGAAGGCGAATAGATGTAACTGCTGAGTCATGGAAGAGACGAATTGCTTTCCAGTTCTGGCCCTTTCGGTTGCGCTGACGTACATCAATGCTGAAAATTTCACCTGAACGGCAGCCGTTGTACAGCATTGGGGTCTGGAAGGATCCAAAAGAAAGAGGTGTACTGTGCAACATGTGAAAGGATGTACAAGCTCTGCAGAAATTACTTATGTCAAGGTTGTGAGCTTTCTGGTGCATTTGTGAAATCATTAACGCAGACATTAAGAATCACAACTTTTAGTACAGCGTTTTCCAGCTAACTCGTTAGCTCCATTCAAACCTCACTTATTTACCTCTGTTGTAAAAGTTCAGCAAGGTTAGCAGGAACTTAGTCTAACATAATGGCAGAAAAGGAACTGGAATTCTCATGTTCCAATTTGACCCCTCTCCCTAAGTCTTTGTTTACAAGTCAATTAGAATTTTATAGCCATTTTCTTCTCCTTGATGAAGACAGTAAACTGAGTGTTAATGAAATCAGGTCATTTGGCAGAAACAAAACAATCTTACAGTGCGTGATTGCTGTGCCTTTTCTACTTCCATTATTTCCTTTTTATCTCTGAATATTTAACAAAAATTACCCCGCTGCCACAGACTGAAATCAGTTATTTTTTCATTGCTGTTACACTGTGTGCCAGCATAGGACCATATCATCTCTGTTAAGGAACAATAATTGTAGTCATAACCTTCTGTACAACATGATGAGTCCTATCACACCAGTACAGAAAGACCACTAATATCAGTGCTCTGAAAAAGAAAAAAAAATGTGTACTTTTCTTTGTACCTGGGTGGCAAACTGCTGTGCCAGGACATCACTGCTGGTTCCAAATGTCTGTCGATGCCCTGTCACCACGTTGGTCACAAGAACTCGTCGTGTCAGGCCTAAGGGAGATGTTATATTTATTTAGTTACAATTTGAGTAGCAGGTGGGAGATTTATGCACAAAGTCTTTGCCAGAGATAAAAGTGGTTGCTAGCCTTGCAGATCACCTGTGCTGAAGCAGTTGTCTGCCTGTGGATTCAGGCACCAAGCACAGGACCAGGCTGTAGATATCTTGAAGCTGCACAGCATTCCAGGTCGATCTCCTAGGAGAAATGAACAACACGTGGAACATTCATAAAATGTAAGGACAAGATAACTCAGAAAGCTTCTCTGGACATTACTTTGAACATTATAATTAGAAGCAGAGACAACGCTAGATTTGATTGTTGCTTGTGTAGCTCCTGCACAAGGTCTATCAACTCGCATGCTTGAAATGCTCAGTTTTCATTTACTTTATGGCATGTCTGCCACAATCTTACAGATATCAGGCAGAACAGGAGACACATCTAAAACCATGTTTCAGATGGGTTAAGTTCTACTTTGCTCACACAATTTATTTAGCAATGTTCCCTCAAAATAAGAATTCAGAAGATTGAGGTAAGGCTTAGAAATACCTAAAACAGTCAATAGAAAATACTAGACGGAAGGACTTTGGCATAACTAGGGGCACTGACTGGTGCAGGCTTTAAAATACTTTACAGAGCACACTGGCATAGTAGCCATCCATCTTCAGTGACTTTTCAAGCTCACACTAACTCTAAGCATCATTTCCACCATTGCCCCTTTTTCCTTTTCGCCAAGGCTCCATAAATAGCATAACGTTAAACATTTAAAATGGGTCCATACTCTTCTAGCACAGACAGATCTAATCTGTATAAACTTAGCTGATCATGTCTGAACAGGATACCAGGTTAGACAACCGTATGGTATCAGCACAGCTGCTGCCCCCAAGAACATATAATATTTTTGTTCTATAAACATAGGATTCTCTAAATGAGTCATGCTTACACACAACTAAGAATGATATTTAGTACTGTACAAGGAGCCATGGGGTGAGACTATTACCAGCTTTCCACCTACGACTAATCTACTGAGCACACTTGAGTAGCTACTATGATAAAGTATCCTGCAATGACACTGGATAGTCTATAAGGAAATTTGAGTATTTCTTGTGTGCAGCTTCTGTATGTTAGTTAAAGGCCAAGCTACTCAAATGAATAATCTCAAATGTTTACTTTCAAGCGAGGTGTTCTCCTGCCAAAGTCAAGTACTACATCAGCAGCAGTTAAAAATAAACTAGAGCTATGAATACTGCTTGTTAATTAATTATCAAGGTAAGTTATTTAATCTGTTTGTTTCTTATTCTGCTCCAAACTTTCTACATTTTTACAATAATACAACAGTCCCATCAACCACTGAAGTGTGGACATGATTTGTACTCTTTGCATATCCTAAATGTTATCCAAAACTGGGGAAAAAAACCAAACAACACTCTACCTGGGTTAGTGCTGCTGAACAATGATGCTGGAAGCAGACTGGCACAGCCTGGAGTTTCTGCAATTCCCATGAGACACAGCGTGCTGGAGTGAGTTAAGGAAAACAAAGATTTCTCCCTAAAATGCACAACGCTGCGTAGTATTTATAGCTGGGAAGGGTAAGATGTTCTGACACAGCTGTAGCTCTCAATACTTTCCCTTCAGTAACATTTTCCAAGAACGTTACTTGCCTTACACTTTATAATTAGGTCTTTACACTTCCTTTCTTTCCTAGGAATGAGCTAGAAAGACCTCCAATGTTAGTTTTTATACTTTCACTACCAGAAAGATAAGGCTGAGAGAGATACTAAGGCATCTTTCTACAGATAGGAAAAACCTGCAGGACCTACATGGATCATTTTTCTCATCTTTACATGCTGATAACACTGCATTGATAAAGAACTGTTTTGCATGGAGATGGGTTGGAGAAAGCAGTACACATATTAAGGAATCAAGAGTCAATTTAGATTTCATTAAATGCTTCATAAAAATTATAACAGGCATAAACTGGTTTTGAAAGCTGCTTTTCAAATTTGGTGGGTTAAATCTGTGACGTGACTAGAGGAAAGCAATAAATAAGCTAACTACCCCCAACTCCTAACCATCCCTAAGTAAGCTGATGAATCCCTGCCACCTTCTGGACCAGTTCTGAATTGTGTGGCTTTTCCAGTAAGCCATGACATAGGTGTAGCTTTTTTTCATTTTCTCTTTTACTAGCCACCATTAATGGCACTTTAATAGCATTTCTGTTGCCTGCCATCTCCCACTCTTAAATCCCCTTTTGTTCCTCTCTTCTGTGACTCTGCATTGTCCATTGCTGCTTCCTCTACTACACCACGAGCCTTCCTTCTCTTTTGAGCCATATCTCACTTTTGTTGTTGCCCAATCAATTTCTAATCATTAGACCATTTTTGATTTGGCATCTCCACTACTAATGGACTGGCAAGTCTCCAGGGCAGGCAAAGTAGTCTTTTGCCTTTTACTGCATGGGAACAATACTACATACACCTGTAACAGCACCATGCGTCTGTCTCGCAACATCCAGCAACTTCTAGTCTTTTTAAAGTTTCCCTGTTTTCTAGAAAGCAATAGTTTTACAGTCGCTACTTAAGAGGTCTTCCTGAAAGTCAACTGCTCCATGCAGAACAGTCAAAACAGAACTGAAATTTTGCTTTTTTAAAAGGATATAAAACATGAGAGTCTGGATGAGTCAATGATGCCCAGCACACAGAATTCACCTTCAGACACAAGAAGACATACTATTTTTGGAGACCTCTTACTCAATTCATGACAGGGTATTTCCATGCAAGGATGACATGAAACTATGCAGTGGGCACACTTCCATAGCCCACAAAATAGCACAGCAGTGACATACAGGTATTTTGTTTTATAAATATACTCCTCTTAGATGCACAGGAGAGAGGGCAGTATTGAGACATATGTCCAGATACAGACTGAGGCATCAAGCACATCCTATTATTTAAAGGATCATCCTTAGAATATCTGAGCATGAAGCAATTACCAAAGCCTGTTTTAAATATTCTTCATGTTCAGGGATAAATACAATTTTTTTCCAAAATTATTTTAAAGAAAGAAACACACAAATTTGTGTCTTTCTCAACACAGTTTTGTCATCTATGCCTACGCACTCCTCTGAAGTAAGCACTATCCTTGGAAGGTGGTACTTCAGTGTGGTCTTCTGTTCCAATAATAGCACAGCATGCTGGAGAACTACTGCTAGTACTCAGACTATGAGAGACCAGTTTACTGCAATTTTGTGTTTATCCAAACATCACACTGCTAGATTCTTTCATTCCCTCCTACTAAACCCTTTCCCAGCCCTCATGCTTTTCACCTGTGCCTCCCAAGCAATAGTGTTTGTGAATGTGACAACTGAAGGAAGCAGGAACAGAACACAGTACTTTGCGGTTTGTGAAGTAGAGGTTGTCATACATCTCCACAGTGAGAGATTCCTTCCCCAAACCACTGAGGTTGATGATACCGTATTTACATCCTCCATGCTCTACATCGTTGACAGTGAATATCCGCTCACAAGCAACATCTGCCTGTAAAACAGATGCATTGTTGCACTTAGTGGAAACTTACTGAAAACAAAGGCTTGAGGTGGTTGCATTATGTCTAGAAGGAAGAAACGTGTTAATTCTGATGCCTGCAGCACCATCAACTTTCTATTCATCTTTAAAACAGTGGTCAACACCTCTTTTTATGAATGCATAGAAAAAGTATCAGTAAGACAATACTTAATCCTTAACCAACAATACATACTCTTTCTGATTATACCAGACACTTGCTCTGGTTAATTACTAAGCACAGACTGGTATCAGCACGGGACTCAAAGAAATAAAGAAATCTTATAAGAAATGAATATGGATTTCTTCTACACTACACAACTGTAGATTCTCCTTGTGTTGGATCAAATCATAACAAAATGATGGTGCATGATGGTATATTTCAACTTTTCTTTTGTGACAGTAGGTTTCCAGCTCCCTTTTGGCTTCAGCTCTCTACACGGCGCTGTTTCTCTCTCCTGCAGATCTTTGTACATGGACTAATGGAAGCTACTTGCTCCAGTGACCTTTCCTGTATACATACTGCAACCAAAACCAGCAGAAACTACCTTTATAGCATGAGATGTAAAATCACTACTGATGATAATACAAAATCCCTGGACAACAGGGTGGTTACTCCCCAAATTCCTCTTTCATTTTCCTCATTTTCCAATTCAGAAAGCCACTGCAGTAATTATCCACTTGATTCCTGTTTATTCCCAATAGAATATACTGGTCAGCTCCAAAAATCACTTACATATCCAACCTTTTCATCATTTTCCTCTCTAGGAAAGGAACAGTCTCTTCCTACCTGTTAAAAACTACTTAGCTCATATTTTGAGAACGGACACAATGGGGACAATGCATATTTGAAAGCAAAATTTGACCTATGAGGTTTGATTAGAAGATCCTCAATTTTCACTGAAGACAGGCTCTTTTTAACCTGAGGATTTATCAGTTCTCGTAACATACCACAATAATTTTAAAATTGTTGGTTCCAGCAACCGAGGAATCTGGACTGTGAATTTCTATCTTCCTCCTCTGCATGCAGTTCACTTTTAGTTCATGGACCAGCCTGTAAAAGCAGTTGGCGAGGGAGGAGAGAAAGAACTTGGGTAAGCCTGGGTTAAACGCCAATGAAAAGAGTTCTGGATAAGACAGCCAGAACTGCTTCTCAATCACAGAAGATAAAATGCTGAAAACTAGCACGCTACAACTTTGATTATATATCCCACGAAACCGTATAGCCCCTGTGCATCTTCCACATTCATGGTATTTCATCCCATCACTGAGAACCCCTGAACAACTTCAGTAGCAGGAACATAGCAAGCCACTAGCTTGCTTTCTACATTGTTACTGAATCTGAACACAGAGATTCTAACCCAGCGGAAAATGTCCCTGTCAGCCCAAACGGCATTGATCCGAGGAAACACTACACTGTATTCAAACAGAACAATGTAGCAAAAGAGCACATACTGAAAAGTTTTAAACCCCAGTCATCTGAGACTGGGAAGCATCTTTCACAACTGAATTCTCATCACTTTAGAAATTTGATTATTAAAAAACACTGCTTTTTTGTCAGTATAAATAATGTTACGCTGTCCTTAGTGGAAGAGAGAATTGCAAACAAACGAACAAAACTGACAGCAATGGTTGTACTGACAGCAGAACTTGATACGGCAAACAGAAGACAATTCCAGTTCAAATCATTGTACCTGCAATAACTTGTGGAGCTGAGCAAACCCAGCTGCCTTTTCTGTAACAGCATAGATGAGTTCAGTCCAGCCCTTGTTGTTTTCTGGAATAGAATAGGATGAAGACGTACTCAGTTATTTGCTTGTTTATGATTCAAACATGGCCACGGGTCTTTGAAGTTTGGGATATTTGGGATCTCCCAAGTTTGGGATACTTTTTCCTCTAGCCTACGTATAATAATGTTTCAGGTCTACAAAGCACATTCCAGCACCATCTCCCTAGTCTGCTAAAGTACAGACAGCTCTTGTTTTTGCTTGATACCATCAACAGTACCACCTTGAGATGTGAAATCACTTTTACTGTAACACACTAAATCTGATTACATAGCAAAACTCTATTACTGCAGAACTACTATTAACTGCATGTCTTACAGCAGTGTGAAACAACTTTTCCATTCATTCCTTTTTTAAGATTTCATGTGAACACCTCACAAATACTAGGGAGAGCAAAGGATGGGGAGCAGAGCTGTGCAGAGTTATAGAATAACAAATCTTTTCCTCAGGGTTTAGGCATACAGATTTACAGAAAACCTACAAGTGAAATCCCACTTTGCCAATTCAAAGCAGGGATTTGAAACCAGGCACCCAATGTCACGACTCAAGTGTAACTGTTAAACAACTTGCTATTCCGAGAGTTCGTCTCTTTACAAGTTTTTCCTGTTTGTTTGCTTAGTGGCTTGCTTTCCTTCCTGTGTGAAACAACCAAACAAGAGACTTCAAGAGCTACAAATTCTCAGCAAAAAGAAATTTCTGTTTCTTCAGACAGCTTAACTGTACCATAGGAAAAAACTGAAGGACGTCAGCTTATCATCTGTCCCAAGACAGAGCACACTAAAAGCTAATTACAATCTTTTTCAGAACATACCCTCTTTTGTTGTTCTTCCTCTTCTAAGAGTCTCAGTCTTTTACTCTCCATTGCCTTGTACTGAATGCTCTCCTTGGTGAGTGGGTTGTAGTTATTATGTCCAGACAGTAGGCGAAAATAGCGGTTTTTTTCCGGGTCATAGTAAAATCCTGGCAGTTCTTAAGAAAGTGGCAAAAACAAACAAAAAAAAAGCAAAATCAGACAGACAACCAACTTTATTTATTTATTACTCTTTGACATCCGACATCTTCATGGAACTGTCAGTCACACGCTCAAAGTTCTTGCCCCCTGGTGGTCCCGTGGATGCTACACAGACTGGGAACAGATGGCATCCACTTAAGGGAAAAAAGTTTGTAGTTTGCAACTGCAATGCTGTTACATAGATACAGAAGGGATGCTACCACTGACCAACGTGAATTTCACACAGATTTCACACTTCAGAGAAGCAGGAAGGAGAGGTTTTGCTGTGTAACAAAAATGACCTTTCTTTATGAATCAATCACAAGGGGATGCTCTAGGTTAGGGCTACTCAGGGCAGTCCCAAGCAAACAAGGCAACTAAGTATCACCCAAACCAAATACAAAGCAATTCCCTGCCCAAAACACAACACTTTTTCCTCACCACCAAAGAGAGATGTTGATATAAGCAAAAGTACAGTTAGACAACACACAGGGGCTCCTCCCAAAGAGGAACTGAGGATAGAATCATTCGGTTTTAGAGCTTCAGTGCCCAGGTAATTCACACAGACAGGCAAAATAACAGTACACTGTCTCAAGACATAGGATTTTACTTCAGAAAAGGTGAACATCAATGTCTTCAAGAATTTTTATTTAAACCTTTAACTACTACTACAAATTGCCTTTGATGTTACTTGCAATTCAGCTCATTGCCATCATCCCTTACGTTTCAGCTTGGCAACAAACAACCAAGCTGTATTTGCCTCAACAAAAACATAAAGTTAGTGACTGTTATCGGTGAGGTTGGTAAAAGCACACTGCTTTAGCACATGGAATCAGCTCACGCAGCAATACATGTTGCAGATTATATGTATTATTTCCTAACAGGCTCACAAACTCTTGATCAGAAAAGGGTGATATACCAAAAAGATCGCCTTACACTCTGGCTTTCACTGTCACTAAGAGGTTACGGAGCCAGCAGTGTTTCAGGACTCTCCTACTGTGGAGATAGGCATGTTCCCACAGGCTCAGCTTTTCCTAGGGATGTTTAATGAGTCAGAAAACCAGAATGCAAATGGGACATCATCTTCAGAAGCACGGCTACTGTATCAAATCTGGTTCTGCCAGCTGACTCCCTAATAATGAATGAACAGGTCATTTAACCAGATCTTCCAGCTTACAGATAACAAATATACTGAAGGCATAGAAATGCATTCGTTTTTTTCCCCCCAAAGTGGCAGACAAATACATCCTTTAAAAGGCTGGATAATTCAATCTACATTATATATTTGCTACACGCTGTCTTATTTTCTTTGCTTATTTAATGTTTTTATTGAAAGATGTATTTTATAACATCTTCAACGCACATATAAAAGAAACAAAGTTAGTACTCTTCCCCAAACATTGATTTTAAAAGAGCAGTACTTCTTTTCAGTTTATATCAGCTTGCCTAAGCACACAAGTTTTCATGTAAAAGATGGATTTGTGGGCCCCAAAGTGTATTTTGTCCTGCTTTCCAGATTTTCACTTCCTACATCTTTTTCAATCACCTTTTCAGATACTATTTTTCTCCGCAAACTTTCCTGCTTATATTCATCCTCTAACACCATCCTATTAACACACCCACTACTATGTTTTTCATACAGTCAACATACAGACACTGATTTTTGACCTGTAAATGGCATCTCTTACCTGGTACTGCAGAGTTCTGTGTTGAACTGGAAGAAGAAGGATTTCCACTGCAGCTGGGGACTGGATTCACTGGGCTTTGTGCTTGCTCCTCTTCAGGCCTAAAAAAATAGTACTGCCTTCAAGACAGACTCACAGCTGTCCCACACATCTCTTTCGCAAAGCCTCTTTCAAACAGTTTGTTAGTCACATTAATACAGCACTATTTTTCAGGTCTGTGATAAGCACACTCTGTATAGCACCATACACTAACCAATGGAAAAGGAACAGTAAAAGTATTCAGCTTAAAAACTTCTCAGAAACACTAGAGATAATAGTACCTCATAAGGCTTAACTATTGCTAAAACATTAGAGATAGTTACTGATCCTGTATGTCTCAAACTCTTTTCAGAAAAGGATGAATTCTGTTACCATGTTACCATGACTCCCGCTTAAAAGAAAAGCCCATCTTGAAAGTCTGGTAACTCTTTACAGCTTAAAGTAAATGAGAAAAGCATGGGTAAAACAGTGATGACAGGCCAAAAACATTTTGCCATTGCCTTCATGATGGGAAGTTCATTGATGAGGTTCAGAAACATGTAAGCCAAGCAAAACCTTAAGGAAAACGCTAAGACAGAAACATCTCTACTTTTGTAATAAATACCACAGTAAAGTGGATAACTGCACCTTTCACCTTTCAGAAGCCATTTAAACAGGCACAGAAAGCACCAATGAGTAAAACTCCTCCAGGATGTGTTCCGACTCACCTGTACAATGCCCACCTTTTAAGACAGGTCACCCTAAAAGCATTAGGCCAAAATGCTTTTCACGAGTCAGACGTTATTGGAAACAAAATGAGTGGGAGAAAAAATAGACCCAATCCAATCTCGTTAATAAAACACTTTTCTACTCTACATTCACTTAATTAGGGGCCATTTTCACTTCTAACCTTTCACCCAACCAGAGCTAAAGGGGCAACTCGTGTGCGTGCATCTGTTTCTCTAAAGCTGTGAACAAGTGATCCATTTCGGGAAAGCTACGCGCTCCCACCGCCAGTACCAGCAGCGGGCCATTCCCGCTCAGCACAGCAGTACCACCGTCCTCCAGACGCCGCGGACAGCCCTCCCTGCCCCGGCCCGCACTCGCCTGTCGCTGCAGTGACTGCCATTGGGTCTCCGGCGCCGAGGGGGGCGGTGGCAGCGCCTGCGGTAGCCCCACCCCCGCTTCTCCTTGCCCCCGCCGTGGCTTCTCCCCATTTCTTTCCGTAAGCCAAACGCCGGTCCGTACTTCAGAGCTGCGTGCCTGGAAGGGACGGCCGCAGCCCCCTCGCTTCCTGCGAGAGGACAGAAGCGCTGACACAGCCCAGGCGGCGGCGCATCCCCGAGCGGGCAGGGCAGCGCCGCGGGCCCTGACGGGAGCACGCTGCGACCGGCACCGCTCCCGCGAGCACCGAGTCACCGCCCGCTGCGTCCCCACACGGCCCGCACGGCCACCGCCGCTGCGCTAAGCACGGCCAAGGAGGCGGCTCCGAGCTGTCCCGCACGACGCGCTCGGGAGAGCGGGACAGAACGCAGGGGCTGCCGGCGGCCTGCTGCCTCCCGCCCGGGCCCAGGCCCCGCGCCGCTCCGCCGGGCCGCAGCCGGAGGGACCTCCTGGCAGCCGGCGGGCCGAGGCCCTCACCCGCGGATCCGCGAGGGACGGGTCGCACGAGACGTGCCCTGAAGCGAGACCCCGGCCAACCGCCCCCCGCCGCCCCTCACCGACACCGCTCCCCACCGCTTCCACCAGAGCGCCAGAGCTCGGCCCGACAGGCGCGTCTGATTGGCCATCGCGCGTTACCTGCCGCTTGATGGACGGCTCCCCCACCGAATAGCAGAAGGCCAGGCCGCCGCGTGACTCCCGCCGCTCGCGCGGAGGGGTGGGGACACAGAGGCTGTTGGGCGGGAAAAGCGTAGAAAAGCTGCTGGGCGGGCTGGGGCAGCCCTCAGGTGGCGGGGCTGCTGTGTGGGTTTGCTTCAGGGTTCCTCAGGTTCCGAAGTGGATCTGTAGGGATCTCTTAATGTTTAAATATAGCTTTGAGCCTTTTCCTACTTGTCAGCAAGCGTTTAGCTGAGTAGTGTTATCAGAGCTAGGAAAGCACACAGCAAGCTTGTGAGGGGGCAGAAAGCAGCAGAGGTGGGCTCTGAGCACCTCCACCGGTCAGCGGCAGCCGAGGGGCCGCGGGTCTGCAGTTGTGGCTGCCGTTGCTTCGTGTTCGCTGTAAGGAAACGTTCCTCTGCTAAAGCTTTTCTTAACGCCGGGTTTGTGTACGGCAAAACGTTAAAAACCGTGTGCTGCAAGTGTTGCTCCCTCTAGTGGAGGGCTGCTGGTACTGCGAAACGCGTCTCACGTGAGAAAACCAAGCGAATAAAAAGAAACCCCAAACAACTGGAAGCACAGTGTGTTGGCTGCTTTCCTCCCAGACAAAAATGTAAGTCTTAAAGTCTGAGGGTCCTGGAGCTGTTCAGCCCAGGGAAGAGAAGGCAAGACTGAAAGGGGAGCTTCTCAATGTTTACAGATATCTAATGGGCGAGTGCAGAGGGGATGGGGCCGGGCTCTTTTTGGTGGTGCCCAGCGACAGGGCAAGGAGCAATGGGCACAGACTGCAGCACGGGGAGTTCCATCTGAACGTGAGAAAAAACTTTGCCGTGAGAGTGCAGGGCACGGGAACAGGCGGCCCTGAGAGGCTGTGGTGTCTCCTCTACAGGTACTCAGAACCCTCCTGGATGCTTTCCTGTGCGACCTGCTACAGCAGAGGTTGGAGTGATGGATCTCCGGAGGTCCCTTCCAACCCCTGTTGTTCTGTTTTTGTCACTTTGAAATTTTAAATACGTAAAATCCAATTGTGGGAAAGTGAGTGATACAGTTTTATTTGTTCCTCTGAACGTTTAGGCCTCATGCAAGCTTCCTGTGTGTACTTGTTGTGAGGGTAACTTTGAGATGCTATTTCAGTCTGTCCCTTACTCACCTGGTCTGTTTTAAGTTAATTGCAGTTTAAGTTCCCAAAATGCACTGAGTTAAGTGGCCAAAGAAAGCATGCTTCTGAGGATGGGAGCAGGTGGAAAGCTTACGTGCAGCTTGTACAGTTTGTGAGCACTATTTCTTTGCCCTTAAAAGGCAGATGACCAGCATGGTCTGGTTCTGAGGCATCATTTCATTGGTTATGCCTGCTTGTCATAGTGGTGATACTGGTTTTCAGCTTTCACAAGGTTATTCTGAACTTCGTGCAGTAGCAGGAGTAGAATAGAAGACCCTGTAGATATCTGCACAAGCAGACCTCTCTGTGAGCCAATCTGTTACTAATACTGTGGCTGGTGAAGACTGGATCCTGAATGGTATACTTGATGTAAATTTGGTGCTTGATACACCAGTAAACAGGAGTCCAGGTAATACCATTCTCCATATTGTTTCCTAGCTTGTAGGTAGTAATTCAGAATGTCAGACATTTTACAAATAGTGTTTGTTATACCTGCTTGTTCAGTTGGCCTGGTTTCAGCTTTTTAATTTCTGATGCCTGTGAGCAACGCTGAAGGTCCTGTGACCGGTGTGCTCTTTGTAAGCTGTGAGTTTGACTCCACTGAAGTAAGGTTTCCATCAGGGGAGGAGTATGTTAAATGATCTGTTTTCTCACTTGTACTGCAAGCTTTTTATGAAAGCTTGTACACATGAATAGACTGGAAGAGATTTCATAGGTCACTGGCTTGCTCTTTGTGTCTATGTATGTGTGTAAATAAAATATATAAAGTAAAACATTCCCTCTACGCATACACATACCACGCTTCCATTGATCCCGAGCTATCGTTTGTCTGATCTGTGTTATTAAGACCTCTTTTTTATTAAATCATTACCTAAAAGGTCTTTCTGATATGTTACCTGAATGCTTATTGCTGCTATTTGAATCACTGCTACTTTTTCCTCTGCCTTTCATGGGTATAGACAACAATTTATTCCCTTTATCTCTGCAACCGTATTGCATATTTGGAAATTGATGATGGTATCCCACTAAAGTCTCTAGATTAAACAGTGGCTAAAGAATGCCATTTCCTTCGGGTATTACAGATGACAACTGCTACGTCCAATCACTCTTGCTTACTCTTTTGCATCCTTATGATGGGGAACACAGGTTCCCTTGAACCGTGTTCCTAAAATCTGGGCATGCTACTGAGGATTTCCTAATTCTGAGGATGTTATAGGCTGTACTCAGGTATATAAGAGTTGCATTTATGGTGGTCCAACAGTGTTAACTTCCATGAAGTTTAATGACTGAAAAGGATGGGGGGAATTTCAGTTTGAGAACTGCTGCACGTTCAGTTATTTCCATTTTGGGTGGCTGTAATTGGCTGAGCTTGGGCTGGTTGCCATTGAGTGCTGCTCTTCTCAGGCTAGATCCTGGACTAGACTGCAGAATGCAGTCTGCCCTTGAGTTCTGTCCCTCATTTGCTGTGGTTGTATTTTCTGGGTAGTCCATTAAACACATACATGCAGGGCTATACTTAGTTTATTTGCTGGTAAAATTTGACATATAATTGTAAATTGCATTAGAATGTTATATAAAAAAAAAAAGCAACACAGCAACAGCAAAAAGAAAACAAGCACACTTTGCTAATCACACAGGGATCTGAGCTTCAGACACTGGGTTGGGGTTATTGCAGGTCAGTGTGTTGCCACTCAGCTGAGCTGCAATACCTGAACCTGTGTCCATTTTAGTACACATGAAAACTGTAATTACTTTGTGCAAACTTCATGCTGAAGATTAAGCTATACGTTTTATCTCATACTTGTTGTGGGCTAAATCCTGTGTTTTCTGCCAGTTAGAACTTAACTTACACAAAGCAACTCAGTAAGCTTCAGTAACTGGAATATGCACAGGGCCCCGTGAACTGGTGGTAAAGTGAAATCAAAAGCAGGAGTCTGTCTAACAGCACAACTTAGCCTTAATTTAATTCCAGTGAAATAAGAGCAGTTATATTAAGATCCTATGTAACCTTGTATGCTCCACACCTTAGGAGCTGCAATAGCCCTGCAGTGGTACCATGCAGAGCTTGAGATGTTTTTGCTTATAGAAGTTGCTGCTTGACTTTATTCTGGTTCTCAGAGTATTCTGTTGTCCCACAGGGATGCTCTGCTGTTGGTGCTGAAAATCATTTTTGGGATCTCCTGCATCAGGTCATGGAGGAAGGAACCAACTGCTGTACCATTCAAGGATTTTAAGGTGATGAATTATGATAGTTTTTATAAGTACCAATAGCTTGCTGCATTTATTTTTAAATTTCAAGCTCCCAAAGCAGTCCTGATGGTCTTTGAGGTGCAGCTCTGCCAGGGTCTGCTTGGTGGTGTACAAATAAGGAAGATCTGATCAGGCCCACCAGAGAGCAGCAGTGCACTTAGGCAAAACTGCTCTCTTTCTCAGCTCTGAAGGGTATTTTGTTAAGATGTCTTTTGTAGTAAGTATTGAATTTCTATAAAAATCAATTTAAGAAGCAAAAGTACACCAGGAAATCCTTTTGCAATGCTACTTAGGGTGTATTTATTTGTATTTATAACTCTTAAGGTCTCCGGGTACTGATGTTACATACTTGATTATTTGAGTTCTCTCCGAGTAAGAGGGTAAAACTTTTCTCCTGAGGTATCAGCTTTGTCTCCTCTAAAGGTTGTGAAGAAAACTTGAAAAAATAGCAAGTGAAAATGGACTTTCACAGTCTGTCACTGAATTAGCTAAGAGTAAGTGTTTATTTCTGTGTTGGTTTTTTTTTTTTACAATACTTCTGGCTGTTAGTATGGATTACATTCAAGGAGTACTTGAATGCCAATGAGCGATTCCTGGTAACTTTGCCTATCAGCTCTTAGTATTTCACACCTGTATATATGATTATTCTTTAAGTTACCAGTTGATACAAATTCAGACTACACTCTGAGACTATCTGCAGTGTCTTCCTTTCAGGTATTCTTAGCAGACTCTGATCAGATCTTGCCTTCTCTTTGATGCTGTTGGAAATGTTTGGATATACTTTACTGAATAGAGTATTCTGTTGATTAATGAGTTTAGCTTTGTTTTTTTGTTTTTTCCCTACAGGGTTAAAGGGAATAAAAAGTCTTAATGTTACTTTATGTAAAACTTATAATCAAGTCCTACTTTTGAATTACCTAGGTGCTTGGGAATAAAGACATTTAGGTCCTATTCATACTTTTGATTGCTTTAGTGGAGGGACTTCATGACTTCTGGCTTAACAAGGTGATTTATTGTAGATTATGCAAGCATAAGTAGTTACCAACAAATTATGTTGGCAGAAATTGAGCTGTGGTATGATAGTTCCCATGATGTAGGCCAGCATGTTCCAGGAGATGGTCCCTGGTAAAAGCCCATCTCTGAGATGTCATCTTCACTTGTCATCTTTCTCTTTCTCCTGCGGGAAGCACAAGTGAGTGGGCTGTGTTTGCTACCTCAGCAGCTGCAAATCACTTGTGTGTCTGCACAGCCCAGTGCAGAGCTATGCTGCTGCTGCCACTTGGAGCTGCTCAGAGGAAAAAAAAACCAACAACCTAATACCTCTCCCAGTTCTATTTGACCTGTAAAGGAATGGTTGCAGGGAGACTTTGTCACGTGCAAGAATTTACTGCTGTAACTTCTATGGGTATTAGAACTCAAGAATGCAAGGTAAATGATATGGTATGCTGTACCTATGTATGAAAGCTGTTTTTGCAGGATGAGCATGGTCTATGATATTATGGAAAAAAATTTACTGAAAGCCACTTGTATGGTAACTGCTGAGTCATGGCCTGAACCACTGATTGAGCACCTGGGGAAAGGACCCGGTCAGCCCTGGAAGCACAGGTGAAGGCAATTCATGTGTATGACCGGAAGGGGTGGAGCCTGGCTGCACCTCTCCTAGACCTCATTTAAGGGCTGACTGCCAGTGGGGAAGGATTTCTGGTTGGAGATCCCTTCCTTGTGGAGTTTCTATTGTGGGCTTAGGTCTTCAAAGACAGGTGAGCACTTTTTCTTTTGTAACATCCTCCTATTGTGCTGGTATCTTTGCTGTTACACCACTAATACCAAGAAATTACTTTTGTTTTGCTTGGTCAAAGTCAAGTGATCAAAGTGATATTTCTACCAAATTAATTTTTAGGGTGAAAATAAATCTAAGTTTAGGAATTCAAAGGATAAGGGTCTATACCATGATAGTTGCTCATTTTGTTATGCATATGTAGATTTGTTTGAAATCTCCCTAGGAAGCTAAGCTGTAAGTAGGACTCTGGTGTTAAATATCACACAGGTTACTGTGTATATACTTCAAGTTGCTCCTGTTGTCTCTGATTCTAAAATGATGTTAAAAAAACTTTTCTCTCTGGACAAAAGAAGGGTTTACTTTGCTGTTGTGGTTCAGACTTACTGTTCCTGTGATGGAACACAGGCTTCTGTGCATCAGCCAGTTTTTGTCAGTCTCTGTTTCAGAAATAGCTGTGCTTTAGTACTGTTTTTCCTTCAGAATAGTATGCTGTCTCTCAGATGGCCGTGTGTTAGATATCTGTAAAGTCCTTTTGAACAGTTTTGATGTTCTATCTAAATGTATTAAACATATCTGCACTTTGATCAGTTACCTAACATCTTAAGATGTCCCTTGCTGTTTTTTGATATCTGTCATTGTTCTTTGTGGGTCCAATTCAAGAATTATTAAAGATTTAGTGATGTTCACCTCTTCTGCAGGAGGTGGAGTTATGTTCATATGCGTATACACATATAATTTACACACATCTCAATCTACAAGATCAAGAATTCCATGCTACCCTTTTTTGAATGCATAGAGAAAATGCTATTTTGAAGACCTAGGAACTGCAAGTGGTTTTCAGGGCAGAGGGCAGAAGTGCCTGCTCTGCTTTGTGTCCTCTGGTGACGTACGTCTCCTGTTTGTCACTTCAAAACAATAACCGGCCTCTTTGTGGATAATTTGTGGGGTTGGTGTGTGCTGTGGTTTTTTTTTTTGAAAATGTGGTTTTGGTGAAGGATCACATTTGCAGATCGTAAAATCATTTGTCAAGCAGGTAAAGATGGTAACAAAGGCTTATACTGCTGGAGCACAGAACTGGCACCGGACCTTTTCTTCCTTGCGGAGATGTTATAGAGTATCGTATCGTGACAGTCTGGTCTTTGAAGAAACCTGTCTTGAATACTGCTGTTCTGCATCTTTGTAGGGGACAAGTTAGGAATCAGTGCTGGAAGGTTAAGTTCATGGTATAAATAATACCATTGTTAGAGTAGTAGCAGCTAACAGCTTTCTCATTTTTCTTCCAGACTCATTTGTTCAGTTCGTGGGTATCTAATACACAAAGTGCTTGCAATTAAAAGATTGATTTTTTTAGCTTTGTATTTAAAAAATGCCAGTGAAAAGAACTGGTCAGAATCTACAAGGAAGTATTTTCTTTTGGGGGCTCAAAATCTTGTGCACTTCATTTTCTCCCTTGTCTACTTTGGACATGAGATTGTAATATTGCACAAAGAGATGTGAACTGTTTTGCTTTATGCATCGATAGTGGATGTCAGGTCTCTGACAGCTGATTTCCCACTGAAGGAAAAATTGGTGACATAAACCACAGGAATCATCTTTTTAGTGGAATTTTTAAAAATATTAAGTACGCAGCCTTTGGACAGATGTAGAGACCCTGATAATGCAGGAAAAAAGCCTTCTGCAAAAATGTTGATGTGGAAATCTGCTTCACTTTCAGAAAGCAATGCTTCATCTTTGAAGTTGATAGTAACTTAACTAAGAATGTAGTGTCACAAAGGTGCTAACACTTCATTTCTCAAAGTCTATATCCTGCCCACATCCAAAGGAAGGTAATTTGTAAGACTTGTGTGCAGGAAGCATTATAATCATGTGAGTGTGGTTCTTAGAAATGCACAGTAAATGGACAGTGCTGTCTTGGAGCATGAACTAGCTCAATTATCTTAAATACATTCCGCTCTGTAGATGTACCATCTTGTAAAAGTACTGTTTGAATGATGCAAGATCTACTTGCTTTGTCTCTCGCTCCACCTCACTTCCCTTGTTTCTGAAGACATAGTGGAATTTCTTGCTTCAAGTTGCCTTTTTTAGAGAAAAGCTAATGGGCAATGAGAGTTTTATTAGGTAAGAATTACTGCATGCAATCCTCAGGGGAAACAGGGCAGGAGGACTAAGCTCAGTGCAGCGTATGCAGATTAGTGTGGGAGGTTTCCTATTTCTCACATGTAAAGCATGAAGAGTAGGTTTCTTTTGAGGTCTTTCAGGAGTACATCCTGAAGGAAGAAAGGTGGGAGGAGGGAAGGTTACCACAGGTAAGCAATTTCCATATCTATACAGCAGAGCATTTTGTTGAGGATATCTGCGTGTTCTTTGATTTGTTTGGTGGCAGGGAGAAGGGTTTGGAGGGAAGTAAAAGATCAGTCTGCAGATCCTAGTCTCGTAATGGTAGTATAAAGCTTCTACTTATGTCTTGTTTACTATTTATATACTTCTTAATATTCTGGATACTTGTAGAGCTATCACTGTGGCCTCAGTCTGAGATTTTATTCTTAGATCACTGTGCCTTTGGTCATCCGAACTGCATGTGTACGTCGGTGTCTGACTTCGGTGTTGCATTCAGTTTGTTTCATGTCTCATACAGCTCCATAGGCACCCTGCTTGGTGGAACCTTTCCTGATCTGCAGACTGCTTCTCTTCTGAAGCAGTCTTCTGCATAGGAGCTAGGAGCAATGAAATGTAGACAGTCCTAATTACTGCTGTGGGCATCAGCCTGTAGATCTCAATGAATGTGCCTACTGCAGAAGACTGCCCCTGGGAATGGCAGTGTGAGATCTGTCCCAAATCTATAAACTAAAAAAACATAACTCTCTGTGCCTCTGTCACCTCTATCGTGCCTGTGGAAAAACCTGTAATAGAAAGGCATTGCAGACCAAAACATATAACAAATTATTTCTAGGGAGAAATATTTAATAAATCACTGAATTAAACTGCATATTGGGATAGCCTCTTATTCTTAGCAGCATCTTGTGAGAAGGTCTTCAAAAATCTAAAGGCAACTGAAACTACACGTCTGCTCTGTGGAACTGAAGAGGTAATTGCTTCATATACAAGATGTAATTTATCAGTTTGAAGTCCAAAGAAGCCACAAAAAAGACCAACCCAAAACAAGCCAACAAAACAATCAAGGAACTTTAGCTCTCAGCTTAATTGGATAGAAACTGAAAGAGGGGGTAGGATATAGAAGATGTTTTATAGGCTTGGTTGAGCTATCATTTCCCTGAGCAAAGCATTTTCTAATTGGGAGCTGGAAAGCTCTGCGGGATGCAAGGAAGGAATAGCCAAAGTAACTGGCTGTAGAGCTGTACAAGTTGTCTACTATAACCTTGTGGGAAATAAGGATGACAGAGCACTCTGCATAAAATGGTGGAGAGCTTCCATGGGCTTTAAGAGGCCATGGAACCAGACCATGGGGTTTAAGCTGTATTATCCAGCAAGATGTAATTGTTTGTGTTGTTTTTTTTTACCTGCCTGGGTAGCAACTGAGTGTAGGTTGACTCAGCATTTGCCTGCTTTCTTAAAAAAAAATATGTTCACTTCTGTGAAGCTAACAGACAGTACTATTATATCATCTGGTAGAGTGTCCTCACCTTGAATACTGAACATATTTTATCACTTCAGTTCAGAATGCCAGGTCTGAAAGAAAAGAAAAATACAGAGGTATGTGTATGTAAGTTCAAGGTCTAGGAGAACTTCGGAGGAAAAAAAGTAACTTTAAAGGGAAAGTATTGTATGATGGTAAGTCAGCTAAGTAAAACTGCTCCGGTTGGTTCTGGATGAAATTAAAATAGCAAATGAATGTCCTTGTGCGGTGTGTATGTGTGTCCAACAGAGAAGTGCTGCCGACCTGTAGAGATTGTCTTCTAAAAATTGCTGAAAACCTCCAAAACAAAAAAGGGCAGGGATGGCTCCTGCTGAGTTGAGTTGTGTGGGAGTAATAACGTTCAGTTCCTAACAAGCTTCTCTGTGAGTTGACTGGAAACTCTCACAGAGACCTCCTTGAAAACTTAACTTACGATGTCCTTTCATTTGGTGGGACCTTGCTTTAGGGCAGAGCATGGGGAAAAAATCCATTGCTTCTAAATTCCCAATTCTACTGCTGATGAAATAATGCGGAATGCACTAGAAATGTGATGTCTGACATTAAATGGGTACAGCCTTTCTGAATTAGTGCAAGATGGTTTGATGCAATGAAAGAGTTTCACGGGAAAGAGGTTATTAAGTGGCCCTGATTTCTTTCTCTCTGTTGCTGGTAGTTACAAGCAGTGCTACAGGAACTGGAAATGATGTTATTAAAAGTTTTGTATGCAGCACAGCCACAAAGGATGTGGCTGTGCCTAATGAGGGCAAGAGCTTGGGACTTGCAGTTAAAAATAATTTATTCAGGCTTAGCTATTGCTGTGGAATCTGGGGTCTGTGCTGCTGCTGGCCTGTGCTGAGCCGCAGTATAAAAAGCGTAGCATAGAAGAAACACTGATCTCCAAACGCTTAGTGAATGTGTGCTGCAGATAGGTCCTATGAGTTCTGTTATAGTAGATAAAATCTGAGGATATCAGCAATGCCATAAAGAGATTGTCTTACCTAAGCTGTTCCAGCTTTAACGTATTAGGTGTATCTTACCCATTAGGGTGAATGAACTCATAAATGTTCCAATTTAAAGTTGCCTCCTTAGTACTTTGTAAAACATTATTGACATTATTGGTTTACAAAACCAACTGTTTCCTCCTCCATTTCCTATGTTCAGATTTGTGACTAAGCATTTATGCTGGGCTTGTGTGAAAGCTTTGGCATGATGGCGCCACTTGAGGGGCTGTAAGTCAGCACCAACTGCTCTGGCTCCAGAACTAGCAGCAGTACTGCTGTACTGGCATGGAGCAGTGCCTGAGGCAATAAATCCTGTTTGATGGCCCCAGCAGCTCCTTTCTTGTACCGAGTTGTGTGTAGTTTTGTTCACCTGTAAAGCTTACTTTAAGCATGGCGTTTGGCTAGTATAGTTTGCTGCAGTAATTTGGTCCAACTCACTCAAACGAGCTGCGGACAGCTACAGATTTACTGTGTCATGGTGTAGCTAGCAGGTAGGCAAGACTGGCCATGGAATATAAAGACACACCCTGAGAGATCTGATGCAAAGCCTGTTTAAGTCTGTAGAGTTATTTTTATGGAATTTAGATTAGGTGCTAAACCCTGGAAAGGCATTTAAAAGTTCCTTACCCGAGAACTTTGGAATTTCCTGAAAGAGATGCAAAGCGTACCTCTTTTGGATCATCTTGCTGAGTCAATACAAAGCCACTGACTTCAAATATCAAAACAATATGTATGTTACAGTTTTTGGTTATTTATAAGTATTATGGGTCAGATGTGTGTTGTGACTAAGTCAGTTAATCTGAAGAACGACTCAAGCACAGTCTTGTTATTTTGGCGTGTAGTAACTTGGCTGTGCCCTTTAATGTTCCTGATGTTAATGGACAAATTACAAGACTGCTTATTTGGCTTTTCCATTGCATTTTGTTTCAGCCTGCCACAGTACCTTCTTTCCTGTAGGAGGCTCCTTGTGTGCACTCCGTTTGTGGATAGCAGTCTGGATTAGTTACTGCCACTGTTTTGTTTTTTTTTTTCTGGGCTATTTCATTCTACCCTGTCACTCATCTGTGCTGTGATGGGTTGGGTAGTAAAATGGGAAACTGCTCTGTATGTGTGTGACAGCATTACTGTCCTGCCCAAATTCCAAAATGTTTGAGGGTAACGCCAGGTGCATTCACAAAGTGCCAGCGACAAATCTTTTTGCTACTGCATCCTTTTTGCAGAGCAATCCTTCAAGCTCTTTCCACTTCAGCAAAAGCTGGGCTAAGTGGAAGGCTTTGAGATGCTGAGGCTGCTAAATACTTTCTTCTGGAGACAATGGCTTGGGTTTAGTGTTGTGTTTATCCTTTGTCCTCAGAGGAAAATGTTTTTGTAGTCTGATTTTTTTTTTTTTCCCAGCTCTAAGGAAATACCTATCCATAATAAGCTTGAAATGTACTTTAAGTTTGACAGATGGAAGCAATGCCGTAACGCTCATGCTCTTGGAATAGGAAATATCTGATACTGAAATCCAAAGTTTGCATTTGTCAAGGATTTCCACTGGCTGGTATTGTTGATTTTTGGCTGCTTTTGGAGTATAACAAACTGCCTCGTGACTCATTCTCATCATTATGAAACAAACGCTTAAATACTATAAGTGGCTTTTTTGTGATGTAAGACTTTAACTAGGTGAATGTCTCATGCGCTTCTTTGGCTCTATAGGCTGCGATTAACAAGTCTCATGTTATTTGACAGACACACACAGTAAATCTGACCTCAAGTACTTCCTTAAAGAATCATTGTATGGCAAAGAAATACTAAACTTCTTGAGTGTTTTCTCATCTTTCACCTGATTTTTTTTTTTCTGACTAAAAATTTTGGCATGAAAGCGCTACTCTGTAGGTGTTCCTCTGATCCTTCTGTTTTGTTCTTCACCTGAAGCATCATCATCCCTATAAATTCCAAGTTGGCTGCTGCATGAATAATTAAAATCCTGCAAACAGAACGATGACTTGAAGTGAGCGGAGCAAAAGCAGATAAAATGCTTCAAAAATCGGCTTTCAGTGAGCATCTCTATACTAATAAAGCAAATTGGGAAGACAAACGAATAATGCCGTGTAAATAGCACTATTTTTAAGTTGGTTTTGGGTGTAATTTTGATGCTGTCCCAAGGCTTCCAGCCTGACTTCAAAGGTTAGATGAGTCTCAGTAGGTCTGTGTTCATGCCTGCATGTGCATGCCCAAGTGCTGCAGAGGGACTGTGTGTGTGTTTGCGTGTTTGTGTGTGTTTGCATGTGTACAAAGAATGGTCAAAATAAAAGCCCTGGGATGTAACCTCTCTGTCCTTGCACAGAGCCACGTATCCAGTGTTCCTGGAAAAGCAGGATGGCACATGGCAGCCCATCACAGCTGGGTGTAGGTGCAAGGCACTGTGTGCATGTATGTGTTTGATATTTAAAAATAGAAATAGTAGTAGGGTTGCAAGTTCGAGTCCTCAAAAAGTAGAAGAAGCCAAACTAAAGGTTTTCTTCAGAGTTTTAATTCAGCTCCTTTACGGGGATTGCATTGTAATGTAACTTCCAGTTGCAGAGCTGAGGGCTTTCTCCCCCTCTCTCTGCCCTGGTTCCATGGCACAGTAGAAGAGGGAAGAGCCAAACATTGCTGGGCCTCCCTCCCTACCACCTGGTGAAATGATTTCTGGATGAGCAACTATTACTGCAGAATCAGTTAGACTTCTGAGGAATCTGCTTGCTACATCCCAACAGGTTTCTGCTGGTGCTTTTTAGTAACTTACTACGCAGTTGGGGGTGATTTTTCTCCATAGGAACTTTGCGAAGACACGTATGTATTACCACATCCACTGAGTTCTGAATTTCAAAGCCATGCAGGCATGCAGCCACTCAAACTCATTCTTAAACTTTCTTTTAAGACATCTTGATTGCCCTTGCTGTTGAAAATACTCGGAGTGCCCATTTCCAAACCTTCAAAAGCACTTTGTGCTCTGCCTCCACTCTCCTGTCCCCTTAAAAACAAAACAAATCTAAAGCGAACCCCCGAATGCCACAAACTTCTCTAAGGAAGAAACCTTCCGATTCAGGAATTGAGTAGTAGGAAGCTTGTGTAGCCTTAGAGCTGGCCGTGTTGACAATGCTGTTTAGGATCCCGGTGTGCCTGTGTCACGTAGCTTAAGGAAGGTAATGTTCAACCGCGGGGGAATGTTTCCTGCGAGTGCGTGTGCACTACAGCGTGAAGAAACTTGTTTATAAACAGACGAACGCAAAGTAGTCGCTTTGCCTGTGTCTGCCGGAGCACGGTGTACCTGCAGCGGTTGAAAGCGCGCTTTGTTGTGCGACGGCTGCCTTTGAAGCGTCCGTCGCAGGGAAGTGCTTCCTTAGCCGCCCTGCCTCTGCTGGTGCCGCGGACCGCCGCCAGGGGGCGCCGCAGTGCCGGGCGCCGTCCGCTGCCCGCCCAGGTGAGCGCGGCCGCGGTGGCGGGCCGGGGGTTCCCCCGGGGACCTCGTCCTCCTCCGGCTTTGGTGCTGCGTGCCCGCCTGGGACGCGGCTGGGAGGCGGCAGGCGGGTCGAGCAACTGTTACACGATAGTAACAGAAGTACGTTGCTGTTAGCTGGTTTCTTTCAGTATTTTTTTTTCATTCAGACTGTGCTTTCATAATCATAAAGGCCAGATCTTGTGCTTTTGAGCACAGATGCCAATTGTTTTGGGGGTCAGGACTTCTAGATCTATGCCTTGGCTTTGTTTCTCTCTGGGCTGACTTTGCACAGATTTCAAGCATGATATGTATACATTTCAAAAACTTTCATATAAGCGTGGATGAGATTCTGCTTTACTTCACACCACTGTATATGCAGAGCAAATCTGAGTGGCAGTATGAGCTGCTTTGGTTGTGACAACATTGGCCAACGCTTCTTCCTCTTGAAGGCAAACTTGGCAGAACCAAGCCTAAAGGTTAGAGTTACATATTTCAAATGGGAACAGAATCTGACTGGCAGAGTTTTTGTTTGTTTTTAAAGCCTGCAGCCTAAACATTGAACATTAAGGAGACTAAAACTAGGTTCCTCGATCCAATGGCTCCCCAGGTTACCTGATATGAAGCACCAGGTATAGGGACCTGGGTGGAATTTATGCTGGAATCTTGACTTATGCAGCTGTATTGCAGCACATACAAATACTTCACTCTGGTTTTTAGAGGTGCCCTCTAGTTATGTGCTTAGTTCTAGTGACTCCATGCTGGCTATACACTCTTACTTTGATTCTAGATTCTTTCTGACAAATCTTATCAACCATTGCTTCCTAAATCTCTATTCCTCTTTCATCCCAACACTATCTGATACCTAGAATCATATAACTGTTTTGAGTTGGAAAGGACTTTGAAATGTCATCTAGTCCAACTCCCCTGCAATGAACAGGGACATCTACAGCTTTATCGGGTTGCTGTTCGTTGTATTGCTTCTCTTCCTAGTTTTTTTGTTGTTGGTGGTGGTTTTTTTTGTTTGTTTTTGTTTTTTTTTTCCTGCAAGGTGCTTAATAGTATAGCTCCCCTTTAGCAAAAGAAAGATCTCAGTGACTGTGCAGACAAATGTGGCAGTTCCTTGCTGAAGCAGGACCTGGTTTTCTTGTTATTACTTTTATGGAATATCCATGTGGTTTTCAGAAGCCTTTAAGCAGAGGAGTTAGTGCACCTGTGTAAGGATACAACCTGGAAACAAAACTTTTGCAGGGGGTTAGAGAGTCTGTATATTTGGGAATGGGCTGGGGTGGAATTTAAATATGCAATAATTGCAAAATGAATGCCTACTTTCCTAGTGTTCTTGGTGCTATGCTAACAAGTGGGGTAGGCTTGAATGTCCACAGCTCTCCAGTTTGGGATAGCGCCCAGCTTTGGAATATAACATGCTTACGTTTGTATCTGGAATACAAGTGGGATTCTCATGTTCAATAATCAGAAGGAGGGAGTGTGAGTGAGGGAAACAGCTGCATGTCTCTGGCACTGTGCTTTGCACGCTGACCCTTGTTGTGTAACCTCAGTGCTCCAGAAGTTTGAATCCATTTCAGGAGGTGGGCATTTATTTAGCTGGGAAAAGCGTTAGCTAGTGAATTATTCCAAGTGTATAAATAGAGTAAGGGAATCCATCGCTTGTCTGATAGGAGAGTGATCTTAAGCAATAAGTACTTCTTACCCACAATGAATGCAAGTGTATTTCAGACCATTCTGTGCTGTCTTTCTCCTTCTCCCTAAAGGGATTTTGCCAATGGCTCTGTCTAAAAGGATGACGGGAGTGGATGATTGTGATTGCTAAGGAAAATTATTGCTATATGGGGAGAGAAAATGCTTTAATAAAAAGAGCTTGGAGAAGAACTAGCCAGTGGCTAGGAGAGAGTAAGAAGCTATTGCAGGGCCAAAGAGGAGTGGCAAAGAATGGAGGAAAGTTGTATTTGCTGGTACTGTTTCTGAAGGATTGTACAGTGGGTAAGAATCAGTCCTGAGGCTCTATTCTGTGGCCCTTGGCTTCACTTAGTTCCTGGAAGCTGAATTCTCACTGCTTGTGTTTGGTAGCGAGATGCTGATGCCTGCAGGAGCCAGACAGGGAGAATCTTCCCTAAGAAAATAATTTAGTAAAGTATTCTACTTTGTGCAAGCTGGAGCATTGCAGCAGCAGCTGTAATATTGTTCCTTGTAAATGTTTTTACTCTAAGAGAATTGTTCTAATGCCTTTAGATCATATTTCATGAGGGCTTTAGCTGTAGACACCAGATGGGAGGGAGCATTCTGCTATGTGTGAGGTGGACAAACACACTGGGTTTTTCAAGTAAGTGCAGAATTCAGCACATGGAAGACACTGAGCTTAGTAGGTGACCAGTCTTAGTTCTAATTCTACAAAGTTCTGCTCTGTTTAAAAACTGTAGTGCTCAATAATGATAGATACCAAAGTGTCTAAATGTTATGAGGTATCTTTGAGGTACCTTCAGATACATCTGATGGCTTCTTTTCTTTCTCTTTTTTTTTGCTTCTGATGTTGATTTTTTCAGAGTTAGATGATGGGATGCTCCTAGCTGGTTGACCTTTAAAACAAAAAAAGACTGCGGAAGAAATAGCAAGGTATAGAAGGTATAGCACTTGGATTTTCTGCACGTGGCACAGCTGACTTTGTGAGCTTCGTGTGATGATGTGTTTAGATTTCCATTTGACTCCCGCCACTTGGATAGCAATCCTTTCTATCCTGCCTGCCTGAGATATGGAGGTGGATTAAGTAGTATAGTATATGTGAGTACTACTTGTAGCAGTGTAGTGGCATACCAGGTAACAGGCTTGAGACTCGATAACCTACTTGAGCTCATTGGTAACTGCTATTAACTGTGATTTTTGGGGTGATGCCTGTCTAAACTTACATTTGTAGATACTGACATAAATCAGAAGCAATGATGCTGATGAAATTAGTAGTTCTATATATGCAGTATACAGGAGGATGAGAGTCTGGCTCGTGTGTATATACATACACGCACACAGACAAGTAAATACTGTAATCTTGCACTAGACAGTCTTGCTTGGAGTTGCACGAGGATTCTAGAGGATAGTTCTAGAAACAGTCTAACAAGCAGTACCAGTAGTAGCAAAACTGTGGGCCTTGCATATCGAGTACTATCCTGTCAGCCACTCTGCTTAGAATGTTGTAATAATCTGATGTTCTTAGCTGCTTTCTGTTGAGGCAGCACTATAGCAGAATCAACACAGGCCTGAAGCCTCTAGCAAAAGACTGAGCTTTTGTAGAAAAACTGATGTACTGGCTTAGATGTGCTACAGAAATGGATGGGGTGAGAGCTGCAAGGCAGAGCTTCCTGTTGCAGGAGGGCCTCTCTATTAGCAGGTGTCCTTGACACCAAAGCTGTTCCACCCCTGTTAAACACACCCCAAACAACAACAGAACATTGCACTCCCAACAAATAGCTCTCTACCCTTAGTGAAGCTGTTTCTATGTAAGAGGTTTTACCAAAACAGCTATCTCTGTGTAGGAGTATCTGTAAAATTCTGAAGGAGGTACTTCTGGTCTGAGAGCCTGTTTGGATTAGGGAAGTATGAATCAAATTAGCTCCAGGGGTACAAGTTGTTGAGGAGACTTAGGGGCAGGAAAGTCAAGGCTGGCTTCACTATGGCTTTGTGACTTTAAATGCAATTACTTTAATAAATTCCTAGGAGCTATTTTGTGTTATCCCAGTACCTTGTGTCCACTGAGATTTCCAAGAGTCTGCCAGCTTTAAAGACAGGCTTGACCTAAACTGGTATTTATGCAGGTCGGTCAGTGCCTTTCTGTTGTTTCCCTCCTCTACCAAAATAAAGTTGGAAGGGAAACATAAAAACAACTTCAGGACACTTTTAAAGCTCACTCTATTTAGCAGGTTTTAAAAGATAACTAAACCACAAGCATCTTATTTCCCCCTTACTTGTGTTTTCCTCTGGTGTTTGGCCAATCAGTGCAACAAAATGAGCTTAATGCCTTCTTACCCCCTCACTAATTCCAAACTGCTGTTTACATGGATTGTTTTCCTTTCCACCTTCACTAACACATCAGGTTTTATTTTTCTTATCCTGAGCTTTTACACAAAGATATTTTGAGTTATACGGTGGCAAGATTTCAGTCTTCCTTTTGTACCCAAATTCTTTTGGAAGTAAGGGAACAAAAAAGAAGGGAAGGAAAGAAAAAGTGAAGTTGCAACACAGTAATTCCTTTGTGTCTCTATGGAAGAGGGGCTGACAGCACTGAAAGTTTTGTTAAATACTGACAATAAATATCTGATAAATGTTAAAAATGTTGTAAGGTGAGAAATTTTCAGGTTAAGTTTGATTTCCAGTGTAGCGTAACTTTTCTGTGCTGCAAAAGTAACCTGTTTTAACCTACTTCCAATAGCTTCTGTTCCTTTAGTTCTGTAAGATCTGAAATACATTTTAAAAACAACAAAGTAAGTCCAAATACTGAAAGAAAACAGGTTATTGTTCTCAAGCTGTGTCTGCACAGCTCAATTCTGCCTACAGTTTAAATACATATTAAAAAACCTCCACAGTGGAATCACGGGCTAGTCACAGTCAGGTATTCATTCCTTTCTGTGAGGTGGTCCCGTCAATAATGAAGTAAAGGTGAAGCTCTTCCAATCAAGAGCTAAATTCCAAGCTGATGCCCTTGGAACGAAGCTGGCAATTTGTTTTTTCTCTGAGTTGTTAATTTTTTTTCAGGTAGATTTCCATTGTTGTTCATTCTGCTCGATCCAAACGTTAAACCTGTCTTAGAACCGTAATAACTATAGTGTGTCCTCAGTGCTTATGAGGAAGAAGACAGAGCACAGAATTAAAAGTTTGGGAAGTCAGAATGAGGCCTGCAATGAAGCTAGCCCTGAGGTTTCAAAAAGCTGTTGCTGTAGCTATGGAGGGGAATTCTGCTTTTAAGAAAGCAAGAAAAAAAAAAAAAACAGAACTGGAGGCCACCTTTTAAGAATGTGATTCCCAAAGTTACAAAGAATGAATCATTGGTGCCGATTTTTGTGCTGCGCAGCTCCGTAGTTATCTTTGTTATGCCGACTGTGTCGGGTTGTTGGTGATGTGTCTGCAGAGGGCTACTGTTGAGTCTATAACGTTGACACCCTGATACCGTCCTCTCCTCTTTCAGCTAACTCAACTATTGGGAAAGATCAAAGAAAGGGAGGAGGAGGGCTGACAAGAACCAGTGTATGAGATGCCTGCAAAGCTTTAAATAAATAAAAGGGAGTTAAGACTTAGAATCTGTTGCAGGATAGCTGTGGATGTGGGGCCCTGTTCTGCTGTAACAAATTAAGTCTCCTCTCACAGAGCACGCTATCGTGCTTATATCTTTGTGAATCCCGTCCTTTGAATATGAATATGTTTGAGCAAAGCACAGTTGTATATTACTAGGCATATCTGGAAATATTAAAGCTAAAAAAACCCCTGTGGCTTCTGGTAGACTACCAACTGCTTCTTTTGTTTCCCTGCATAGCAAAATTAGATTAGTGGCTTTCAGTGTTAGTATCTAGTTTGTTTCACTTTCCAATTCACAAGAGTTGAGGAATGCGTAAGCAAGAGCCTAACCTTGCCTCCCTCCAGAAAAGAACGACTCTACATGAAAACTTCAGATAAAAGGGAAAATAGGAGATAATGAGTGGAGGGTAAAACTTTCACAGCGAAAGGTCCTTGGCTAAAATAAGGCTCTGTGGGATGAGCGGGAATGTTTTTGACCCCTTGCGGAAAGCAGCGATGTGTTTGCATTATGCAAATAGTAAAAACATTTGAGATAGGGATAGTTCAGGATGGTCGCAATACGAACTCTAAGATGTGATGCTTCCAGTACATGAAATGGGAAGTACATAAATGGGAAGGTAAAAACCATGAAGTTGGAACTGAGTGGGTATGGAAGTGAGGTACTTCAGATGTGTGGGGCTTGAATTGATGCTCATGCGTGGTTTAGGTCCACATTAACAGTATTGATTAGTGACTTACGGTAGCACAAAACCAGAAGACAAATGAATCTAAAACCTTAGTTTGTGAATGATCAGTTGATGATGAAGTGCTGTGTGTATGTGAATATGGGGCTCTCTGTGGTATGTTTTGTTACTAATAACATTTTGTAACGGTTCTCTTACTTTCAACTAGTAAATCAGTGAATAAGTTACGTAGGTCACTGTGAGTGTGCTGTTAGTGCTCTGTGCCTTCTTTACAGCTAAACCAGTAAACTAAATGCTGTTCAATTCTCCATGAAATGTGCTATAGGAAAGCTAGGTGTAAGCAAGATTGAATGTCTCCATCTGCACAGGTGGAGCAGGAATGGGCCCCGATGTGGCTGCTCTGTGCTCGGCCTGCTGGGACCCCTCTGAGCAGGGTGGCTCTGACGTGCTCCCCCGGCTGGTAGCTGTGGTGGTTATTGCTGCTTGCTGTGGCTGATGTAGGCCCAGTGCCGCATGACAGGAGCAGGAGAAAGCTGCGCTCCCTGCAGAGTCCGCCAAGATCTCTGTGCCTGCAGAGCAGGAATGGGCCTTTATCTCCATCCAAACAGGGTCAGAGGGGCTCATTACGCTTCTGAAAATGACCTCAAACAGGTTTGGTTTGTTTTAATTCTCTCAAAGCGTCACCATTTTGTATTAGGGTACCTCAGGGCTTCCGAGAGCACAGCCAGACGTTGGTGCCTTCCCTCAGCAGCCCAATGCTGCCTCCAGTTCTGCAGCACTGTGCGGTTTTGGGCTGATTTTCTTTTCACATGAAGCAAAGGAGTTGTTATCCCTCACGTGGATATTTGCCCATCCTGGGGTAAATGATAACATTTGGATCGTTTTTGTCGCTGGGCGAATAGCGTAACTGCATCGAAGCAGAAACCTTGTGGCAGTGGGATGTGATTCAGGTCACTGGTCGAGGGTCACCCGTTCAGGTGCATGCAGACCCATTCATTTCTGTGCAGCATGTACAGCAACATGTGCTTGTGAGAACTCGGCAGTTTGTGGTTAGCTTTTCCTGTGAACGGTGTGAGTACTGAACAGGGGTTTCTGCACTTACAGTCAATGTCACCTGGACCACTACCAGACAAAACAACATCATGTAATCTGATAATGGAAACGTTCTTAAAGATTGCTTCCCAGAACCGTGGTTAGGATACATCTCGGCAGTCTGGCGACTCTCCAGCTGACAGGAAGCTTATTTCTCCTGTAACCAAATGGCTCGGGTGGGGGAGATGGTCGCCTCCGGGAGCGCGCAGTGGGCAGGCTGGCCTTGGAGCTGGAGCAGGTGGCGCTCTGGGGAGTGGGACCCGAGGCACGCTAAGGAAGGCTTAACTTCTGGCAAACCTGCTGAATCCTGCATGAATGGGAGAGCGATGCATTACTCTTTCCCCTTCTTATCTGTATGTAATAATTTCTGTACCTCTCTGTTCTCCCTCTCTCATCCTTTTCTCTGCTGCCCACCCATCAGAAAGTTTTATTTTGACAAACAGTTGGGAGGGATTTTGTTTTTCTGCCCTTGCAAAGCTCATCCCGTGAGCTCAGCAACTGCTGTTTTCTCTCTGTTACAGCTGAACATCTCTCAAACATTTACTTCCGTTCTTTCATTAAGTTGTGGACCCGGCTAGCTCTGCAGGCGCCTGTCTTGCTCTTGTTACGGGGGAGTGCTTTAACTGCCCGTAGTTGAGCTTCCTCCGATTATACGAATGCGAGGAGAGGAGAGGCAGGCGTGTGTTGTTTCTGGATGGACGGAGGTGCCCGAAGGGAAGGGAGTCCTCCGGGAGAGACGGGCGCCGCAGGGCGAGGCGAGAGCTCCTGGCTCGGACCGTGCCCGCTTCACGCGGTGTAACTGCATCCACTCCGGCGCTCTACCTCCGAGTCGCGCGGAGGTCCGGACCGCAGCCTCCTTCGGTCTCTCGGCCGCGCTCCGCGACTCCTTGCGAGCCCCTTGGAGTAGCGGCAGGTGGCCGCAGGCTCCCGGGACGCGTCCCCGCCGCCGTCCCTCGCTGCCATGGCCGTCCCGTCCCGGGAGCGGACGGGGCGGGGCGTGGCGGGCAGTGCCGCCGGGCGTTATGTAAGGGCGCGGGGCCGCGGCCGCCCGACACGGGAGGGAAATTCCTGGGGGGAAGCGGCTCTGCCGAGCGCCGCCGGCTCCCGGGGGACGGGCGGGCGGCAGTGACGCCCCGGCGGGAGGGCGCCGGGCGGGGCGGCGCCCCCGGGGGCGGCCGCTGGCAGGAGACGCCCGGCCGCGTGCCCCGCGCGGGCGCTGCCCCTTTAAGGGCCGCTCGCCGCCCGCTCCACAGGCAGGGAGCGACCTCTGGGCTTTGACAGCTCCCCTAATAACTAGCAGCGCGCTGGCTCCGCCCCCGGCGCCCGATTGGGCGGCGGGCCGGCACGGCGCGTGCCCATTGGCTGGCCGCTTCCCCTGAGCGAACCTTTAGAACTCCGAGACACAATATTCTGTTACATTGTAGCAAAATGGCGACTGTCATTCACAACCCCCTGAAAGCGTAAGTAGGGCTCAGAACCGCACACGCTCCGCGTGGTTCCGGTACGAGAAAGGGCGCCCGCCCGCCGCGCCCGGCCCCGGATCCCCGCCTCCGCGCGCGGCCCCGGTTCGGCGGCTCCGGGCGGGCGGCGCGTCCTGCGGCCCCGGGCGGCGCGCACCTGGCGGCGTCCCGCGGGGTCCGGCGGCGGCCGGGGCGGGGCGGGCAGCGGGGAGCTCCGTGCCGCGAGGGAGCGGGGTGCGGCGCGGGGCAGCGGCGCCGCGGCCGCCGTGCGCGCGGAAGGCTCCGTCGCTCCGAGCGCCGGAGAGTTGGTGCCTCTCGCAGCTCGGGAGCGGGCACCGGGGGCGGGAGGGCGCCTCGGCTGCGGCCGCCACCCCAGTCCTGCGAGGGACGCGGGACCGCTCGCCGTTCCCCCGGCTCTTCTCCCGCGTTTCTCTTCGGCTACGGCGCGCGCGGCTAATCCCGGGGCATTAGGGAGAGCGCGATCCGGCGCCGCGTAACCTCCTGCGGGAGAGTTCTTCCTCCCGGGGCAGCGCTCCCGCGGACGGAGCGCAGCGCGGACACCTGGCGGCGGCGCTTCCTTGCGCTCCGCGGCCGCGCGGAGTCCGGAGCTGCGGGGTGGCTCTGCTTTCTTTTCTTTCTTTTTTTTTTTTTGTTTGTTTTTCACTTGCGTCCCTACGACCGGAGTTGGAAAACCACTCGGAGGTGGTTCCAGTGACTCCTGCCGCCGTCTCTCCGCTGTCTGCAGGGAGGGAGAGCCTCGGGCAGCAGTGAGGTGCTGACACGTTTGCCGGCTCTCTCTCCCCGTCCTGGCAGAAAACCTTCGCTTTCATTTCGCGTGCGCTCCGCAGCGCGCACACGGCCGCGAGCAGCGGCGGCGCAGGTGCTCCGCGCTCCTTCAAGGGGATCCCGGGGCCGGGGCTCGGCACCCGCCGCCGCCGCCGCTCTCCGGACCCGCGCCGCCCGGAGCAACTTGTCGCGCTGCCGCCCCGGGCGCTCCGTCCCGCTCGCGGCTCCCGCCCGGCTTCCGGAGCCGCTGTCCGCGGGCAGAACTACCCGGGAGCCCCGGGCGTGGGGGAGACCGGGCGGCCCCGGCCCCGCCAGGCTGAGCCGGGAGGGCAGCGGCAGGCTCGGCTCCTCTCGCGCGGCGTGGGAGAGCGCGAACAATGGGCAGCTCCTCTCCCTGCCTGCACGAGTGGAGTGCTGTGCTGAGCGGGGGAAGTGGGACCGGCGCGGGCTGCCCGGCACCACCTGCATTTTTTATTGAGAAGTTGTTTAGTAAAACATTTTATAATTTTCACTCGTTCTTTAAAGTTGCTGATCGGGAAAGAATACACGTGTAAATAAATTATGCATGGGATAAATTAGGACAAAAGCGGTAGGACGCATAATAGGGGAAAGGACGTAGCGCACAACGTTTTATCCTCATGTGTCCTCCCTGACAATGAAAGGGAGCCGAATGACATTTGCATTTATCTGCGTTTTGATTGTATCTGAAAACCCACAAACGCCCCCTACAGAAACTGCCCGCACAAAGGTTTCGCTCGGAGCCGGGGACAATGTAGGGACCGAGACATCCCGGCTGAGGTGTCCGCAGCCCCGGCTGAGCCGAGCGTCTGAGGGTGCCCAGAGCTCAGTTTCTCTCCGGCACTTGGACACGCGTGTGGCCTCGTTTATGCTGCGCTGCTCTCGGGATAACGTGCTCCCGTGTACCTGAGCGTCCCTGGGAACGCACTGCGCAGAGCAGCTCGCTCCCACATTCAGCTCGCTTCTCTCTCTGCCTCTTTTCTCACTTGCTGGTTCTCTTCAGGGGCTTTCATCCCTCTGCTCTTCGCCCCCTCGCTGCCTCTGGCAGTCTGGTCAGCCCGACACAGCCGCCTGCTATTTCTGCCATCCAGCACCTTGCTTACCTGCACGGTGTTCTGGGGCAAAAACGGCAGGGATGTAACAGATTTGCGAGGAAAGGGCAGCAGGTGTCTGGATGAACACGAAGTTCTTTGCCTGTAGAAAAGGCAGCACTCAGTGTGCTGATGGGCAGCAGTGGGTTGGAAATGCTGGATTCATTGTTGTGTACCTATCTCTATGTTTTCTTTCCTTCTTCTTCTCCTTTGGATATCTTAATGTGGAGACGTTTGAGCGGGGCAGCAGAAGAAACAAATGCAGTGAAGTGGTATTCTGAATGACTTAAAGTGTCAGTCAGAAATCTCAGTGGGCTTTGTAAACATTAATTAATTAAACCTCTCATCACCCCTGTGAAGAAGGGATTATTGCCTTTGTTTTGTGGATGACTAAACTAGGACAGAGTGGTTAAGAAACTTTCTGAATTGAAGATCAAGTCTAGAGTGCAGCAGTGTGGCTTCCAGCCTTAGCAGCTAGCCACATTTCCTCCACCCCTGCCTTACTAGAGATGCGTAGAGTAGAGATGTACGGTACCATAATGTGTTTAATGTAATTAAGATCTTGTAATTTACAGAGCCTGATCTAGAAGTGGAGCTGATTTCCCCCACCCTTTCTCTGTCTGTACTCTCACAGCTGATTTTTATTTCAGACTGTCAGTTAAATGCACTCCCTGGAGCACTCACTGAGCTGCTGCTGCCTTTTCGGCATGAGGTCGCCCTGCTGCAGCTCTGCCCCGATGCACGCAGGAGGAGCTGCTGCTGGCTGTGTCCCAGTGTCACGGTGCGGTGCTCTCCCTCCTTTGCCTCCTCCAGGCCATGGGACGGAGACTAACCCATCCTTGGCTGGCCGTGCTGTTAGACAGCCCTGATGTGCTTGGGGAGGTTTATTCCCAGCCAGGTGGTTGGGAACCAGCTCGATGCAGCCTGCTGAGCGCAGTGCTGGAGCTAGCCTTACGAACCCTACTGGCCTTCTCTGTAGCTGCTCTGCCACAAGCACCTGGCAGCAGTCAGTTTTCCAGTTGCTGTTCCCGTTGGATAGAATCGCCCTGACAGGCGGCTCTGGCCCTGGCGGACCAATGGCCTTCACTGTTACAATGGGTTCTGTGGCATGTGGCACCAGTGGAAAAAGGTCTGTGCTCACCTCCTTGCTTAATGTCAGCAGCAGGCCAGCTGCTGGGCCAGGTCTTCGGGCCCTGTATGGCACAAGTATTTTGTAAGTGTTAGCTTGGGCTCGACTTCAAGCTTGGGACTCAGAACTGGAAGTTTCCATATCCTCCCTACCCACCGCTGAAACGACCCTACAGTGTGATTAAGTGCTGATGGAGGCAACTTATTTATTTATTTATTGTCTGGATGTTGTTGCATAAGCGTCTGGTTGCTAATTTTTAGTAACAAAGTATGATGTGCAGTGCTTCTTCCAGCAGGTGGAAGCAACAAGATAGATGGACAGTTAGGTTGCCAGTTCAGCATTTGCAAGTGATGTGAAGGTGATTTTAATGTGGCTTTGCAGAAGGGAGCGTTCTTCTGCTTGATAGAACAGGGCTGTTGGATGCATTAAATCATGTACCAAAATCTCTACAGTGTGGCTCTGAAGTCTCTTAAAAACATAAATGAGCCCCAGCGTGACACATTTCAAGCCAAGACTGCTGCCCACATGAACACTCTCTTTTCTGTATCTCAGCACCACTCTTCAGGGGAAATGATGGATGAATGTTTTTGTATTTATGCAGGGCAACATAAGCATGAGAACGAAGTTGTAGGGGCTGGGAGGGGGAGGGGGAGGAGAGAAGCCAAATCCTGAAGACCTGAGGATGTGCTGCTCTAAATGAGGAGAGCCAGATAAATATGTTACTAGTTACAGTGTTTGTCTGGCCACACGAGTAACTTGTGTGTGAATAGCTGTTGTAGTGCTTTTGTAGATTTGTTCCGCTGGTGAGAATGAATGGAGCTTGTGACATAAAACTCTCACTGAAAAAAAAAAAAAAAAGAGATCTTAAAAATACGTGGTGTGTGAAAGCAATACTAAGCTATCTGGGATGAGCTACAAAGCTCCAAAGATAGGTGTGTCTTGATGATAATACTGAATTATACGTCCCAAGGTCTGTGTTCACAATGCCCAATAGGTCGGGTCCCCAGTGGGTGAATGGGAACGGTGTGCCGGGCTGTGCAGGGGGGCAGTCCAGGTGGTGAAATGGGGTTCTGTCCTCGAGCGCTGGTGGATGCCAGGGAAGGTAATGGGGCACACCCAACGTGTAGCCTTGTGGAAATACACTTCTTCCTCTGCTTTCCTCAAACGAGAAGTGTGGCTTCCTGGGGGTGCTTTGTCTATCTCGTTGGCTGTCTCTGCTGTCTAGAAAAGAGACATTCCAGAATTACCATGTGCCGAGGCTGGTGTTTTCTCACCCTGCTTTCTCTTTCAGGTTGAAGCTGAATTTCTTTGCTTGGTAGCTCGATTTTACAATCTAGGAATTCATTCTGGGCTCATCCTTGTGCTGTCTGTGTGTGATGTTGCCTTGAGTAAGAACAATTCCTATACTGTTTATCCCTGAGGACTTGTCAGAGTAGGACGAATGTGCTCTGGGAGCTGATGCTCTTTCCCTTGGCTGAACAGAGGCCTGACCTGGGGACCCGCAGGCTCAGGTGGCACATTGCCCCAGGCAGAGGCAGTGCTGCTTCCGGCCCAGACTGGAGCTGCATTGGGGTGCATGACGCTGCTGGCTTTTGCCTTGGGCACAGTGAGGTTTGCTGATTACTTCTTTCATGCAGGTCCCAGTTTTATCTTTGATTCCTTTCTTTTAAGGTGATCAGTTTTAAAGTGAAGTCATTAATGCAATCCTGGAGAAAGCATGCTTACAAAATGCCCATTTTAATGTTTTTCGAGAGGAAGTGCTTCTTTCTTTCTTTAAAAACTTCCTTGCAGCTTGTGGAAGAAGCCCTGGTACACTGGACCAGCATGTGAAAGGCAGAAAGTGATTTTTCTTTCAAAAGATAGAATAAAACTCTCCTCTGCATTTGCACTGTCTAAACCGAGTTATGTGCAACAAATAGCCTAAGTAACTGCTTCCATACTGAATGTTTAAAATTCTTATTTATCTTTAATGACCTTAACTATTAGAAGTATGAGTCTCCTATAGTTTTTTTTCCCCATTGTTATATATGGTTTATTTCCCAGCAGAGCGTATTTTAACCACAGATTCCCAGCAGATGTCTTAGAGAAGAATAATGCGGTGTCTCGGCGGCTGCTGGCCAATATCCCTCTCGCCCCCATCTCCTCCAGCATGGGACCAGTGAGGCTGTGTCAGCATGCAGCTCAGCTTTCAGTTACCTGCGCTGCTGGGTGCGGTTCGAGCTGCAGCCGCATGGAAGGTTTTTCTGGCACCCCAGTGCTCTCGAGGGAGGCTCTGCTGGGAGCCACCTGAGCAGTATGAGTGGGGCAGGGATGGGTGTCGATGAGTGTGCACTGGGGTGGCTGTGATCAGCATGCGTGTGCTTGCCAAGCCCTGAGTCATTAATTTGGCATTCTGCTGAGCTGTAGCTGGGAGAGAGTCCCCTGCTCAGATGCTGATGGGGACGCTGACTCCATCAGTGTTGTTCTGCTGGGGAGGAAGGCTGGAAGTGACACCTAGGGTCGCAGTCCCCTAAGGCAGAATGGAGCCTGCCTGGCTGAGGATCACCTCTCCATTCATGCAACACAGTGCACTGTGTCAGGCTTTGACATCTGATGACACTGTCCTTGCTTTCTGTTAATATGAATAAATCAGTATATAATGCCAACTGTAATGATGTAATGTGCATATGAAATCTAAATATGTGAAAGAAAGGAACTCCACGTAATTTAGTTTCCTTCCCCTTGTTTCTTGCCAGACCCCTCATCACTTTGGCTCCTTTATGTGTTATAAAGAGTGCTCTGGTTGGGGCAATGATTAAGTTATTTGGACTCCTGATTTCTTTGGTTAAGACTGAATTCTCTACAAACGTGGCTTAATGGTTTCTGCTTTGTAGGGCTTCAAAATCTATATCTGTCAGATGGTGCAAAGAAAATCAGGTGCATAGCAGAGAAATAAGCCTGTGTCCTGAGCTGGTTAATGCCAGCCTGCCCTACCGCATCAGCTGGCGCTGCTGATGTGATCTGATCAGATGCGGGCATGCTACTCCTGCCAAAACACAAAGCACAGTGCTTATGCTGCTTTTCTGCCTGGAGTTGGCTTCATGCTAGCCACAGGAAGATAGATTATGCCTATTGGAATAAAATTACCTCTTCAAAGTGTTTTGAGCGTTTTTCATGTTTTGGAAGAGTAAGTGAGCATCAGTTCAGTGCATTGTGTCATACAGCTGTGAAATTTTTGATCTGGTTCTAGCAGTTTTGCTATTTGTAGTGTTTGTAGCCTCAGAGCTCCACAGCCCAACATCTGATCAGTCAGAGATGAGGGAAAAATGGAAATGAATGAAGCTGTATTCCAGCTAGGAATGGTGGAAATAGAGGTTGAGAAAGCTGTTTTACTGCTAATCTTCTTTGGTCTTGACCATGAATAAAAGCTGCATCATACTTGAAGTTACTGTCCTATGAGTGTTGTGATATCAGAAATATATCAGGTACATATCAGAATGATATCAGAGCCCATGTAGATCTATCTACAAGCTTACCCTGGTGACATTATTTTTTTTATTTTAAAAGAAGGGTTTGGAAGATTGTAGGTTTCTGTGTTTTCTACGGGCTCCTTCTCCTCGCAGCTTTCAGTTCCTTAACCTGTTCATATACCTGTTGGTGTAAGATATGAAACAGATTGGGATCATGGCTCTGAGATCAGCACTTTTTATAGCTGGCCTAGTGCAGGTTAGCAGCCAGGAGAGATGTGCTGGGTGAGGGCTGGTGATGGGAAGACTCTGTGGTGAGCTTTTTCCCCACAGGCGTGGTTCCACTGCAGCACTTTTACTGCTTCCTCAAACCTGACTGATGCCCAGACATTACCTTTCAGAAGTGCTTCTCCAAAAAGGGACGTGTCCTCTGTCCACTGTGGTTACAAAGTCCCCAGTGATTGAATTGCATGTGGGTGAATGTGATGTTAACACTCTTTGAGGTACAATGGGGCCCCAAGGACTTCTCCCTTCTTTCTGTTCTCCTCCACTGATGCAAATGAATAGGAGCTTCAGCAGTTAGCTGGTCTGATGCTGATAGCAAACAGGCATTCACGAGGTTGAAATCTAACAAAAAAATGTTGGTGGGGAAATATGTGGAAAACCCTTCTCAATTTCACGTCACCAGCTGTGATTCATTGTTGTTGATAAGCTCAGCTAAATGTTTTATCTTTCCTTAGCTTTCCTCTCCCCTGCCTCTCAACCTCTTTCCCCCATTGACCTCTACAGCAGAGTCCTAGCTGTTGATTTATCAGAGCAGGCTAGCTCAGCACTGTGTGGAGATTGCTTTTAATTAACTCTCTTCGTTTTTTCCAACCTTCAGGGAGCAGCAACCCTTTAATGATTTTAATATTTTATCTGGATTTATATCCACCTTAGGTGTTGTTTGTTGCTCTGCTTCCTCACGTGTTCTTCTTGAGCCATTTCCCAAAATGAAATGTTTGTTTCAGGTCCCACACGCAGAGTAAGCCAAAGTGTTTTTAATGGCTTCTGAACTGGGAGGATGGCCCTCCGTGACCAACTGTGGTGTTTGGGGAGGGTGGGGAGTTGGAGGTGATGCATTTTGGTGTTGTCCTGGAGCAAGGCTCCCTCCAGAGCTGTGCCTCACTGCGCATGGAGCGGCAGCTTTGTTCCTTGGTGGTTGTGGCGTGGCAGATAAAACCCTGCCAAATTAAACCTGACTCCTCATTGGTTTTCATGGTCAGAGTTGTGAGCTTATTCTCACAGTCAGGTATGACTCTCAGGCTGAATAAAGTACATGCTAATGTAATGACCTGTTGCTAAAATGTAGTTAACTTCCTGTGCATGAATATAGGTCAAAAGGAGATTCCTTATTTACCAGCAAAAGACTTTTTTTGCTGACTATGAATACTTCTGCCAAGTGAGATTTCTTCAGACTGATCATAAAGCAGGTAGACAAAACTTCTCCCTCCTGTAATTTTATCTTTCTTATGAGAGGAGGCTGAGGGAATTGGGATTGTTTAGCATGGAGGAGAGCAGGCTCAGGGGAGACCTTAATGTTATAGAGTACAGAGACCAGAAAGGAGGTTGTAGTGGGGTGGGGGTCGGCCTCTTCTCCCATGTAACAGTGACAGGACTAGAGGTTGCACCGGGAAGGCTCAGGTTGGATATTTGGAAAAACTTCTCAGTAAAGAGTGGTCACACTCTGGCACAGGCTGCCCGGGGAGCTGGTGGAGTCACCGTCCCTGGAGGTGTTCAAGCAATGTGTAGGTGTAGCACTGAGGGATGTGGTTAGCAGGCATGGTGGGGATGGGTCAACAGCTGGACTGGATGACCTTAGTGGTCTTTTCCAACCTTAATGATTCTATGATTCTGTGAATTAGAAAAAATGTTATTTGTAATCTTAAGAATGTGGCCCTTTCATTCTAGAGCAGGAACGCACTTTATAATCACACTCAAAGTAAACATCACAAACCACCTTTGTGGAGTTTTCTTTCTCAGTTCTTCTCATAGAAGGAATGACATGACTAAATGACTTGGTTGGTGTCGCACCATCAGCTGCTGACATTTGGAGGTTTAGAAGTTCTGTTTCTTTGCTTTGAATGTTGAGTGTTAGGCAGTATACGAATGATATGAATGGAGTGAAAGGGAATCCTTCCTGGTTAGCAGGTCCTTGGTCCAGCTGATATCAGGAATAGTGGGGAAGTAAACTAAGACTGCCTGTTTCTGATAGGAAGAATTAACTGAGGAATGCCATGAAACAATCTTTAATGACAGTGCTTAGAGCTGATGGGGTGCAAACATTTTACCACCAAAACGAAATGAATTACACTAAGTGGTAAGTGGTTAAAAATATATCCTCTCTGTATTTAAAAATATCCATGCTGCACACCAGATAGCCTATTCAGTATAATTCATGCATTAGACACTGATGTGAGAACAGTGACTCAATTTATTTTACAAGGCTACATATAAGTATGTGTATATAGAGTGTATATAGAGTGCGTTTGTCCAAATGGTAAAAGAAGTTGAGAAGTTCCCAAATCTAGTCCTCTTACTGAGAAAAGTGTCTCTGAGATGCTAGCTGAGAGGAATATGATGCTGGGTGTTGCTTATGAAAAAAACTGGTGGTGCAGCACTTCATCAGATCACGTATGTCATCTGGTCTGTGGCTTGTGTTTGTGTCTTTCCTATCTTCCTCTGCAGTACACTTTAATTTAACCAAGTAATTATTTGGGTATATTTTTCCCATGTTGTTGCTGTGATTCCACAGTAACTAACTCCTTATCTGACTAGATTGCAAATGTATCTGGTTCAGGTGTTCATTTTGCTGAGTCGAACTGAAAGAAAATTCCCTTCTCTTCTATTATCAGCTTTCTAGTTTTGTTTCCCTAACTAACCACAAAACCCAAGGGCTATCAGAGGCTGGCTCTCCTGCGAATGTCTTCTGAATTCTGCACTGCTGAACGCACACAGCCCACAAAGTCGAGGCCTGGCTGGCCCTTACAAGGCAGCCCCTTTCTCAGGCTGCTGTCACTAGCAGCCTTCTCTTCCCTGCAGCCCTTGGAGGGGAAGAGGAGGAACAGATGAGGGGTGAGCACTCTGCCGTTGGGAAAGTCTCCGACCTGAAAATGGATTGAAATTCCAGCTGAATGGTTCCTTCCCTTGGTAACAGAATTGCATGCCTGGGCTCTGAGCTCTTTGCATTAATTCCATCTCTGCTAAACTTTACCAGTCAATTAACCATGTCCATCTCCTGCTCCAGCAGCCACATGTGCCTGTTCTGCCGCAGCAGGGTTTTGGAGCGGTAGCTCCCTGTAGCCTTTGCTGCAGCAGTTTTCCTCTGGCAGCTTCCCTCAAGCGTGGTTATCAATTAGGACCTGTCAGGGTTTTCCTGCCGATGCATCTGTTTTCAGGACTGCAGGACTTTGACCTTTTGCTGTTGTCTTTATAAATACTACTTTTTCCAAGAGGGGCCAGCTCAAATGCTGAGTGTTACATCTTTAAACCGATATAAAGGCTTCATGAAAATTTCAATCTTAGTCTGAGGTGATTCTGGTAAACCTGGATATTTCTTTCGATTTCTGACATTTTGCTTCCCTTGGGTTTTGGATTTGGTTGTCAGAAAGGACTCATTAAGCTGACCAGTAGTTCTGGTGTTGGGCTGCAGGAATCACCCATAGCTGAGAGCTCTTTGTGCAGTTGGCTTGCAGGATGGGACAGGAGAGTGGCGGGTTCCTGCAAGCTGATGTCTAGGAGGCGCTCACTGATGAGCTCTGATGCAGGCTTCCCCCAGAGGGAATTTTGCACTCCTCTCTGCAAAGAGTGGAAGAGCGGCTTCGCACTGGCACTGGTGAGCTCTTGGCAAATGCATAAGGGACCACAGCAGTCAAGCTTGGACGTGATTTTTATGCATATTGTACTACCATCAAAACTTGAGTTGGGCTACAGTGTCTATTAAAACAAGATTCTGTACTTTATATCTTGCCTTGAGTGCATGGGTGGTCCTGGTTAGCGGATAGATATCTATGTAGGTTGTTCTGAAAGTAATGTCTCCTATTTATTTCCACGGAAACTGTGACGACTACAAAGAGAACAATAACACTGTTTGATAGAGTAAATTTGTAGCTACAAAACATTATTTTTCAACATAGTCACCACCGTTAGCCGATTTGCACAGATGAGCTGATGGTGAAACGTTCTTCATTACACATTGTGACAGCTGTGTACAGCTGTCTGGTACATGGCTTGTCTTTCATGTCACTGTCACCACTGCTGAAACCCACTACCTCACTGTACTCATATCCACTGTCTAATCTCGATAAAAGTTCAGCAAATGTCAATGAATGTCAATGGGTGCAATTTTTTTCCACATGGATAAATTCAGTGACATACCCTTGCTTCATATGCACTTCCATGTCAGGCACCATTTTGTCAGAGTGCCCCTCTGCTGTCTGTCACATGGCAACGAAATGTAAAGGAATATTGGCGAGAAGGTTCAACCTCTTCTGCCATACCACCAGCATCCACCTCTGATGTCGTAGGCCAACATAATAAAATAGGAGGCATAACTTTCAGAGCAGTCCTCATATATCATAAAAGCTGCCATCCGATTTGGCACTAATTGGTTCCTGTGGGTACTTCGAGATGAGAAGACAAAGACCAAATTGGCCACAGAGGCTCAATTAAGAGAAGGAAAGGTTTAAAAGATGGTTCCTAGGTCTTATGTCCAGTCCCCTGGTACCATGTCAGATAATCCCTTTCATAAACTGAAAAGTCCTTGTCTTAAATCCCCACTTGGACTGTTTGTTCCCATTACTCCTCTTGGGAAGGTTCCAGAACCCACTTCTCTGGTGGCTGGAAATAGCATTTTAATCCCTAGCCTAGCCCTACTTGTGACCAGTTTATACCCATTTGTTCTGGTGCCAGAATGGAGTTGTTAGTCTAAATAGTGTTACTCCATCCATGTCTTCCTCTCTACTGTTGGGAGTTTGTATGACACTGTTATGAGTCCTCTCATCTTTCTTCTGATTAAGTAAACTATCTATGCTTTTACTTCCCTCTAATCACCGAAGTATTTATTGTCTTTACCTTCTCTACTCAGCTTGGATTACTCCCACTTATCTTTCTTGAATATGAATAGACAGAACTGTACTCAGTGTTTCTTCTAGGTGAGCTTTTGCCCTCTACAGTAACTTTAATTTTACTTCTCCTGGCGACACTTTGATCTTGTATTTGTTATTGAATCGTGCTGGTTGTTCACAGTCATCCCGTGACAGATATAATGTCAGTCTGTGATATTCTTAACGTTTCTTCTGTCCCTCTTCAGCTGCTCTTGAGGAGATGATCTCCACGACATCTGCTGAATTTTTTTTTTTCACTATATTCATTTTGCCTTATTCTTGCCTGATATTCTTAAACTTCCTCTATGGCCCTCCAGCTTGGGTCATCAGCACACGTGCTTCTTGTGCCAAGGTCATTAGCAGAAACACTGAAAAAGACCAGTCTGCACACCTGGTTCTTTTTTTGTGTGTGTGTGTGTGGAATTCTGTAAATAACTTTCCTTCAGCCGGTTACTGTCTTCGGTAGGACATAAACTCTGTCCACCCCTCTTTCTCTAGTTCTTCAGTCATATCGTCATTCATGTACTAATTTTTGTCTTCCTATTTTTGGTAATTTTTCATGTTTCTTGCTTTTTATTTTGCACTTAAAAAAACTTGATGTGAATAAACTCAGGCTCAGCTAGCCTTACTGCAATAATTTGCAAAGTTTTAGAGCAAAAATATTTTATTTTGCTTTCCATACTTCAGCAGCACAGTACTAACCATGGTTTGCAGTATCTGCTTAAAGAACTTGCTAGTAGAGGTATGGTTTCACATTGCAGCTCTCAAGCAGAGGTTATTCGGTATTTGTGCCTTCACGGCACGACTGTGGCTTCCACCTCAGGCATCCTCAGGCACAGTGTTTCTTTAGCTCTTGGCCTGTTCCTACGTTATGCTTTATCTATGTACTATTCTCACTGCAAAACAGCTGAAATTTCTTTAATCACTTGTGTTTTGATGTCTGAAGAATATTACTGTTTCTTAATAGCTTTCTCAAGTTCCAGCTCTTGACTTTGGCATTTCTCCCTTTATCACTCCACATCTGACCTTTAAGATCCACTTTTTTCTTGTATTACTATGGTTTTCTGTTCCTGAAGGGTGTCTGCTTAATTCTCATGTCCTTTTCCAGAGTAATTATTCAGCCAATAACTTCTCCGGTCTTTCCAAAACAGTTCCAAACAAAGTTTTGCGTTTTTGTCTTAAAGAAATTCTCCAAGTTCTGCTTTGTTACTGTTCTGCTTAAAGAGCAGGTTTGAAGCACTCAAAAACAGGTTTGGAGCACTTTGTGCTGGTGATGGGAAGTGTACTGGTTTGTACCTATTCTTTGCACCGCAGAAGTCTGAGGCTGTGTTGGTTTAGGGCAAGTAGGGTCAATTATACTTAATATTAAGATACTTCACTAAATTAGTTTGTGCCTAGATGTGGCTTTTAAGAGTTCAGCAATGAAAAACCACGCTGCTTCTTTCATCAGAGTTGCGGCCATTATGTAAAAATCCAGATTAACAACATGAAGTCATTTCATCTTAAACTACTTTGTACAATTTTTTTTTTTTCCCTGATGTTATTGATCTTATTTGGAGAAAATGGTGTCTATGCAAAATATATTTATATGTTTGTATGTGTGTATAATATATAAAAGAAAGAGTATGTTTACAGATGGTGTTTAGGAAAACACGGTATTGTTTGTTAGTCAATGTCTTGGCATTTTACGCATTTCTATATACTTCTTACTAATTTACAGCAGAATGCGATTCAACTCTTTCATATTGATTACTTTAGAAAATTTTTAAATAGAATTTTTAAAATCTTTATTTTATTTTATGAGGGAGGGCTCTGGGAACTTTTACAATATTACAGCACTCTTTGGATCAATGCATGTCCCAGCAATCCCTTGTGTAAGTGACCTAAAATCGTGTGATCAAACCTCTTCTCCCCTCCCCATCCCCAGAGAGATATTTGTAATTAGATAAAATGAGGACAGAATATGCATAAGTATCTGTTATGCTGGGATTCCTGCCCAGAAAGGAAACTAACGGCCTGAGCTGGTCATAATCTTGTGCAGCCTGTATGCTATTGACAAGGCTATGGCTTGAGAATGTTGGGAGTTCAGAAGCAGACTTTGGCTGCTGTCTAGTGGTAACCTTTCTAGATTGACTGTTCTCCAAAACAAATGGAATTACGCATCCTATATTTTACTCAGCGTTCATTGTCGGGGACGTTTTGCTTGTAAGGGAGGGCCTGATTCTCCGATCTCATGCTTTATGCAATGGAAGCGAGTGTGAATTACTGCTGCTGTGGTTTGGAAGTGTTTCATGTTCACTTTGCCCAGATGTAAATGACCACATGAAGTGTAAGACAGAGGAGATCTGGGCCTGGAATTGTTGCTGGTTATTTTTTTCCATTTCATCTAGCAATTACTGCTCGTCTCCACTTCTTCGGCAGAAAGGACTGTGGTGTTCTGGGAGTGAGTTCTCCCTCTCTCTCAGCTCAGACTGAAGAGCCTCTGAAGTCTGTATGCCAGGATGTCTTCTCCTGAGATACTGCACTGTATGAGAGGATCAGATGGGTAGCGCTTTGGAAATCTGGAGGCTGCTTTTTGTGTTATTGCAGTTCTCCTCTTCCTCTCAGTGCGTTTGGTAGGTGTCAGCTCACCCCTCACAAACTTGTAGTTTTTTAGTGCTCTGTTAGATTTGTGTTTTTGTCTTGTGGCTTGGCAACAGTGAAATACAAACCCTGGGCTCTTATGAATCTGTCAGTCTTCCTCAGCTACCCCAGCCATTGGCAAATCCGCTGATGAAAAGCTGTACTTGAGCAGACAGGCTGTCTGTGTGCTGGTCGTCTTCTCTTGCTTTGCCTCAGCATCCTTGGGGTAGATGTCAGGGAAGGTAACGGAAGTATTAATAAGGTCATGTAATAAGTTTGTCCTGCATGTTCACAAGGAAGGTACCTACCCAGTATTTCCACTGTTCTGCCCACTGCAGCTAAATCTGCAGCCAGCGCTTTGCTGAAATATGACTCTTTTTTTATTCCTGTTTTTTTTCTTTCTTTTTTTTTTTCTTCCTAGTGATTATGTCTGGTTTGGCATCTTTTTGAACTGAGGAAGGTTGATTTGTTCGCCCTCTCCACTTGTAGTAATTTGCAGTGGGAGATTTTGGGTGAAACTCTGTTTTCTTGTGCATATGAGAGAGCAGGAGCTTCTTTGGCTGGAGTGGAATGTGTTGTTTCAAGGCATTGAATGTGGAAAAAAACCCGCTGGCTTCATACAGACTATGGGTTTTGTTTGTACTCAGTCAGTGTGAATTCACTGAAGTCCAAAACGTTGTGCCAGTATGAGAGATAAATCAAGTTCATGTTATTTCAAGACAGCCTAGCTACCTTTCCCTTTAACTTCTCAGAATCTTCCCACCCTGTAGGATATTCAGCAACACCCTGTGCTTAGAATGTGTGAGCAAATGTTGACATTAGCTGCCACCTATGAGATCCTTAGCAGAAGTCTATAGCTTAACACGCAGGACGGGCAGCAAGATGACTTCTTAGTAATGGGGATGGATCTGAACAAAATCCTGGAGCTCAGCACTTCTTGTGAGCTTCCAAGATTGAACCTGGATCTGAAGTAAAATGTCTTTAATGGACAGGATCCAAACACCCACATGCTTTGGCAGAGCTCAGGTCCAAATTTTGTCTACCTAAAGAATCAAGGTTCTGTTTTCATGTAGATTCTTTTACTAGTGAGAAGCAAGGGAAGGGATAAAACAGAAAGTATGACACATTGGCAAAATTGTTTTTCAGTACTGTTTTTGAAAGTTTTTTCCATGAGGCATCAGCAGCTCTTAAAAATTGCAGAGAAAGAGTACAGTTGTCAATGAGCCAGAACGGTTAAATGCTTTTAAATATTTGAGTTGTGTTATTCCTTCACCTTTCTTTCTCACAAACATATCTGGTAAAACTCCAGTAATGAAAACACTTGCTTGGAGGGAAAAATAAAATCCTTTTCAGCAAGTAATGATGGTGACATTTTAATCATATCATAACAACACTGTTAGCAACGGTTTAGGTTTGGCATTGAACATATACACAACATTTGTTCTTTTATACACTATCAGTATTACATAGTAAAAATAGCACAATTGCAAAACCCATTTGCCACCCTTGTGCCAACTTTGTTCAGCTGACAGTTGCTGTTTGAACTTTTAAAGCAATGTTTCGTCCATATGTTAATACCAACTGCACCATTAATTTTCTCTGCTTTCAAGTGATGCTCTATGCCCTACAACCACACACGGTATTTACTTCCCAATCTGGGATACCTGCGAGACCGTATCTGCCAGATAAGCTGCTCTCACCCTGGGTGGCTCCGTACGTCGAGTCGGTAAAGAGCAGTATTAAGATAGCAGCTAAAGAAAGATCCCTGCTGCCTGTGCAGAAGTTTGTTATAGCCACTTAGCTTCACTGAGCCATTTCAGGATGGTGCTATTCAGAAATTTTCATCTTCCTAGTGGGAGACTTGGAGCCATTCTGCAATGTTTTGGATGCTGTGTGTTCTCTCTGGTTATTTGCTGCTGGTGATGGATGCTGGCTGTATAATTCTCACTTCAGTTTAATAGTGGGATTTTCAAAAAGAAACAAAATCACAGGGGCAAACCAAGGCTGAGAGCATCCATCTGTAAATGAACACTGTAAGTGGTGCTACGTGGTAACAGGTGGAAGTCTTCACTTGGATCGCACTGAACCGATTCTGGTTTAACAAAAGATAGAACTTGCCCCAGATCAAATGGTGCTCCCTGAGGTAGTTAGTAGCAGAGAGCTGGCTGATACATGGATATACTTGCTACTGCACCATCTCACAAAGCTGGAATTCAGCTAGAGTAGGTACTTAGAGATCTTATTTCAAAGCCTTTAGAATTCTGCCTCATTCCTACTGTTAAGATAAAATCACGCTTAATTTAAGGAAGGTGGTCATTGTTTTCTGTATTTACTTCTTTCACGGTTTCTCAAGGATAGGGGAGAAGCATCAAGTTGGTAAGAGTGAATCAATATGCAAGAGTTTGTATGTAGACTAGAACCTGATGCTGGAGTGGGCAACTGATGGGATGTCACACTGGAGAGGACATCCCAGGGGATATGCTTGGAGACACAGAGAGAAGCCAAAAGTGCAGCTAAGAAGTGCCATTTACCTGTGAGCTATGGAGTGCTTTTGTTTTCTGACAGGCCTTTTTGGAATTTTGCTCAGTGTTTCCTTTTACATATTTATGAACATAATACTACAGTGAACCTGATTGTTATGACTGATACCAGACCAATGCTTATAAAATTGCACGAAAATCCTTATTTGTTCCAAGATGCTATTAGGGTTGTTAGACCTTTGTTTAGCTGGAGATTGTTTGAAGAGTGATGAAAGTTACTCCATAATAAAATTGTAGCTCCACAGTGCTTGTGTGAGACATTTGTTTTTCTGATTTAAGCTGGCAGCGCATTCAAACAGCAATAAGGGTATCACTGCTCTGGTTGCAGCGGCGCTTGCTGGGATGCAGATGCCTGTGCTCTGCAGAGACTTGGTGCTTCCTGGTGGTATGGGTAACTCTTCGTTTGCCTCTCTTTCCAAGGGTAAGGGACCAACGTCAGTTCTAGTCTGGTTATAAGGAAGGAAGAAGTAGGAAGAGCAGGAATGGAGAACTGGGGGGGAATGAGGTTTGCTGCTTCTTTTCCTACTGGAAGGGTAGGAAGTGGGGAAATGATGCCTGCATCTGGGGACCACAGTACCCTTCCAACAGTGGCCGCTTGTACTCTGCAGCCAACTTAATGCTCAGCCTGGTTTCCAAATGCCTTTGATAACGTTCTTTTCTAGAAGCTTCCAAAAAAAATTAAACTGCCCTGGAAATTCTTCTGGTACTACAGCAGTTGGTTAAAAACCTGAAAACACAGGCTAGGAACAACAGGTCATTTCTCTCAGGTCACCTGTGGATGCCCAGCTGGGTCAGTAAGTGGGCCTGTGCAGCGTGGTATTTGCAAATGGTCTGGGAAGTAAAGTGGACTGAGAGGCAGAAAACCTAGCAGCTAATTGCTAATTATATTGTATATATACTAATATATGATATATACTAATTATAATAATTATATTCCAGGTTGGAAAAATATAAGGTCACTACAAACTATTGAGGAAGGACCACAAGAACCTGAAAAATTGGGCTAATTAAAATGGCTGATCATGTTCAGTTTAGATAAATGTAAATTAATGCAAGTGGGGAAAAACAATCATCTCAAATTAACATACATAGCAATGGAGACAGAACTAGTTACTGACACTGAAATCAAAGGTTTTGGAGGTATAATAGGTAAGTTTCACCAATGTATGAGCCTTGCTCTCAATGGCTGGGGAAAATAATAAGGTAATAAGAGGAAAAAAAGGAAGAAAATAGGGAAGACGGTCTGAGTGTTAGGAGTTATTATTTACAAGAATGAAAATATCATTACTATGACACTGTACGAACCCAAGTTTTGCTGAGCGTTAAATAGTGTGAGCAGTTTGGTCTCCTCGTTGAAAAGGATATAAAACCTCAAAGATGTGCTTAGAAGAAAAAAAGGCCGATGAAAAGGAACAACTTCTCTACGAGGAGCTATTAAATTAATTTGGGTTTTTCAGTCTGTTCAAAGATTTCCGAGGGTTGTATGAAAGAAGCATCATGAAAGAGGTAAATGGGATGAATGTTCACTTTCTCTTGAAGTTGGAAGTTAGGACATCAAATGAGGTCACAAGAGGCTGGTAAAAGATGCACTAAAAGGGCTACTTTTTCACAAAATATTAAATAAAGCTGTGGAATTCTTTGCAATGGAATGTATGGGGTGTTACAGTTAACCTAGGTCCAGAAAGTGTCAGCTTCACAGATGGAGAAGCCTTCAAGAGCTACTGAATACCAGATGTATGAATCACATTTTGCTGGAGGTTGAGAGACTGTGTCACTGTATTTTCTGCAGAATATTACTCTATCCTGTCTGTATTTTGTGCACTTCCTTAGGGATTCCTTATTAGCTGAAGTTTGAAACAGGACCTTGGGTTAGGTGCACCTTTGGTCTGACCTGATGTGGTCCTTCTGTTTCAAGGGCTCTGGCAGTCATATAGTACTTAAGTGTTGCAAGAAAGGCCTTGAGATATTTCAAAATAAGAGACCCAGAAATGCAAGGCAGTATTATGATTACTGGTTAAATAACCCGAGCTTTATTTTATTCTTTGCAACGTTTGCTCCTTCATGTCAACCCTAGGGGGAAATTTGTGTGCCAGTTCACCCAGGTCTTGCAACAACCTGAGACAACCTGTTTATTAAACATAAACTTTGGCTGCTATACAGAGGAAATGGCACGATCCTGACTGGTAATGCAGAGACTTGCATTTGGTTTCTGCCTACACCATTGACTTTCTGTACAATTCTAGCCAAGTCCTGTACGTTATTGTCCCTGTGCAAACAGATAAAACCCTTTGTATCTCTTATTGAAGAGCAGCTTGAGATTAATGGTTGTAAAGTGCTAAGTAAGTGCTAAAAGTTGTGTGTGCATGCAAAGTTTGATGCTGATTTGCATAATGGAATTGCAGTTAAGGAACTTACTGACTTCCCTGGCTTTTTACAGGCCTCTAATTCAGACCAGGTAAGGAGTGAAAACTATGTTCTAGAGGATAAATTCTGAATTGATTCTACACTTACTATTTATTCACTTCCTTAAGAATGTGTACCATCAGGGTTAACACCTGGGAAATCTTCAGTAGTCTGATTTGTCTAGAAGAAGCATTCTTTATTGTCTTGCCTGTCTTGTTGCACTTTCTGCTTGTTTTGGTGCTCCCACACTAGGTTGTTGTTTAGGGGATGAATTTCTAGTCATGTCTCAGATTTGCAGTCATAGGTGACCTTTGCTCTTCCATGTGGCTTTTTCTGCTCCTGTGACCATTTGCAGACGTGTCATGTAAGTTATTATTTGTAATGAAAGGCAGCTGATGGCACTTTCACACAAGGTTGTTGTCCTCTCGTCGTGCTCTGCACTAGCATACCTGAATCCTGATGAGAAGATGAAGAGATGCTTCTGTTCAAAATTAAATATATCAAAGGCCCTAAAACCTGCTTTGGCACTTGCTGCTGAGCTAGATGGTACCAGATTTCATAGAGACATAGCAAAAATTCTTGGCATACAGCTCTTGTGTCCTGGGTAACTGCTTCTTCCTTAAATTGAGTTTCATCGAGGAAGTGTGTAACCTGTGCTCCCTGTCTACTCTTCCTAACCTTCTCTGCACCATACTATGAAACTGCAATGGATTTTGTGAGGCTTTTTCCTCCTTTGGACTGGCAAGGAGCTGACTGGAATCTACTTGATTTCTGAGAAATGGTTTGGTTCCTGGCTCTGTCTGCTATTAAGTCTGATTGCTGTGGTCCTTATGCTTCTCTGGTACAACTGGGCCATGCGGATATTCTAGCTCTGCCTTCTGTTCCCAACTCATAGCCCCGTGCCTTTCCTGTTTCTAGGGCAGAAAGCCTTCTCCTCTCTTTCCTACTGGGGTTCTTCCACAGGAGAGCTGTCTCTGCAAGAGTGGCTGCTCCTCTAGGTTGACAGAATGATTAACAGTTGTATATTAAGCCCTTGATCAGGCACGTCTAGGTGTTTTCAGGATACTGTATACATCTCTTAGAAGGAATGAAAACATCCATCCTTCTTAATCCCTTAGCAAGGTATTAAAACACCTCTCAAGAGTCAGCAGGAAGCTCCAGGGTTCTGCTTTTATATATCATAGTTTGAGTCCTTAAACATCAATCACATTTTTGAGGGCTCTTTGGAGGTAAAACACAAACTTTGGCAGCACAACCAAGAAGATCTACATGATTGCTTCTGCTGTGTGGATTTGGGTGCTGGGATTTCATCAGCTCCCTGCTTCAAAGCTGTTATGGGTCTGGAAGTGTGGAAGAGGACCCAATTTTGTGCAGACTGTTTCTGAGTTTCACTAACAAATTTCCAGACACATTTTGTATTAAATAGAACTGTGTGGTTCCTACGGTAAACCTTCCTGCAGCGAAGGAAATCAGCAGCTCCTGTTAACATGTCTGGTCAGTGTTCACATGTGGAATAATTCTGTAGGGCATCCAAGTAGTCACAATATGAAAGCAAGTCTTCATCCCAAATGTGAAAGCAAAAGCAATGTGATTGCTTCTTTATATTATTGTGTGTTTCCAACACTCCCTGGTAGGTTCACAGGAGAACTGCAGGTGTCTGCTAGGAATAAATGTGTGGACTGAGAGGAGAGGCTTTGCAATAGAAGGAGAAATGGCTTCTACCAGACAGGGCTGTCTGCAGGGGGGATCTGCAGAGCCACACTGAGACATGTGGCATGGAGCAGATGCCACAGGGAGCAGTGTTAACTGGAAGCCCCTGAATGCCACTCTCCTCCCCCAGTAAACCCTGCCTGCCTGGAGATAAAGCTCAAGTGAATTCTGCTAGTGCTCTGCATCTAAGACTGCAACAGGAAGCTTCCCAGGTTTAGTGCAACACCTTCTCCCACAGGTTTTATTTCATTCATACAGTTCATCTTGGAATTTGCTTCCACTGATACTCAAAGCCTCTTGTGTTCCAGTTATAGATACTTTTTGATTTGGGTAAAAACAATTATTTGAACAACAGCTGTCTGCCTTGATTCTATATATGTAGTTTACCTCTAAGCTCCACGTGAAGGCCACCATGCCCTTTTGTTCTTTGCATAACTGTAAAGTGATACCTAAACACAGCTTGGCAAACAGTTATTCTACACAATGCAAACAGGTACTCTGGGCAAAGGGCACTCACCCCAGCTTGGGCTGCAGTGATGATGCTCAGTGGTGGTCCTGTCACAGGCTTTCCTTCTTAACCTGGCTACTTTTGGTCATCTGTGCACAGTGCACTGCTTCTCTGTCTGCCCAGTAGCCAAAGGCATCCAGTTTTTGAGGTACTGTAAGTGATTTAAAAAATACCACCATGTGCACAAGAAAGCTCCCAGTCTAATTTAAAATATGCCACTTTTTGAGCTAAGTACTGAGAGGTGTATTGAAAACTTGGAGTGACTGTGAAAATGTAGTAAATATATTATACTAAAATAGAAAATTTCCAATTCAGTATTGATATTTCAGCCTATGGCAGTATTGTATTTTAGTTTCATTTTGTGCCTTCCTCTGTATGTAATCTCAGTTCTGATTTTAGCTACAGACACCTAAAGGGTATAGAAAATCTTTAAACTATCTTCTGGCAGTTTTGAGGTAGTTGATAACACTGTCAAAGTGTTAACTGCAGTTTAATCCTTATTTTCAAGGGGCCCAGAGACATTCTACCAGAGTGACTTGCCAGTCATCCAAACTCAATGTCAGTTTTTGCTGAGTTGATCTTATTTTTAGTGGAAGAAAATAGAAATATTTCTAATTGTTAGGTTATTCTATTTCTTTAACTTCTGGAAAGGCCAAAGTAAGATGGGGAATGCTAAGTAATCCACCTAAGTGAAGTGATGAGTTACCACTGATGAAGCAGGCTAAGAAGTCAGAATTGAGAAAGAATTGTAAAGAAAATGTGTGTAAGAGTGTGTGCATACATGTATAAGTTGCTTCACTTTGAAAACAAGTCAGAGGAAAGGAGCGCAGATACGAAGGTGTCTGATCCGAAGGTTTGTAGCATTTTAATTTGAAGAAACTTGTATTCCTATGGGACAGAAGAGGATGTATGCAGTTTCTTTCTTTGATATAATTGTAGTTTCCCTGTAACTATAATAGGGAATCAATAGAAAACATGGTAGAGGCGTAGTAAAGTAGGAAGAGAGATTTTTGTGGAATAGAAGGGAAATGAAGAAAGGAAAAGAGAGACTGTAGCACAAATGGAAGACATTTATTTTAGTATTTGCAAAAATTAGTACTAACTAGAAATCAGTATTCTAAGTAGCTTCCACTAGACTGTCAGCTCACTGCACTAACTGTGCAGTCTCTGACCCAAAGAGCTTGGAGCTGGCAATTACAGCTGGTCCTTGTCACTGCTAAGCAGCAGGATGGGCACCCAAAAGCAAATGAAGGCTATGAGAGCAGCTGGTTACCTGTGGAGCTCCTTAGAGGAGAGAGAAGCTTGTGGGGCCTGGTGTGACATCCCTGGACGTCACGGGGGGAGTTTGCTTGAGGAGAGGACTCAAGCCTGCGAGAAATCTGCTAGGCCTACTTTCCAGGCCCAGGTGAAAAAGCAATGAGGGGGAGTTTGGGAAGGATTGCAGAGAGAGGGCACTCATGGTAAGGAGAAGGCAAATACAGCCTCATCTGTAAATGCCAAAACTGGTGTCAATTGTGTTTCTGTTCCTGAGGGGAGGCGTGAGATGGAGACCCCTCACTGTGTTTGGATTTTTAGAAGCTACACCACTTTGGGGATCTAATAACCCTTCCTCCCTCTGCTAATGGAAATCCCTTTCTCTCCAATCTCCTCCTACTGCAACGTGGAGGTGGGAAATTAGGTGGCAGTGGCCTTGCTGGAAAGGGCAGGAGGCAGTGTCAGTGATGCCTCTGCACCAGCACGTTGCAATGCAAAAAGAATTGCACAACTGTCACTTTGAAGTTTGTGGGTTACTGTTCTGGGAGGAAGCAGAAGCAAGGATCCTTTTCCTCTGGCTCATAGACTTAACCCTTGGCTTGCTAAGCAGGATTTGTCATGCCAGATCAGACCTCTTATCTGCCTTATTCAGAATCCTATTGTGGCAACATCTTTCAAAGCTGGATTTTCTGCATCTTCTAAGGGTCTACAGTGGAAACTTTATCAGGACAACCCAACCACTCAGGCTGAAGAGACCCAGTACTGCCATCAGAGGTGCTGTTTGCTTCCAAGAGATTCCCTCTCCTGTGTTGTTCCCCCCCCTACTACCTTCTCTTGGAATCTGTAGAGTCTGAGAAACATAATCCCATTACTTGTGAATACATTGCTTGTGGGTACGGAATGGATTCTGCTCCCACTGAAGTCCCTCCTTGCTCTCCTCTGACAGACTTTAGGAGAAGTTCTTGCAGCTTTTGTGTGACCTGAAAGGACTTAGTCATAACTGTTCCACAACAGCTCTCAACGTACAGCACCGCCAAATGCAGCAGTTTCCCACCTTTACTGTCCATCTGTCTGTGCTACAGTAATTTGAGTAGTTTCTTCTTTTGTTTTTTTTTCTTTCTTTTTTTTTTTCTCCTGAATTGAACAGTATAAATGAGGACTTGTTAACTGAGCCTCAGCTTCTGTTGTTTTTTGCTACGTGGTGGTTTGTTTGCGAAGAGAGCACGTAAAATCTTTCAGTTTGAAACCTGCAATGTTTTGATCAGGTGTTAACAACACCACAAGGTGGGCTGAGGGCTTAGACTGGCCTCAGGCCCTACTGGCATATAAAATATAGGCTTAGGAATCAACCCTTCATGTTGTCCTGAATGACTGTTTCATTCTTGCTCTCTCATTTTTGCAGCAGTGAGTAGCAAACATACTCTTTTCTTTGACATCGTAGATATGAGACAAAGGAATATAAAAGCCCAGCCCAGAATTCACAAGTGCATAAAGGCAGAATATGGACCTCACATTGTCCGCCTTCAAGGGTGGAGAATAAAAGTAGTTCAGTGGCAGCAAAACTTTTATGGAAGGTCAGCATTTGCTGTAGGTGTTGCACTGTCATAAAGGCATACCCATCCAGTTACAGGCTGTAGTGGTGCTTGTCTGTTCTTCCCAAAAAGCACATAAGAGAATGCTACATAGTTTCTTGTAGAACTTTGTAGCTGACTTTACCACCCTGTTTTGTTCTGTCCCAAACTGGCACTAGGCGTTTTGTTGAAGTCCAGGCTGCAGATTGCTGCCTCTGCTGCCCCTGACCTAACATACCTCCTCAAGAAAGGAACCACAGCCTGCTCTATATGTGCTTCTGGTCATTACAAACTTGTCTGTCTTACAGTCTCACCTTAAATACTGCTGGGAGTTTCATGACATGCACTGAAGCTGTGAGTGGGAGAGAAGTTTCATGAAAGGAGTTCTATTTGAAATAACTGCACAGAGGAATTTTCTGGAGCCAGTGAAGAGACTTACCAGGCTTTATACTGAATCCAGTGCACGCTGGTCAGGATTTTGCATGCTTAATCACTGCTGTGTGGCTGTGTGTGTAGCGCAGAAATAATCAGGAAGGTGTGCAATTATGATACACCTCACTGTCCACTCTCCATGCCTTGAATTAAGGTACACAGAATAGCAGCTCACATCTTCAAAGCAGCGCACCAGTTCTAATACAGGCAATTCCTGTGATGGGTCCAAGTGATGTTATTCCCATTTTTAAAATTAGAGAACTGAAAGGAAGAGAGGGATGAAGTCACAAGCTTGGGATTTTTGAAAGATTTAAATAACATTTAGGAGTTGCTGGCTTTTGTGCTTGTGTTAAGCATGACAAAACATGCCTGTCTGAATATTATTTATATAATATTAATATGTTTTTAATATATAAAAAAATATATTGTGTGCGTGTGTTTATCACAGTTCCTCACAACTGTCAGTCTTCTTGGAGATACAGGTCTGTAAGAGCTCACGTGTTCCCAGTACATGACATCAACCTGCATCATTTCATCGAGCTCTCTGTTGCAGGCAGCTGCTCCCCTGTCACATGTAACGTAGGATATACTGAAGCTTACAGTAGTTTGAAAGTGGTACTATTGATGGTTTGTCTCTTCAGTTTCTCTTACATAATACTGAATGAAAGAAACAATAAAAATAACTTTAGACTGATTTCTCAGAACATTTCTTTAATGTCATTAGATGAGAGAAAACTGGACATGTTCAGCCTGGGGAAGAGACAGCTTTGGGGGAAATGAAGAGAGGCTTTCTGATACTTGTGAAGAAGTCATGGAGGGGACGGAACCAGGCTCTTTGCAGCACACATTTAAATAACACAAGAGCTTGATGGCAAGGCTTGCTGACAGATGTGTCCTGGAACTAGCAATGTGAAGGGCTTCTTTCAGCTCTCCTGGCTTTAAAGAAGGAAGCTCTTTCAAATGGCACGAGTAATTCCTACTGATGTTAAAGGAAGTTAGCTCAGTCTTTGCCCCTTCTCTTTCCTTCCCATTGAAAGAGTTGCCTAAGTGTGACTCTCTTAGAGTTCATGGATGTGTTGGGCACAGGTTGGGGAATAATTCCTAAATTCCTCATAATTCCTTTCTAGAAGACACCAATGTTTATTATAACCCATGTCGCCTCCAGTGACCATGGCTTATGGCGTATGAAACACACATTCTCAAGAGGTAATTGCTTTCCTAAGCTGTACTTTGGAGTAGGGTTAGTGAAAGCTGTCTATGCCACATGTGTTTGGTTTGGGGAATTTATAATAGACTCTTGAGAGAGATTTAATGGGAACACTAAGTAGAAAATAATGGAGTTCTTGCAAGTCTTACTTCTTCAGAACAGACTAATATTAATCGCTTAACACCCTTTTCCTTAGAATGAGGAACACATGCAGTATGTTTAACTTTGTTAGATTTTCTTTGCTCAGAACTGTAGACTTCACTTGTGTGGATTTATTGGCAGTAAGCTGTGTCAATAGAGCTACTCTAAGTGCATGCTGGAAGCAGTAGGTTTTGTGTGGGATAGAATGCTGTATTTCTCATTTCTGATTATTTATTCCAAAGTGCTGAGACTTGAGTCTGAAACATTTTTTCAGAGGAAAACTGTACTGTATGGAGAAATAAAAAGTAATAATCTAAGAAAAACATATTACCAGGAAAAAAAGGTTCAGCTACAGAGCAACAGTGGTTGAGCTGGACACACTGCAGGTAGCAATGCAACGATAATGGCTGCATTTCTGTCAGGAACTCTTAATTTGAAAAGAACTTTATGAAGCTTTTACCATACCTCCCTTCACCCTCCTCTAAGTCACTTGTTGAACATGTTGCCTAACTGTTCTCATTTTCTGTGAAGACAAGGCTTTTAAACTGAAACAGAACCTCTGACCCTCTCACCTGACACTTGGTAAAGGTAGATAATGTGAGACTTTCCACTTATCACTGAACACCCGAAGCTGTAAGAGGATACTTCTTTGCTAGGCTGAGGCTCCAGAAAGCTTAGCAACCTGTCTTTCTTTCTTTCTTGAACTCTGAGAATACCATTAGGACAGGAAAATTGAGGCTGATATATAAGCACATAAAAGAAGAGTCTCCTTCCTCTTGTCTGTCTAGTCAAGTTGGGCAGGAAAATCCTTTTGACAACTCAGATCATGTGTTTCCTGAAAACATTAATGAATTCTGCAAGCTGCCTGGAGAAACAAGCATGAGAATCATGCCTGGCAGTTAGATTTCAGGCATAATGAGTCAAAGCACCCAACATTTATGTGTTGTATCCTTAGTGTCCTTGGACAGGTTGTTTAACTACTCACCAACTCTTTTTCACTTCCTATATAAGGAGAACAATAAATCTTACATGCACTAAAGAAACATTTTAAGGGTTACATGATGAGTGCTCATAAAAAGCCTTAAAGGGACTTACTGGGATCGATTGTAATTATCTCGTATGCATCATGATTACTAAAGGTTGTTTCTATGTGTGTGCGTGTATGCACGCAATTGACTCACGTACAGTCTGATGAGGGCACCTCACCTATAGTGGATTTAAAAATTAGTTTTTAGATTTAGGAGGTGGAGGAGAAGTCTTCTGCTAGTGGTAAATGACTTGCTTCAGTGGGATTTGCTGTTTACTGGCATTAAATTTAGGCAAGGAGTGGGTGATGAAGGAAGAAAATAATCACACTTTCTTCTGTTTTGGTGGTTACAGGGTCTTCCTTTTTCTACAGTGTGTTTACAGGCAAGATCTTACAAGACTCCCTCATCTTGTCTAAAAAGATCAAAGAACCATCATTCATTCAGAGGAATGAGAAGCTACTTTGTGCTCCACAACACCTTTAAGCCTATGGCTTTTCTCCAAGGGAGGTAATACTCTGGTGTTTCTAGTGAAACACCATGGCTGCCTGTTCACAGGAAACTGATTTGTACTGCTTCCCCCCCAGTACTTCACAAATGCGATCCACACCATACATGTAAGAACAAATGACTGTCAAGGAGAGCTGTGTGGAGAAAGGTGAAGATGGATTTTGACTCTAACTTTATGATAGATGTTTAACGGAGATGCACAGACTTTGCTTCAGTTCAGTGGTATTACTGAAGAGAAAGATGAGAAGTAAAAAGAACTGAAAAGTGTGGTTAAAGGTGGAGTCTTTTAGTAGGGCTGCTTTTTCCTTCTCTGGATTTCCCATGTGTTCTGTATTTTCTTGCTTCTAACACCTTCAAGGGAAAATGCAAGCTCTCGGTGGAACATTTTTTAACTGGAATTTTTAGATAGCCATGTGTCTGTAATCAGAGAATGTCTGAGATCCATATAAATGCAGTCCCTCCTAATTGAAGAGTTATTTTGAACGGTGCTTAAGTTGTTGCTTAAAAGCAGAATGCTATGAGAACAACCTGTGAGTTGAGTAGAGGGAGCGGGGAGTTTCTGGGGCAGTGATTTGGAAACTAGAGAAGACCAGGAAATTTTTGACCGATTGTTTTGGGGTGAAGTATACCAAATCATCAAAATCAATCCAGTTCATAGAACTCAGTTGATTTTTGATTAATTTTCTAAATGAAAGAATTGATAGTGTTTTCCAGAAAAACAATGGAACGTGTAGCTTTATTCAATTTCAGTAGTTTTTAGTTTATTTTCTTTTACATAAAAATGACTTAATCATTCAAAAGACCCCAAAGGTTAAAATCAAAGTGAAGCACTGTACTCAATTAAAGACAACTTTTTTAATACATTGTCAGCTTACGCGCATTATTGAAATTTTAAGTTTTTGTGCTGTTGTGGAAGATGACAACAAATCTCTTCCAGAACACAGTAGGTGAGAAAATCATTTTCCAGTAACATTTAATGAGAGGTGGGAGTCCAGGAAGTTCTTATTTAGTATGCTGGGCTGAACAAAACAGAAGCCTATACTGCATGGCTATGACTACTGCTGCTTAGGCCCACATGTAGGGGAACTTTTAACTCTAGCTGCAGTATTGCTGATTTTGAAAACTGTGTCATAGGCAGATGCTTTTCTTCTCCAGAGAAAGGTAAAAAAAATTGTGATTTAATTTTTTTAATAGTGCCTTTTTGAAAGTCTGTTTGCCTTTTAAGTTTATAGCCCGTACAAATCCAAAGTATTCTGCAAATTCAAGAGCTAGAAACAGTTTTTTACCTATGAAGGCTGTGTAAATCATGTGGCTCTGGAGCTGAACTTTGATGAAGAACACCACATTGCACTAAATGTGAAATCAAACCATGAGAACTGGTAAGATACTGTAAATGAGTTGAGAACCAGTGGTAGCTTCTAAGAATCTCAATAAAAGCACGATGGTCCCAGGTCCTTGCTTGTGGAACAGACCAGACCCAATGCAACTGGCTATCTATGCAGCAGGCACATGGAAATGAACTCTTTCTTACAGAGTTCCGTGAACTTGCAAAAAGAATGTGATTCATGCAGACTTTATTAGCTGGATTTTTTTTATTTCCTTTGATGATGACAAGCTATCTCAAACTGGAACAAAGTGAGGCTTTTTGTTGTTGTTGTTTGGTAGAATATTTTTATCTTTCCAAAACTACTTATTCACCTGGTTCAGAGGCTAGCTTTTTTTTTTTTTTTTTTTTTTTTTTTTTTCCAGGAAAGGTGGCTGCTTTTGCCCAACTTTATGATGGGTAAATAAAAATGCAAGGAGGATGAGTGGCTTACAAAAGGTCATCCACTGAATTGACAGCTTACCTGAGTCTGACGCTATAGACTGTTCTGACTGTTCTGACTCATGGTCAGGCAAGTGAGGAACAGCAGCATTTATCTTCTTCCCTCTCCCCATTCATTCCATCCAAACCAGTCCTCTTATAGTTAGGAACGTCTTGCTTAGATTCTGATGTTTTGTTCAAAAGCCATGAGAATGGGTGCGTTAATCCATGGGATGTTTCATAGCATTTGTGATAGGCCTACTTCCAAACCCAAATGAACCCAAACTAGATTGAGAACTGAATATATGAGGGACAGCGGTTTGTAGGGAATCTCTAGGGGGCAGAGATCTGCCTTCAGCTAAATCATTTGTGTATCAACGAATCACTTAAATCTTCATTAGGCGGTCTGGGCTCATAGTAGCTTTTCAGAAGTAAAGCCTTTAGGTATGCCTAAAGGACAGAGGAAGGACCTGCAAATGTTTTCAAGGCAGCTCTTTCTTTTTTTTCTTTCTTTCTTGTTTTTTTAATCATCATATGTGACCACAAAGAGTTAACCTCCTTTTGCAGTTGAGAAGTTCTCTTAGAAACATACATACTGCATTATGTGCAACTTAGTTTAGAGTGGCTGTAGAAGATGAGACCCACTGCAGAGGCTGCAGCAGGGACTGTTCGTATTGAGCAAATAATGCTTTTGTGCACCTCAGAGGCCATTTGGATTTCTTCATACTGCTGTTGGAATGGCACTTGCCTGGTAACCGTAAAGGCCTGCTCCCTTCCTCCTTCAGCTAGGTTGCTGTTTGTGTTTTCTGTTGGGCAGATCAAGCAGTATCCAGTTTTATCTGCTGAGCTTTATCTCCTGTCATGAAAATCAATTCTCCCTTTTCTCTTTGAGAATAGACTATTCCCCAGTGAAATACCTCATGCCTTTCTCCCTTACATTCTTTAACTTGCTTATGTTTTGACCAGGTGGTTTGTTATATTACCACATATGGTTTGTACAGCTGGGCTTCTGAGAGGGGAAGAACATCCCTTCCCCCCAACCTGCAGTTTATGTATCTTTTCTCCACCTCTTCTTCCTTCTCTCTTCCCTACCCCCCACACCGGAAAAAAAATCAACTAATCAACCGTTGCATCTATTAAAATATTAGTCTGTGGGATGCTACATGCAAGAGCAAATCCTACAGAAACTTCTTGCACCTGCAGGGGAAATGTTCCATATACGGTATGGAGACTGGCAGAGTCTTGATTCAGAATAAAATTTAAATGATTCTGGTCGTTTTGCCACATCCTGTTTCTCTCATTTATGCATGCACTATTTTGATAACCAGCAAATAGTTCTCAGCTTGCTGGAGCTAAAGATAGCCTTGAATTGTAGCACTGCTATCTTGCTCCTTTCGAAGTGCTTGGGTTCTCCTTCCTGCAGAGATTGGGGCCAGCCTTGAAAACTGGGGCCCGCCCCAAGTTTCCTTTTAGCATTTAGTTAAGTTTAGCATGATTTCATAGCTGCTTTTGAAGTGTTTCGGAGTAACCCAAACTTGACTACTGACACAGTTTTGTTCTCTGGTTAGTCAAATGACTGGTGTCACCTCTCTTTTCATTTGTCTTTTAAGTTGAGGTCCTTTGTTTTGTGTGAGATATGAAGTAGCAGAGAGAAAAACAGTTGGTATGCTTCAATTTCCTGACTCTGCCTGAGGGCCTTTCCTTGTTAACTTGGTTTCTAGCATTAGGGTTTTTTGGCATGTGAACCATTCTGTAGATCCCTTGGCTGATTTCGGCACATCTTATGTTTATATCCTGTTGTATTTTCCTCAGAGAATACGTGTTTCAATGCCAGAGAGAAAAGTTGATCTTAAGAGCACTGTCTGTGGCTATAGGAGCAGTTTCTGTGTAGACATGCTGACTGGTGTGGTGGACACTCCACTGTCATTACACTTCTTATTGCTACCCTTGACTTCTTCTGCTCTCCCTGCAGCAATCCACGGTGTTTCAGAGTACTCCTTCAACCTATGGCCATGTTGTTTTCTTCAACCCTTCTGCATATTCCAGTGGTAGTTGGATTTAGAATTCAAAAATCTGGCTTGTAGAATTGGATAGAATTGTAGAATTTGATAGATTCACTGAATGTTATGTTTTTCAAATTCATAATGGAGAAGAGACGTGATAAGAAGATACATTGAGGACCATTGCTTACATATACTTTTATTTATTTGACTTATAAAATGGTTTGATCTAAGTATATTCCATACTCTGCTCCTCTGTGTAATGATGTGTAGCACAAATGCAAAGTCACAGCCTGAACCAGTGATTGAGCACCTGGTAGGAAGGCAGGCCAAAACCAGGGGAGATCAGCTGCATGCAATGCACCTGAGTGACTGCAAGGGGGTGGAGCCAGGATCCACCCCTTCCCAGACCTCATTTAAGGGTTGGCAGTGGAGGCAGGGGTATCCTGCTGGAGGTTCCTGCCTACCCGACCCTTCCAAAGGTAAGCAGTTTTTCTTCCTTTGTTTTTGCATCTATGGCTGCTGCGTTTGGGCTTGGTCTCATTTGCTGCAGCCTAGCGTTGTGCCACTCTGCTACTATTGCTGTATTTTCCATCATATTATACCTTTACAGCATTACATGGTGCTATCTGCATTGGAAAGAATGATGCAATTTTACCTTTAGGTAATAAACCCATGTAGTGATCAAGTAGGGAGGGATAATCTTCATGAAAATGTGATTTTCTACAATGTTAGCTGTTTGAGCGAGGTGGTGAGTGGTACTTAGAATTTACCTTGATCTGTTAACGTGTCAGCGCTCTGAATTTTTTCAATAGAACTGTGCCTTGGAAAAGTGTCTTCCCAATGAAGAAAAGCGGTAGAAGATTACAAATCCAGTTGAATAATTGGCAGGAATTAGAATGGGAAATTGATGTCTTAAAGGTGTTCCCCTGCTGGAAAATTCCAGTCTGGATTCCATATGCTGTGCAGCTGATGTGCATGCTCAGGCGCTTATGTGTATTGTTTGGACCTGGTCTTTGTGGATATAGGCCTTCTCTGACTCTGAGATCTAGTTAAAATTAGTATTTGATTACTGTCAGATTCAAAGAATGAGCAGGCTGATATTTCGTACAGTTCCACCAAACTTTGGGAAAAAAAAAACCACAAACATTCTTCTGACCTGTTAGATTTTCTGGACCTTCCCCATAACTTGTATTAAGCTGAATTGGGCTCTGCTCTGTTCAGGTTGCTGTGCTTCCCAAGACAGGTGGAAAAGATGTACATTTTAACTGGATATTATAGAAAAAATGTTCAGATCCTTCTGCAGGTTTATAACCTCAAGTTTCTTTTCCTTGGTCTATTTTGAGATATGAACACTCCTAATACAGTACAGCCCTTCAAAATTGCAGACAAAAATATGTCTGCTAGGTTCTCAATAGGGAAGAACGTTGAAACTCCCATGTGGTAGCTGGGACCCTGTATCGAATAAACAACCATTATCATTACTTATTTGCTATTTGTATGTAAGTAGTATCCAGAGTAACTAAATTAAGGTTGAACACGCATTCGTCTAGCTGAACACATGTTCATCTAGCTTGATCAGCATTAAGGAACAAATCCTGCATGTTTTACTTATGTGACTAATACTATTAAAGCCAACGAGACTGCTCAGGTGAGCAATACCAGGATTTTGGAGTGCCTTGCTCTCATCAGAAATCCTGGAACTACTCAAGTAAGCAAGACTAACATTTGGCTGTGTGTGTGGAGAGTTGTCTTCAGTCTATTAAACAAAACGTGACCTCTCCAGGTTCTCCTTTTCTGGTGTAAACATGATACCTACACTGTTTGGGGAACCTCTGTGTTAGTGCTGCTGATTCCAAATAAAGTCATGGTGACGAGACCCTTAGTGGGAACTTACTCTGCCAAATTCATAATGCAGCAGTATGAGAAAATTAGCTCATTGGACCAGATTCTTGAACGGCTGTAAATCTTGGTCACCTTATGGACTTTGCTGGAAGCATGCCATGTACACCAGGAAATAAATTGGATCATTCTTCTTCATTATTCCCTATCACCATCATGTATATTTTCTTTAGTATTTATATGTAGCTGATGGTCTTTCTTCAAGGAAATTCTTTGCTTGCCTGTTTTCTTACTGGCACTGCTGACCTTCTGTGAGCAGTTTGCATGGTAGTGATGTGGGGTTACCATCTCTTGTTGCTCTGCCCACCCTGTCCCCTTCCCCCTCCCTCCCTTCCGAGTGGAGCAGATGGTGCCGATTCCCATGGAGACTCTTGGTGCAGCTGAGGTCTCTTCCCTGATGCCTCTGCTGTATCATGGAAAGTCCCCATGGTCTTTTTGGAAAAGAGAACACAAAGCTGATTGTTATCTTTTGTTTATGACTTCTAAGATTCTATTAGGATTACTTTTTTTTTTTTTTTTTTGCTGTTCTCTTCCACCTCTTCTTCCAATCTGTCCCAAAGATCTTTGGTCTGAAATTCCCTGCCACTTGAGGAAAATTGCTTTTCATTACTGTTAATTGCATTGCTTTGCATTCCTACAGATACCCACCCACCGCATGCTTACCTTTGTAAACAATTATTTTATTTACATTTTTTTTTCCAAGCAGAAATGCTGACTGTTCACATATGACAAGGTCAGTCTTATTTTCTGTTTTCATTTAGGAGCATCATTTGCAATTTCTTATTAGCCCCTCCTTTAGTGCCCCTTTTCATAGTCTTCAGGCCTCCCCCTTTATTGTATTATACAACAGGATGTTTGTTAAAAATCATCTTCCTTTCCACTGGGCTACCAGCGTAAGCTGCTCACACCTCCCTGTGCCGGCTTTTGGTATCCTTATCTGATTGAAACGCCACATCCCTGTCTGTAGTGCAGTGAATTGCTCTCTCCTGACCCTTTTGATTCTTTCTGACCATATTGTTTGCTCTTTATAATTAGGTCAGTGGTTTTATATTAGTGAAATCTGGAAAATAATGTCACTTCCAGTATTTGATTACCTTTGCTCTATTAGTTGTGCCAGCTTCTCTCCTAGTTCAGCTTACTGTATTGCTTCAGCATTCTCCTACCGTAGATGTCTCTGTGTGTTTTCTTATATCGGATAAAGACGTTTCCCCTGATGCTTTGCATTGTGCTACTCAACTTCTTCTTCCAAGCCACTGAAAAAACCCACACCTTTTACGCTAGCCATCCTTTGCTGTTCTCCACCCTTGTCTTTTATGCCAGATATGAAGCCAAATCCTGACACCACTGAAGTCATTTGAAATGTTGCCATTTTGCCTCAGTGAGTTGAAGACCGCATTCACTGTCTAAAGATTTAAGTGTTATGAATGGGGGGGAAGTGGGGAATGAAGTGACACAAGAAAAAGAGTCATTAAGCTCATTACACCCGCTGAACACATCCTGTGAGCTCTCACTATTGTGGTATGTGTCCTCCTGTGCCACTGTTTTTGTCAGCCTCGCTGTGCTGTGCCTAATTTAGATTGTAAATGCCTCACATCAGACTCCTTCTGTTTCACTTCTCCTCAGTGTGGCATGCCCACCTATGGTGTTGTGTGTATGTAGTAACTCAAGGAGAAGATGTAGTCTTCTGAAAGTCTTGCCCAGTTTAAGTGATAAAAAGAAAGCATTTAAAAAATCACCCTTTTTGTAGAAACAAACAGGAAACCCCCAAACAATGGTCCGAATCTCAGTAGAAAGTCACAGCTTCACTACATGACGGGTATGCAGTGGCTGCATCAAGGGGCAGAACAGAAGCCTGCTGAATGTTTTATTCATCAGCTTTATATCTTTGCCAGGCTGAGGGGTAGAAATCCTTAAAACCCTTTGTATTGGCAGATGTTTTCTTTTGAAAATAGGCACTCAGAGGTGACCTACATAGGGTCTTCAGCAAATACTTGCCCTGGCTCGGTATTATGAGGCAAGAAGAGCAGTGATTCCATGTGTTTTTTCTAATAGTCCAATGTACAGTCTCCTAAATCCTGTCAGCCTCTCAGGTGAACCTTTAAGGCCTGGACTGTCCCAGCTGTTGTTTTGTAGAGAGCATTGGGCTTGGTCCAGGCAGCTCTAATGATGTGCTGAGTGGTGATTGTGTTCGAAATAAAATAGGCAAGATGCACTCTGTGCAGTTGGATCCGGAGGTGGGGAGCAAAGCAGGCTGCATTTTGTGAGGAGCTCCATGACCCTGGGTCTACCCCTTGCTTACTAGTAAGTGCCCATGTCCTTGGTTAGATATGGAGCAGTGCATTCAGATTGCATCAGACTTTGATAGTGCCTGATGAGTAATGGTATAATGGATTCAATTTATTTTGTAGGTATCACAAGCTAATTTCATTCTTACTGAAGTCACTGGCTAAACAAAGTCAATATTCCTTTTTATGTGTGAGATTACTTTTTTTCTCCTTTTTCTTTCTTTGTTTAAGGTTCACTTTAAGATGTGATTCTCTTCTTGATCCTGAATTTTGCTGGTTCAGTCTTTACAACTTGTACAGTTCTCTTAGCTTAGAGAGGTGATAAAACAGCCCCTTTCACGTCATGTGGAAAGCCAATGGTGGTGTGGTGTGGGAGAGAGCTGCTCTGAGATCAGCTAGCAGTGCAGGTCTATCTGTCTTACTCTGTCTGTTTCTTTGGTATTTGATCAGGACACTTCTGCACCAGTCTCTGCCGCTCCTTAATTAGCTTGTCACTCCAGGCAAAACAAACAAACAAAAAAACAACAAAAACCACCCACAACCAAAAAAACTGGGAGAGGAATGTCATCCAGGAATGGCTTTTCTGGGTGACAAGGCTGACCAAGAAAATAGGTATTTAAGCAGAATGTTTCGTGTTTACGCAGTAACCATCAGTGAGTGTCTTGCATTCCTTAAAGAATCTACTTTCCAATTTTTTGCTAAGGCCAATGAAGGAGCATATCAGAGATAGTCCAATCAGTCCTTAATTTCTGCAGCTATCTTCCTGTCCTGTCTTTTCTGTGTTAGAAATCCTCCTCTGTCCCACTCTCAGAGAGAAGTTCTTTGGAGTAGAAACCTGTTCTTCAATTTTTAGTGTGCTGTAGTCTGAGAAATGATGGTGGAAAGCAAATCCATGCAGAAATCTCAGATCATCTCTCAGAGGCAAATGCTCATGAGAATAGTGGGGAAGGGAGACTGCAGGTGGAGACCTACAACTGCGAGTCCCTCTGCCATGCACTGTCTAAGGATACTTCTGAAAGCATTGTATGGTTGATTGGGAATTTACGAACCTCTGCATTATAGGATCACCTGTACCTGAGAAACAGCTTCCCTTGCTGTCTTAAGACTTCCACTGAGCAGAATGTATTACAGAAATAGAAAGTTAAATCAGACAGGGATGTACGGAAGTTTTAGTGGGAGCCAGTCACAAATTCCAGGACTTGTCTGAGCCTAGGGTAAGAGAATGGCCATTGTGGAAATGATCTCAAATGCAAAATATGGGCTTGATTTTGTTCCTGTCACTTTTGAACAATCAGTAGTCCTTCTTTTAACTGTGTTGTTGTTGTTGCGTTTTGTTTTGCAGCAGCCAAGAATTCATGTTCTCAAATACATAACTCTGTTACAGTGCTCTCTTATTTTTGGCCAATATAACAAGCACGATACCTCTGATAGTCTGCAAAACAAGTGCTAAGATCTTAACATGTAACTCAATTTTCTTCGTGAGGTCAGCTGCCACTTCAATTTCTCTATAACCCTTTTTTCCTCTTAGGAAATATGCCTAGCAGTTACCTTGTGTGTGATCTTTTTGTTTTGCTTCTTCAACATGATTTTTGTCTTCTAACAATATTTACCCACAGAATTCATCTTTGGCATAACTCTGACTTCACTGGAGTTGTACCAGAAACAAATTTGTCACTGAAAACCAAATAATGGATCAAAGATTTATAATTAGAATCTCCCATGCCCTGTAGTCCTGTAGATGTTTTCCACATCAAAAGCAAGGTCTTCAATTAGGATAAATGAGATAACACACTTTATATTAAGCTTATAGTAGCCATGGAGGCTTTTTTCTCTCTGAATTTAGTTCTTGGTGCTGGATTTCCAGATATGTTGACTTCAATCTCCTTCCTGATGCCTGTCCAACATTGCCAGCAGGAATGTAAACAATGCCCATCTACACTAATACCAGTCCTTGATTGTGTGAGATGGCTGGATCCTTCTTATTCTTTCTGTTAGGAAGTAAATTGTTAAGGAGTTGGTTTAAGATAAATCAATGTATTACTCATCTAAAGCAAAATAAAGCCACACAGAAAGAGACTGAATTAAACGGGTTCATGTTTTAAGCAATGAGTTTGGAAATGGGTATCTTCTGATGAGTGACGTTGCAATTATAAGCTGCTTATACCTTCCCCACTTCCAGGAAACTGCTGCTGCTCCAGACCCCAAGCAGAACAGTTTGTGTGCAACTGCTTTAATTTCAGGCAAAATTAGTTGGTTTTGTTTTGACCATCTATTTAAACTATTAAAGCTAACCCAGCTTGTTTTGCTTGATGCAAATTTGGAATCTTCAAGACTTGGAAGGTAACCTCAGCTACAGTGGTACTGTAACCATTCCAGCTGAAGCTAGAGGGGGACGTCTGTGCGTAGCAATAATTGCATCAATTTCCTTAGGTGATCTGCTCTTCAGGAGGGTTCTGGGCAAGTGTGATCCTGAAATATGCTCACTGTGGTCTAGGTGCTCGTGGGATCAGTGTCTCACCACTGTTGACCGGATTTAGATTCCCAAGCCACTATGTTAAGATGCCAGTTTAATGAAATTCTCTCAAAATATTTCCTTTTGGTTCTTCCTTCCATGTCTCTTTATATCAAAGTGTGACAGAAAACCACACTACAAATCTAAATGCCACAGAATTGAGGCTTTTCATAGTCCACAAGGGCATGCCTTCTTTTTTGTGGGAGGATCATTGTAGCTGTCTATGAAATACGTAGAGAAAATATTACCATCAACATATAAACTTGCACCAGCTGATTGTACTCTAGCATTGAACAGGTGAAGTATAACTCCATGTTCACTCCCTACCTATCCCACTGCTATAAAGCATAAAAGTTGAATTCAGAAGCAATTGTACTAATTCTTAATTCTACATCAGAAAAAGTCTGTGAAAGAATAACAAACAAGTTCAGATTTAATAAGCGACTTGGATGATAGATTTCTGAAAAGTGAACATTTCCTTTTCTATCCCTTTCGCATTCCAGCCTTCAAAAAGGAGTAGAAAAGCCAAAATATAGTGAAAGTGCTCTGGTGGAATAGCAAGCCTACTGGGGCTTTCCTGCTGTCCCAGAAGGGAACTGTGTGCAAGTGGAATCTTAGCTTGGCTCTGCCAAACCAAGCAGCTTGAGTCCGAACTGATTTGCTAGTGAGCTTCCAAGGTGGCTGGCTAGAGAACTGTAATGACATTTCCTAAAGAACTGAGTTCTGAAACAATTAGCTAGCTTTGTGTAGCTACCCCAAATGTAGATGTTTGAGATGAAGCTGTTTATTTTAACTCATGGAACTGTCTATGGACTAAAATTTCATTATGGATTTCCTATATAGGGCTTATTCAAGCAAGAGTATATGCATATTATGAAATATTTATATGGTTTTAACATGGAAACATGTTGTCTCTTTCTGGCTGCACAAATTTTGGAGGAAGAAGATGGAAAAACTGTGAGTTGGAGGAATTAAAGGGACTACCAGCACAAAACTTAAATTCAGTGGAAGACTGACATTACAGTTATACTTGTTCTTAATTTTTCCTGTTTTTCAAATACATTTTTCTCATCTGTTCTGCATGAAGGATGTGAAAAACAGGGATGTCAAAAGATGAGGAAGAGTCTCAATTGCAGTGTAAGCAAACAGAAGCATTGGCTTTTTTTTTTTTCCTCCTAGTGTCTTCTTTAAAGTGACCTTCAGTATGACTCGTGTTAACAGGAGGTTAAAAAACCTTCCGATAAGACTGTGACTCTGGAGTTGGTCACGTTCCTTTTACTGAAAGTGTTACTAAAAGAGACCCTCAACTTTCTCATCCCACTGCAAAAAGACCTGGTAATGCTGTGAGGCTTTTCTTGTGGGTGGAACAGAAGGTGAGCACTTTTCCAGGAGGGCTTGCGGCCTAGCATGAGTATTACAAAATCAGCACGCAATCCTCTTCCTCCTCCCCACAGCAATAAGTTTCTCTGCTGTTTTCATGAGGTCAAATTCTCTGCTGAGTTTTGATGGAGTATGATCTGTCCCTGATGTATATTCTGCCGAAATGTTAAATTCTATAGGACCTCCAACACTTGTTGTGTGTCAGGATCTCCACATCAGAGCTGATTTGGGCACTCGCGCACTGTTCCATTAACATCAAGTTTGGGCTTCCATTCAATAGTGACTCATTGAGGGCAGAGCAGTGCTTCAGGAACTACCAGCTATGCACTCTGTACTGCCTGGGGTTTCAAACTAAGTCAGAGAAACATAGCTCTTCTTTGAAACATGCATTCAACAAATGCAAAAGTCAGTGGCGTAAGGAGGCCAAATACTGAGGGCCCATAACCATACTGATGAGAAATGTTTTACAATTGCAGCGCATCTCTGAAGATTCCTATGTGTAGGGCTTTAGTAGTGAGCGTCTTGTTCTGAGACCCATTTCTACCAGTGCCATTCATGAGTTAGCACCAATGGCACTTGGTGATTGTATCCCATGCAGCATGAGCTGATGCAGAAAGAGCAAAGGTCCTGTCTGTTTGTTTTAATGTATCACAGAAGATTGTTGAGGCTACCAAGAGCATTGGAGAGGAATATTTATTTATTTATAGACACGCTGTTTACATATCATAGCTTGATGAAAGGCTGGACTCGTTACACTTGAACCTAACATGTGACTATAGTTATCTGCCTCACGCTGAGTGGCTGTAGGCCAAGGCAGAATGTGGACTTACTTGGAGCTGCAGTTTTGCAGCGTCTCTCAGCTTCTCTTTGCCTCTCTTCTGAAGGTTAATGTCCCTTTGGTGCACCAGCTAAGCTCCTCTTTTTAGATCACTCCTTAAAAATAAATAAGATTAGCTACAAAAAGAATTTAAACAGCAGCTCTCTTTGTTAGAGTTTATTTCAATTGGTAAAGGTGAGGGAATGCTTGCAAGCTGTTGACTTTTGGCTGGGGGGCTGGAAATCAGGAGGGAAGCAGCAGACCCTCCTGTGCTGTGGTGGCACTCAGGACATGTGACCAAGTCATTTCCCTTCACAGTTTTTTACTTGAGTCCTGTTTTGCCTAAGTATTCTCCACTGAATTTTACATTGATGGAATACACTGTTCATACAAGTTTCTTTCTGAATCACTGCTGTGAATTAGTATAATGGCATTCTATAAAATCAAAGGAGAAAAGGGGGTAAAAAGTCAAAGGGGATGCATTTCTGCTTCTAAGCAGAGTGAAAGTTCTTTATTTTCTGCAGTGGTGTGCCTGTGAATAATACCACCACAGTTATGCTTGCTGTTTATGAACTGTCCTTTTTGAAAGACAGGCCCTTTTGGCTGATAGATTTTGTTGACAGATGCACAAGAGTTACTGCTCCCTGTTGACAGAGTGGCTAATGAGCAGCAGGATATCCACTGGGAAGGAATTTCTGTGCTGTTTTACTGAACGCCATCCCTTTTCCTGATTGTCCCTTGTCTTGTTGGGACACCTTCACAATATCATTAATGTGAACAGGGAGCTACGTTTGGACTTGCATCAAGTATAATCTCATAATGAGAGACCTATCCATGCTTTTTATTATCTTTATGTGTGAAAGTACTGTAGCAAAAATGCGAAGTCACAGCTTGAAACAGTGATTGAGCACCTGGTAGGAAGGCAGGCCCAACCCAGGGGAGCTCAGCTGCATGCAATGCACCTGAGTGACTGCAAGGGGTGGAGCCACGATCCTCCTCTTCCTAGACCTCATTTAAGGGTTGGTAGTGGAGGCAAGGGTATCTTGCTGGTGATCCCTGCCTGCAGGAGGCCTTCCAGAGGTAAGCAGTTTTTCTTCCTTTGTTTCTGCATCCATGGCTGCTGCGTTTGGGCTTGTTTTTGTTTGCTGCAGCCTAGCACTGTGCCACTCTACTGTTATTGCTGTACTTTCCATCATATTATAGCATCACAGCATTACGAGTACATTAAGTACTTGTTTGCATTCCAGGCACAGAAACTATATAGTGTGGACTAAAGGATGTGTGGCTGGCAATGCAGGACGAGCCAATTAACGCTACTGAAGGAAGAAATAGCAGAAAAGGTGCACTTTGTGGCCTCATGGAAAGCCTAGAGTGACACACATAAAGATGAGTGGTCTGTTCCTGGTAGAACTTTCTGGTCCTCTTTAGGGTCCACATGATCACAATTTGCAGCACAGGTGGTTGTGCCTTTGAAATTGCGAACAGTAAAATGAGACTGAAATGACATGGTCATGACTTCTGAGTGTGAGGGTGGACACCCTTAAGATATGCTGAAACAACAGACAATTCTTATAGCATCCTTACTTTGGTAAAATAAGAAAATGTTTTTCCATTTTTTTTTTCCAAAATATGGAAAAAAAAAAAAAAACAAAAACCAACAACTGAATCAGTGAAGGAAGTGCAAGACTTGGTGACTGATGGCATAGTTCCATAATGGGTTTAAGCCAGTGCTGTAGTCTTGCAGTCTAGTCTTCCAGCTGTCTCTGACCTTGTGTCCCTACCCTGACACTGCTTTTCCTTGTACAAGCCATGGAGTTGTTCAGACCACAGAACCAGTCTGATTTTAAACATTTCTTTTAACTTCACTGCTTTACATTTAGTAATAATGCAAGAACTTGTGCTGTCATAAGGGGGGAGAGTGGGAACAGTAGCAAGAGAAGGATAGAGGACATTTATTTTAAGGCCAGTGCTAACTACTGCTAGCTTAAAATGACTGTGGCACAGGGTGACCATGTAATGGGCAGGGAAGAAGATAAAGCATGTCTGGCTGATTAAAATAGTGCAGGTGTTAGAGCAAATGTAGCAGGTCCTGTTTGGAGTGGGTTTGTGTCCTCCCTTTAGCTTCTCTGTCAGAAGTGCAGATAACTCCTTCAAGGGGCTCCCGTAGGGTTGGATTCAGTGAAGTCCTCAGGAGGTTTATAGAGATAGGCAGTGTTTCCAGCTAGTAACCAAGTGACTGTGCTGACCTAGAAAGCTGTCAGCATTTACTCTCTTCTGGGGCTACGCAAGTTTCCCAGTGCAGGCCTTCCTTCAGGAATAGGAATCCTGGCTTTGTCATGTGAGGTTCGTGCTGCACGTTCTGACTGACGGCTCCTAGAGCAAGGGCTGCGTGCATTCAGGGGGACAGTGTGTGTGTGGGGAAAGAAGTGGCATTTTGTCCTCAGTGATGTCAGCTGGTTGCAAATGTGTACCTGTGTATGTTGCTGAGTGCTGACTTTCAATTTGACTCTAATATAAGTAGATTATATCAGGTAGCATTTGCACATGCATAGGAGAGGAGACTGTACGAAGCAATTGATCTAGCAGCCTCTCAGCTAGGAGAACAAGGGTGCAGTGTGAAAGGTCTTTAGGAACGTAACTTTTTACTTATCTCATTGTTCCCAATTACATCCTTTTGGAATATCCCCTCAGCCGTACCTACCATCCAGAAGAGGAAGAACAAACTACAGTGATAGCAGGAAAATTCCTCAATGGTATTGAGGGTTATGAAGAGGTGGTGTTTGATTTCTGTATTAAGTGGGGGCTACTGTGACATTAAGAAAGTGCATAGAAGTCTGGAGGAGGCCTACCTCTCATTTGTCTGCTGAGCAGAGCTACAGGGAAGCATCTTTCTGGTTACTCTAGGTTTTACCCCTCAGAAATTCACACATGCAATAGTTCTGTTTACATCTGTTTCTGTTAATGCTCTCTCTTTCATTGGCCCCTTTACATCCCTTGGAACTTGCCAAGTTAAGAACAAAAGCAGAAGCCTATGTTTTAAAAGAAGGCTGATTCTTCATTTTACTTCCTTGTATTTCCAAAGCTACTGATCGGTGTTATTTACTATTTTAACATACTTTTAGTTCAAAAACTGCTCTTCAGCATAACGTTAACTGTCATAAACTAGCTTTCTCATGGAAGATTCCATCTGTGCCTCTTTACTGGTCATAAAACAAATGCTTATTTACCTTTCTGTGGTCAAGGCGACAATAATAATAGTGTTAAGCACAAAGTTGTATTACTTTGCAAAAATATCCTGCACGTTGGTGTAACTTGAGAGAGCTGTGCCTTTATGTCTGCCTCTCCTTCATTCTGGAGATGTTTCCATCTTCCAGCATTAGGCATGGTGAGTAGAAGAGATGTAAAATACCATAGAATTTAGTGTATTTTTACTTGTTTTTTTTTTCCTTGACTATATTTTTAGTGCTTTAATGTTCTGATTTTTTTAAAAGTTCTCACTCAGTACACCTTGCTACCACTATTTCACAGCAGTTCTCAAGATGACTTTATCTGAGGAAAAAACTTATTTTAGTATTTTCACCCCCCCCAATTTGTTAACCTGGCAGCACTTGACAGCACTTACTCTAATGGCATTGTATGAGCAAGTCTTGCATTAGTGCAGGAATGATAGCTGAGAAGCAAACACAGTGAAGTCCCTGAAAAGGAAGCTGGGAGCAGAAATGCAGGACATCCTGCACCAGGTGTCAGCCTGAGTGCTGCTGGAATCTCTGTGCCTTTCTCTGCTCTCAGCCAAAACTGCGTGGCCCCTATCTTGGTAGGAATGCTGAGAATTTGGTCAGCACTTTGACCTGCAGACTTTCCATACAAAGCCTGCAGTACTCCTGGGTCAGCTTTCCCTCTGATTCTCATCTAAATTTAAAATAAAAAAATAAAAAAGGTATATGTATAGAGACAGAATTACTTCTGCTGAAAGACTGGAAAGCCTAAGAACAAAACTATCAGGCTGCTTTTGGCCAAAGCCAGAATGGGGACTAGAGGAAGGGAAGCTCTTTCTTCTAGGAAATCAGAAAAACATTCATCAAAAGGCAGTCCTGTGCGTCCACCTGGCAGGAACACACAAGTTTATTTTTGTCCTCAGAAGCTGTTTTTGGATCTTTGAAACACAACCCCTTGTTATGGCAAGTTTGAGGAGTTTGCTGAGTATCAGACTGCTGAGGAATTTGCTTTGTTACATTTTGTCTCCTTCCTTCTGCTCCTCCTCAAAGAAGACATCTTTTAAAGCTCCCACCCCCTCCCAAAATACCATAGTAACTCACCAGCTTTGCCAGAAAATGCTTAGCACATTAGCGGGTTTAAGTGTCATAGTTGTAATCGCTCAGAAGGCCGCAGAGCTGCATAGATTTCATTCCAGCATCCTTTCCAGATGGTGGCTTTTTGACAGCACTCGGTGGGCAGCAGTACAAACTCATGAAGCCTATGGAACAGATGAAATATGAGTTGCTGTGCTGCATGGACAGGATAGCTGTGTGTGTGGATGTGGCAGAGGGAGGAGGGTTATGAGATCAGCTGGGTGTCTGTGGTGAGAGAAGTGTGAAATGGCAAGGGTAGGTTTTCTATTACATAGTGTCCAAATAAAAATGGTTTTTATTATTGAGGTTTATCTGTTCTAGAGCACAAAAAGGATCAGTGCTGCCCTATCCAGCGTTCTGTAAACAAGCAGTATTTATGCCCTGTTGTTTTGGCTGTCTTGGATAATTTCTGTCTCCTGTAACTTATTTCTGTAATTGCCTGCATGCCAGATTCTGCTCTCAGCTGCAGGAGCCTGACACCAGAAATAATTTTTCCCAAGTTAATAGCGTTCTGCTGCAACCTGGTGCAACTAAAGCAGGATTTGGTTGCTGTCTGAATTCTCACCTTTGCACAAGAAGAGAGGCCCCCATGCTGCTAAACAGAGCCAGACAGCTGCTTATCTCTCCTGCAGATGTTCCTCCCTTTGTTCCTCGATGCGAGGAGGCATGATGGAGCATAGGAATGTGCCATATCCTTTCTGTTTCTCTCCCTTCTGGTTTGGGGCAGCCAAAAATGAGAGGGAACTAGGGACCCATTAGCCTAGTGAGTGGGGGAATGCTTAATAATCTCCTTATTTTTTCTTGACCATGGGATCTGACTTCTTGGCTGTGGCTGCAGACAGGGCTGATAAACAGAGAAAGAACATGTACATCTGCTTACATCTGCTTTTTTTTTTTTGTTCCCCTAAATTACCATGCTGACAGCTTTTAGTGTGTAAGAACTTCTCTCAGAGCACCAGCTGAACTTGGGCAGAGCCCCTCTCCCCCTGTCTTGCAGGACTTCACAGTGGGCTGGCTCAGAGCTGCTGCACCATTGCAAAGGCAGAGTTGGCGGTCACACAGCTGGTGGGCAGTATTCTGCTTCTTCAGAACCAGCAGCCGAGTTCCAAGCTATTTCCAGCATGTGATTTTTCTGCTTAAAGCAGAGCAAATTGTACTATTTCCTAGGCGCAGAGCAGTCCCTTCTAGCTCCCCATGCCTTTTGAGCTCAACAGGAGCCTAGATTCCTTCACAAAGGCAAGACATTGCCAGTCATTGTCCTGCATTCAGCAGTGTCACATGTGAACTCATCAGGAAACATCCTGCCCCTGTCTATAGTAGAGGGTTCTGGGCCCACATGGACTCAGCAACCACTTTGAGCTCCCTCACAAGGGTCAGATGCTGTACCTCTGATCATGCAGCAGATGCTGCCCAGCATGAAGTAGGGTCTCCTGAGTCCTTCTGACTTTCAATACTTGTTGAGGTCTGAAGCCATTAGGGAGCAAGCGGCCTGCAGTAGTCTTACTCATGGCCCAGTACTGTAACTTTAATAACTGTTCAAATTGGCATTTCCTATCTGTAGGGCACAGCCAGTTTGCAGCTCAGAGGACATGTGTCTGACCAAGCTACAGGCGTAGAAGCTTTGTGAGGAACACAGCCTTGAGCACAGCTGTACACAGGTGATATGGCAAGATCCTCCAGTGGCTGATCATTATTTTGCTAGCTTTTTTAACTTCTCCAATCACTTGGGGACACAATGTGCTGGAGTGGGTGGGCATGCTCTCTGGAGGGAATCAGTCTCTCTTTTTTTTTTTTCTATGGGTAGGAGCAAAGTCCACCTAGATGAGCATGTGAAAAGGTGCTTCTCTGTTCTTCTGCTTGTCTTCATGCCTCCTACTGGGCAGTCTGTGGATGATGAGACACAGTTGCTTACAGTGGGTTGTCATAGTTACCTACACTTACAAAAAGAATCAAGGAGGAACCTTTGGATTTTGCAGATTTATAGGCTGCTCCACTCCTTTTTGTTACTTCTAGGATGAGAGCAAAGTGTCTAATGCAACATAGAATCTCTTAGGAACAAACAGAACAAGTAAAACCCCCCTGTTCCAAGTCTTCCTTCCAGCATTCCCCCGACACTGCATAATGCTACAAATGCAAGCAGCGTGTTTTAAGCAGGTGTAGAGTTGTGCCTCACTGCTTCCTGTGTTTCACTACCTGCTATCTGATTGGAATGAGGCTGCAGGTATTGAGTGCCTGTGTGTGCTTGGGAACACTTGATTATACATTCACTGAATCGCCAGCCCTTTGCTGTCTTTGCTGTCCTTTGTCCAGCACTGGGGCTGTCTCCATTCACCTTTCCTGTTTCTCTGCTTACACATGTGGTGCAGTAGTGCTGTAGGCTGAGCTCCTTTGCACCACATCCACCATGCTGTCAAAAGAGGATGTTACAGTGCTGGAACCAATTACAGCATAAAGCCAAGAAATGCATAAAAAGGAGAATTGTGTTTAAATCATCAAATCAAGGATAAGGAAAATCCATATAGACACGAAGAGAACATGACATTTCCTCTTTGATGTTTTGTGCTGGGAATGTTTCAATCTCTTTTTAAAGCTCCTTCTCCACCTCCTTGCTTCTTATGGGATTGTATCCAATATTCCAACGTTCATGTAATGCCTTGACTTTGCTATCATTCTTCTCGGGGTAATTATAGGTTAGCATAATGTACCTATTGTTCTGTTCCACAAAGCAGCACTGTCATATGGATGGCAGGGGTGAGTGGGGGGGGGGGGGGGGGGGTGGGGTGGATCTTTGAGTGTTCTCCTACATCCACACTATGTCTTTAATTTGTGTTCTTCCTTGTCTTTCCCTTTTTGTTTTTACTTTTTTTCTGCCTACAGTGAATGCTGAGCGCTTTCCCTACTCAAATAGTTGGTATTGGTCTCTTTTTCCAGTTACACCAGTGCTGTTTTTCAGTTTTAGCTGAGTTCGTTCATATGATAGCAGGTTTGCCTTTCAGCTGAAAATAGCATGAAGGCTCAAGTAATGAGCTATCAGTATTTACAGAGAAAGCAGACAGATTATCCTTTCCAGGACCTTATCAGTTGAGTGTCTTATATTATCTTGCATGATTTTTCCTAGATTCAGAAAGAGGAAAAAACTCTTGCTGGGTCCGAGCCTCCCTTCTGCATTTGGGCCCTGCTGCGCAAGGCAGTGTACAAACAAGTACCAACAAAGTCCCTGTCTGAGTGCTCATATGTTTCTCTCTAATAGCATTTCTTTGCCCTCCAGGTGCAGGTGTGGGAGGCTGCTCTTGAGTATTGTAAAGTGTTCTTGGTACTGGGGCTTTATTTATTTATTTTGCTGGGCAGGATGCAGAGTGTATCACTGGGTGCTTGAAAAAATATAAAGGAGAGGCTGAAGAAAGCTAGTTAAATCTCCACTGTTGTACCCAGGAGATAAATGTTGGATCATAATTGGTTGAGAAGCTGTGTAATCAGTTGCTCAGTTTCTATTGTTGCCGCCTCCAAGATAAATAATACTCAGGGCTGGGGCTGTGTTTTAGCCAATGAGACTGTATAAGCAAATAGCTTCATCTTGATTAGCTGCTGTTTATTTTACTGAAAACTGCTTTTTGCCTTTGAGTCAAACGAGTGGTCTAGAAAGATGGTTCCTGACTAGTCCATCAAAAGAGAACAACAGTAAGGTGTTTTTCTTTTCAGGACTTCACACAACTTCCTCCTCTTTGAATGTGGCTTTACCAGAATGATGAAATGGGAAACCTCCAAACTATAGCATTCTAAAAGCATTTTGTTGTAAGAGAGGAAATTACAGACTTCAGAAATTTGGAGTACAAAGCCTCTATCAGTGAGTGTACCTTGAGTACCTAAGTCCTTCTCTGCAAAGCACCTGTTGGAACGAGCGCTGCAGAGAAGGACCTGGGTATCCTGGTGGACAAAAGGTTGATTCGTGAGCCAGCAGAGTGCTCTTGTGGCAAAAAAAAAAAAAAAAAAAAAAAAGCCCATGGTATCCTGGGGTGTATTGAAAAGGTTGTAGTCAGCAGGTGGAAGATGGTGGTCCTTCCACTCTACTCTGCCCTGCTGAGGACATATCTGGAATACTGTGTCCAGTTCTGGGCTCGTTAGCTCAAGAAAGATGGAACTTCTAGAGGGAGTCCAGCGAAGGGCTGTGAAGATGATGAGGGCCTGGAGCATCTCTCTTACGAGGAAAGGCTGAGAGACCTGAGCATGTTCAGCCCAGAGAAGACTGAGAGGAGGTCTTATCAGTGCTTACAAATATCTAATGAGCAGGAGTTATGTGGATGGGGCCAGTCTCTTTTCAGTGGTGCCTAAGGGACAACAGGCACAAACTAGAGCTCAGGAGGTTCCATACAAACAAAAGGAACTTCTTTACTTTGAGGCTGACAGAGCAATGGAACAAGTGCCCAGAGAGTCTCTGGAGTCTCCTTCTCTGGAGACTCTTCTCAAGACCTGCCTGGATACCTATGTATGCAACCTACCCTAGGGAACCTGCTTTAGCGGAGTGGTTAGACCAAATGACCTCCAGAGGTTCCTTCCAACCCCTATGATTCTGTGTGATTCAAGTATGTGCAGCTTTACTCCTAAAAAACGAAAGTGTGATCAGAGGTCAGAGCTTTCCCTTTACTTCAGCAAAATTTGGACTTCCTCTTGATCCTGATGCACAAAACCAAAACAGTTTTAATTTGAATGTTTCTTCTAAAATTCTTTGCATGAGTTCTGAAAAACGGTCTAGCAGGTTCATCCAACATTGTCCTTGCTAGATTGTTCTGTGAAGCTATTAAGATCTGCACTGTCTTTGCACACCTCTGTAGGTTTGCAGATCTGAAAAAGCAGTGTCCATCCATTTGTATGGAGAAAAAGGGACTGGTGGATGAAAGTGGACTTTCTGCTGTGTCTCTATAGCATGTGAGCTGCTTAAAACGAAAATTGATCTATTTTGTAGTGATAATTTATAGAACTGTGTCTCCAAAACAAAAGAACTAACACAGATGCATGATTTGGCACACAGCAAATACGAAGCAGCCAATCTTTCTCCCTGGTGTAACTCCATGGACTTCAAGGGAATTACAGTAGTGGCAGTGAGTTTCGCCGAAGATTCCTTTGACAAAAATGTATCTACTGTCCGAATAATGTCAAATGAGACTTGATGTTTTAGAAATGGGTGAGGTCTTGTGCAACAGTACAACATGCTGAGACACATGTAGATGTGTGAGTATGTGTCCACACATGCACATGCCTGGGTTGTTTTATGGGGACATTCCCAGCACTGGTGTACTTGCAAGCCAGCTCTGAATGTGATGTGTGTGCTGGAGAAGCATAAGGATGCTCCTTGTAACTTCTGCTTGCCTGTTTTATTTCTCCTTTGCATCTTGAAGTGGAAATCACAGGTTAATCCCAGTCAAATTCTGTAAATGATTGGCACTGTTGGACAGGACTCAGAAAAATTCAACCCTCTGGCTTAAGCATATTTACATACCACAGGTCATTACAAGTTGGTGCTTACCTTTGTATTCATTCCTACATATCAAAGTGTGGATTTTGGTTCATTTTTCTTTTTTAATATTTCCTCTATTTTCTAGGTAACCTTTTTTTTTGTTTAAAGTGGTCCCCATGGATCCTGACATCTGCTGCAGTCATTCTTACTGGCTCAAAACGGACACCTAGAGAAGAAGAGGGAGCAGCCTGGCTGCAGCCTCTTGTTGTTTCTCTTCTATAGGCCCCCACCCCGCACCCTCCTGGGTCTGCAATCCACTAACTAGCTCCTCCTGACTCCAGCTGTCGTTTTTGCTTTTTATCTACTGCTCTCTCAAAGAGCCAAATGTCATCTCTTGTTGTTCCCTTAGCTGGGGTCAGAGGCTCCTTTATGTGCCTTACTCTGATCAAAGATTTTTAACTGGGAATGAGAGAGGTAATCAACTGCATGGCTGGGGAAGGAGAGAGATTAAATCTGAGAATTGCCACTGATTGCCCCACGTGAAGAACAGTGGCTAACAAAACACATGCTATCATTATGCTCTTATGATTATTTTATTCCCTTAGTGACAGTAAAATGCTGTCTGTAGCAGAAAGGTAGGACAAGGTCCATCCTTGTTTTAGTCCTGTGGTTTTCAGTGGGGTGGAACTGGGAAAATCTAGATTTTCCGTGAAGAGCAACCCATATTTTCAGACCCTCTCCCTTGGAGATTTCAAGAAAGGGAGAAAACAAATCAAACGTGTTTTTCTTTTAAGTTTAGTAGCCTTTTTTGTTTCCAGTCCTAACTCTAGCTATGGAGGAAGTAATTGACAGTGTGCAGGGATGTGACTTCTGTTGTGTCCTGAACTTCCATTTAATCAGCCAGTTTTGGAGCCTACTGCCTGAATAAGAGTGGGGGCAGGAGGGGTTCCCAGTGCTGCATCAGTCTCTGCCATTGGTTTGGTTTATTGAAGGCAGAATCAAGCTCCAGGGACTGCAGCAGATTGCAAACTGTTAAATTTCATAGCGAAACCCAAGAAGGAAAAACACTTAACAAATAGGCTAAATGATGAGGATCACCTTTGGATTGATTAATTACTTTAATTTTAGTAGTCTAAACTGTCTCCTTTAATGCATTTCTTTTAAAGTCTTGTCAGTCTCTCTGAAGTGCCTTCTGCTGTTACAGAGCTATAGGAAGAACAATACGAAGTGTCCTGACTCCCCTCTTGCACTGATAGAGGACGAAAGTACTCTGAAGAACGCAGGAACAGTCAGACCTACCGTAGATCACTTGCTTTGCAAAAGACAAACAGGCCATATTTAGAGTTTGTTTGATTAAAGGAGACCTGGTTTGTGGGGAAGGATGCTCTGAGCTCAAATTGCCAGGTTTTGATGAGATCTGTGTTAGGACTAGTACACTAGTACCATTCCAAATTTATTCTCTAAGTGTTTGATAGTGGTTTTATTAATGCTTTCAAAATATGTTGCTTTCTTACCAAGTCCAGCTCCTTGAAGCCAGGAGCTACATGAAAATTTCATTTTGTAAGCAGTAATTTTTGTCTCTACTGGTTGTGAAAATAAGGATTGGAAGTAATCTATCAGTTCAGAAACATGGCTTAACTCAAAATTGTTTAAGTGTTTTGGTTAGGAAATATTATAGGTATTTGTAAACCTGCAGTATCAGGTGCAGGTGGAATATGGGAAGAAAGAGTAGGAATATTAGGATAATAAAAGACTTCTCCACAATAAATGCAGCGTTAAGCTTCTTGAACTTAGTCTCCTTGCTCGTTTTTCTGGTTAAAACAGGAGATGTGCCCGAATCTCAAGTTTAGGCTGAGACCTATTTGTGAAGGATTAAGTCAATTGCTAAGTTGTGAAACACCAGGATCTAGGAAGATGGATTCATGCATGACCTGAATTTTCTGCCTTCCTCCTACAATGGTGTTTCAGCTCTAGCATTTAAGTGGGCCTTTTTTATACAATATTGAGGCCTAATCATCCCATGTATACATTGTGATTTGGGGGGAGAAAAAAATCACTAAGAGGAGTTCACAACCCTAGGGATACTGGTCAGCTTCCTTCCTGGACTCCTTCTTTGCATTTCTCTGTAGCATGGGATGAGTCACCACCTGGGACATTTATCTCCCAAATCCTTTGGAATTGTGCGTGCCCTAGAACACTGGTAAGGTCCTTGACCTTCCTTTTTTCTCTCTCCGAAGCAGATTACAATACCTGAGATTCCTGATCTTTTTTTATTACAGCTCTTATTTATTTGAGTTTTAGAATATGGAAAACTTGCACACATTTTTGTGGATCTCTAATTTTTTTTCAGGTGTTTCCTGGGGCGGCTGGGTCTTTCAGTTTGTCATTTCCAGTTCTACAGTGTTCAAAGTCTCACAGTCCCTGCTGTGTGCTGTTCCATTTACCACTCCCTTTTTACTCTTTGCTTGCTATCTTTCCTCCCATATTCAGATTTCTCATTCCCAATGGTTCTGCTATTTTGTTCAGTGGGTGCTGCTATTAACGCGCAGCTTTGGGCTGATTTGGATTGGCACCTGTCTTTTCAACCCATTGGGTTTTAAACAAATCCCTCAATGTGCAGGGAAATTCTTATACTGAAGCTATGGCCTCATTCTTCTTCCACCTCAAGCAGTCTTCTTCCTGAGCAGAGTGCAAAATACTAGTAGAAATTAGGATGGAGTGCTCAGTGCATGCAAACTTGAATGCCAAGAAAATGCGTGATCTTCATGTTTCTGAAGTTCATGTTGGCTTAATTTAACTGTCACTGCACTATTGAACTGAAGTATCAAAAACACTGTCGTGTTTTAGAAAGGCTGGGTTGTACTTTTTCTGCTTACGCTGTTTTTTTTTTCTGTGTTGTTGTTCTCAAGCATGTTGACAGCTGCAACCACATGGAAAGATTACTATGGTAGCCAGTTTAGTCCTTCAGGACTTAATGTAAAACATGCATTTCAGGTGTGTCTGTAACATGTAACCCCAAAAGAAACCATGTGGAAACAAAGCTCTGTAGTTGTTCTGAGAACAGCAGAATAACACTAACAGCTCTGTAAAAAGTAGATATTGTTAGAACTGAGTCATCTTCCTTCTGCAGAACCACAAGTTCTAGGACTGTTCTCCAGTATTTTATCAGTTTTCTCTTATGCAGGTAGGAAAAAACCACACAAGCCAAAAGCATGCACCACAAATATTCTGAACAGTGTCAGATTTTGGATATTAAAAACAACCTTGAAAACATGTCAACTTGTAGTAAATTATAACCATACCTACTATCATTATTTTATCCAAGATGATACTGATTGAAGACAGATGCCAGCTGTTTATCAGCTGGCTTCAGACTAAAGGTTCTTTTTCCTTTAGCATAGTACTTGCATTTCTCTTCTTTTCCTCAATCTTTTGTCTTGTTAGACCAGAAGAAAGAGTACAAATGAGCGCTGTGTGTAGGTCATTCCAAAAGTAATTCCTCCCATTTTTCCATGAAAACCGCGAAAGATACAAAGAGCACAATAACAATGTTTGATAGAGCTACAAAACATTGTTTTTCAACAGTCACCACCATTAGCAAATTTGCACAGATGAATTGATCAAGATGTTCTTCATTTCATGTTGTGACAGCTGTGCACGGCCAACTGGAACATGGCTTGTCTTTCATGTTGCGGGTGCCACTGCTGAAATGCACCACACACTGCCTCACTCTGCTCACATCCACAGTTTGATCTCCATAAAAGTTCAGCAAATGTCAATGAATATGTCAGTGGGTGCCATTTTTTTTTCTGTGTGAAGGAATTAATTGCCACACCTTTGTTTCGCATGTACTTCCGTGTCACATGCTGTTTGGTCAGTCTGCCCCTCTACTGCTGTCTGTTGTATGGCAACAAAATGTAATGGAATACTGGCAGGAAGGTTCAGCCTCTCCTGCCATGTCACCACCATCTGCATCTGTTGTCGTGGGCTAACATAATAAAATAGAAGGCATTACTTTTGGAGCAGGCTTCTTATATTATGTAAGTGTATCATATGTTTTCACTTGAACTACTTCTTGGCAAGAAGTCACATGAAAAAAGCAAGGCAAGGGATTCTCCAGCTCTTCATTGCCCTCACAACAAAAATGCCCTGTAAGTGATTGTATCCAGCCACAAAAATGTCAAACAAACAGCAGGGGCACACTGCATTCAAAAAAACAAACATGAGTTTCTATAGCTTTTCCCAAGTAAAATGCTCAATTTCAAGTCATGCGCTGCAGCTTTATAAACAAGAATTTCTATGTAGTAGTGATTCATTTGTAAGTATGTACAATCCATCTATTTACAGACGTCGCTATAGGTTAGTGACAGCTGAACCTGAAGCGTTTGGTTCTGGAATGGACTCAGAGGAAGTGACATAATCATTCAGGTGTGGTAACCTGCTGCTATGCTGTGATGTGCTTTGTTGCTCTGTCATTATTGTAGCATGAGGATGATTAGTGTGTAGAGCTCTGCAATTTTATTTTCTTCTTAACCCACTCTGACCACTGGTAAAATAAGTTGCTTCTCACCTTCCTGTCTTTCTGCCTCTCTCTCTTTGGCTGCATCAAAGAGTAAAGAAGTGCTCCATGTGTTCTGAAATTATGTCTAAGTCTCCTTGTAAGTTGAGAAATGAGGCTCTGATTAAGCCTATGGATTCCTCCAGGATCTACATGTGGTGTTTTAGGGACCTCAAGTAGAGCATTGCTGAGCTATGCAATACGTGAGACTTTTTTTTTCTGACTTCTGGGAAAATGTCCTGTGTTCTAGTGGATCACACAGTGCTTTCTCATAATTCTCTTTATGCAGAGAACAATTCTGCATGTAACGGTCTTGTGTATGTTGCACAAAAACTCCTCTGAACAGAGAATCTCTGAAGGGCTTTTCTCTCATAACTCTCATGGAAGATGTTGAGGTTTTTTTAGTATTTGATGCATATGGCTTCTGGTTCTCTTAGGGAGTGTGCATTTGGAGAAAAAGGAGATGGTTGTTGTGTTATGCATGTGGTAGGGCCAACAATGTGACTGTCAGTCAGCAGCTCTTCAGCTAGCTATAACTGAGAACCCCCCAGATGAGGGTAGAAGAGAGACTCACCTGACTGCTGTATGCACCAGGAGGACGTATCTGAGGTCTCAGAAGTGGGAGACTATCATGCCCTCCGTATATTGTGACCTTCTTGCAGATCTTTCCTCTTTCTTCCCTTCTCAGCTTTTGCCATTGGATGAGCTCTTCTCTTCCTCTTCCATTGCTGTGGAGATGTTTTCCTTCTCCTAGTGAATGCCAAGTGCTTTAGGCCACAGCCCTGAGGGGTGGGAACCATGTCTTGGATCTACCCCCGAGACAGAGTGGAGCCAGCGAAAATGGGTCTTTTTAAATTGCGTGGTGACAAGTCTTTTTTTTTTCCTTCCTTTTTCTTCCCAGAGGATAGCTGGGGAAGTTTGCTGTGCCAAATGCCTGGAATGTATTTCTTCTCCTCTTCTTCCCCCTTCAAAACAGAAAGAATACTTTATACTGTGAAAAATGTTAATTGGAGAATATAAATCCAAACCTACAGTGCAGCATTGCTGGGCCTAGGCACCTATTGAAGTTTAATGAGGGAAGAACGGCTTTCTCTTGCCCTCCCCTGTTATGCTCTCCCTGTATCAGACTCTTTCTTGTGGTAGAGTCCTATTTCAGATGAGAATGTGGGAATGCCAGTTAGGGTGTGTGCGTTGGCCCCAAGTTCCCTCTGGACTGAAAGCAATACGTGGCTCCTTTTAAACTAGTGCAGCCAGAGTGAAGCACAGACATTCTCTCGGGGCAAAGTTAGTTGTGCTGCTAGTGTAGGAAAAGGGATTCCTCTGGGTACCTGTCAGAAGTGGCTGAAAGCCTTTCTGAGGCAAGTTCTTGTTGCAACAGAGATTTGATTGCCCATGCACTCTGACCATCCGTTTCTGGGTTAATGACAGGGTCCCACGTAGGAAGATGTATGGCTTTTTTTTCCTTGTATCAGGCCCGATGTTCTGTCAGAACTTCGTGATGAAGTGTTTCTTTATGATTACTGACTGGCTGAAGAGATGTCTCATTACATCCAGAATAGAGAAAATAAGAGTCCTTCTCCCTGTCCTAGCTATGGTGCTGGGAGTGGCACTTATGCTAGCTAAGTGCCAGTCAGCTTGTACAGGATGTAATGGAGTCCCTTACAGAAAATCTAACACAAGAGGGCCCTGATCTGAGCATGAATGCGAGTGTGATAACCTACTAAGTGTAATAACCCATACTTTAGTTCGTCTGGAATGGCTATGGAGTGAGTGCCAGAAGTAAAAGCTTCTCTTCAGCACTGGTACTTTGGGAGGAAAAGCAAATCACATAGTGGAAGAAAGATAGTTTGGGAGGGTAACAGGAAAAGAACTTAGGAAAAGAACCCTGCAAATTCCAAAAGTTTATTAAAACAAATACTGACTTGCAGACAGTAATGCTTCTCATGATGGTGCAAGACGTATGTTCATCCTTCAGCTCTGGATAACATAACACTACTACAGGAGGTATTTTAACTCGCTCTAATATTTTACTGCTTTTGCTCACAAGCTTATCAACGTTTGTGGAGCATTAAGCATTAAAACTCCTTTATTTTTATCAACTCCACCAGCCCTTGCTGGTGCAGCACTAGAAGTATAGGAAAAACCACTTTCTTCCGCTTTGAGAGATGGGATGAAAGACTAGAGGAGGTGGATGACAATTGCATGAGCAATGCAGGTCAGGTTACTGGTGGATTCCTCTCATAAGATACGTGAGAGCCCTCTGAAAGGTAATTATTGGAGAACATAAATTCCTGAGATAACCTGTCCAAGAAGAAATACTGACAGGAGCAGAGGCCACGTGTTAAAGGCTAGCCATTACTCTAGGGCAATGGGCTAACCTCCGTGTCTTGTTTTTTTCTTTAACCTCTCCTTGCTCTGACAGCTGACTCCCTCAGTTCTTTTCCCTCAGCTACTTGCCAGTCTGGTTCTGGTCCAGTTTATTTCCATGTCCAAATTCTTGTTCAGTCATTGTCTTTGCTTGTCATTGCCACTGCCGTGTTCAGGTAAGTTTTATACCAAGTCTGGAAAAAAAAGAAAGGTTCCTCTTGTGAGCTGTCTTTTCTAGATTTTTGGTGTAGAAGAGCTTCAGGTAGCATTCAGGACTGATGTAGAATCAGCTTTGCCTCTGAATGAAGAAGACTGCTGGATTGCAGTTGGAGGAGGAAGTCTTTTAGCGTGTGAAAACAAATTGCAGAAGAAAAGATGGAACAACACGGGGAAACAAGAAAAGGACCTTCTGTTTTCCTATGGCTTTGTTTTGTGAACTGGCTGCATCTCATCTGTAATGCAGAGATAATGATATCTACCCAGTTTGTATTTCTACTGGTTGATTGATTAATGACTGTCTCATGATGCCTCGATTACACTTCTGTGACCTACAGCTTTAACTATTCCAGTGCATTATATCCCGGTAGGAAAATGAAAGTAAAGCAGTGGCTCTGGCTAGTTCAGATAGGAAGACATTACAAACTGACCTGAACTTGCTTGCCCACATGCTTGTAAGACCTCATCCTAAGAGTGCAATGATGCATGTGCTGTCTGCTCAGCTGTCATCTCTGTTCAGCAAGGTATTCAAGTATCTGCAGGACTTTGAACTGAAGTGGACCTATGCATTCAATGAAGTGCTTTGCTGAATTGGGATCCAGTGCTTGGTCATGTGCAGGGTGAGTCTCAGAACACACATGGAGATGTCCTGCCCCAGTGTGACTGGGATATCCATTAAGCAAATGGTGTCTTAAGAAGAGTGAAGTTATTAGACTTGGAAAGTCAGTGTGTAGGGGAACATCTATCGCATACTTGAATTTCTGAAAGCTTATTGTGGTGAGTGCCTTTTTTTTTTTTTGACATCAGGCAATTCCTCTTTGATGCTACGAAAGTATCCACACAAATGAGGACCCCAGTACCTTAGCAGAGGAATGCCCATAATCTGCCCTGCTTCCATTTGCAGGTAGAAACATGGAAGAAAGTGAGAAAAGGAAATATAATTTACAGTTCTCTTTTGAATTACACTATATTACCTGAGTTAAGTGCATCCCTGCTGTACATTTATACAAGTTAGAGAATGATTGTTCCTATGAATTCAAGAGAAATAATAACTCAAAGAAACATAACCTTAATTATCTAGAGAACAGAAAATATGATTTTCTAATGTAAGCATTTTTAAGGTGATGAATGATTATTAACTGGATAGAGTAGATTTTTTTATTTTGTTATGTTTGTGTTCTATTTGTTGTACACACTGTGATTCAGGAACTGAAAGTGCTACCCATTCCAGTTCAGTAACATTATCTTTTTAAATCTTGACTATTGCTGAGATTTTTTTCCAAGACAAAGTGGACTCTAGTAATTATGTGGTTTTATTCTGTTTCTATATAAGTCTCTGTGTTCTTTCTTCTTACGTGATCATTTTCACCTGAGTAATATGGCTTGTTTTCTCTATCAGGATTTCCTTTGCAACAAGAGATATAAGGTTCCCACAGAAGAATTAGCTCACTAGCTGTTTCTAGTCAAAAGACAAAAAAGTAGCTAAAAAAGTGAATGTAATTTCAGTGTTTTTTCTTTTTTTTCTTTTTCTTTTTTTCTTTTTTTTTTTTTTTTGTGGTGGGGAAGCTTGCTTGTGCCTGTCATTTTCCTAAATATGGCACCTGTATTTGTATAGTAAAGAGTTGTGCAAGGTCTGAGGGAAATCCTGCCTGGAAACTTCCAGGAGGGCTAACGAAGGTCCTTCAGAGCAGCATCTTCAGAGATTTGACAGTTAGCTGCATCACGCTTGTAATGCAGACCCTCCTGGCATCTCTGCCTGTGGAGGCCTGATGAAGACGTATGACTTCATGAAAGATGATCTACATGGAGATGCATGAAGAGGAATGCTATTGTCAGCTTAGCTGATGTCCTTTAGGCAGATGATGTAATTCTGGCAGTCATGGAAAAACTTCCATTTTTATGTTTGCTGTGTCTCGCTGGAGGGCTGTGCTATCTGAGTAACGTAGCTCCTGACTGCTGCTGCTGTGGATGGGCTTCTTCCTGCTACAAACAAGTGTGCTGCTTGAAGCCTTACCCAGCTGGTTGTACTGCTGGAGACCTCCTCTGGTGGCAACTGGGGCTGTGGGAACTTGCTCTCAGCCTCCCCATACAGTGCCAGCTGGGCTCACCCAGGGATGGAGTGGCCATGCTGAAGTGGATCAGGGAGCACTTGTGCAATTATTGCTACTGGTAGAAGGTGCAGGAGTAGTAAGCTGTAGGAGATACGCAGTAAAAAGCAGCAGGGTAGGTGGGAAGAGGAAATACTTTTATCGAGTGCAGCTAGAACCAGAAGAGGATGCCTCTTCACAGTTTGAGAATCCTTTAGTACGGATTATGCCTAAAGCAATCTGAAGGATTTATTAGCGAGGTAAGTGTTGGGTGTTACCCTGTTCCGCAGGTGAGCTATTGAAGCTACCAAGGGAATCCAAGTGTAGTCATTTGCAGAACACTCACTTCCTGGCTCTCAAGAGCCAGGCCAAGCAATAGATAGGGGGCTTTACTAAGTCGTCTTTCTACTACATGTAGGAATGCAAAAGATAGGCCAAATGTGGAATATCAGAATGGAGATCTGAATGAATGGACTTTGTCTTGGACTATGTTGGGTACTAAAACCATGAATGCACAAAGCTAAACAGATGTCTGGTGGCCCCAGGTGCCAGCAGCATGAGATCTTTAAAATATATATATTATTAAAAATCCCTTGGATGTTGTCATGTCCAATCTAATACTGCTGAAGTTTTTATTAGTTCGTTCTTTTTGTAATTGGAGAGAATTTTTGACCTTTTGGGGTGTGTTGGGACCAAGCTGAATTCTGACTGCTGTCGTCAGATATAGAAAGAGGTCTAAGTTATTACCTTTCTCACCTGCTGTTCTTGTAATTGGATGATGCTGCATCTCTTTAAAACAGAAACCTTGGCCTGAGAAAGAATAGATGCTCTGAGATATCCCCAAGGAGTCTGCCTCTGAGATTAACCTAATTGGTCACTCTGCTGAGTCTAATAGAGGTTGTATGCAATGTCTGACTCTGGAAATACCTTAGATGATTTGCTGTATGACATGGAAGCTGCTGCTATTATCTCTCCATGGAAATGGAAGAAAACTAAGAGGAGTGGACAAATTAGAACAAGCAACATAGTGTAGTCATTCACAGCCCTGTATATTTGAATGGTGCTGAGGAATTTATCTTCTGAAATAAGTAATGTGAGCACACTTCGTCTTGTACCATACCTGTTGCATCTAGTCAACAACAGTGCATGTTAAATGCTGGGCATAGTGATCCAGTCTTTTTGGCCCTGAGAGCAGAATGTTGCCATAGACCTTGTGTGGGGCTGTGTGCAGCTCCAGGAGAAAACGAATACCTCCAGCTCTGGTTCTTCTCCCTGATCAGAGATGGCAGCAGCCCGTGCCTCTAAAGCCAGATTTGTCCTGCAGGCTGTTGAGTGAAGTCCTCTGATGTACCGTGCTCTTCTTGACAGTATTAGCTTGTACTGATGTTTTTTCTTTAAATGGAAATGCTGACAGAGCAGTTGTACTTCCATGATACTAGTGGGGATGGGGTTAATCAGATAAATTTCACCTAAACTGTAAGTTCTGCCTACCTTTTGTCATTTTAATTTAGAGACAGGTTTTTTTTTTTTGCATGAGATATCTGTAGTTTCACACTAGATTAAGTTACAGTCTGAGACTGTTTTCAGAGTAGTGAATTCAGCTCACACAGTGAGGCCAGGCTCTCTGTTATGATTCAGCTTCACCCCGTGATTCAAGAAGTGAGAAGTCAGTAGATTCTGGTCATAACTTGCCACTAGGGATTTCTGCCCCACCAAGAGGAAGTCTGCAGATAAATACCAGACAAAAAGGATTCCTTTTCCTTCTACATCTCAGCAATGGACTGCTGCAAGGTGCTTGGAGGAGAATGCTGCAAAATCTCTCTTGATTCTTTCACTGATCAAAGATTGAACCTAGACTTGCAGCTCAGTGCATCTCTTTGACTCATGTAACGACTGGGCTGTGCCAGTGCTGACTCAGGTACGTGTTGTTGACTGTCTGATGGCTCTTGATGTCTTGCACCACATACAGTCTGTGCACTTGGCACAGTCATTTTGAACAATTGCTTGACAGCTTTTCTGTTTTCAGCTTGCTTTATCAGTTCTTCCATAGAAAGCCATTGTCTATTCTTACAAACCTTACTGTGTGTTTGTCTGTAGAGCAGCACTGTTTCTTGAAGTCTATATCCTGTTTCTTGGTCCAATTTGTGTTTTTTATCTGCTACTTAAGCAACTCTGCTCGTACTGTTTTTTTAATGACTCTCATGCTTGGGAAAATTGTACGGACCTCTTTATGAGCAACAGGTGCAATTGTCTGATACGTATAGGAATGAAACAGATGTATGAACTCTGGCTCTTGGAGAGTTTAGGATAGGCAGGGGTAAATGTATGTGGGTCTTCATAAAACAGTCAAGTTTACATTAAAATATGAAGGCCTGGAAAGTCTGAGTCATTCTGTGTTCCATCTGGAAATCCTGTTTTGCCTTTGCTCGCATTGTTAGAGGATGCTGTACAGTGACAGTGTCGACTGACCACTATGAAAAAATGGAATCCACACATTCCTGTACTTTCTGCTTTGCTCTTGGAGTTTGTGGTAGGATTTTGAACAATCTTCTATGCTTCACCTAACATCATTCAAGTCATTCTGTTCCTCTGTTGGATCTCGTTATCCTACCTCTCTGAAACTGCAAAGGGTGTATGATTGTAGTGTTTAGGTGCTGCCTATATACTAGAAAATTCAGAATACACCCAGAAGTTGGGCCAGCCAGTGCTGTTTAATATTTAATAATGGTCTGATACCTTGTATATGCGATATTTTCTCTTCTCTCTTTGGGTGGCTGTGTTACCATCTTGCAATGTAATGCGAGCATGAGCAGAGAGCGAAATTCTTTCTTCTGGGAAGGTGCTCCAGGCTGTGAGCTTGTGCTGTCTGAAGGCACTGCAGGAGACTGGTGGATGCTGTGTTCTGCCAAGCACGGAATTCCAGTTGTATATGCTGTCCCAGCTCTAGAAAGAAGAAACAACTTTTCAAATGGCTTGAGTTTAGCCCACTGCACCCTTTGCAAAAACAAACAGACAAAAAAAAAAAAAAAAACCATCAGTGCTTGAATGCATCAGGAAAATGGATGAGCGCAGGCTGGGGAGTACTGATATTTTAGGCTTGCTTCGTGATGAGGTAGGCACCATGCTTTTGCAACTAGCTGTCTCTGTGGCTCATCTGGTTTAAGGCAGAAAATCCTAGTAGCCCAGCCTGGATGTGGAAACGTGAGCATAACCAGACCACCACCTGGAAACAGAATTATGCTGACTGGAGAGAGAAAGGAAGAGGCCCTTCTGATGATCGAGTCTATTAGATTGTCCCCATTAGTCTGTCTTTGAATAGTAAGTGTTATTAGCTCAGAGTTTGCAACATTTACCACTTGTAGCCATCCTCGCTGCTCCCTCCTATGACTTCTACCTGTGCCAGTCACAATGCCCTTGCTCTCAATGCTGAGAGGTTTTGGGAGAGTGCTGAGTGAATAAGGGAAAAAGGATACATAAAGCTGTGTGTCATCAACATAATGTGACTTACATTGCTGCCCATATCACTTCATCTTATTCTCCAGAGGTTTTGTGTAGGTATTAAATAGAAGTGTTGGAATAATTCAACCCTGTGGCATCCTTCGTCTCAAGGCTTATGGAGAGCAGCAGTGTCCTGACAGCAGCCTTGTGGGATCTGCTGGAAGGGTTGTGTACAGCCAGCTCGGTGCAGGCCTCAGCAGCACTTGCCAGGACATATGGTTGGTCAGTGGTACCTCACAGTCTGCTGTGTCAGTGGCAGCTGATAGATTGGGTACTGTCTACGTGACTCCCTTGTCCCTGCTTATCTTTGTGAGGAGGCCTAGGTCTGCACTTGTGCTTTGTTTCCAGGCTAATTAATGAATATCTCTGGAAGGAGAGTCTGGGTTATCCTCTGACTCAGCCTTACATCGCTTGTTTCCCACCATGCTTCCCAGATCTTGCCCAATTTTAAACTGCGTGACTGTGTTCCTGAAGAACAATTTCTGATTTAAAATGTCTTTTACAGTTTTACTCGCAATATTAAATGATTTTAAATGTAAGACCAGAGGCTAAAAGTATGGTAAATGAAAACTCCATGGTCTTGAGTTGAGCGAGTTCCATGTTTTTGATCAGCTGAAGACACAATAAATTTCAGAAGGAAAAGTCTGCTGCTTTCTGTTCTGTGATAAGTCATTTCTTTTGTGATATCAGCTTTTTACTTGCCCAGTTGTGCAGGAAGCATGGTTTTGGAGAGAAAGTAACAGAAAGGAGCCTGACCTCCGGAACTGGAGGCAGTCTGGATTTACACTCTTTTTTTTTAGTTGGAAATGTAAGACCTACACCTAAGGAGGACTGGTTCTTTGGTATGTGAGTTTTCCCGTGGTAGTGGCCTAATGGTTGAGCTTGGTTGGGTTACATGTCTTTACTGAGTCCTCTCCTTTTCTAGATCCTAATCTAAAGTGCAATAGGCAGTGAAGGAAGGGTGCACTAGATTTTGCCTATTTCGCAGCTTTTTAAAGAGGTGTGATGCACTCAAATAGCCTGGGCTTTGCAGACTAGGTTGGAAAGAGATGATGGAGAGCTGCTTTGCTACTTTTAGGGCTGTGGTAGGCAGAAGGAACTCTGAGAGAAACTGTTGTCTCAAAGTGTAGCTCTTGGTCCATATTATTAATGTATGGGCGTATAGACCAGGCCAGTACTTGTTGGTTATGGCTTAAGGCATGCCTAGGCAGAAGGATGTCACTAGGTACTGTATGAAAAGAAGCAGTAAGTCAGAGTTTCCTCAGAAATCCTATAGTCTAGGCAGAGACAAAGGTTGAGAGAAAAAGATTCTTCACTGACTTTGTCATAAGGTGGCCTGATTCCTTGTTAGAAAACCTCTGTTTCTTAACATTTAAAAGGACAGCGACCTAATGAAAATCTCAGGGGCTGCTCCTCCATTCCATTATATCTCTTTTGCTGGAGACTGCCTGCTAAGCTACGCAGGTCTGCACCAGCCTCACATCCCTGTGCCAGCACCCAAATGTTGCTGGTGCTTCAAGTGTCTTTGAGTGTTTGCTTCACTCCCACTGCACTTCTATGCTCCAAGCCAGCTGTTTAGTTCTGGTACCACCCTTTTCCACCAAAATAGAGTCCCTATCTCCTACTGGAGAAAGACTCCTCTTGAAAATGGGTTGCTTATATGCAGTTTTGCGAAAGATTTTAACAGCACAGACTGTTCTTTTCCAACCGGGACAGCTTTATTAGTCAGTGAAAACAGGGTTATTTCAGTGTCCCGGGACTGGAATATAAATGCAAAACTTGCATCTGTCCCAGCAGTGTCACCCATCCCATTTGTCCATTCCGGGTTTCACTTGGCAGAAACCTGCAGGGTTTCACTTGTGTTCTTTTTGCAGTGCGCTGAAAACTTCATTCTGTATTTCCAATTATGCTATATTCAGTGTGATTTGCATCCTTTGACCAGTGGTTATTTATGTCTGCTCCTTGATTTTCTCCCAGCATTGTTCAAATCTATGTGTATGATGATGATTTTGTATTGTGGATATAAATCTAGACAAGTCGGTGTGACCTGTCTCTCCCATGTCCAAAGGGAAGAACTGACCCTTGCAGTCAGTCACAGCACAGCACTGAGTCATGCATACTTTTCATAAAAATAATGCAGAAATTCCCCATAGTTTTTACAGATATTTTTTCAGAGATGAAGTGTAAGTCTTCCTTGGCAACACGACTTGGGAAAACTAAGAAGATTGTAACACCAGCTCATTAATCTTTCTGACATATGAAACACTTTTCACTATTAATGTCTGTTTACTTTTTTCTCTTCATGTGTTTCACTCAAACTCAACCAATCTGTTTGGATTCCACTTGAACTCCTGTGCTCACCAGTCTTAGTCCTGCCCTTGACTGTTCTCTAGTTCCACTGTAAATCGTCTGGGAGAGAGCTGAGTCTTATCCTACCTCTGTGACTCTACAGTGACCGGTGCAATAGGACCTTTCCTTTTCTGCCCCATTCCTAATAACACTTTCTACTTTTCCTGCATAACATAGTATATACTCTGAATATGTAACGCCGTGTTGAAAACAAAGGAAAAAAAATAATCAAAAGTTCCTTCAAAATGTGAACCAAAGTTTAAAATGAGTGAGATTCACTGTAGTGAAGACTAATGATGGAAAAAAAAACCAAAACAACCAAATATCCAGAAGAAGTTGCAGGGAGGCTGTTTTCCACAAGGAAATGACTGTCACAGGGAAATACTGTTTCCTTACTTTCCAGTATTTGATTGTTTGTTCTTTTTATTTTAATTCTATAAAGAATTAAATTCAAGACAAACCCTCAAGGGTGCAGTACTTGAGTACTGGCTTTCCCAGTGAGTAGTTAGGGGGTGAGTTCTTGATTGTGCTTACTGTAGTGGAGACAAGGCAAGCTTTCCTGAAGTACAGTGGTGACTAAATGCTTCTCCTAGATCGTTATCTTTCTCTAAGGCAAAAGGTGTGTATTTGTAATCCTTAAAATTAATGTGATGAAACAGTTAGGAGTACATAATTGTGTAAAGAATGAATTTGACACATTAACTTGGCAGCTTCTCTGGTCATTAAATGCATTGGGATCTCAAAACCCCTTTTCTCCCACTTAAAAAATCTGAAGTGTAATCCTACACCCTACTTGATGGTGTCACTGAAAGCCAAATATTTATCACTCAAAGATTTATAGTTACTTTCAGTCTTAGAAGATGGAAACTGCGGTCATCTCTGGCCAGGTGTTGTATCTGGGTTGCTGAGATGTATTGTTTTTGTTAATAAGTGTGCTTTGTGAGGTGTATATTCTAATGAATGGAGTAATTTTTAGTATAAAGAAACCTGTGCAGCAGTGACAGTTTGTTGTCATGCAGCTGCACTCTTCCTTTCTCCTTGGAGTCTGTGAGCATCCCTAGTTTAATGTAAGAGAATCTGACTTAGCTTTGTGGAAGGTGAAGCATTTGTGGGAAGAGCTGTTAATCTTTGATCAGCTGGAGTCTCCTTGTTACTGATTTTGATTACAGAAGTGTACAACTTTAATTACAGCTTTTAATAAGCTTTCATTTCTTCCTAGTCATATTCCTTGTATAGGGAGTGCAGCTTATCTTTTCTTCTTTCCTCTGTCCCCCTTCCATTCTCTGCTGTCTTTAATGGAAAAATGGGGTTTAGGTCATTGTGGGTGATTATGCGTCCAGAGGCATCCCTCTGCACTGCCCATTCCCACAGCTCAGTCCTTTTGTGCAGCTCAGAGCCCTCTTTTCCAGCCCCTCTACACCAGTTGCTACCTGGGACTGGTGGCCACTGGTCAGGGGCAGGGCTGCAAGATGCTACATTCAAACAGACACGTGCTGTGTGGAACAGCTTAACAGCCTTTGGAAAATCTATGTAGCCAAAAGGTGCACTGGCTCCTCTTGCTTGTTGGGGATTCTTGCTTGTTGTCCTATTCTCTCCCTTCTGGATGTTCTGAAATGCGGCAGCTGAAATCATTGCATCATGGATGGACATGGCAGAGATCAGCAAGATGGGCTCCATGCATGTCCATGGTGTTCGTTCCACATCTAGAGTCTTGGCATGCAGATCTGCCTGCGTTCGTTAGAGAAGTGACCTGGTGGAAGCTTCGTGGAGGACTTTTGGACTTGTAATTGTGAATAACTGAGATATGGCTTAAAACACAAGAAAATGCTCTTTGTCCCCACAAATCATATTTTGGCTTTAGAACTCATTGCCCCACCATGGTTTAGGTGTGAAAAATAAAGGTGGGTTGAAGTCAGTTGAATACATTCACAGAAGAAAGATTCATCAAATCTTTTAACATTATCCACGACTGGGTAACCTGAGACTTGAGAACTGGTTATCAGAAATGAGAAGGAGGACCCAGAGATGCCTGCCTCTGTTCTTTCATTCTTCAGTAAGTCTCTGATGTCAACCCTTGTCAACGAGAAGATACTACACCGGTACAGCTCATGGGGTAAGAGTATTGCTCCCATGAAAGTCACGAGGTGAAAGTGACAAGTGACATTAAAAATGTGTATCAGACTGTCAGACGCAGCAAAATAGTGATTTGCCCCAATTTGGCATTTAGAGGTGTCTAAAAGAAGTATACTTTTAAAATGTCAATTGCCTCTATGGAAGAGGGTAGTGGATAAACAACTAACAGAACAGTAAAGGGAGCCTCTTTTATCTTTGTGCGTGCATCCCTCCAGCTCCCTTGCTGTGTGTGTTCTACTCTTTTTGCACACTAATGAATATTGGAGTCAGAGCAAGTTAAGCTATATCTTCTTCTGCTCTTATTTTCTAATGAACTTACCCCTGATGGGTAGCTTTCCTAGCTATTCATGTCACGACTGAATTTCACCTTGACAGTAGATCAAGAATGAGGTTCAGCAGCGTGGCCCACCTACTTTGCAATGCTCCAGCATGACAGCTGCTTTGTGTCCTTAGGGTAGCTCTGCTTTGATGCTTTTCCCTGTTTAGAACAATTTGGAAGGAGGATTTTGGTAATCTCCAGCAGGCAGAGTTTCAAACCTTTCTCAAGGGAATATGAAGATTCTACAGAATTTTTGAACCAATATTTATGAAACAAGTGACATTGTCTTTAGCACAGTTCTTCCCACTGGGCTCCAGAACAAAGGATTTGCCATGCTGGATTTTACCAGCTGCTATTGTAGCCTGCTGCTGTTGATGCCTTAAACCCGACTGTGGAAAATTCTGGAATGGTAGAGAGAAAACATCTAATGTAAGCATTGCAGACGTGGCTCTAGCTGTTAATGGGTGTGTTTTCATGCCTCTGAAACACACAATATGAGGACTTTGTCTTTTGCTCTTCCAGATTCTTTGAACTAAGAAATGCTGGATTGAAGTTCTTCTAAACCTGTCTGGCTTTTTGGTTGCTCACAATGCTGCGGGAGTTGCTATAGCACAGAATTGACATGCCTGGTGTGCTGACTTGGCTGGATGAACTACAGGAGAAGAGAGACAATAGAATGAGGTCACTGCTGTGTACATGGTGCCTGGCCCTGGGTCGGGGGCCAGTGTGGTTGCACCATTTGCTCATTCAGTAGCTATGCCTGCTGAAAAGATCTGTGTCTGGTTTCTAAGAGTATCATGCTTTAATGACAGTTTCTGCATGATCTGCTCTGGTAGTGTATGGTGTCAGTCAGCTTTTCACGTGTTCAGGGGAAGTTTTTCTGGTTGTCCATTTGAATAAACCAACCACATGCCCCCTTTTTCCTAGTCTTGTTTAAGGGGAAGAGCAACCTTTTCTAACCTCCACCCTGTCTCTTTTGGCAGACTTGGGGACCAGTTCTACAAAGAAGCAATCGAACACTGTCGCAGCTACAACTCTCGGCTGTGTGCTGAACGGAGCGTTCGCCTTCCCTTCCTGGACTCACAGACTGGGGTTGCTCAGAATAATTGCTACATCTGGATGGAGAAGCGGCATAGGGGACCAGGTTGGTAGCATTGTGTCTGCATGTGTGCGCGCATGTCTGGAGGTCTGGCCACTGAGCCCTCATGGGATTTAATTAATAGGAACTCAAACCTGCTACAGGCCACACAGAAGAGAAGCTGCCTAAACCTCTGTGCCTGCAGGGGATTTCCTTTGGTAACTGCAGAGAGCTGATCCTAATTATTCTCTCTCTACCCGAAGAAGTGCCTGACATGGTAGTTTCTAAGACTGTATCATTGTAGCTCTTCTAATGCTATTGATCCCAGTCTGTAGAAGGCACAATGCCCTGCTCTCTAAGCGGGATTGAAATTATGTTCAGGGTGGAGAAGCAAAGGCGGAAGTCTCGGGTGAATGTTGAAAATAAGGGGCTGTATTAGGAAGTACATACAGTGGAGGTGAAATACAGGAGAGTTGAGCTACCGGGATGAACGTTGTTCTGATGATTAGAGATGTAGGTATAACTTCTAGTTCTGTTTTGCACAAGTTTGGATATCAGCTCAGGAGCCTCAGTTTCCTCAGCTGCAGAAAAAAATTGATATACATCCTCAAAGACCTTTGGCTAAGTTCTCTTCCAAAGGGGGAAAGACCGCCATTATTTTAGTAGGCTTTGGTCAGTCTTTCCTTTGTTAGAGTAAAACCATCTGAAATCCTTGTTGCAAAAGCAGAGGACGATCACCAGTTCAAAGGCTTGATGTTACTTAAACAGAACTCCTCCTGAAATTCAGTGAAAGTTTTGCTAGAGTATGGCTCAATATCTGATCCACAGTTAGCACAGGCATGGACTTCTGACAATACAGAAGTGGATTTGTGTTTGTTTTTTTTATTATTATTTTTCCCTCAGTGCATACTGGAGAATCCAGGCAGGAAGGGGTCAAGTGTGCACAGACACTGACCATGTGCACATACCCTGTCAATTCCTGTGAACCATACTGAAAAAAGAAAAGAAAAAAAAAAATCCAGACCTGGAACTGTAGGTGCAGGCTGCTGTTACCTCCTCCACTGGCTAGCTTGCAGCAGCTGTAGCAAAAGGAACACAAAGGATATTTGCCTCCCCTCTTGTGAGCAGACTAGGAAAGCAATTGATGCCTCTGAAGGGTGATTATCTGAAATGATTCCTAGGATAAGAAGGGACATATCTTTACGCTGCTCCTATTCTTAAAATACTCAAAGTAGGTGTAGTATGGTCTTGCAGTACCACCAGAAAACTCCGTAGTAAAATGCAGCCACTTCTGTTGCAGGAGACGGCAGGTGTTTTACCAACATTAAATATATCCTAAGAATATTTCAGCTGCCAAAACTACTCCAGTACTCTGTAACTGCTAAATGTGGTTTATGACTTCATTTAAAATTTTTTTTTTTAAATATAAAACCTCCTAATTCCTAAGAGATTATGCTTTTGCAAAAATAGCTTTCCTTTTTTTTTTTTCTTTTTTCTTTTTGGCTAATCAGTTTGGCTTTACAATTTCTGTTCTTGTAACGTCAGATTACGAGCAAGGTGCTGCTTTTTAATCCTTGTGAACTCAGTAATAAACATGTATATATCCACTATATACTCAAATGATGTTTTGGCAAGAGCACTTACTACAAAGATAAGCAAACATAGTCTTGTGTGGGCCTCATTGGTGTCTCTGCACTTAAAGAGGAGATCATCCTAGAAGAGTTACCGCATCACACCAGGAGCCAAGAGTTCTGTCCTTAGCTTTCTGGATGACCTTTGGCAAATTCACTGTGCAAATCTTTTTTGCTCACTTCTGATTCTGAACTTTCCTGTGTCTTCTCCTGCAAAAGAATCAGTGGCTCCAGTGGGAACTAAAGGTGGAAGACTCATAGGGAGTCTTAAGTGAATCAGGCTTTCTGCATTTGTTTCAGCCACCAAATCTGATGCCTTTGTTATTTTAAATTAGAATAATCAGTGCAGAATGAAGCCGCCCTCCTCCCCCATATTTGCTCTGCTCTTTCTTGATTTTTATTAGCCCATTTACTGCTCCCTTGGGTCTCTTTGCATCATCTATTTCTTGTTGTATCGTTATGGTGGGTCAAAGCATCCTTGTTTAGTTTTAGTGTCCCTGTTTTCAGGCTATACACGTTGTACTTATGCTCATACTGAACATCTCCAAAAATTCTTTGCCAGCCACCTTAGTATCCATCTTGTGTGCTATGTTCATTGCCATTTACTATCTGTGACCTGAAAAACTGTAGAAAGACAAATGGCAAAGCTCCAGAAACTATTTTCTTTTACAGAGAGTTTGAAAGACAGAGGAGAGTTGGGATCTCAGTGTATTAACCTCGTTTCTCACCGTCCTCTTTGTTAAGGGAGTCAGAAAACTGCATTTCATAATAAACAGTTCAGGGTTAATTTCACACAATACTGCACATAACTCCCTCCCTCTTCTCTCCTCCTCCCCCAGCCTTTCACAGGAGCTTTGAGTTATGGCTCTCCTACACTAATGAGATAAACAACATAACTCACTGCAGGTTCTGCTATTTCCTCTATAAGCAAATGGTTGGAACCTTCTCTGGTTGCCCTATAAGGCCCCAGAGGGAGAGACAGCTCAGCTAGGACTGAAGACAAGACAGTAAGACATGCATAAGTGTTATTTCTATATGCCCTGCAAGATCAGTTGTGCAGGGGCTAGATTCTGTTCAGAACAGAACCTTTTTATTATTGCTTCTCCTCTATGTAAACAGACGATGGTCTGTGCTTCATCTGAGGCAGTATGGAGACAGATAGGTGTCTAGGCAGAGGACTGAAGATGGTGTCTGATGAGTTTGAATCAAGATAAAGTTTGATATCTGTCTTAGTTCACCGGATGGCTGTGCATTAATGAGCAAGGATATTGCAAATAGGAATAGAGACCTGAACATCTCCAGAGATGCTCTGCCAGCCTTCTTGGTATCTGTCTTGCGTGCTGGATTCACTCTCATCTAGTATTCCTGACCTGAAATACTGTCTAAAGGCAAACGGGGAAAAAAAAGCTCCACAACCTTGGGCGTTGATGTTGGAGGACCTTATGAGCATATCTGCCACCTGGAGTGGGCTGCATTTCCCCTAGGAAGGAGACTTCTTCACTTTCATCTATTCAAGGATACCTGCTCTGTTTCTCATCGACCTTTCAACATTTGCAGTTGGCATTCACTGTCTTGGCTGAATCCAGAATTGCCAATTCATATGTGAGTTCAGAATAATTGAACCCATGTTGACGGATATTACCCCAAAACTGCAGTGAATCCTTGCTTTTCTCTGTCTGGGACAAATTGTTCAAAGTTGCAGTACCCACTTTATTCAAATGATTCCTCTCTAGAGGTCTGTGCAATGGAAGGCTGATTCTCTGTCCTATTTCTTTAGTCTAACAACCCCACTTTTCAATACTGTGAGCAAATTTTTTATCAGAACCTACTGTGAAAGGGTGAGGCATCTTGCCTCCACCTCTTTAATGACTCACATCAGAGCAGGCACAATGCACACCCCCATAATAGCAATTGTTTGCAGTGGTTAATGTTTGCAAAGTGCCATGAAGAAGTGTGTCAAGCACTGGAGAAGTACTGGTTATTCACTTTTTATTCTCAAACCAATCACATGTGCTGCTCACCAGGATGCATCCTTCTTGTGTTGGATATAATGCCTAGGAATCTGTGCAGCAACAAAAGAGGGTGTGCAAAGCCCTAGGCCTGCCCTGTGACCTGGGGCAGCCAGGACCTCTGCGAACATTCCATCATTTGGCCATACCCAGGCAGTAGATGCTCCGATTATGCACCGGTGCCAGGGAGCAGGTGGAAATCATTGAAGTCTGAACTGGCATTCCCAACAGCTCAACTATTTCAAGCCAAGAGCTTGCAGAATGTGATTAGCCCATTCCCTTGAGGTGAAAAGGTGAATAAATTTGGTGTGTTTGTGTCTCTTATTTTTTTTTTCCTAGCAACAGAATATTGTCCTTTTTTTTTTTCCTTTTTTCTTTTGGTATCTGCATCTGGCTCAATGAATCAATTTTGTTCCTGAGCTGATATGCAATCTGGGCTGTTTCAGAGGGAATGGCAGAGAGCAAGCATCTCAGCCATCCTGCTGTTCTTGAGCTGTTTTGCTTTACTCATGCTGCCTTAATGATGTCCAGCTGTTTATTCATGGTACTATTTCAGATATGGTAACGTTACTGCTGTCCTCTCTCTTATGTGGTCTTATTTGTTTTCTGAGGGCAGTGGGTTTGGAACTTCAGTTGTGCTCCGTAGCCCCTTCAAGACTAACAGCAGAAGGCTAAAAGCAGAAGTGGCAGACAGAGAGGTCAGGGGAAGCAGGGGCGAGAACAACATTCTTCCAGCATTTCTGGATCTTGTTGGGTATCAAGAGTAACTGGGGCAGTAACTTGGCAGTGTGCTTCTGTGTTCTTAGTAGCAACGCATTCACAGGGCCCTGCTGTGTCCTGAATATAAGAGAACAAAGCGTAGCTTGAGCATTGACTAAGGGATGCCTATCATGAGAGCCAGGGCAGCTCAGATGCCAGCAACGCCAAATGTGAATCAATGGAGCATGCAGTAATATAAACATTACTGCCGTATTTCTTCCCTCATTCAGGATGTGGGTATGAGGAAGGTAATGACCACAATAAAGGATCTGTTTTTAAACAGAAGTCCAGAATTTAAATGAAAATATAGAGTCCCAATAGATAGACCTCATGGATTTTTTGTTTGCTTCCATTCAGAAGACGTGTTTTCTGAGCTGGTCTGCATACCAAGGCCTTATGATTTGTGTGTCAGAACTTCATCTCTTCTCTCCCAAGGTGCTTTCTTTGCCCGTGGAGGAGACGTTGCCCTGTGACCCAAGAGAGGCTGAAATTCTATTTACCCTGAAGGAATCACAAATTATTTATGTGCAGCTCTGGTTTCAGTATGCTGAGTGAAGTGTATGAGTGAGACCTAGATCCTCTCTAGGCCTGATCCCCAGAGGTGCCAAGGAGCCTCCGGAGTGCTGGATGCCTTGAGTGCATAGTTCTGCCTCACAATTTGCAGGATTGAATCCTCTGACAAGAGATGCTGAAAGGACAAGGGAAAAGATGCTAGAGACAGTGCTTTGTGGTTTACAGACTGAAACGTGATTGCTTTATTTCTTGCCTTTAATTTTCAGGCCTGGCCCCAGGTCAGCTGTACACATACCCAGCACGTTGCTGGCGCAAAAAGAGGCGTTTGCATCCTCCCGAGGATTCCAGGCTGAAGCTGCTGGAAATTAAACCTGGTACGTATTTGTTTGCCTCTCTCTCTCTCTCTCTCTCTCTCTCTCTCTCTCCTGTGCTGCATAGCAGCTGGCATACACACAAACCTGGCATTTAGACCTTGGACTCCATCTTTGTCTCTCTTCATCCATTTCTCTTTGCATTTACTGCACCTTAACTCAGTTTGCTGTAACAGTAACCGCTAAACTCGGTACTTAAGTCATGCCTTGCAGAAATATGCACAGCTTGTGTTGAAGGAAATGAGAGCTAAATTTCCCCTCCATAGGAGTGACTCCTGGGCATCCACAAGTAAATGTATAGGGATGTGAAGGATCAATTTTTTGCTAATTCCTGCCTCAATGTGTTATTAATACATAACCTCCCTCTGGCATCTGCCAACTAGTCTTTGTGGAGACCACTGTGTATGAAGAACGTTACACTGAAAAGATTTATCATAAAGGGGCCAGGGCTGTGACCTGAAATCTATTTCCTGAAACAGAAAATAAAAATTAGCAAAGATTAAGTGGCAAAAATTATGCTACACTTGTATATGTGTGTATACCTACATGTGTACCTTAGTCTGTTCTTCTTTCTTTGTTATTGTCCTTGGTACTCTTCCCACACAATTAAGCTGTGTGAAGTGATGAATCAGGATGCTGAGCGAGTAACTGTAAAGCAGATGTGGAGGAGCTGCAGCTGTCAGGAAGAGAGTAGTGTTGTGCATTCTTCCCTGCAGTTAGTAATAAAGGTTTGCTGTCTTTGGGTCAGCTGTTATGAGAAAGAGGGAGTGCACAGCTGTATGTGATTTTTAAGAGGTGAGACACTGCCAGTTTAAAAATTATGGAAGGAATCTCTAAAATGTAAATTAAGAATATTTAAAAATAAACCTGTTTGACGGAAAAAGGTGTCTGGGAACTGAGCTATACACAGCAATACTGATAACTTTGCTTTTGTGCAGTGATGGATGAAAAGGGAGAAAGAAGCAGTAAATGGAAAAGTTGTAAACCCAATAAAATCAGAGGCAAAATTCTTGTTGACATTGGTGGAAACAGACGTTTGAAGGCTCCCTACCTTCAAGCTGGCAGATGTGAGCAGGAAGTTGGACAAAAGGAAGAAATGTCTGTAACTGCTCTGTTGGGGTGCAGACCAAGGATGAAAGCTCAGCCAGTAGATAGAACCAGACCTCATAGCAAAGCCCGCCAAAAAGAACTACTGAAATCAAGTCAGGTTACTCAGATTTCAGTGAAACTGAAGTTGAGGAAGAGGATGATGTTGGCTCATAGAAATCTCTACCTCACTCTTTTTCGATGTTGCGAACACCGTTGTGCCTTGGTAATTTAGTAAGGCAAAGCAGTAGTGTGGCGTTAGATGCTTCTTTGTTTGCATTATGCTTCTGTGCTGTACTCACTGAATGCCAAATTAGTGCATCCTACTTGCCACAGGGCATGAAAGGCAATTACCACGAAGTTATCAGATAAAGAGACCTCAGCATGTCTGTTTCTGTGTTGTTTTCCCTGCTATAAACATCTCTTCTGCATCTCAGGAGCACTACTGTTGTTGCATTGCCAGTGGCAGCCAAGTAAGGCAAGTTATATTGCTCTGCCATTTAAATCTATTTTCCAACCAATTTCTATCTAGTGATTAACTTTCTTTATCAGTTACACCATGAAATAATTTCAATCCATCTGTGCATATCTGGAATAGTCTCCCTAGCCAAAATAGAGTCTTTCCTTTCTTGAATTTGAAAGTATATGACTTACAGAAAACACTGGAATTCCATTTAAAGGTAACTTTTGACAATCTTAGAAAAGAAGGTTGTTTAGTTTATTTGCAACATGAATTGTAGAAATGCTGTACATTTCTGAAGGGGATCACTGAGATAAAGTCCAGCACTGAACCTAGGAATCTACCTCCTGCTGACCTCTTTATTCCTCAGTTAAACATTTGGTGACTATGTGGGGCACAGATATGGTGATTTATAATCCCTTAGAAACACAGAGATGACATAGGACATATACATTTGGAAGAAATCTAAATATTTCAGTTTCGCTGAAATATGAAATATCACAGTATTTCAGTCTTGGACATCCTCATCTTGACTTCAAGCTGTTCTCAGTATAGGTCACTGTTTGCCTTGCTTGTGCTGGGTTAATGTGAAGTAGCTGATTTTTAGGGTAGGAGACTGTTGGGTTGGTTATATGTTATATAATATATGCAAGCAATGCAATTCTACAACATCAGATTAGGGCTAAGCCTTATTTTTATTAAGTTTTACTTTTGCAAAACGTTTTTACATTTAAAATTTATTTTTCAGAAGTACTTTTACTAAAAGTGCCACTGCAAAGTTACAGAAGAGAATCTTAGCTTTAAAAGTTTCTCATCCAACTGTCAGAGGAAACAAAAGAGGATCTGAATGCTTACTTGGGCTTTTGGAGTGGTTCATTACAGAGATAAGTTGTATCCAGAAGTTCAAGAGTTCTAGATAATTTGGGAGATACAAAGACCTAGAAGTTTTGTTTTGGTGAGTCATAGCTTGTCAGCAGCTGGTCAATAGATAGACTGAAGTATTGTCTTGCTAGTAACTTAAGAATATAATAAATCATGTAGTACTAATTCAGCATTTATAGTTGCAGTGCACCTCTGCAGTATTGGTACCTTGCGGCTATGGTAGTTCACAGCTCAGTGAGTAAGAATTTCGTATTTGGGATTACCAAAATTTAATGAAGAAAATGTTGCAGTGTTTTCTGTTTCCAGTAGATTGTATTCCAACATGGTATTCTGTTTTGTTTTCTTTTTTGTAAAATGCAGATGCACCATAATATTTTTCTTGGGGTCAGCTCCTGCTTTCTTCCTAATAGAATGTGGTGCTTTTACTGTCTTTATTTGTTGCTCTTATTTGTGAAGTGTTCCATTTTAGGAATAGTTACAGCTAAAGTTGTGTAGATCAGAACACTGGAATAGAGGTTGCTGATGCAGCCTTTAGATGTCCATTTTCCTCTGCCACTGTACTCTGTTAAGTGCATAGATTACCCTAGTAAACTAGCACTTAACACTCTAAGCATCCTCCATCCTTCTCCAATAGCATATCCAATAGATATGTGGTAGATGTGAGGTATTGCCAAAGCTTACTTATGATAACTGCCTGAATGACAATACAGTCAATATTATTATCAGACCTTTATGAATAACTCTTAAGTATTCCTGACATTTAATTTCACATGAACTAGTCTTTGTATTTCAGTAGCAGATTTGTATCATTGGAACCAAGCGTTATGCCTCAAGAGCAACCAAGTTTTCATCATTGTAGTGGATGTGAGGTGTTACAGAGTGCTAAAGTTATTAGGTGTTGATATGTTCATGATATTCACGAAACTGGGTCTCTGCCTCATTCTGTTCAACCAAGTATGGGCAAGCCTAGCTGCCTGCAAAACTGGACAGTTGTATTTGCATGGCATTGGAATGATGAGAGGACTGGAAGCAGGTTGTGCTCCCACACACACTCCTTATCTGGCTGTTCTCCTGCCCAGTAAGAGAGTAAGAGCAGAGCAGAGATCCTCTGTATGGTTGGTGTGTGCGTGTGGGAATGGGAGAGAGAGAGAAAGAGAGTTGGACTGAGCTGCATAACCTGTTATCTTCCAGGAAAGAAAGGAGAATTTCCAACTCTTCTACCATGAGCTTGAATTGCAAGTGCCATAAAGGCAAGCAGTAGAGTTCTGGCCTTCAGTAATATCAGAGCAGCTGGAAAGATGAGGTTTTGAAATAGAAGAAAGGTTATGCCCTGATTACACCCAAGTACCTTTGAAATCTTAATTGCTCCCTGCCCAACGTGCTTAGTGGTTTTGTGGTGTTGGGTGATAGCATGATTCTGTGTTGGGTCAGGTATCAACATTGTGAAACTGGTATTACCTACAGTAAACCCTGCTGACAGTTGGGTATTACACAAGATTTGCAGCTATGTAAATGAGAACAGACAGGATGCCTATGGCTGCAAACTCTGGAATTTAAATTGGTAGTGTCCCACTTCAGTTTTACAAGATGGCTAAATATAGATATGTATGTACATGCACGCACATAGAACTTTTTAAGTGTTTCACATGCTATACAAGTGTAGAGAATATGGCTGGAAAGTTCCTGTCTCAGTTTATTTCTGCCCTTTGATTTTGAACCCCGAAAGGCGACAGAGAGGTCTTAGAGCTGGCAGCCTTCCCATCCATTTGGTGGCTGTGGAGCACAATTTGTGTATGCTGCTGCTTTGGTGAGACTGAGCTGTGTTAGGGTTCATCCTCTTACTTACCTCTGGGTAGTGTACTGTTCAGCTGAACTGCAGAAATAGCCTTTTTTTTTTTTTTTTCCTGTTAACAACTCTGAAGTAGTAAAAATAAGCAAAAATATTTTTCTTTTGCTATGGTGGACCATGTTCAAAGCAAGTATCGAGACCAGATTTTCAGATGGCCCTTAAACAATGCCTGATCTGTTGTAGTCTGACATATGGGAAACACCTCTGTGATTGTGAACAAATGAATGGATTCCTTACAGATAAGCTATTATCTCTTCCAAGCATCTCAACTTACCTTGTAGAGACTGTGCTTGACTGTAGAAGGTACTATGTTTATCCTGGATAGTGCCAAGTGCCCTCAGCTCTTGCAGATGATGCTCAGCATATCCATGGAGATCAGTGCTCTTTAAGGTGGAGCACTTCACTAAGATAATGTTAAGCTGAAATTAAAAAGCACAGGGCAGAATTAGCATTACTATCATTTATATGATAGCATCTAGAGACTCAAGCAACTTGTTAGACCACTATCCTGGGGATCATTTTGAAGTTGTCATATACTGTCTGCCACACTGTAGCAGTTAATACAGTCCAAATATAAGATATACAAAGAAAGTCCTTCTATTCCAAAATGGAGAAATAAACTACAAAGGAATCTAAATCACTTGTATGAAGATCTAAACAGAGGTCTGTGGGACAGCTGGATATTGAAACTAACAACACAGGAAGAACTCAGCTCTCCTGAGTTCCATACTTATTGATATGTCCGGTGTCGCTCAAAAACATTAGAGCCTAAAGATAATTCAAAACACCAATGAGAATTTCCTTTTAGCATTTTCTTCAGATGGGCCAATTAACATTGACCAATTTCACTTTTGATTTCAACGCTTTTCTACACAGTCACTTGCTGGTTCTTGTTCAGTACTGCCAGACAGCAGTGTTGTTTCCCTGTGAGCTCTGTATGGAAATACACTTTTTTTTTTTAACAAGTTTTGCTGTTATGTAACTTGCGTGGAAACTTCTCTGTGATTAATGGATAAAATTTGCTCGTGTTTTAAGCCCTACCTATGGCCCCTCTTTAAAATCCATGAAGATTGACTTAGGATCAAAACTGGCAGGATAACTCCAGTGCCAAAGTAGAGTACTTCTGTGAAATTTAGATAAGATATTCCTGAAGGGGCCGTAATATCAGAGGAACAGTTGCTCGGGCTTTGGACAGCTTTCTGCAGATCTGACTTTACCAAAGATACTTCTGTGGATAACTGTTTTAGTTCTGTTTTGTTTTAAAATATTACTGTTACTTTTTTTCTGTGGTTCTTATAAACATTTTCTGTGATGAAATCAAAATTTGGGGCAGATGTGACATGAACAGCCAGCAGTTAGGTGCAACTTTTATTCTCTGATGACTTGGTCTAGTTTCCTCATGTAAGGCAGAGTTTCACTGCCTGTTACCAGATGCTGCGTCCTTTGCTGTCTTCCCTCCAAACTCTTGGGATTCAAATGTATTTGGGAATTTGCTTTATATTCAAGTATATCTGCATATATAAGTGTTTTGGCTTTTAACATTACCCTGCCTATCTTTTACAGTATACTCTTCAGTACTTTAAGATATTTTGAGTTTTGGACATTTTTCCTTTTTGCATAGTAATTCCTAACTACACCTGCTAGATATTTCACTGTGATAGGATTGGAAATGGGCTCTGAATGTATCTGCTTCTGTATTCAAGCTTCTGCAGGAGCAGGTGGTGCTGCAGGGCCAGCAGAGGGAGCAGTGAGTAGTGTGCTTTTTGCAAGGACAAGGCCTGACTCTGGTCCACGTACGCTGAAGTGGGTCGGGAGTCACCTCTGCAGAAATGAATGGAACTCACTGCTTGTAAACCTAGGGTAGGAGAGTGACTGAACCTACTGCATGAGTCAACATTTAACACATTTCTTCTCTGGCAGGAATAGGTTGTTTTTAACTCGTTATTTTTTTAGAAATGGGATTTGATTTTGGTAGGGGGTGCCAAAATAACAGTTCTGTGGTGTATTTATGTCAAGCGTTTGGCAGAAATTAAGTGAGATGTCAAATAGCTCAACCTCACAGACTGTGGACAGTGGTGAGGTTCATGTTTGAAGATGCTGCATAACTCATGTCAAAGAATTTTACTGTGTAATTCCCACAGCTATCCTGTAGTTTTTGATAGGAATAGAGTGGATCTCATTTTCACCTACTCCCATCAATGTTTTTGGCACCCCATGTAGAAGTTTTATATTTTTTTTGTGGCAGAGATAGTGGATAAGCATCAGTTCTCACGTGGTGTTACAGTGCACATCTGCACAGTAGCTGTGCTGAATCCTCAGGCTGGATTAACATAGCTGTGTTTTTATCTCTTTGGGACAAACTGAAGATTTACATTATGATACATATATTTTTTTATTAGGGCTAAAATAATATGTTTCAGCATGTGAGAAGGAACATTTATCAACACTGTAGGAATCCCTCCTTAACAGCCCAGCTTTTCTCCTGATCATTTCTTTAGCAAATTGGGAACCTGTCATGTCAACTGGGTGGGGGAAATTCATTGTTTACCACCTCTGGCTTTTACTTATACCAAGGTAAATATTGATTTCTGCTGGGCCTTTTTTTTTTTTTTGACTTCTTATCCAGCAAAGTACCTGAGCATTGTCCTCGATTTAAGTAGGTGTTTATTCATCAGATAAGCCTGCAGCTTACAGATGAGTCCATCAATGCCACAGATAAAAACAGTAGGCTCCAATTCTCCACTAATCTTGCCTTCAGATTGTTCACAGCAGGACATGGCACCACAGGAAAGAGCTGCTGCTCTGTGACCTTTACACATTGAGCTATGATTAAGGTTAGAAAAAATAACTTTCTGTCACCAAGACAAAACACATCAATGTGGGACCTTCTTGTGAATCTGCTCCTTCCTTTTATACATACATATAACCAGACTCTATTCCATCTCATCAACCACCCTTTAGTGCTTCCAACAGTTTGGACTTTTGGCAATCTGCATCTCTGGCCAGATAGTTTGCTTTCCTTTTGTCATGTGGCACCAAGAAAATCAGAGAACCTATTTCTTTCTGCATGTATTCACTGACATGGAATCATAATGAGGAAGTCCTGCAGAGAAATATCTTTGTCCCACTGCCAATCTGCACTGGAGGTGCCAACCTCCTCATTTGAAGTTCTGCCACACGACCCCATACTTATATCGCCACTACACCGTACAGCGCAAAGGGCAGTGGAATATCTCTTTAATATCTCATTTTCTCTCTGTTTTTCAGCATCTAAAACTGAGGTCCTAAAAACATCTGTCTGATTTGTCTTTTTCAGAGAAGTGCATAACAGGTAGCTAATAAATCTTTTTAGAGAGCTTGGGAGGAGTAGGGGAGATCCTTAAATAAAAAGGAATGTCTGAATAAAGTCTACCACTGACCAAGCCATTAAAGTGCCATTAAATAAGCATTTTGGCCAACAGCATGTAGCCTTGCACAGCTGGTCTGAAAGTGTACCAGTGCCGGTGCAAAACCTGGGCGTATGTGTACTATGATAGCCAAGACAACAAGTAATTTGTTACATGTCCATTTATACAAATAAAGAGACTCAGTGTAGGTGAGTTGTTGTGTCAGTTTTCATAAGGCTGGCTGAGCAGCTTAAACCTTAGAAAGTTATCTCAAGTTTTGTGCAGTTTAACTCTTCCTGCTTCACTTTGGCCACTGGCAACTTGGCCTTCTGTACTCCTTGTGTGACTGCTATGGTTGAGGTAACTTCTGACTTCTCTCTCAGTTCATGTATTGTCCTTGTTGAGCATTGTCGTGTATACTAAAATGCAAGCTAATTTAGCTCAGTAGGTTTAAGGATGAAATTGAATGTATATTCCCCTCAAATGGGATTTCATGATTTTGCAGGTATAAAACAGACTCATTTCTAGAAAAGCAAGTAATATTCTATAAATAGTCCAGTCAAGAAAACAAAAACATTACTGCTTCTCCACTCTGCTCTTACACTACTAAAGTTTGCAGGATTAACTCTGTGTAAATAGTTTCTCTTTCAGTTGTGGGATCTGGAACAGGTCACTGCAAGTATTTTATATGCACAATTTTATCGTGAGAACTGTGTTGGTTAGCTAAGATTGCTCACATGAATCACCTGGGTTTACTCTTGGTTCTTGTGTGGCTCAGCTAGTTTGCATAATTAGGAGAAAGCTGCTTGCAAAAGCCACTGGGCTTTGGAACCTCTCTGGATTTTGATCAAAAGCCTATTGAAGCCAGACCCCTCTGGCTCTAGCAGCTAGTGGTTAGGCTAAGGCAGAAGTAGCAACTAAATGAGATAAAGCAATTTTGGAAACTGTTAAATCTTTGTCTTTCTGAGTCTTGTCCCTGAGAATGAGAATGTAGACTGCACACAGTGACCCCACACAAGGCTGTTGTGAGTTCAGAAGCCTGGCAGCCACTTAAAGGTGATTTTTCCACTGGCGTGTAGTCTCAGCTGTGTTTTTAATGTATTTGTGAAAATGGAGTTAGGTGACTTTGGAGTCAGGCTGTTTTGAAAATGATTTGGGGCAACTAGATTACTGTAGCAGGCCATTAAACTGAAGGAGTGAGTCGTGTGATGAACTCACAGCCTCTGCAGTGTGACTGGTGTGAGGAAAGCTTGGAGGCAACTGAGATGACATTGGCTTGAGATATCCCAGACTGCTTGTGCGGGTGCTTACGTGTGGTCCTATCCCCTTTCCTGTGTTATCCAGTCCATTGTTTTGTTCTTCCACTGTTCTTGGCTACTCTGTGTTTGACCTACATCGGGCTGCTAGGAAGCGTCTTTGTGAAGAGGTTTTTCAGCGTGTGCCTCCTAAGCTGCCAAAGCCTGACTGTAAATGCAATGTCTCTAGGAGATGTTATTCCTACTGGAGAGATAAAATGCTGTGGGGTTTATCCCCTTGCTATGAGGTTAACATTGGTGTCTTTAAGTAACCATTAGAATTATTAATTTCTGAAATAAATGCCTTTTAACCTTAAAAAGGGGGAATTGTCGGTGAGCTTAGGATAAGATTATACTCTTTGAGAAAAGGTGGCTTTGAAAAAATGTCAGTGCTCTTTGAGCAGGTGCTGGGGGCAAGACATGGGTTGCCAAAGCAGTCCCCTCTGGGGCTGTGAGGACCCTGGGGAAGTGCCCAGTAATGATACCTGGGGAACTACTGCTACCAGTGGTTTTGTTTCACTCATGGCACAGATCAACTGCTTTCCAGCAAAGTGGAGGGACAGTGGGAAGCTGTCCTGTGGCAAGCTTGCAGCTAGAGCTGAACCTGAGCAGCTTTGCCAGCAAACTTCCTGGCACTTTTCTTGCCAGTACAAATTCCTTAAAAACAGTAAGCTGTGTTGGCAAAGGGACTTTTGTGAAACGCAAGAATAGTTCAGATGCGTGTACTGGACACTAGATCCTATGAAATGTGTATCCTCTATTGAATGTGTAGCATCTATTTTGTGCATTTGTGTGAATAATCCTTGGAGTTCTTTGATAATCACGTGAACAGGGCTTTATAGGATCAAGTCCCTGCAGCTTAGTCTTCTAAGATGCCAAGCTGTCTAACTCCAGATGAGGAAAGCACCTGAGCTTGGGCTTTAAGAACATGAGTGATCTTTTTGTAATTAATGGGACTTACCACATGCTTAAAATCAAATCTACACGTAGAAGAATTGTTTGGACCAGACTTCCAGGTTTGGTACTGAGCATCTTGCAAGATAGAGCCCCATAAAATCGCTGGGCTACTAGATTTACCTCTTAATAGAATGTGTGCACTGTTTTACTTAAGAAAATACTTAAAAATAAACACCATAGAATGTCACTGCATTCAAAATACGACTTTTAAAAAAGTTTTCTTCGATTTTATTGTTCTCCTGGCACATAGCACATTAAATTGTTTTGTAGTCTGAAATATTATAAAAGGTCTAGCAGGTGATATTTTTCTGGTGTGTATATAAAGTGAAGAGCAATGAATGTTAATATAAAGTCCAGTGTGAGATCTTACAACCCAAGGTTTACAGATTTGCTGAGAGTAGAATGAAAAGCGTGGTGGTGCCCTCTCCCTCATCCCTGCACCTTCCACCACCCTCCCTGGTGGATGTTTTGTCTGTTACTCCCATTCTCTGGGGTAAACATTTTGCACCCTTGCAATTGTCAAGGTATTAAGAGTGTTTTTACTGGATTTCAAATCGTTTCTGTATTCCCTGTGTTTTGTATTTGATTGTCTAATAAACTACAGGTATTGTATGCTTCAGAATTCAGACACTGCTGGCATTTGCCACGGAATTTGTTCCCAACAATAATCTCCTTGGTGGAGAGAGAGTTGATGCAGTGTACATTTGGAGTAAAGTGCAGAACAGATATATATGGCTTTTCTGTGCGACGTCTTCCAGACCAGAGATCTCACTTAGGTTGCACTTGGAGCACGATTTCCCCTTAAACTAACAAGATGATTTAAGGCCAGGACCTTAGCTGCTGTAGCTGAATACAGCTCCATTAAAGTCTATAGCGAGAGGCAATTTACATCAGCTAGGGCTGTGGTTCTTGATGTAGGAGAAAGGATGAAAACTTCACTTATGGTGGACTTCTGAATGTGTGTAATTACCTTGAGGAAGTATGGGATAGATTTCTTAGGAACACGTATGACCATGATTAAAAACCTATGCATGTCCTGCAGAGCTGTAGAGAAAATTCTTTTATTGTTGGCCTAAAGTAAAAAGCATTGCATGAAGGAATAAAAAACAAATTTTCAAAACTGAAGCATACAGTTAGTGCTAAAAGTACATTTAAGCACTACGCAAGTGGCTCATTTCTTTGTATTTTTAAGAGATGCTGAATGCCTTTATATTGTCATGATTAGCTTTGTGAAATGTCAGTGAATGACGGTTACAGATATATGCTACGCTGACAGAGTGAAGTTCATAGCTGTAGGAATTTCTGCAGTGATGCTGAGTTTGTAAATGATGCTGTGGGTACATCTGCCATGTAATGCTCAGTGCCTAAGTGAGATAGCAGCGTGGCAGGAGAACTGGAAACACAGAGGCTGTATCTGTGAGCAATGCTATAGACCAATACAGTATCAGCAAACAAAGATACTATTAACTAAATAGAAAGAGTCAGGATTAAGCGCTTTGTGCCTCTGAAGCTGCTATAGTAGGGATGGCACTATAAATATACTTACAGTATATTCTTCTGGGGAGCTTTCTTTTAATGTCTGAATGGGGAAAAAAAAAATAAGAAAAAAATAGCCCTCTGCTGAAGATAAAGCCTCAAGTACATCTGAACTCTCAGCAAGTGCTACAGATGGAACCAGAGTGCATCCAACTTTTTTGTTTTGCCTTTCAATCCTGAATCTTAATTAGTTCCCTACTGCTTTAGTACATGCACAACATTCTAATAGTCATAAGGACCTACTCCAATCCACACTGCCATTTCCACAATTCACTCTTTCATACCAGTAGCTCCCCCCACCCCCCATTTTAGAAATAGCGTAAAGAAAACTAAATAGCCTAGCATGTAGCTGTAGATTGATGAGGTTGTCACACCATTCTCTTCACCATTTTCTTCCACCCTGCACTGTTCTCTAATAGATGGATGATTGCTGGGGGGGGAGAGAGTTAGCAAATCCCACAGCCAGATGTTCAGGGATGGACAGAGCGACCTTCTCCAGGAACCCAGGAGTATAACTGTGTCCTTCTGAGGAATAAGGACACTCAGGTGCCTCTGGCTGCCTGTGTTTATCTCTCTTTTCAAAAGGAGCACGAATGGGCTCAGCATGGCTGCAAGGATGGATGTTTCTCAGAGCATCGGGGAAATGACCAGTCATCCGTCTCTTCACTGTGGAGTCTGCCTGCAGCCATCAATCTTGTAGCCCAGCACGGCAGCTCCTTTGGCTTAGTTTGGTTCAATGTTAGATGAACAAAGGGAAATGAAAGCTGAGCAGGGGAAAGGAGAGGAGAGCAACTATTCTCTATTTCACTTTATTTTCCCTTGGTATGCCTCTCTCTCCTACTTCCCCATTATCATCTATTCTTGCTGTATTTTGTAAGCTGTGGAAAATGGCCAAGAATGTATGTTTTTAGGATCCAGGAGCTTGCAGCATTTTTTTTTTTTTGTTAGCAGAATGGAGAAAGGAGAGAAATATTTGAAAAGGGATAATTCAAGGCCCAGAGCCTTCATTTTTCAGAGTTTTCTGTGGCAGTTTTTAGAACAAGTCTGCCATAGCTTAGCTGCAGTAGGCAAGGACAAGGAACACAATAGCTTTCCTCCATCTTATTTTCTTCCCTTGCCCTTCCTGATTCCTTTTTCAATGCCGCTTTAGTGTTTTCAGATGTGTGCTTCATCTCTTCACCCCCATTCTGTTCAAACAGCAATTGGAAGAGTCACATTATGGGGCTATTTGGAAAACAGTATGTACCCAAGTATATGCCCAAGAGCTGTGCTGGCAGCTCATGTCAGCAAACACTAGTTCACTTGAGCCTAGCCTGCCTGTTACAGCAGTGTTGGGGCTGTGTAAGCTTTGCACAAACTGCCTAAGCTCATCCAGCACCTGTAATTCATGCTGTGAAACTAGAGGTCATGACAATATCTTCATTGCAGTTGGTAGGCAACCTATCGTAATCAAAAACATTCTGATACGTTTGCTTATGAACTTAGCACTGAATTAACTGACTCTAGTACTGAACTCAGATGGGCCACTTTTGCCTGAAATCCTCAGCTGTGATCTACTTCGAACCAGACTGAAAAGAAAGAGGTATTTGAATTCACTGCCTGTGCTGGATTCCCAGAGCTAGGGTCTGGTTTGTTTCCACAGTGGGCTGTAACATGGTTGCTTACTCCATTTTCCCCTAAAATTCCTGCCTCTGGGTATCATAACAGAATGTGTTTAGCTTACTTTATAGAAGGCTTATTTAGAGATAGCGTTGCTCCTGTTAGCACTACCCAGTGTGGTGTATGATTGACGTATTTAATAAATGTGTGATTACATTTACTTCTAATTTTCCTCACTAACCTCAGTGATCTAAGCACCAGGTCTGAAAGAGCCTGGCTCCCCTGCAGAACTGTTGTAGATTTCTCTCTCCTACTTTTATTGTAGGCAAAGAATTGAGATCTTCCAGGCATGCTCAAAGCTTATTAGGAGATTCAAGGCCCAGTGAAGCACTAAGAGCGAGCAAGGGAACTCTGTAAAAGCACGTATTGGACATAGAGATGTGTCTGAGGAGTATTTACCTGCTTCCGATCCAAATATGCCATCTGGAGCAAACAGGCTTATGCCAAGATGGAGAAAATTTATACCATCCTGGGTTTAAAGGACTGCTTTGCAGTTTGTGCTTTTTTTTTCCTTTTTTTTTCTTTTTTTTTCCTTTTTATTCTAAATGAAAAGCATAAATTCTCAAGAAAAACATTTAGTGAAAACCAGTTTCTCCTCCCCACTCCTTGCTTGTGCAGGCTTTATAAGTGGGCACAAGACCTTTGTGAGTGGGGATATTCAGAAAAATCCCATAGCCTTCCTTTCTTATTTTCCTTACAAATCAGATAGCGTCATTTTCTAACTTGTGAATTTAATTGTACTCCTTTCAAATGAATGGTCAGATTTTCTGCTGCTACTCATTTTGCCTGCCTGCAATTTTTGAAAAAGACAAATCTTGTTCATGCTGTCATGAGACAGCCTTCCCCAGATGGCACATTTGTGTCTCGGGATGCCCTCTGGCTGGCCTTTTGGCAGGCATTCCAGTGGCTCTGAAGGTCACCTTGTTTACACCTTGCCTTTTCCCCCTCCCTATTCAGAGTCTTGCTGAGCCTGCAGGCTGGGCTTCACCATCTGCATTTTCTCTGGTGCCATTAATCTTCCTGTTTACCATTCTGTTATTAATTCTAGAGTTCACCTTTTTGTCTAAACGTTTTATAGGCCTCTTGGAATTCCTTGCCTTTTTTTGTGGCAACAGATCTGAGCATCACAGTAGATGATTTGCTTTGTTCTTTTCCATTTCTGAAGGGATCCCTACTAGAATCCCATGTTATTTTTCTATTGTAAGCTTTCCTTATAATAACATTTTTCAATTATATATCTTGATCTGTCAGATGCGTCTAACCATATGAGTAAATACTATCCTCATTCTTTGGAAACCATGAATTGGCCACTGAGTGGAAGTAGTTCAGTGTTTTTCTTGGTTAGAAAAAAACAAGTGTTTAAACCTGGTTTTGTGAGAACCTGGGAGAACACCTTGCCTTTTTGATGCATTTTATTTGAATGTATGAATACCTCTGAATATTAAACAAGTCTACCAAATCCTAGAGGATAGATGAAAACTATCTCCTCTTGACAGATAACAGCAACACGGAGGGTACCTTTGTTAGGCTCGAGATCACTTAGGAGGACAGCAGCAGTTACAAGGGTATCATCTAAAATTGTTGTTTCCTATTCCTCGCTAAAATAATTGGTCACTTTGCTGTTGCCTTTCTGTTCCTCAGTGGTGTTTATGCAGGTTTGGCATTTAGTGAGCTGTGGGTGCTGAAGGAGCTCTGCAGGCACAAATGCAGTACCAGGGCCAGGACACTTGTAGTCTAGCTGAGCAGCACTAATAAACCCTGCTGCATCCATGCTGATGCCTTCAAGCTTCTTGAGTGTTTCTGCCTGCTCCCTAGCACTTTGGGCTTTAGAAGGGCCTCGTTAACTGAGCTGCAGCATCCCATGAGCATATGGACTCAGGTAGGGCTGAGCTCTGCACTCAGGCAAATAACCCCCTGCAATTCCACGTAGGAGAAAGTGCAGTGAAGGCTCCTAGGAATATTGCAGGAGTCAGATTGGCTTTGGCAGGTTTATCAGCTCTGGTTTAATGCCGGCTCTGCTAGGCCCAGTCTGAATTAATTGGGATGCGTGTGCACTGCAGTTGAGAGATAACTGCATTACAGAGATTTATCTGCTACTAAAGGTATCCTCTCCACCATCCTTGATAAGGAAGAGGAGACGCTATGCAAAATGTCACAGAATTTGTAGCAAGGTTAAGGTATGGCTGTTCTTATGTACGGTTTATGTATGAGGCTAGATGCAGTGCTGTCACGTACAGAAATGGTGCTGTTGGTTGCAGCAGAGGCCCACTCCCTGTTAGTATCTGCAGGCTGCGCGTTGTGGGAGTGGCTGATAGCTCTCTTGGTAGTGGACAATAAATTTCTGGTTCTTCTGGTGGATCAAAAGGCCAAAGACCCATCCATCTGTGTGAGTCTACCTGTACAACTACTGGCAGATAGCTTGACCAGGTTGTTCAATTACTCCATAATAGGCCAGAAGCCATGTAAGGGTGGTGCAAAGCCTGGAAGGATAGGTTATATACTCAGGAACCTTCTGTAAATTGCAGCAGTTATCCAGCGTCTGTCACCCAATACTATCTACAGTGTTTGCTTGTTCTGATTCTGCTGAAGTCCTGGCTTTGTCTGAGTCCATCTAGAGCCCAAATACAAGAGCAACTATGAACACAAGTGAGTGCTATAATAATGTTACTGAAAGGAGATATTCTTTTACAGTTTGAACCTTGAGGGTAGTTATTTGATACAGCATTTAGTCTGATATTGTAATTTGGCAGTCTTTGAAAAGCAGGTACAGTATATTAAATGTGACAATGATTTATATGTTTGCTGAGAAATAAATCTGTAAAGAACTTCTAAGAGACAAGCAACAAGAGGGCTGTTTTTTATTTTATTGTGAGATTTTATAGAGGCATTCTAGTCTGCCAAAGAAATACAGCTGCTTGTAAAGTCCACATTTTGATGATGGGTTAAACTAAACAATACTTAACCTTATGTTTGAGGGCCTCTGCTCTTTTTTTGCAGTTTTATTTCTCCCTCCTGTTGTGTCGCAGTGCCCTGAGGCATATTTTAGCTAGGGGTTGATAGAGTTTTTCTGTCTTTCTGATTTTAAAATTCAAAGCTATCCTCTGATTTTTCTGCAGTTTATGCTCAGGCTGAAGAAAGTGTATGGTCTCCCCAAATCATATCTTCCTCTGTCTTCTTCCACCTCTTTTCTTTCTCTCCCTGCCCCATTCCCCCAACTTACCACGTGAGCAGCAGCTTTGAAGTAAGAGGTGCTATGGATTTTTCATTCTCCCAGTGTTCCCTACATCACACCACAGTAATCTCTAAAATTCACAACAAGTGTTAATAAGATTAATTTTAAAGCAGTATAGAATCCCATGGTTTTAGTATGTTGCACCATGTGGGTACAGAGCTGAGCTGAGCTCTGCCCATAAAGAGAATTTTCACTTAATGGAGGATAGTCCTCCAAACTATTCTTTCCACTCCAAATGACTGATATCTGAGGAAACAGATACTTGTTTTCAAGTAGTCTTGTTTCTAAAATGTTTATTTTTCTACTTGACCTGATTCTCATTCTCACTCTGGCACCATTTACCTTGTGATTGCAACAGCACGCATGAGGTTTGAAGGTGGAGTTGGAGGGAGAGTTGAAGGGGTTAAGGGAGCAGCCTTACAATCTCTAGTCCAGTCATGGCTTTATTGTATCTGTCTTGGATTAAAAATAAAGCAAATCTGATGTTTGCAAGTATCTAGGGGCATTTGTTTGGCTTTAGAGACCCATCATGAGAAGCTGTGTCAGCAGCAGTCCAGTTTTAGGAAAGGCTGGAGTGGCTGGAGGTCCTATGGGTCGGGCTTGGAGAGGACTGGAAGTGTAGAGCTGACACTGGAAAGTTTGCTACAGATAGGTGCAGTGACACTGGGAGAACAGGCTGAGATGGCAGGGATCGTGAAAAGCCAGGATTAGAGCATAAAGGCACTGGCTTCTAGCATCTGCCCCTGGGCTAGCAGGTGATGGTGCAGTGAAAGTAGAGTTTTGGAGAGCTGTTGGAGGAATGGAGACCAGTAATGTGGTGGCAGAGGCATGCTTAAGGGCAAGGCTTGCAGCGTCCTGTCTTTAGTGTGTACCTGGTCTGGTTCTGGTCACTGCTTTGAAAGCATCCATTCCAAAGACAGTAACAAATCACTGTACTGGCCGTGAATGTAACAAGCAAGCAAACAAACATGCTGAGGAGAGTCTGGTTGTGCCCATACTGAAAAGCTGCAAAATCCAGCTATTCAATGTAAAGCATTGTCTCCTCATTCTCTCTTAAGGGATTCTGTCCCCCCTGCCCCCACCCTTTGCACTCTAACGCTATATTTCTGCTTTGGAGATGTGGAGATGAGCATATGATGGATGGATGGATGGATGCTGCTAGTCTGGGTTTTTCACCACCATTTCCCCTGGGGCACTCTGTCTGCTGGCAGAGAGCACCATCCCAAAAGATGGTATCTTTTGCAAACTCGACAGCTAACAGACAGCTTCTCTCTCTGCATATTTCCCAAAAGAAGAGCAGGCTTAATCTGGTTTTTATATGGCATATTTCATTATAATCTTTTTGACTTCCCATGTTCCCACTACACCATCATAAATAAAATGCTGGGGGTGGGAACAGCAGAGATGCTGAGGCTTCACACTCTTGTGACACTGATAGATTCTCATTTTAAACTGTCATGGGATTTAATTGCTTGCTGAGCCACTGCGCTGCACTTTCAAACACATCCTGCCACATCCTCTTAATGAGCTTAGTGGCTGCATTTGCTCAGCAGTAGTTCTGTTTGCTGTGAATTAGGTGGTTTTTTAGACCACCTATATGATTTTAAAGAGCCAGTGGTTCTTAAGGTAATATCTTTGGGTTTGTCCATCTTAAACAGCACTTCATGGACTCCTAATATATCGTTTCCTCTGGCACTTTTTATGTTCCAAAAAAACAGCACCAAGAAACAAACACACAAAAAATCTATGTGCAAAGTCAGTGTTTGTCTAAGAGGGTTTTTGGAAGCTGGATTGCTTTGGTTTGCATAGTAGCTGTCTCTGGCATGATAGATCATGCTGGAACTCACCCAATAAGTATCTCTGTTCCCAATTAGAACTGGAAATGGAGCTGCTTAGGAGTGCACAGAGATGATGGCTTGGGTGGCAGCTGCTACTGTGGAGATGGAAATGATCCATTGTAAAACAAATACATTATGCTGTATAGAAAAAGGGATGGTTGTTTTTAATTTATTTTTCAAAGAGACACTGAAAAGTTGCTTAGCTCCAATGCATCTTAAACCGAATTTAACACATTTAAGGTCAGGCATGTACTGCTACTTTGGTGAACCAAAACTTGAAAAAGCCCACCATTTTGTAGGATTTGTGGAAACGTGATTCTTTTGGATGTGGCATCTCCATAGAAAACAGTTATTGGAATGATGCTGGCATGGGTGCTTGCTCAGATTCTACCACTGCAGCCTATTGATCTTGATAAATAGAGAGGTTGTTGCACTGGGCCGGTAAGCAAAAACAACCATGTTAATTTAATCACCATGGAAAGGACTCTGCCAAGTTAAGAAAGATAAATTTTAATTATTGGTCATACATACTTGCATTGTACTATATGCACAACATTTAGCTGTAACACCAATAATACCTTGGTTTATTTTAATAGGAAGAAGTTTTAAATGACATTTTCGTTTTCATTGATGAATTTTGTTGATATACTCTTCTATTTTGCTTAGTTCTGGCTTTCAATGCATGCTGTTCCCCACATCTCCTACACTAACTAGATGCTATTGTATTTGCAATACTAATCAAAAGGGAACTTAACTACAAACTGTCTTAAAATTATTATATTAAAAAAGAGTAAGCTTTTAGTTATGTGGCTTTTACTAGCAGTTACTACTTGTTATAAAGATTATGTTCTATGAAATTGCTATGTCTGAAGAAGAGCTTGTGATACAAACTAGGAGTTACAATAGAAAGAATTTAGAACAATTAGTGAGTAGCAAATGTTATTACCTATATTTAAAGAGGATTTGGATGTGATTCAAGAATTTAAAGAGCCATAAATTCTACATGAACACTGGAGAAATTGATTGAAACAGTAATTAGGTGTAAGCAGTGAAGCACCTGGGAAATGATGATATAGGAGGTTCTGCCTGAATTTTTTCCTCCCAAAGGAAAATTGTATTTCACCACTCTTAAAATTCTCCACATGATATGTGAAGGATTAGCAGATAAGGAGGTTGACAATTTACTTAGACTTTCTGAAGACCTTTGGTCTTCCCCAAAGATAAACAATGCATTGTCTTGGATCAAAACTTTTAGAATAAAATAAAGCAAATGAATTTGCTTTAGAATAAAATGAAGCAAAGAATTTTACAGAAAAAAAAAGAAAAAAAGCTAACAGCCGGTGCATCAAGGTTTGGTGTTTGTTCCAGTGTTGTGTAACGTAGCAATGAAACATTTGGAGAGAGAGATTGAGTGGTTAAGTACAAAAATTTGTGCATAGTACAAAGCTGTCTGGAGCAATCGTGGCCAGGGGAGGTGTCCTGTGTGAGGGCCTCTTAGAGGGGATCAAAATGTTCTTTGAGAATGAGCAGTGGGATGGATATTTCAATTTGCATTTGAAGTATCACCTACTGGAAGTTCTTGTCCCTGTTACAAAATTTCTAATTATGCCTATCATGCAGCCCTGGATGCTGTTGAGGCAGTGGGCACCACCTGAGAGAGAATGCTGTGGACAATGTAAAGAACAGTTTAATGCATTTGTTTTAGTGGAGGATGTGGCTTCATCTAAATGTATTAGGTGTGGTATCGGTCCATTTTGATGAGATTTTTGAAGAATGAGAGAAAGTTCAGAAAGATCTGGCATGACAAAGTCAAACGGAAAAACTCTGATGGCAGGGTAATAGAAAAGATTGCGACTGTTTGTCTTTGAAAGGAAAGAAGTGGACAGAAATGACAAAAAATTTTGGTCAGAAACTTCTATTTTTCCCTATTTTATAGCAAGAACAAAGGGACAGACACTAAATAGAAATACTTCTTTCAAACTGTAGTTCAGCTGTTGAACTCACTCTGGTAGGAAGGCATTGAGGACAAAAGTGCATCAAAATTCAGAAAAGGATGAGCTATTCTGTGTATTTCCAAAGGAGCTAGATGTAGGATAACTGGAAGTGATATTGCATTTATCCCTCAGGTCAGACCTATTAGATAGCATTGAACTATTTGTCTAGGTTAACTGAACCATCTTTTAGATTTTTGGACACTTTTATCTGTGAGGATTCAATAAATGTTTTGGAAATATATTTTCTTGACTTCATTATTGTCTCCCTTTAGAGACTAGCCATCTTCCAGGAAAGACTGAATTCATTACAGAAACAGAATTCATTACAAAGATGTCTGTGGACCTTCGTAGGTTCTTAAGCTGTAAACTTTACACTTCAGGTAAGGTAGTTTGCCATTTCCCACTTTCTAGAGCTGCTTAGGAATGAAAATGGCCCGTAGAAGCTACTGGCAGAGAAGGAAATGAAAAAAAATTGAGTAGCTGTTAGCTCAGTGGGTAGGTAGGACGTAACTGTCCTTTTCCCAAGATTTCCTCCTTGCTATTTAGTTCTTGGATACTGAATCTCTCCATCAATAAACTAGGTATAAAAGCATTACCTTACACTACCTTGTCAATGGAATGTTAAATTTAATAATTGGAAAACGCTCTGAGATTTTTTGGATGAAAATCTTCCTGGTGTGATGCTGCTGGAAAGTAGCAGAGCCACACTAAATAAACATGCTTTTTTAAAAACAGTTGCCCTTTTCTGACCTTAAAGTCTACTTTTTTCCCATGAATGTTCAATATTTCTGGAACAAACAGGAAATACTTCTACTTTCATATATGTTTTACTTTTCCCCACCCTTTATTGCTCATTCCCTTTACGAATGCATTTGTTTGCTGGGTTTATCAGAGATAGGCATAGCTTGTCACAGTGAAGACACATTTGTTACTGCTTCCCTTGAGCTTGCTTGAAGCTTCTTCTCCTGCTGAAAATATGATTACTTGTTGGATTTTGCAGACCTTCAAGGTTCACAAAACAAAACAAGTGCCCTTTTGTACCTAGGTGCAGAACTTTGTGACCAGCCTAGCCCATGGCCAGAGATTGTGGAGGTTCCTCAGTGACTTGAGGTTCAAGTGTTGTGACTTGCATGTACATCAAGTCGAAAGTCCTTTCTTCTATTGAAATGTTTGGATTTAGCATCCAGAGGGACGTAGCAGGAGTTCATAGATGGAATTTTAGTCTCTATGATTCTCCACTGACTTGTCTTCTCTCTAGCCCAAATAAGGGAAAAGTTGGAGAAGGTGGCATAGTAGGGGAGGATGTGCAGAGCTTAATGCTAGAAACAGAGGCCTGATTGGATAGGCCTCCTTGTGATGAGAGGGGTCAATAGAAATAACCCCCTCCCATTGTGTGGACTGTCCTGGGAGTTTCCTCTGAAAATCCCAGTGGTTTGAATTTTCTGCATGGTTTGTACTCAGCCTCTCCCTCCATGAATAGAATAGCTTTTGCTGGAATTTTCTGTGGTTATTGGCTGAACAGTGTTCACTCACTTCTGAAAACTTGAGCAAGCATGTTCTGGAAGCACTGGTCGGGGACCCTGAATAGTTTACGGGCTTAGAGGTTTTTACGTAAAGGGCAAACATATTCCTGGGACACAATTGCCCTCAGGAAACAGATTACAATTTACTGTCACAGGTGGAAGTGTTCATTCATTATTTGGATTGCAGGAGTGATGTGGGGTATTATAAACACATGAATTTATGTCCTACACAGTTTACAACTTGTGGTGATAGAAAAGCAGGCCAGCCTCAAGCAGATTGGGAAACACAATACAGTCCTATAAGATGAAAAGTGAACAGAACTGTGAAATCAGGACACCAGATGCTGTTTTGTAAGCATCAATTCTATACATTACTGCTTGGTACACCTATTGTTCAAGAGGAAGAAATTAATTTTAGAAGGGAGGGAGAACTTGAGAAATCCATGCTTTGGCATTGTCAGGTAAAGAGACGTTCAGGATATCTTCCTGCTATAGGATTGCTCTGAATGAACACCTACACAAGTAGGGTAGAAGCCAAGATCTGCAAGGAAAATGTAATTCTTCCCTGGGTGTATTTTAACACCTTGCTAAAATTAACATGCTATATTTGCCTGTCTGCTGCACCATCTCATAATCTAGTGACAGAATTCTGAAGGGGATTTATGCTCTGTACCTTCACTTGGCATGGCAAGTTGCATCAAGCTTCCTCATGAACGCTCTTTATCATTTGAAGTCCCATGCCTCAGGCCTGCCCCTGAGCCACCCGTTAGTTCTTAATGCAGTGGCTGAGGTTCATCCAGCTACACGGGCTAGATTCTGCGCTTGTAACTGTTTGCTGGTGGTTCTTCATTTGTACAGTCCCATTTAGAACAAACTGAAGATTTTATCTAGTAAAAAATGGGAGTCAATATTCAATGAAAATTCAGGGCAAAAATTCCGTTTAGTTGTTTTGTTTGTTTTTGAATTGGCCACACATAGTAGGTTTCCACTTCCCTATGTGTGGAACAAGCCCTTTTGTAAGAAAATGCTGCTTGTAGCTGTTCCGTATCAACTCTGCCAGATGCTAAATTGCATGAAACTACTTCTCCACTTCAAAAGATCAGATCTTCATATTTGTTATTTCGGTGTCTTGGAAAGACTTGTTTTTGTTCTTTAATTGAAACAGGGAGTTTACATTAGGGAAAAGAATTTTTTTCCTCCTTTTATTTCCTCTTGATGTATTATGTCTGGCCTTCTTGTCCTGTAAGCAAACACAGATCTTCAAAACATATCAGATTTTCAACAAGATAGAAATGAATCCTATGAGGGAATCCTCAGAGATTTGGAGAACTCTCCTTCAAGATAGAAGTAAGCTGGAGGGTTTGTCAGTCTTCTGCTTGTTGGCTCTGTCCTTCCACTTGTGAGCTGCCTGGGGAGATACATGAGGTTGGTGTTTTTTGTTTTTCAGAAGTTGATCTGCCTCTGAAAAAGGATGGCTTCACATCAGAAAGTACAACACTGGAGGCCTTGCTACGTGGAGAGGGAATAGAGAAAAAGATGGACACTAAAGAAGAAGACCCTATACAAGAAATTCAGGTAAAGGAGATACTTGTGATGACCTGATAGCAGTGCTGAATTTTATGATTTGTCTCTAAGCATAGCAGATTTTGTCCTGTCGCAGAATAGTTCATCTGTTGATAGTTGTGTCATCCTACTGTCAGAATGTTATCAAACCATTGTGCTACATTGTGACGCTCAAAATGAACTGAGGATCTCACTCTCCTGTCACAAACATCTCAGTCGCTTGGCTGTGTTCTGCTCAGCTTATGCGTTGCAATTTACAGCAGCATGAGACAATTGCATACAGAATGGACAAGCAGAGATGGGTCTCAACCATAAACCAAATTTTAGTGTCTCAGACTTAGAATGAGTTTGAACATGGGTTTGAAGTTGTATTTGCAGCAGTTGACTGTAAAAAAAACAAAACAAAAAACCCTGAAAAAAACAAATACTGTTTTTTTTTGTTTGTTTTCAGTTATACTGAGAATCCTTCCAGAAATATTTAAGCAAAATAAATAATTAAATACACTCTAATGTTCATTATCTCAGTTATTATTAGTGATGACAAATATTGCCTCTTTACATGCATTATGATTTGAAAGTTATAGGAGTATTCGTTGAGATTTCATTTCATCTTTTAACAATATAAAAAGTAGAAACGCATTTCTTGGTCTGTCACAGAAGGAATGCAGCTAATGTAAAGGGTTCTTAAGGGCCTCCCACTTCACATAGGCATCTTAAATTGCTAGGAAAGCAGGCTTCTCCTATGGGAACAGCAGCAAATATTTGGTGATGGTAAAACACCATTGTGCTACGAGTCTCTACTTATGATGTTTAGAGAGAACCATTAGCAATATGTCTATCTTGATCATTTTGGCTGAGATACAAGACGTTGCATCTATACCTAAAACTAGTAAAAATTTGAGTAGGCAAACCCATGCCAAATAAAACAGAAATGTGCAGGCTTCAAATCGATATTATTTGGAGATGAGTCCTACTGATCTGTTTACTAGTGTTGCACTGAACATGTAATGGCAGCAAAATTAGGTCTCCTATTCCCAGTAACACAGATAAAGAAGCATCATCAGAGAGGAAGCATCCCATGTACAGCTGGTATTTAACAGAGTAGAGGATTTTGTCCTGCCGTAAATTAGTATTGAATGTAGGTCTCTATCATTTGCTGGAGAAGACTTAGAATAACCTTTTGACCATGTATCAGAAAGGCTAAACCCTTTCTGTTGGGAACTCAAGTGATTATCCTGGCAGTGTCATCAAATTTGCACATGGTTACTTATTCTCCATGTCTTAAATTGATGCTGGAATTTAAAATGAAGTAAGTGGTTTGTAGCATTCTTCTTAACTTCTCCTGCGTAGTATTATGAGTATAAACTAGCTCCTTCTTGCCCCGAATACAATATGGTGTCAGCCTTCTCTTTTTTTTTTTCTTTTTGAGATAATTTAAGGCATGAAGCACAGTGAAAATATAGATTCATATCAGTAGGTTTGCATATTTTCTTACGTAGCACTAGTCTATTCATGCACAGCATTTTCCAAGTGCTGTAGTTATCTAAGACCAAGTTGTAGGTAATTGCATGAATTTTAAAGAAATATTTTATATATGTAGAACTGGAACTTGTTCAACTGTTCCACCTACTAACGTTTAGTGGCCAAGTATTATGGGAATTTAGATTTCATGATGGTCTAATCTTATTAATAGCTTCCATGGATTTAAAAATAAAAGGAGCAGAAACCAGATGAAGAGTTGATCCTCAACTGTGTTGAAAGAACTATTTGTCATTTTAAAAAAGGCACTGTCTTATAATAGTCTTAAAAATTTAGCTGATAAAATGAGAATAAACTTGTACGGCTGGTCTTCCAAGCACAGGCTTTTTCTTAAAGTTTCTCTTATAGTCTTTCCCACAAATTCGGAATTCAGCGTTTGAGATTTGTAGGAAGAAAACAAAACCACTGTGATTTGCTCCTATGTTCTCCCTGTTTTGGGTCCCAAATAGCTGTTAGCTAGAAATTATGTGGAAGTGACAAAAATAGTAAAAAATTAAAGAAAAGCTGTCCCATCAGTTTAAAGTCATGTATTTGAATCTGAAAATGTAGTTTAGGTGAATGGTGTCATGGCACCCGCATAATGAATGACAAAAGTAGCTCCAGCTCCTATCTTTATTTGCAACAGTGATGCCAGAGGTTGGGGGGGGGGGGGGGGGGGGGTTGTGATGGTTCATCTTGCCATCATCTGTGCTGTGTCCAGTTTGTACATCTTTTGGCCTGGATTTCATTCTGTAGAGGTTATGTCTCAAAAGGTCAAGTTGAAATTCCCTGCCACCGTTATGTGAGATGATGAATTGTTATTGTAATTTTCATTATTATTCCTATGAAATGATCAGTTGAAGTAACTATTGTTCTCATCAGCTTCAATGAGGCCTGCTCTTCCTCAGTATTCATGTGCTGCAAAACCCTTTCTCCAGATTTCACAGTTGTGCCAATGATGTAAGAACTGAAAGATGTTGCTTTCTAGATTCACTGAAGATGCTGGGATATATGGAGGAATTTTCTCTGTTTTTGCTTCCAAGAAGAAAAAAAATCCCCAACAACTGATTTATATCTTGTTAAAGTGCATTCTCAACATTAGAGAAAAACAAAGGCATGAGAAACCAAATTTGAAAAGTCATGAAAACAATTTCCCAGAAAGGGCCTGCATTTGAGCACTCCACTACTTGTGTAGTCTTGGGATATCAGTGCTCAGTGGTGCCACTGTTGTTTTTTAGAGATCTTTTTTCCTTAGTTGACTGATACCACTGGTGTTTTTTAATAAGAACTCCTTGAAGAACTACGGGTGGAAGGGAGAGCAAATTTTGCTTTAGCAGAAGAAATTGGGACTCTGGGATCTAATTTGGCATCATATCATTAATCAAGTGTAATTTAATAACCTGCAGTCTCTATGGTAAAGAGCAGTAGCTGTTTGTATGTGTCATCTTCTTTTCTTTTAACCATTCCTATTTATTGTTCAACCACAGAGGGTTTTAGAAAATGATGAAAATGCAGATGAAGTGAACGAAGAAGAGGATTTGGAAGAAGATATTCCAAAACGAAAGAACAGGCCAAGAGGACGGGTAGGTGCAGTCAAATAGTAAGGAAGGAAGCAAGCTTCTGCTTTCTGGTGTATATTTTTAACATGTGTTGTATATGCAAGGTGTATATCCATGTAGGTAATATTCAGTGATAGTCAGATTTTTTTTTTTTTACTTTATTTTTTGCAAATTATAATGTGAAGAGTAAAAACTTGGGATGAATTATTTATAGTGACTTATTTATAATTTTTATGTGTAATAATTATGGTGACATTCTGCTATTACAATGCTCTTATTCTAAAACAGCATTTACTCATTACAAAAGAAATAATACATTCAATCATGATAGAAAAAAAAATATTAATAAAAGTAACTTGAACTGCATTAATATGTTTTGCAGCTTTCTCCAAGGTAGCACTTTGTGGTTGACATTTTGGCCCTCTTGAACCCTTTGGCAAATCTTCTATTTGCTTAAAATGGGCAATATTATCCTTAGGGGAGTCTGTGTCCCTTCTCTTACCTAAGACATCTTTTCACAATTTCAGCAGGGCGCCAGTAAAGTAATAAAGCCAATGTTTTAAAACTTGGAATCAGCATTTTTAATTGTGGCCCCTGAAGCTAGGCATCTGAATAAAAATGAACATAATTCTCAGAAGCTTCAAGCATTTTCATCTCTCCTTGGTTCCAGTGGATGCTGCAGAGGCACAGGAGCTCTAGAAGTACCTTTTGATGTGTTTGCAGAAGTCAAGCAAGAAGGGCCACATTTTAGACCAAATAAGCAGGATATAATAGCTTTTGAGTAAGAGAGGGACATGAAACCACACTTGAATACTTACAATGTACTTATGCATCAAACCCTCTCTTTTGGTTTCTTCTGTTGTTGTATTGTTTCAGTTTTCTGCTCCTTTTTATTTTGGAGCTTAAATTCTTTAATATAAGATCAAAGCACTTTATTAACTGGATAAGTATATATTTCACCTTCCTTATTCTCAAAATCACCTGAACCAGTTTCTTTCTTTCTTTCTTTCTTAGCCAAAGACACCCACCTGGAAAAAAATTTTCCAGAAAAATGTAAGTTTCAGAAAATTTGTATGAACCAGTAACCAAAATGAGGAGTTAGAATTGATACACGCACATGAGCTTGACTGTAGCTATCAACAAGTATTCAAGGCTAACAAGTATTTTCTAATAAGCTGCTTTCACATAAATTGTGCATGCGGATTAGGGTAAGTGAAGGAGAGTGAGCAGCTATAAAAGATAGCCTACTCAAGAGAAGGAAGTTAACTGTATGCTTATATTCCAGGCCTACACAAACACAGTCCTGAAGTTATTATGTGCAAAGTTCTACTCCCCTGTTCAGGAAACTGTTGGAGAATATCTGTTACTTTCTCTCTCCTGCAGTAGGGAAAGGAGTTGGAGAGTAGGTGTCCTATTCATTTTAAAGCATGTGTTTACAACTTATTTCTGCCCTAGAACTGGCCCCCAATTAAGAACAGGAACAGCAGAATCTCCTGCCTTTTCTGTTGCTAACTAACTCCTGCTCTGCTATTGCCCTGGCTTCATTTGGTGCAAAAAAGAGAAGTTTGAAGAGTGCCAAATACTTTGAGCAATTTTCGTTTTTATTCAATGGCATCAACAGCTAAAGTAAAATGTGGTATGAATTAGGATTGCAAAATTAGGGCCAGATTCCTAGCTGTTGAAAACTGGTAAGCCTGAACTGAAGCCTGAATTACATCTGTTCACGACTGTTTTGTTGCTCTTCAAGCAACCCTTTTCAAGTGTTGGCCTGACCCAGTGTATGGAATCGGGACTGAGGATTTGAAATTAGGCGATATGAAACCTGGGCAGCACTTCGTTTCTGGGAAGGAGGTGGTCAGGGTATTTTTAGAGGATAGAAGAGGGGAAGGATGTCTGTAGGAAACTAGATCTTGCAGAGTGTGGCCTTTGGGGATTCAGAGGAGGAGTGAGGGCTGGCAGCATTGATGGATTAATGCAGCAGATCTACTGCTTTGGACATTCCAATGCCCCTTCCTTTTCCTACAGCATGATTTTATTTTTAATCCTTTACTCCTCCATCTGTCCCTCTGACCACCCTCTCTGGCTGCTTCAGGAGTGCTTCAAGGCTGCTGTGCCGTGGCTCCCAGGCCTCATATGTCTCATAGCTTGTGCTGTGTCCTGTCAGAAAAATGAAGGCAGTCATGGGTGACTGAATTCAACAGACCAAAGTGCCAACAGAAAGCATGTGGCACTCAGTTGAGAGCCTCTGGTGCAGCTGCTAAGTTTGCTACCCCCTCAAAACTGGCCTTGACATCATAGGACCATTAGGAAGGACACTGAAGGCTGAAGGAATGGATTTACGGAAGGAGCTTTTTAGTATCTGTGGCAGGGAGGAAAAATGTGGTAGGAGCTAGGAAGGATGTTTTGCTAGGAGACAGGAGAGGAATGCAATTGCACCTGTACAGACTTACATGCTCCTCAGCTGAATATCCCCTAGAACTTTTTCAAAGGCACTGAATGCGTTTAGGAACCCAGCTCCCAGTGAAAGTCATTGACTTGAAGAAATCTCCCTATGTGTTCAGTGCATGAAAAAGTACACCTGACATGCAGTCATGACATGAATGCTGTACCCTTGCATTTCTGTGGAGAATTGTTTGAAGGGGAATGGCTGGCTGCAGGACTAGCGAAACTCCGAGAAACAACTTTTAAATTGCCATCCTACTCTGAAAGGTGTCGATGTAAAAATGAAACGTCCTTACTCAACGGACCTATTCTCAGTGTGTAGAATCAAAACTACTGACTAATAACAACAACAACAGAAAAGACTTTACAGTTTATTCACAGCTCTGAAAAGCCAATGCAGCCTGGTAGGATAGGGAAATTGGATCCTAATCCAGGTGCCAGAAGAAATATTTATTAGGAGACAATCAATTGTGTCTGTGAAGACTCTCTGATGAGCTGAGGGTTGTACAGGAGCTGCCAGAGACCTAAATTCAGCTTGCAGCACATTTTGCAGTAGTGATTGAAGAAAGAAACTTGCCTCAGATTGATTTCATAGCCCAGAGGGGATTTACAGAGCTGACAGTCAAAGAGAAAAATATTGTAGGCTAGTAAACTGATTTTTAATGTGATATGGTCAGTGAAGTAGCTTCCGCCAAACAATTGTTGCTTGAGTCCTTTTCCAGAGCAGAACTGCTTTTCAGTTCACCCTTACAAATCTCACCTTGCACACGTGTTGATCTGCACAGAGTTCTTTGCAGAAGGCAGAGCTATACTTGTTATACCTAATAGTACATACCCCATCCAGAGACCTGCAAATCCATGTCTTTCTTTCAGGACTGTGTAAAGAGTTAGACCTGAGAAATCCCAAGGAAATAATGTGTGAAGTTTTTCTAAATCCCTGTTTCGATAGACTGTGGTAAGGCTAGTGTAAAACTTCCTTTGTCCTTCTCAAATAGTGCAAGTTCCGTCCCAAATCCATAGAAGAAGGACAGAGACTGCTTAGTATCTAAGGAACTAATATTCTCAGGATTTTACATCTTCTCTGGCTTTACGTGATGAAGCTTTCTTGTTTTCACATGCAGAAGCTTGAAGGATTTGAGTCAGCTGGCCTTGTCTAGGATGAGAGACATCAACAAATTAATGAGAGGAGCACCAAAAACCATTTTGTTGCTGTTAACCAGGAACAGATTAGCTGACAGTATTTCCAAAGGGCTACCTAGCCATCCACCTGCAGATCACTTATTTGCACAAAGATCAAGTCTTAAATTGTTGTCATCTGCAGACAGTACATTAACATTAAAGAATTGAGGGCCTTGTCTCAGTTTCCAGTTGCACATCACAACTATTTCCATTGAACAGATACGAGCTGTCCCCTTGTTGGCATCTCAGCTGAGAAGGGTTAGGAACAAGTGGCTTTGATGCTTGATTCCATTCTTAACCCTTAGAGCTCAGGACAGAGCAGTGTGTGCTGTGGAGAAACAGAGGTTTTCACTTTCCAGGGCTGTCAACTGGCTATGTTTTAGCAACACAGAACTGCAAAGAGGCTTTTCTGGGTAATTCCAGTTCTTTGCTGTTGCAGGTAGCCATATTACCTAATCTTTTTCACTAACTGACTCAATTTTATAGTTAGCCACAGTATCTTTGTCCCAGTTAGAAGGCCCCTTCGAAATGGTGCTTTTGAGATAGATAACCAAACAAAACAACTCCTCACCACCTCTGAAAATGTTAAGGGAGGTAATTTTACCTCTGCTTTATTTGAGGCCTGTTTTCTGGTTAGTTTGAAAGTTATATTTATCCTTTACCACCAGTTCATCTATTAATTCATTTGTGTTCAGTAAGAAAGGTATTTGAACTTTTTAAAAAATGGAAGTGTAATGATACTTGACTGAATATGTGCTGACAGTGACCCACTGCTAAGGATGAACAGTTTGGATTATCTGTGGAGAGGATCTCTGCTGCATTACAAGGTCCATTAACATAGTGCTTATCTTAGGAGTTGAAGGGTCAAACCCACCCTTGATAAACCTGTGTGGAAGCTGAGGGTTTGTTTAGTTTATACTGCACATTTTTCGTAGGAGGGTGAGGGGCACCAGGAGAATTGAGGGGCAGGAGAATAATGTTAACATTTCTCTTGTTCTTGCAGGCTCGTGGTTCTGGAGGTGGCAGGAGACGAAATGATGCTGCCTCCCAGGATGATCATGACAAACCCTATGTTTGTGACAGTAAGTAGCACCTAGACAGCTGACTCCGCTTCCAGCCTGGTTCTGCCAGCTCGGTGCACTCTGGGTTCATCTTTTCTTTTTCAGCAAAGTATTCTGCTGCTCTCTGACTTGCATGTTTGTCACCAGCTACTGCTGCTGCTCTTAGTGGTTTTTTTTGCATGAAGGAAATAAAAGTCCTCACCAAGAATCCACTTCCCTTTGTGCTATAATAAATCATTTCTTCTATTTTCTTTCTCTTTTTCCTTCTCTTTTTCTGACTTCTAGGCTTTCTTCCTCCCCCCTGTGTAAGATTCACCCTCTATTTCTTTCTTTGTTCCAGATAGTTACAAACAAAAGCATAACTCAAAAATCTCTGACAAAGGTATTTCACCCTTGTATCACTTTACATACTTGGTGATTCCTTTCAGTCCTTTGGAAATCTCACTGGGCTAAATTTTGAAGGTCTTACTCTCATCCCTTATTTAGAAAGGACTTCAGTGCCATCATCAGAAGTTGAGCCTTTCTAAGAAAGAAACACAATTAGAATGCTCTGTTTTGATACATATTCCCCTTGAATATAACCATGCTGTTTAACATCTTTCAGTGGGTCTGCAGGTAAAGTAAGGCATTGCCCAAACTTAAAAAGATACCAGAGTCCTATATATGAAGGAGTCCAATATTTGGTACACAATGCTTTTTTTTTAATTATTATTATCTAGTCCTTGGTGCCTTTCTTCATGTTACATTCTTTTTTGCTTCACTGTCATTTCTTAGAGGGGCACTTGCTGTACCCATGTGCTTTCAAGATTTCCCATCGTAAGGCCTGCTAAGAGTGTATGTGCAGTCAAAATTTGTACTAGAGTGCCTTCTATCATACAAGGCAACAACAACATAACAAAAATTAATAGAAGTAGGAGAATAATAGTAAGTCTTAACTTTTTTTTGACCCAAAAGCGGTTAGTGGTTTTGAGGAAAATTAGAACACTCCTATCTCCACTATTTAACTATCTTGCAGTGTTACTAACCTTAAAAGACCAACCACTGCTATGTCAATCTCTGGGTATTTTCTGCTTATTTTAAAAACATGAAGAAACATGGACATGCATTGTAAATGAAACCTATATCCCATATGGTCAAATAATCTTTCATAGTGAGACCAAGTGACTGCATAGTACAGCAATGAACATGTTGGGTATATTGCTTCATCAAGGTGAATATTCTTAGTGCTACTGGGAATAAGTAGAAGTGGAGAGACTTTCACATAAATGGAAGTGTCTGAACTGAAGAGGAAGAGCTCTTTACGGTTTGAAGAGCTGGGAGATTTCTACTGTAGTTAAATAGCTGCTTTTGCCTGTTAGAAGAACTACAATCTGTAGGATTATCTGGGAGGCCACTCTGTATCTTGTTGATTTCTACAGCTTTCTTCTGCTGGTATACACATAACTATCCTTACCAGTTTTCTGGAAAATCCCTCTAAATCCAAGGACACTTGTCAACAGTGCAGTTGTTCCAAGCATAATGTCTCTTTAATGTCTGATCTTGTTCTGCTTTTGGAGAGAACTCTTGACATGCATAGTAGTGATTTGCACTAAGTAGATAAAAATCTAAGATTCCAAAGCAGGCGGCAGAAATCTGAGCTGAAGTCTCTGTTTTGGTACATCATTGTACTGAAGGAATTTTGCCTTGGCTTACATTTTGAAGCATAAATTTCCTCTTTGGTTTTGGAAGTTTAAACTTTCCTATTTCGTTTGGCTGATACTTTTCATTTTTAAGAAACATGTAGTCAGAGGGTGAGTCATAAGGAGTTCTAGAATCCAGATTTTACACAGTAACTACTTCATTTTCCACTGTAGATAGCTGAGAATAGGGTTATGTATTAGCAGAACCCTTTCCTGACCGTGGAGCAGAAGAACTGTTGCAATTGCAGTGGCATCATCCTGAAATGGAATACTTCCCGTGCTTACTTTCTGTAGAACTGTTACATATAATTCATTGTGAGTAATTGGCTTGTCAATTTGAGGCTTCTTTCCTGCTTGGGTGATCACTGCACCAATAAATGATTTCCTTAATCAATTTTTTTTTCTTTGAAGTAATCTGCTAAATATGTTTATAGATAAATCTCAGTGTGATTATTAGATATCAGTTTGCAGTTCTTCGTGTAGAGATGTTTGGGGCAGATATTTTAGTTTTATGTGGAAACATATAGGCAAAAAACAATTAATTTGTTTCCTGTTTGGGAGAACATTATTCTTAGTAATTACGAGTAATTACCATAATGGGCGGTCATTACTTTTTCTCTATATTCTTTAACTTACCTCCAGGTTGCTTTTTCTGTATGCATTCTGATATTTGAATTTGGAATGTGATCACCAAGAAGAAGGTATAAGCGTATCTAAACCAAATTATTTTTGGTTTTTAAATGTATGACCGCAAATACGCGCATTTTTTCATATTCATGTGTTTGTAGGAAATAAGTGTATATCACTAAGTTTCATCAGGAATGGAAAGGTTTTATGGAACACCTAGTCTGTATCAGTAAAATGATGCAAGAACTGCATCCAGCTAACACTGTCCTTTGTACATAAGACAGCAGTGTTATTTCTGAAATGCCTACCATTGTTGGAAGAAGCATTCAGCTATGCACAAAAATGAATACATATCCCTCAGTACGGAGATTCCAAATTTCCAGTCAGTTTTAATACTGGGATCTTTTCAAAGCTCTAAAATTTTGTGTCATCTGATGTTCTTAGGAAAAGGTAGAACCTCTGTTTAATTGTTTGCTTGTTTTGTGGAATTAAACTTTAGTTAATTTTATTGAATATTTACTGTGTCAGAAGTTCAGAATGAAATATCTGGTCATTCCAAGCTGCTAACATAATCATTAAATTCTTTATTTCATTAAAATGGTAAGTGGAAAACTAGCTAGCCAGATTTTCACCGGCTGCACTGGACAGCATTGTACCTTGACTGATCTTAGGAAACAAAGCTTGGATAATAGAAATGGCAGGAAAACCTGGTGTGAGATGGGTACAGGCAGTAAATGGTACCACAGCAGAATGATCAGCTGTTGTATCAGAGCAGACCCAAATGTAGCCTGAATACTTGGTTAAAAGACAGAGCAGATGCCTGAATGGATAGTGAAAAGCAGGCTTGAGGAACAAAGCAAGATCTGTGGTGTCAGTCCAAAGAAGCTGAACATACACAGCTGTTCAAGATAAACTGGGCGTAGGATTTGAAAGGAGGAAGAGCATGAATTAATGTTAGGCACCTACATATGCAACCATAATTGATCTTGTGTGGTTGCCAAATGATATACTGGGGAACCGTCATCCTGCCAAGTCTTTTAGTCTTAGAATATCATTTTACTATTTTCATATTGTGTGTTATGTATTTTCTTTTTTGGGGGGATGGGGAGCATATCTGAAGTTGTATCTGGAAATGTGTTTTCTGGTTTAAAAGTTGCAGTCAGTTGTAGCACTAGAACTTCATGACTCTGGATGTCTAATTCCTTCAGCTATGCTACTTAGTTTGTGCTGAATGTCCAGAAGTTACCAACTTTCCTGCTGCCCATTCTCATTTGCCTGCTTTTGTTCTTTTCATTTTCTCCCTTGCCCACATTCATCTCATTTCCCTACTGTGACATACTGACACACATAATTACTTCCACCTTTGTTTTCTCTCACTATATCTGTGGAAAATTTCCCTGCCCACCTCTAAAAGAAGTTGCTTCTTTCTCTTTTTTTTTCTTTTACTTATATATCCTTATTTCCTTTTAGTTCTATTTCTGTACAAGCTGCAATTTTAGAGTAACAACTTATGTTTGTATGATGATCTTTATTTATAGTTCCTCTGAGGCTGAGATACGTATTCAGATCCATTCCTTGACCAAAAATGAGAATTGTCTGAAACCTTCTTATGATCTCTGCTGGATCAGCGACTAATGCAGCCTTACATATATCTAGAAACACAGAGCCCTACAGTCTTTTGTTGAAGCTGGTTCTTTTGTCAAAAACAGTTTAGTTTCAGGTTTCTCTAGAGACTTGAAGTGAATTTTCTCTGCTATCTCCTTTCTATGTCTGAAAACAGTTACTGTGGTTTCTTTCACCTGTGTTTTCTTCAGATCTTTTAATAAGCTTGTTTGTTTTCTCAAAAGATCTTCAAAGGATCTTACTTAAATAGTGTCCAGAACTAAGTAGAAGGTGCTGTTTTGAGTATGAAGCTGCTCAGAAGAAAGCTAAATGACTGATACATTTACATGTCATTTATATTTAACTATAGAACTTGGATTTGTGCCAGTTGCTCTGTTACATATCTATGAGAGGTACAGAGATGGCTGATCTATTGGTTTATCTAGTAAACCCATTTGCAATGCAGAATACTCATGAAAGCTATGCCTTCATGTTTCAGTGGCAGAGTTTTCACCTATGTCCCCCATATGACCAGTTGCTATAACTTCTTGTTCCTTTGCTGATCGACCTATTTCTACTGAGTCTGAATATCTATCATCTTTAGTTTCCTCATTGTACTGCCCTCTCCTGTTTATACCATGTTTTATTGACATTTTACTCGATGTCATATTAATATTTACTAATTATGTTACTGTTTGAAAGAATTTTTGATTGATAAAGCTTGCGTGATATATTTTTAATTACTATTCTGAGATTTTCTCCAAGAATCAGTTCTCTGCATGTTTGATTCTTTCACTCTCTATTCCACCTTCCAAATTAATTGTAAAAATAGAGGCAAGCATTGGGCCCAAAATGGACTCTTTCAGGTACTTGAAGATGCAGAAAAGTGCCTTGTGAAGTTTTCAAAAGATTAGGCTCCTAGTTCTCGCTGATTTCCACTGGAGGTAGGCTCTTAAACTGTTTTCTGTAAATATACCACTACGTGCCTATCTGCTTATATTATGCCTGTAGATCATATAAAGCTTGGTCTCTTGGTGAACACTTTGAACTTGATGATGAGCTAATAATTATTATTTAGAACACGTTTTTGTTTATGAAAATGTTTGACCATGCATTCAAATCATTAGAATTTGAAGCATACCCCTGATTTTTCTGCGAGTTCATCAGCCGGCAGGGTATTGAAACTCCATAGCTTTAAGGTTATTTTTTTCTTCTCCATTCCCTTTCTCCACTAAATGTATCACAGATTCTGCCAACAAATGCTGGAATTCTGCTAAGTTTCAATGGGAATTAAGGATCTCTCTCTTTAAGGTTCTTTTAAAAAGTTAATTGTTATGTTGTTCTAGCATGACTTGCCAAATGCAATTCTTTGAGGCCTACTCCTTAGGAACTATTTTCCTGTATATGATCACAAAGTGACTCCTCTAGTAATTACCTTAATAACTTCACTTGCCTTCTTTCTTCTCTCCTTGAAGTGGACTTGATTCTACTGTACACTTTATAGAAATTAACTCATTGATTCTTTGAAAGGTTTGCTGGGATACCAAGACTTGCAAGATAAATCATGATGTAGGCTGATTTTATGTTTTCTGAGACTTAATCTGTTGTCTTAATTCTCACTGATATTATGAATGAGTCAAGCACTGTTACTGCTGGTTCTTAGAACAGACCTTCAGTTAAATACCACGATGACAAGCTTATTTGAAAATTCTTTGATTTTAGCATTATGCTTTTACATGCTTCTTGTAAATCTCCATCATGACTTCAGCTCCCCTTTAAACTTCAGCAGTGTAAGCCCTAAATAATCTCTTGGTATTATCCTTTCTAGTGAATCTCTAAGTAGTTAATAAGCAGTGAGATCTAGAGTAAGATGGTTGTTCAGATGAACCCAACAAGCAACTCTCCCACCATAGCTGCTCTACTTAGCATTCATTGACAACATCAACGCTAGAAAATCCAACATCAGAAAGGAAAGAAGTCTCGAGTGGGACACGTGGGAAGAGGGGAAAAGAATTGACTGTAACAATTGATTTTGCTCCTACAGTGTATCTGCTTTTTGCTTTGTTTCTGCTAGCAATTTATTTATGAAATGTGGAAGTATATAGTGCTCAATATAGGTATTGTTGACCTGTATGTGTATTGCTTTGGAATTCAGCATATCTGTGATCTTAATACAGAAGATAGCTTCTGGGACTTGTCCCTCTGGGAACACAGAAACAAAGACTATTTACTACCCTCAGAAAATCCTCTAAATAACTGCTTCGGTAGAAGAGGTGTGAAGCATGACAATGCTGATCAAAGAGGTACAAACATAATGCCTTTCTGTCTGTGGAGATCACAATGCATTGTGTTAACATCTGAGATCTCTAGATATGCAGAGAGTGGACATAGCTGTAACAGTGAAAATTATATCACCGAATCAGTGCAATACAAGGAATAGGTTTTGTTTGGAGTAGAGGGAATGGTGGGACAAGAAGCTAATTTTGAGGAATGGCTGCCTGCTAGCAGTTGACTTAAGTTTAGTATTTGACACAGCTCAGTTGAGAATAAAGAACAGGAGGCAAAGGAGAAAAGCAAAGACAATGAAGGAGCTAGATTCAGTAAAAAAAAAAGAAAAACGAAAAAAAACCTGCTTATACTCCCTCAATTTCCTGTTTCCACTAAAAACATGGATTGTTTCCTTCTGTGTCATACTGGTGACAGATTGTGCAAAATGTATGTGGAGAGCTGGCTGGAACATAGCTCACAGCCTGCCAAGGACCAAATGTGTAACAATTTCAAAATGACAGCAACACAGCTATTAAATATTTGATGAGGAAATCTTTTAAGTCATAGATTTCAAACCTCCTTTTAAAGCAGGGGAAGTATTTGATATTAATTTTACTCATAGAGAAGCTTAAACAGATAGAAAATTGCTTATCCAAAGAGCTACTGGCTCTTACAGGCCAGAACTTAGAACAGAGCTCTCTTTTATGAAGTACTCAATGCTTGTGATTAAACTGTCTGCAAATTATGTTTTTTTTCCCCCATAACACAGTTGTGTAATTTCTTCATTTCAGTCTTGGAAGGAATGTAAAGTCCTTCATAGGAGAGAGTCTGGTAACCTAATAAAATCTGCCTCATCTGTGCTGTTTGATCTGCACTGCCATGTTAGTGCTTACTTACTCAGCTTCTTTCTGAGATGGCATTCACATCAGGTTGTAGAAAATACGTTCTCTGAATGCAAGAGGAACTGGAGTGGGTTATGTTCTACAAACTTCAGCTGCTTTCATTGGGCTCGGCTACCTAATTAAAGCTGAAGTCAACTTCCCAGTGTTGAGATTCAGGATGAAATCTACCACATGCAAGGATGATGAGCCTACCCAGCATGGAAAATTAAAGATAAAGCAGTCAAAGCCACTGAAAGAAAGGCAAGGCAACCCAGCAAAGTTTATGAAAGGCACACTCTCAGTTACTATGTATGAGCTGTGTAGTGTTAGAACACACTAGCATACATTTCTGACTGGGGGAACCAGTTCCCATTATGCTTTTGTCAGCTCAGAGAATGAGAAAGATGTGATGTGAACATTGGTCTGGGTGCTGGAACTCATGAATTCTAATCCTGGTAATGACGAAAGATCACTGTGTGGGCAAGCCACTTAACCCCCCTGTGGTTCTCTTGTTTTAGAAGTGAAACGAGTATTTCCCACTCAGGAATGTGGAGGAAGATTAATTAATGTTTGAAAAGCCAGTCTTGTAGTGGGAAGAGTTATATAAGAGCTAAGTGTTCATTAATGATCACCCTTTTATAGAAACTGCTTCTTAGCATGGTGATACGGTAGATTAATAAAATGTGCTCTATCTGAAAAATAAGAGGTAAAGAATTTGGGAAGATTTCAATCTGTTGGAGAAACCACAAAGCTCAGACTTAGCTTTTATTTTAGGTTTCAAACTGTCACTGAAGCCAATGACTCCTTTACCTGACTAATATCATGATAACCTTTTTCCCCTACAGAAGTCTAATTTGCTTGGGGAATAGGAAATCTCTGTAGTTTCAACTCATGTTTTAGAATCTTTCCATGACAGAACATGAATTTGAAAGGAGAAGAAGTCTAGACATCCATAAAAAAAAAAAAGGCTGCTGGAAGCTGCATATCTTTGGTCCTACAAAGGATCTGCTGAAACTGTGTAAACAGAACTCCTTTACCTCAGTGCTGGTTATAAATTCCTCCAAATTCCTTTTTAGCTAGGAACGTCTCAGCTTGCTGCCACCCTTGAAGGCTCTCTCAAAGAATTTTGCCTGTGAAAAAGGCCCAGCTGCAGAATTACCACAGCCTTGGTTTATATTGATGCTTGCTGATTTTTCCTGTTGAGTTTATATACATACATATATATTTTTTTTGCTGGAGAAGGGAAAGCCTGAAAACCCATCTGATTTCCTATGCCATCTTAAGCTCTGTGGCTGAAATCCCTGCAGGATCTTGTAGGGAATGGAGACAAGGCCACAGCCTTGGGAGTTTCTTCAGAGAATGCAAGCTTCATTCTGTGCATTGAGGGAGAAAGCTGTCTGAGACCTTTATTAAAAGATGCTTTGCTTTTGCAAGACAACAGCTAGAATCATTGGGGCTAGAATCATAGGTATGTTTTCATGTAGGCCTAAATGGAATGAAGTTTGGTAGAATTTTTAGAAATATTCAAATATTTTTTTTATTCAAAATTAAAACAAACAAACAAACAAAACAAATAAACAAAAACCACAACAAACACCAGCAGTGAAAATGGGAAACTGGACTGGGTTTTAGATATTATCTGTTTTTACAGCTAGGTTAGTAGTAATGCAGGATCAAGCAGGGTAAGAGCAAGATACAATTGGATAGTGTATATCACATAGCTATTGATTCCAGGTGCCTCTCGTTTGTTAGTACAGTACTGATTGTCTGTCTGTGCTCTGAATATAAGTTAAACAGGGAAGTTTTTGAGCAGTATTAATAATTCATAGCAAAAATATGATTTTTAACTTCTATCTTCAAACACACAAATAAGGTGGTTAGAGCAGGATACTTAGTGAAATGCTTCAATAATCTGCTAGGAATGTTAATCTCTTTCTCCGTTTTAATAAATGCTATTAGAGTTGCTTAATTAGAGGGAGTTATCCTTCTGTAATAATTTAAACAGTGAGAATTTTGTAGCTGTCTCTGGTTTGATGGTGACTTCTGAGTTACACTTTTCCAAATATTCGAAAAGTGGATGCTAAGTTACACAGAACTGTGGGCTTCTTGTTGTTTTACTCCTTGTCAGCAGCTGTTTCACTGCTTGTCCTTTATTTTGTAAGATTTCAGATGAGCAGTAGGTGGTTCTGCTCTCCAGAATGGAGTAGAAAAATACTGAGGGACATGATTTAGTGGGAAATTTTATTGATAGGTAGATGGTTGGACTTAGATGATCTTAGAGGTCTTTTCCAACTTTGGTGATTCTATGATTCTGTGACTGCTACTAGAAGAAGGGAGACCAAACTTGTGTTCTGAGGACAGCATGCACTGAATACCAGTCTAACTGTTCAAAAAATCTGGCAGTACAGTTAGGTTTACAGCACAGATGCTTGAAAGAATGGATGAGCATATGCATCTGGGCATTTTAATCCTTCCCAGCTTCTCTTCTGCAGGAATTTTCATTTCTAAATCAAGGGAATTCAAAGACTTAATACCCCTTTGCTTGGGATGCACTGCATTTGGAAAAAAACCTCAGTTCTGTTAGAGTGACTACATGATCACCATCTTTCAGAATGGAGAAAACTGGGATAAAAGTATCTAATCTTCCAGTTCAGTCATTTTATTTATATCATGGGGTTGTATCACGTGTTTATAATAAAGCATTTTCCTTAAGGGAGTTTACAAATAAGTTAGAAGAGACAGAGAATGAAATCTGTTATCATGCTAGGCTTTGATTTACAATTTTCTATCCTTTGTTGTACACTGTGGAACATCGACTGGCTTTTTGTGAGCAGCAGCAGAAAAGTAAAATAATGGAGGTTTTACTTAGATGTGAATTATTGCGGTGAGTCTTTTTATGATTTTTTTTGTTTATTTGTTTGCTTCTTTTTAGAGTTTAATGACATAGATATAATTACTCAGTTGTCTGTGGAATGGGAAGTAAGTACCTGTATGCATTGCAAGATTCATTTCAGGCATCACGTTGAGTGAAGATTTTAGGACTGTGGATGGTGACTTCCCTCTTGGAGATCTTTTGAAGAGGCCTGACATAAAGACAGAGAATTAGAGGCTGATGAGTTCTGTTTTATCTTCTGGCACACCTTCCTAGCAAACTATGTGGGACAGAGTACTGGACACAACACTTATTCCTGAGTGAAATCCTTCAGACTGATGAAGTTGTACAGTGACTGAATATGTAATTAGGAGGAAAAATCTGCAGGAAGGCCACTAAGCTTCTGCCTTTGTTTACTAGTCTTCTAAAATGGCAGTATCAAATACAATTTGAAAGATGAAATATCTGCATAAAAGAAAATGGACATTCAGAGAATGCTTTGAAGATAAAAAGAGAGAACTTTAAGAAACAGTAACGTGCATTAAAATCTTTATAGAAGCTCAATTTGTATATAATGAATTTAATGATGAAGTTTGCCCTTGCATTGAGCTTCTACACTTTGTAGACCTTTCATCAGCCTGAATTGTTTATTCTTGTTCTTAATGCCTGTTGACTTAGTCTTAAAACAAACAAACAATTCAGAAGGAGGATTCCAGGATTCCACGTCACATTTTATTCTATTTATTAGGATTCTGAACGTGAAGTTAACCTGGATGAGGAAGAATCACTACTATTCTTCTAGGAAGAAACTGTGAATGACTTCCATCTCCTTGTCTTGACTGGGAATTGTGAACAAAGCTATTTATTGCCTTTTTAAATAAAGCCTTTTGTAATTTTGTTTTCTTTTCCCAGAGATCAATAATCAAGAAAATAATGTCCTTTCTTCTTGGTCCAGTTCCTTTTGCTGTGCATTGTTTAGCATCAACATCAGAGCTGGGGCATTTCATTTAATTTTATGTGCAATCTTGTTAGTAATCTCAGCAGAGAGGATTAGGGCTGTATGAGCTGCAGAGACTGGATGTTCGTTTGTCTAGGCCAGCAGGAAGGGCTGCTGGCAGCATGGGAAGAGTTCTTATCTGGGGATATGGGGCAGCAGGGCTGGTGTCTGTCACCTTTCACTGACACCCACTGGGAGCACTTCAGGCAGGGACGTGGAATGTGTGGTGCTACTTCCAGGGGAGGAGGGGGTGCTGTTTAAAGAATGCTGTCATTGTTTCAGGTTGTCCTGATGTTTCCATTCTCTCTTCTTCTCCCTCCTGTTCCCTTTCCTCACAGTCTGCGGCAAGCGTTACAAGAACAGGCCTGGGCTGAGCTACCACTATGCTCACACTCATCTTGCTAGTGAAGAGGGTGATGAAGCCCGGGAGCAGGAGACCCGCTCTTCTCCTGTCCACAGAAATGAAAACCACAAACGTGAGTAGTATTTTCCCTTTACCTTTGAGATCCTTTTCGGGGATGTTGCCTTCATCTGTTCTTTGCTTTGTGGAGGCTGGCTTGATTGCCTGGCTCCGTTGTGAGTGATTGGTACCTGGATGCTTGGAGCTAATCAGCTGCAGCTCACACCAGTGCTGGCTCAGCTAGTCAGGAATTCATCTCAAACCCAGCATTATCTCTGCAGCAAGTCACTTTTCCATTACTGCTCCTGTGGGGAGGAGGTGTCAGAGAGAGGGGGGAAAAGAAGAGCTGCCCAACCCACCTATTGTCAAGCAACCTCTCAGTGGCTGTTAGTGGGGATGTCAAGGAAATGCACATTCTGTTTCAGGGGGCTGTCTTTGTTTTGCCTTTGAATAAGACACCTTTATCCCTGCTTCAGATTTTTCAATATGAAATTCACAGCTTCTGTCCTCCTTATCCCTGCCTTTCTTCCTCAAAAGCCTCACACTCAACTTTACCAAAAGATGCTTCTTAGTTACAGTTTTGGAAAATCTATGAAAAAATATCAGTTCTCTGCAAGGGGTGCTGGAACGTGAGATGAGTTACATGCCTAGATTTCCTACACCAGTGCAAGGCTGAAAGTAATGCCTGAATGGCCGTATTTGTCTATCCTTCCTCTGTTTCTTAGGCATAGAGCAGGAGATTAAGGAGCCTGTGCTATGTACTAATTTTTCATAAGACTGGCAAGTCTCTAAGCTGCTGTTTCTCAGTTTTCCAGTGTGCAATACTATGGGATAGTTGCTTTTACCTTGGGATTTGCGTAGATACCTTTGTTCACTTTTGAAAAGTCCTTTCAAATCACAGTGTTAGCTGTGTCATTTTAGTTCAGAGTAATGAACAATGCAAACAAAGCGATAAAATGCTTATGGGAAGAAATATCCAGGCAAACATTATAATGTGTTATGAAGAAGTGGAAGACTTACGGAAGTAGGAAAACATTTTCTTTCAAGTCATATAATTGATAATTGTCCCCAGGGATGGAGGGGAGGGGGTTTCCTTCCTCCAAAGCATCTGCTGCTAGCCACTGTCTGAGCTTGAAGGGCCACTCCCATTTGGCAATCTCAGTGTTTCTGTCACTTTTATGCCCTGCTTTTCAGTTATTCATGTGTTTGGTAGGTTCACAGTAAAGGTAATTTTGACTCCTCCAGCTGTTGACAAACTTGAGCTGTCAGTGCACTAAGAGCAGCTTAGACAGGCTGGAGACTGTCAACGTTCAGCCACTAGCTTTTGTTTACTTAGCATTTACGTTATCTCTGAGTTTTGTAATTGTTGGCTTTTTTTTTTTTTTTTTTTTGATGCCTGCAATATTTAGTTATAGCTATGTACCCGAGAGGTGTATCACAAGTCTCTATTGAGTTAATATCCATAATGGCTTTGCACAGATGATCAGACAAAGAAGGGTAGTGTATTTTACCCTTCAACTTGTCACAGAGGTCAAGGACAGTCTCAGTCCTTATCCCTTCTGGTATTAAGAATTTATTAAAGTTAGCAGGAAGAGGAGCGAGAAAAGCTGTGGAAAAGTTAGCAGCAGCAGGACTTAGCCCATGGAAAGAAAGGTTTGTTCTGCCATTTGAAAGGGGTAGAACAGGAGCTACTCAGGCTTGTGTTCCCCCAGAGTTTCTGTGTAATGCATGTGCAGCAGAGGGAATCTGCTAAAGCACAGATCCCAAAACAGGCAGAAGTACAAAACCAGTGGGGTAAAATCCTCTGACATCCAGATTCCTAAGCAGAAAGAATCTGCTCAACAACCAGGCAGCAGCCAGTGAGGTACAGGCAACAGCTATGCGAATGTAAAGATCACCCCTGGGGAAAGTCCCAGACGCTGGAAGGTAACTCTCCCAAATGGTTTAGCTGTCGCAGTCTCTGTTTGTTCCTTTTTGCCTGTTTATTTGTTTACAGCCTTTAGCTCAGATCTTGCATCTTTGCTCTTTCACTTGGTGATATTTAATTTATGCTGCCATTTATCTTCCATGTGAATGCTAATTGTCCACATTGCTAATGTGCAGTCATTAAATGGTCCCTTTGTACAGGAGGATGGTGGGGAGCCAGAGCATCAGATCTTTCCTCTCCCCTAAGAACTGCGCGGCATGTGTTATGAATTAGATTTGACAGGTTTGCAGTATTGCAAGGCTTGGGCTTCAAGAATCCTCTCTGCATGGGCTTGGGGGAAAAGGGAGGGAGGAGGGGGGGGATTTTAATCCAAACAGCTAATCTGCAACCTACTGAACAGGAGGGCCAGAGATATGGCATAGAGCAGGATCTGGTTATTTGCTTAGCAGTGTGTCAGAGAGATATGAGCAGCCTGATTTAGCAATGGCAAAGCAAATTCAAACCAGCCATTTGGAATTTGTCACGCTGTGGGAGGTGAGCATTGGGTCAGCGAAGTTCAGGCAGGCAGGCATTTGCAGCGTGAACTTCCTTTGTACCTAAGTGTCTGCAGTAGCTTCTGCAGTCTCTGCTCCTTGCAGTACCTGCAGTAATGGCAGCTTTGCTTATGCAGGAATGAGCTTTCTCGAGCTCAGCTCCTACAAGATTCAGTTACCAATGCCATGGCTGGAGCCAGCTCAAGACCTGATGGCTTCCTGCACACCCAAACCCATTTATCTTTACTCTTCTCCTCCTGCACAGACCAGTTTGGATAGTTCAGTAAATTATCCAGGGACTGGAAAAGAGTTTTAGATAGGAATAACCTATCTGGAAATGAAAGCCACTGAAGAGATGTGTATTAAAGAAGATGACTGACCCAAACCTCAAGTCTCACTACTCTGGCACGTCTCACTGTCTTTGGCAGGTGCAGAAGGTTTATTTACAACTCAGCTGTCCTTTTTGTAGATTATCCTTTGAATCAGGGAAGATAGTTGAACAGCATTCTCTTGCTTTTGCCTTTCCTAAAACACCTTGGCCTGAGCTTTGTTTGAGCTTTAGCTGCTTTGTTTGTATGTCTTATCTAGCCCTTTGACACAGATATATAGTCTTTCCTCAGTGCTTAGTCTTGCCTTCACCTACACACCCATTTATCACTGACACGCTTTCTGATTTTTGGCATGAGTATGGACTTGTGAAAAAGAGATTATAGAAAACCTTTAAAAAAGCCAACTCCCCTTTTCCTCAAGTCCGCCAATAAAAAAGAAATAACCCCACACCATTTTCAGCATTTTTTCTGCTGCCTTTTCCTCCACATGTTGGCACTGGCAGCGTGAGATTTGTGAGCTCAGGGTGCATCCAAGACTGCCACAAAACACCTGCTGTTTTATTCCATCTCACTGTATGGGTACAGGCCAGCTCTGGGGGCAGCTGGTGTTCACAAATTTGGAGACACTTCTGATATAGGAATTACATTAGACTTCTGTCTATTGAAATGTATGTGTGAATGAGTGTGCTAATATAAATGCACTTCCTTAATTCCCAGGAGAATAGGATAGTCTGTCTGCGTGGAGAAAAACTGCATCCCAGTTAAAGAAGAAGAATTTTCAGGGGCATTTTGCTGTGTGAAGCATTGGTTAAGGGCAGCTGAGTAGTAAACAGCAACTGAACTTATGCCCACAAGCACTTTGGCCAATGATGATCCTAAATAAAGCACATTGTGCTGACTGTTGCTGGCCTAGTTGTCATGTGCAAGTTGGGTCTTACCCTGCAATAAGATTAATTAACAAGAATGTGGTTCTGTGCACTCCTGTCACTCTGCAAGCTTGAGCATCTAACCTGGAAAACCACCTGTTTATGTTATTTTGTGGTATTGGCCTGTTGTGCCCAGTTGCATTGCAGATTTTATGATGTGGATAAATCGCTACTGGAGAGACCAGCCAAAGTTGTTTGTGTACTCTAAGCATAATTGGATACCCAGTCTCCAGAGATAAAAAATTAATGTGCTAACCTCAGTTTGCCTTCAAGCTGTCCTCCAGCTCCCCCACACAGTCATCTTTGAAACATTTTTATTTCCATCCAGGCAGGGGGCTGGCTATGAATAAATGACGAGAGTCAGCCCCTCGGTTGGAGATGAGCTGTTTGTTCCTCTCCACAAGCAGCATCAATTTGAAAAGCTACATCAGGCCTACTTTTTCCCTGCCTCAGTGCTTATCCTCACTGGGGCCATGATAGGAGCCACATCTGAATGCAAGGGTGCATCAATGCCCACCTTGTGACAAGATACCCTGCAGCAGCAGGTGCCTTTTCAGTGAGAACATGTACATTGCCTTGATTTGACTTCTCATTAGTTTAATCTCTCTCTCTCTCTTTTTTTTTTTCCTAGGGCTAGTTTTAATGAAGAAAAAAAGAATACTAAAAGAAGCTGGAAATGAATAATGATTTCCACTCAAACTCTGTTTGCAGTTGTAAATTTCTCAGATTTTTAGTTCCTATGTTCTGAGATGTTAAGATATTTAGTTTTGCAATACTGGAAAATCTCAAATTATGTACAGGGACCCATAGGGAGCCTTTGGTAGACCTGTTTGGAGGGGTTTTTTTTGTTGTTTGTGTGTATGTGTGCTTATTTTTCTGTGTGTATGTGTTGTATTTTCATGTACTCCTTGGCCAGAACCTGCAATGTTTTAGATGTTCAGCTCTCAGAGAAGCACCTGTCAGTAATTTGTGGAAAAATATTTCCAATTTGACTAATTGAACACCACGTGTTGCTCCAACAACGTCAGCTCTTGTGACCGAACAATATTGTTTATGTGTTTATATATATATATATATATTTTCTTCCCATCTCCATGCTTTTTTGTCCTCAGTGTAGATTTCAAACCTAGTAAGACCCAACATATTTGATATGGTTTGAGCTTAGGTGCTCTGCCTTCTCACATTCCTCCAATCAGCAATTTCTAGAGCCAAAGCCTACAGCATATTCCAGTTGTATGAATGCTGAGGGCTGCTGCCAGCCTGGGCTCCATATTGGTCACTGTGACCCCTCCTTGTATTCCCTGTGCTGACAGATATGCTGTATTTCAATGGCCAGAGGCCAAGTCTCAGGAGAGGAACCTTGCAAAATCAGAAAATCTGTATTTTAAAATGTCAGATTCTTTTGTCTGCATTACTGTTCTTATCTCCTACTGTTTGTTCTCGTGATGCACTGGAGAGTTAGATCATGATCATTCTCAATGATTCACTGCAAGCAATGGGATTTCGGCCCTTGTCTTAGGTGCTCCTGCATAAGACTCTCTGAGATCATTGCACTGACATTTGTATGAAGTATGCCTTATGATGCAGGAACACTGACTCCCCAGATCTACGAGATCTCAATAGCTCATGTCGTATTTCCTTGCTCTGCCTCCCGCTGCCCACCTTCCAACCCATTTCTTCTTTGTTGAAGTTAGGGCCATATCAACTCCTGTAAAAGATGTGATCAATTGCTCTTCCTTCTGCATTCAGAGGCTTTCTGTGACTCCTTGAGATTGCCTGCTTCTTGTAGTGCTCCCTTCTTGCAGCTTGTAGTGCTCCTTGGCTGTCTCTCTCCATGCACAGAGCATGTAGCACAGGCAACCTGTCAGAGTTGCTAAAAACTGTGTGAAGACGATAGCTTCCTCTCTCCTCACAGCACCAACTAACCCAAAAAGGAGACCAAATCCAGTTGCTAGGGTGAACTGGCCGTATTTCTTGTGAGCGGTTGGCAGCACCTCTTGCAGCAGCACAGCCTGCTTCTCTGGCTGCCAGCAAAAGATGTGCTCATTTTGCTCAGTGGAGGGTGGGGCAGTGTGGAGAGCCCAGGGTAGTGAGGTGTGGGGATGTGCAGAGGGGTGAGCTTGGTGCTGGGAACAGAGCAGCAGCAGTTCCCAATGCTACACACCCAGGTTCACGCTCACTCCAAGCAGAAATTATGCGATTCAATACTGTGCCACATCAGCAGAGTGGTGTCACCACCGGATGTGGCTGTGGCTCTAACCAGGTGTTGTCCTACTCTTCTCTCAGAAACTATACTTCAAAAAAAAGCCATGGTCTGAGTGCTGCTTCTCTCCCCTCTCTCCTAAATACCTGTTTTTTGTTTTTGTTTTTTTTTACTTTGTTGTAATACCTTGCTTGAGCCTGCCTATCCTCCGCAGATGTGTTCTGAGCAGCAAATTAAGGGGCCGTGCCTCAATTCCTTACACTTGAGAGATGAAGTAATAACAGGTGGCAAGACCACAGGCAGGCCCAGCCTGGCACTGCGGTCGCCATGGAAACGGGCCAGACCTGCGAGGGATGAGTGCTGTCAGCGGCGGGGGAAGGCGAGCTGAGCACATGGGGCCACTTACGCCATAGGTTGGGACTATCTGTCACCAGGTCCTCCAAGAGGCTCTGTGAAGGCAGGCGCAGGCTCCTGCCCAGCATTTTGCTGCACGGGCGGCTAAATGGTGGACTTGTACTTCGGCAGTGAAATGAAGGGAGGCGTCGGAAATGAAAACTGGACCCCACGCAGCCTCAGACAAAGAGTCTTGTACAATTCATTAAAAAAAAAAAAAAAAAAAAGGCAAATCCCTGCACCGTTTTCTCTGTTGCAAAGTGCACTGACTTGATTCAGGTCTGCATGCAGGTTCCCATGGTCTGTTGTGCTCTGGAAATTTCTGTTGCAAACAGAGTAAACGGCCTTTTGAATTGAATTGAAACCTTCAATGGACCTTATTGGTTTTGGATCAGGCCCAGAAGAAAAAGGTGAGAGCTGGACAAAATGTGTTAGGAAAAATCCCTTTGGGAGTGCATTTATGTCTGATTGTAGCCAACTCACTGTAACCATTTAAAAAACAGTACAATAGCCCCCCTCCCCCCGACCCTGAGACGTGCTCTGGTCCTCCTCCTCCGCTGCCTTTCGAGACTTGTGAACAAGATACAAAACAGATAAAATGCTGGCAGACTTAGATGCACAGCTTACACCATGGCTAAGTATTATGCTGTAGTACCTGTAAGTTGAAGAAATACCTGTGGCTGTGATTTCTACCTCTAAGTGTTTTAGGGATTGTAATCCAAATAATTAAGACAACTTCGCTTAGAAATCAGAAATTTGAGAAAATGCAGGGTTCTAGTCATTTAACTTTTTGTTTGTTTGTATAAAAGGGTCGCATTTTAAAGGAAAGTCATATAAGATATTTATATTCTGGGTTTTCAGGTTAAAACCAGGGGCAATAATTGTTTCTTTTGAATTTGCTGTTCATTCTAAGTATTGTCTTCATCCATGAGAGCTAGAAACTGAGATTCTTACTGTGGTATGTGGTTCCGGAAGATGATGTTGAAAAGAAAAATCCTAATTTATTGATGTTATTTTACTACAAGTAACTTTTTTATTATTATTAAAGAGGGAAGGTAACTTCTAGTTTCTTTGATTACTCTGGGAGAGAAGGGAATTCTGAATTTTGTTCAGAACTCCTACCTTCAAAATCAAGAAAGCAGAGAAGTTATTTTATTTGAACTTATTGTTGAAACAATAGAAGGGAGGGATGCCATCCAGAGGGACCTGGACATGCTTGAAAAGTGGGCTCATGAGAACATATTGAAGTTCAACAATGCCATGTTCAAGGTGCTGCACTTGGGTTGAGACAATCTCAGATACGAATGTAAACTGGGAGAAGAACTCATTGAGACTGGCTCTGCAGAGAAGGACTTCAGGGTCCTGATGGACAAAAGCCTGGACATGAGCTTGCAGCCCAGAAGGCGAACTGTATCCTGGGCTGCATCAATAGAGGGGTGGCCAGCAGGGAGAGGGAAGGGATTGTCCTCTTCTACTTTGCCCTTATGAGACCCCTTTGGAGTACTGTGTCCAAGCCTGAGACCCCCAGTACAGGAAGGATGTGGAGCAGGTGGAGCAAGTCCAGAGGAGGGCCATAAACACGATCAGAGGGCTGGAGCACCTCTTGTATGATGAGAGGTTGAGGAGCTGGAATTGTTTAGCTTGGGGAAGAGAAGGCTTCAGGGAGACCTTGTTGCAGTCTTCCAGTACGTGGAAGAAGCTTACAAACAGGAGGGGGACTGACTTTTTCACATGGTCTGATGGTGACAGGACAAGGGAGAATGATTTTAACCTAAAAGAGAGGAGACTTAGGTTAGATGTTAGGAAGAATTTTTTTACTCAGAGGGTGTGAGGCACTGGCACAGGCTGCCCAGAGATGCTGTAGATGTCCCATCTCTGGAGGCCAGGTTGGATGGCCCCCTAGATAGCCTGATCTGGTGGACAGAAGCCCTGCCCATGGCAGGGGGTTGGAATGAATGATCTTTAAGGTCCTCTCCAACCTAAGCCATTCTGTGATCATGCGATTATCTTAAATGTTTAAATTCAGTCAATTTGTTTAGCTCTTTAGGTTTTGTCTACAGAGCAAAGTTACCGTGTGATATGCTATAGAATTAATTTTCAGTACCTATTTTATAGGAGGACTCCTGTGAATAATGTTACTATATTTTAATGAGAAATTTATTCAGCTTTGCATGATATACTTTGAAATTCACTTGATTAGGCCAAGATGAAGAAACGTATTTCAGCGTAAAAGCATTCCAAAGTTATTTGGAAATACTGGCTTCATTTTCATACTCCTATCTTCACTTGAATCAGCTTTTCAGGTACAGTGAAACCATCATCTGACCTGTACAGATCTTCCTTAATGCATTTTTAAAAAGTATTTTAAAAAGCAGCATACTCCTTATTTGAGAGCAGATGTAGATAAAGACAGGGCCTTTGATGAAACAAGAAAGTGAGACCAAGTTGAAATGGCAAGAGGTACTGATTTAAGTACACCCCCCTATGAGAACACCTTGGCTCAGGCAGTACTCCTCAAAGCTCTGCAAAGCTTTTGATCTGTTTTTGCAGTTTGTAATGTAAAAGAAAATCAGAGGAGTTTTGTGTAAGTTAGGACAAGACCATGGCTGTTTTTCAAAGCTTTACTTTAAAACGGTTTCTGATTCTGTGTGAGCATTTTTAGACAAAATCCCTGGATATAGTGGCACAATCAAAATGATTGAGCTAGCACACCTAGGTGAGTTACTTCTCATTAGTTGAGCTATCATGTGGCTTAAGCTAACACCTTCTACTTCGTGATTAATGTGTGAGAAAAGTGTATACCTAGTTAATTACAGTGTCTCAAATGAAAAGTAGCAACACATTAGTCCCCAGTAATTTAATTGCTTTCACTTATGCATCCATTCCTTTACTTATTTTGTGAGTAGTTTCATTGATTAAGGGGTGGAATTAGGGCTGAACTTTTGGTGTATAATATGCTTCTCATGAATATTGCACATTATATCTTTCTGTCTTTGCTTTGTTTCTTAATTTCCGTATCTGTGAACTACAGTAAAATAGAAATTAAAATTGCAAGGACATGCACACACACACAAAACCAAGGAAAAAAAAAAAAACACCAAAAAAGCCAACATTTGAAAGTAAGAATTCTGCTTGCTTACTATCATCTGCAAGTCTCTTCATTCTCCAACCTTCCGTGATTTAGCCTGGAGCTTAATTTCCTGAAGAGTACTGATCAAGCTTTACCTAAGTTTCATTCCAGTTGGTGCACTTGTTAGAATGAAAAAGCATTGGTGAGGCTAACATTGCCCATACTGAATTATTTGGCTATGAAGATGCATCATTTAAGACAACATTGATGTAACTTCAGAACTTCTAATCTGTGTACAACTTTTCATATGTGATGTCCATATTTGTGAGTGACAAGCAACAGATGAACGCATAGACACAGACATAAAAAATTAAGTGGAAAGGAAAAAAAAAGTAGAAAGAAATTATTAAAAAGCATACTTACTCCCTTGTCTGTAGTCTAGGAGAACCCCCTCAATAGCATCACAGGCAGCGAAAACCCTCTGCCTGTGCCGTGCACCATAGACAAATTGATCAGTGCACATATTTTCACAAGATCCCCTGTCCTATTTCCAGTTTGACTGTTGGTAGGTAGGTCTTAAGCTCATGAGCTGCACTGGAAAAATTTAAGTCAGCATATGTTGGGTGTTTGAGTCAATTATATGATTCTGCACCATGATAGTAGAGCTCTTTCCTTATGATGGTGCTGGCGGACACCTTCAACGATTATTTTTATTTGTGGCCTCACCACAGAATTCTTGTGTGTTTTTGAGGAAGCTGGTTAATCACTTTACTACCAGGCTTTCCAGCTGTAAAATCCAGTGGTGCCTCTTCACCATGAAGTTTAATTAGGGCCCAGCAAAAAGAAGACTTCTGACTTCACTGACGGTTAATATTGGGTTCTTAGTATCTGTGAGGCACTGTAAGGCATTCACATGAGAAGTGAGGTAATAAGGAAAAAAAAAATCACTGAATGCTGGGCTTGCTGAGCTTGTGTTGCATACAATCACTCTGTAGATGCAGCAAAATATAAAGAAATAATTACTTAACTTTTACAGAATGGGGATACTGTGGGAAAAATGTTAGGGAGATCTGCTTTTTAAACAAAAAAAAAGAAAAAAGAAAGAAAAAAAGAGTACAAGCAGCAACTTTATGACCATTTTGTTACAGCTCTTAAAATGAATCAATGTGCTAGGCTTCCACCTGGTTGCTGTTCTTTTTTGCTTATCTTGCATGCGTGTCTTAAATGCCTCTCTGCTAAATGGCAAAATGCTAACCAAAGAGTGGGAGCTTATGTCTGTTCTTGGGAGAACTGAAGATCTTAACAGCATCATATCAGAGTAAAACCCATTGTTTCGTAAATACATCAGGGACTTGGTGATTGCAGGGGAAGATAATGGCGTATTTGCAGTGTTATGTTTTTAAATTTTTTTTTTCTTATTTTCACCTTACTTGCAGTCTTTCAGCTACCAATTTCCAAAAAAGCTCAGATAATCAACAGCTGGAAGTGAATGAATAAATAGATGCACCCGATCCAACAACTGATTGAACTCTGAGAAAAATTTAATTTTAAGTGTGTGTCTTGGAGTGCTACCAGAAGCCCTTTAAAATGTCATTGTTCTTCAGGGGAAATTTGAATGTGGACAAAAAGACCATTAATAAAGGCTGTCAAAACATCTGTTAAAAATCTGCAAGTTACAAAATATGCATTAAAAAGATAATTAAATATAGATGGCACAGTTTAAAGGTCTTCATTTTTTCTGGTTTGTAGCAATCTACATGGAGTATGGTTAGGTCAGATATACCACTAGAATTTTTAAGTTAAAAAAGGAAAAACATAGGCCATGCTGACCATTCCTCCCACTCCTCTGAACCTTTCCAAGCTCCTGGTTAGGCAGGAACAAGAAGTTTTCTCTCTTTGGAGAGTAAAAGAGGAAAATGGCAGCTGTGAAGAAGAAGAAGAAAAGCACTGATGTTCTGCTCAACCCGAGAATGCAAAATACATCTGCCTATCTCTTCTTTCCAGGGGAACAGACTTCCCTTCTACTTAAGATCCACTGTGTGTTTGCTCCTTTGTAGCTACCCATAGCTAGAAAATAAGAACACAACCTCCCTCCTTTTTTTTTTTTTTGGCTGAAGTTTTTACCTCAGCAGCTTAGATTTCCACCCTTGGCCAACTCTTTGCACCTATGCTGGATGCTCACTTGGGCCAGAGTTGCTGTCCTGCCCTCATCTCCTGGGCACGCACAGCCTACTGCGGGTAGTGTGACCCTCGGTCCATCACCCAGTAGTGACTGTGACTATAAAGATTTATCAGCATTTGAACTAACTTTTTGAATGAGAAGACTCTACAACTTTGAGATGTAATCTCTTCAAAAAGAAAGCTTTAGAAATAAAACCAGTTAGGTTTCTCTGCTGTAGGTTTGGGAGTTTTGGGGGATGTGCTTTTCCTTTCTGAAATTGTACTTTGTGTGTTTACGTTTATGGCTGCTGTCTTAAAAACCAGGCTTGGCTTACTGACAGCTCAGCTCTGATTCTGCATTAGAGATTGTTTATATACTTGTGTGTATTATGAATTCCCTGAATTGCTCAGGGATCTCTGGCAGCAGGACCTGGTGAGGGACCAGACCAGCTGCATTGTAAAGGAAATGGTGAAGTGCATTGCAAACAAAATCGCTAAAGCATACGCTGTACCTGAGATGGAGGTGATTTACAGAATTCACTTTTTGTTCTGACAGTGTTTTGTGTGGCCTGCAAATTCACCAATTTAACATCATATCAAAGAAAAGGGGGAAATATCCAAACTGAATGCTCTTTAAGTAAATCTGATTTCTAACCTGACTGCAGCCCAGAAAGGACCAGATGGGGTCATCATTCCCAATAACTACTGTGACTTCTGCCTTGGAGGCTCCAATATGAACAAAAAAAGTGGCCGGCCTGAGGAACTTGTGTCGTGCTCAGACTGTGGGCGCTCTGGTAGGTGACTTCTTTTTGCAGCTTTCTTATATAAAAGTGTATTTGTGTTTTGGTTTTTGCTCCTGAAGCTTTTGAAGAAAGCCAGCATATTTGGGAGGGAATAGGAAACAAGGTCTTACCTCTTGTCTGTGTTTGTGGAAAAGGACGATTGGGTAATTTTCTGTCATAAAAACATTTTTGGATTCATAATTTTAAGCTAATGAGATCTTATGTAATAATAAAATTTTAATGTATTTGTTGACTTCTACAAACTTTAGTACATGTACTAGTTGTTCCTCAAACAGAAGGAGAAGACCCTAAAACAATGTTAAAGAATGGGCTCTGTCTTAAATGCTGCAATTACAACTATAAAGTACTTACAAGATTTATGAAAGTTGCATGACAAGCATTTCCATTGATTACACATTTCATGCATTTTTTTCATCCAAAAAAGAAAGAGGGAGGAAATTATAGGGTAGGGATGGGGGTAGCTGTCAAGAATTATCCTCTTACAAGATGACTATCATTAATTTTGTTTAAAGACGTTTTTATTTCTCCATTTTCTTCCCTTCTCTCTTTTTAAACGTAGGCAATTGTGTCTTTGCCATTCTGGATTGTCTTTATTTCTGGACTGTTGTTTTCTTCCTTCCTTCCTTTATTTATTTATTTTTTATTATTTTTTGTTTTGAGTTTTATCCCAGCTGAACAGTTATTTATAGCTCATGTGGGAGGTGGTGGCAATGGTAGAGGAAATGGAAGACCTTTAATAACTGTATATTCCAACTTAGGCCCAAAGTTGGATACTTTCCAGTTGTGATATTTCTGGGCAGCGGTGATACTAGTGATAAGAATTTCAAATGTAAATGTGGAAACAAAAGAGATCTTGAAATTCAGTATTGTTGCTACTTCTGTACCATGGTCACTGAAAGGTGTTTGTCGTGTGATGGCTGAAGTGCAAAGTGAAGTGTTCTTGTACTGAACGAGTGGCCTGCTCATGCTCCCACTGAAATTCATAGTAAGCCTCTAATCAAATTCAGTGGGAGCAGGACTAGACTCTCACTGGCGAATTGCCTTCTGCAGTTGTTGTGACCTCTGAAGATGTTCTGAAGTGATACTGACTGGTCACCAGGGAACCAGCAGCGAACCCTTTGGTTTTCTCCAGAGGCATCCCAAGGAATGCTGCACAGACAGTAACATGGACCTTTTAGTGATATGTGTTTGCTTCTTAATACCTAAAGGGAGAAGCTCATGTGGTCTGTGGTGCCAACTTGGAAAATCATTTTCCTTCCCCTTGATTGCTGTAGTTCAATATAACTTATTTCAGCATTGTTCTGAGACTGCACAGTGAGACAGATCCATACTTTTTGCTATTTAAACATTGCTATGGTGATTATATTAGAATGAAACACAAATACATTAATTTCCTTGATGGTTTAGTGTGGTGGAACAAGTAGATCCGCATGTAACACAAATTGTGCAAAATCAGTTCCATTAAATGCTATCTTTGTACAAATTCTGACCCACCCTGGGTCATTCATAAGGGTCTGCAATGGTGTGACTGATGTGTGATGGAAGTGATTAAGGTACAACCACACACTAATCTGTAAACAAAAACCATGAAAACTCTTTGGTGGCCATCTTCCTCTTTCTCGATAATGGGGAACGTTTTCATTATACTGAAAGAGAGGTCATGGAAATTATCTTGTTTCTTCCCTTCTCAAAGCCACTAAAATCACATCTCTGTAAGGTGGTTCATCTACCAATTATTTTGTTATACCCACTTTTGTTTTGTGAACAGGATTTAATTCTTTGTTTCTCAAGCAAAGCGGTTTACTTAACCATGCAGTTATATGGCTGATTCCTGTAGCTGGAGTGAAGACCAAACAGTTGGTTACTTAATGTCATGTTAGTGTTTCTGAGTTAAAAAACAGCTGTCCCCTACAAACTGACGCTTGCCGGGGCACAAGAGATGTCTTCTTTAGGGCGAGATTCTGAAGGCTATTACTATTAATCACATAACATATTTGATTGAGGTAGAAAATAAACCATAGTTTCACAGATTTCAGTATCTGACTTCTGTTTTCAAGAGTTCTTTTTGTTGCTATTGTTGTTATTGCTGTTGACGTTCTGTGTGGAGAATTTCCTGTTCCATATTGAAAGTTGGATTAACATACTCTTGCACTTTTCAGTATTTCCCATGAGAGATCACTTCTCTTCTTAGTTGATTTAGTTGTTGAATTGCTGTTTGTTGGGGGTGGTGGTGGTATTTTTGAAGGAGATGCCATGAAACCAGAATAGAAGTATTTATTTAGCTTACTTTTGCTTAGTCTTCAAAATGTATGTCATTTTGTCTATAGAGGAGGCTGTTTGGGATCAGGTGAAGGACAGGGATAAAAGTCTCAAGGCTGATGAGATATCTAATGGGTTACATTTCAATAGCAGTAAAATTGTAAAAGGTGATGCCAGTCTGAAGGACAGTCATTGTGCTTAGAGCTAATGGTGTCTAATTACTTATATGGGCTAAACATCTCTTAAAATTGATCTAAGTAATCATGAGAAAATATTTTAATGTTTTTGAAGAGAGGAAAATACCATTAACCCTTTCGCTGCCATGGCTATGGGCACCTGTGTTATTGGTAGATTTTTTTTCTTTGAAAGAGAAACTGGTACTTGTTTATTTTTCTTACTGTGGTTCTACCAAGGCACGTTGTTGAGGTACACGAGCACGTACAAACACACACCTATAAGCCTGATAGTCTGTATTGTTTAATAGTAATGATACTTAAAAAATGATGATGATGATGATGCCTGTTGCTTAACCCATGTGCTGATATATTCATCATACATGTCAGCTCATTTGGGAAGAGAAGGCAGGAGGGACGAAGCAGCGCCAACACGCACTACGGAGGACTTGTTCGGTTCCACGTCAGAAAGCGACACCTCGACCTTTCATGGCTTTGACGAGGATGATGCAGAAGAGCCTCTCTCGAGCCGAGGAGGTGGCTGTGGTGGCAGCTCTCCCTCTGCAGACAAAAAGGGCGGCTGCTAAATTATCTAAAAAGACACAAACTCTGAGCAATTTGCTGTCCATTTTACTACTAGAATTATTATTATCTTTTTCTTTTTTTAATTTTAGGTCCTTGGGTTTTTTTTTGTTTTTGTTATTGTTGATGTTGTTTTTGTTGTTTTTCCTGTGGGGTGTACACTGAAAGCACAAGCATTTAAAGTTCTTGACAACCGTTTTGAAGAGACAGAAGGTTTTGATTTTCCTGGTTTTTTTTTTTTTTTTTCTTTTTTTCTTTTTTATTTTAATTTGTTCTTCTCCCACCTCCCCCCCTTCTCTTTCTCTCTGGAAACATAAAAGGTGGATTTAATATTTTTTTAAATAGTGAGCAGAGTTGATTTTCTTCTCTTTTAATATATATATTGGCAGACCACTTAAAATAGAGATGGGTTGGAGAACATGAAAGCAAACCCAAATAGTTTTTTTTAATTATTATTATTTATATAATCTATATATTATTAGAGAAAGTTACTTTTTAAATAAAAATATTTTAAAAAAAGGCAAAAAAAAAAGCGATGGATGTCTACTTGATGATAGAACTGTTTCTAGAGAACCACTGTGGATGGACTTCATTGGAGGACAAGGAAACCCTTGGTGTGATGGCTTCTGCATTTAAGATTTTGCACTTATTATACCATGTGGAATTTGGCTCTTCTTGTACACCTGCTGCACTTGTATTTAACAGCTTGAAGACACAAGCAGCTCCATTGAAGACCATGACCTTGGGGAACACGTTTCCATCTCTCCTTTGGACACCTTTACAATAGATCTCTTCCTACCTGCACCCCTTCATCTCTTCCTTGCTCGGTTCTGGTTCTACTTTTTTTTTTTTTTTTTTTTTTTTTAACTTCACCTTTCACTTCATGGATAGCAATTTCCAAGCATAGGGATGGAATATAAATTGCAAGTCACAGACATCAAAAAAGATGGAGCAGCAGAATCATGGAAGAAATTGTATGGAAAAATACCTCACCTATACTTTTCTGTCCATTTTTAAATTTTACTTCACAGCATTTTTTCTGTGTCGCCCAGATTTTTCTCTCTGTAGTGTCTTGTGAGACACTTTGTTTGCTTTTCAATAGCTTCTCTTGAAATAAACCAAAGCAATACTCATTAAAGTTCCAAGGGCAATGGAGAAGAGAGTGACTCCCTTCCCAGCGACTATCCCAGAAAGGAGGAAACATGCAGCAGGATTTGAAAGGTATGTCCTAGCTGAAATATCTTTCACTGATTGTGAAATCTCTGTTCTCTGGATTTTCAGGAGACTCTTGACTGATCTTTGTTGTAGGAATAAATCAGAGATAAAATAGAAATTTGTTTGGGCAGTGCCTGGTCCTTCAACTGTGTGTGTGTGTGCTTGATGCCAGAATAAAAATCTCAGCCTTGTAATAAAGACTTTGGATGTATATTGTTCTAGTACATGAATGAAGCCTGTCCAGATGGATTCCATTTCTCTTGCTTCTTTTGATGGGTTATCACAGTACTATCTGTGAGAGCTCTTTCAGCCTTTTTTTTTTTTTATTTCCATAAACCTTAAAAGAAAGAAAGGATGAAAGTATCCACTCATGCTGCTTACAGAGGTCTTTTCTTATATATATATATTATTGACTTTAGGCATGAAATAAGCAGTGGCCAGATTCTTCTGTTAGGGATACATGGATGTATCTGAATGTAAATCCAGAATGATGCTACTTATGTTTGGATTACGTTAATGAACTGCCCTCAGAATTAGATGTGTTATGAAATGTTGCAAAATAGCTCCATGTGTTTCTTGTGTAGAAACTAGAGTGAATGCAAGAGCCGTGTTCTCTTGTGAGGAGGGAACCTTGTTTGAGGTTTTCCCATATTTACAATCTTTTCTGGTGTGTTACAATCATCCAAGTGTCAAATCAATGATATTTTGACTTAACACTGGCATTGAGAAGTATACTTTAGTTGATTTAATTCATTCCAAAACTAGTCTTTTTTTTTTCTCTCTGAAAGGATATGTCAGATAAATTTATAATATTTTGCCACTCTTCTGCATTTACTAAAAGCCCAAACTTCAAATGTTTTCCAGAGGTGAGGCACAGGCATACAGGCATCTGCTTTTCCAAGAACCCAGAAAGCAATAGGATTTAGCTTGCACTACTGTATCATCCTATGTTTATGTATCGGTAAATATATACCAGAAAATATAGGTGCATAGACAATACATATAGACAATACAGACAATAAAATGAAGAGCAATGACAATAAAGATAGAAGACACTCCCTAATTATAGGTGCCTGTTCATGAGTCTGGCATAGACTCACTTGTTCCATACTGACTTTACTGTAAACAGTCATATCAGTGAAATCCAGTGCATTTCCACTAAATGCATGTTCATAAAACTCATAGCAGAATCTGGCCTGCAGGTACAGTTGTTCCCAGTTTGTAAGGAAATACCATAAATGTGAAAAATCTTTTAGATTAAAAAGAATGAACTTCAAATTGATTCTTCTGTTTCTCCAGCCCTTCAATCCCTGCACTTACATTTATGGTATTAGGATTACATCCTCTCATTTTAAAATACGGCTTTTTCTTCTGCTGCTCTGTGATATGTGCATGTGAACAACAGGGAGCAGAAATGTGCCAAATACAAAGCCAAAGAGCAGCATGATTTCTTGCATCCATTTTGCATCTACTTCTTATGTCCATAACAGTCATGGAGAAGGTTAGGAAAAGAGTTTTGTACGTTCTAGCTACCTTTGGCTGTCTGAGAGGTGGATGCTTTACATAGCTGGAACCAGCCACCTGTATGTGGCTGTTGGTGCAGTGATGGCAGTAGACTACAGCTAACTGCTGTAGTCATCCAGCTTGGTGCATGTTCTTGCAGCCCATGCTGAGATCTGTACTGACTAGTGTCCTAGTAGCTGAGTTAGCTAGCTGAAAGCTATCCAGGAGTGTCATTCTGAAAACTCCAGTCACTTTATTAACTTCAAAATAAGTGTACTCTAACTACAATTTTTTCCAAGTGGAGTCCTTACTATTGTCTTTTGTGAACCATGCCTAACATATTCTGGGCTTTTCTGGAATACAAACAATAATCAGATGCCCATAATTTATTAAATCTTGGTTTAGTTTCACAAATGCAGTTACTATAACAATGCATACAGTCTTAATCCTTTCGCAACCTAACCACCCATCTTTGTGACAACTGGGTAGTGCAGTGCCCTCAGAAAGAAGCCACAATTCACATAGTGCAGCGGCTGCCAGCTGACATTTATTATAGATGATTGCATAAAAAAAACACCCATCACTGTTATTTGTACCATTAATGTGTATATGGATGGTCACTAGTTCCAGCTAGTCCTGAGGAAGGAAAGAAGGTGAAATAAATTCTGTTATGGAGAGCGGAGTAGTCTTTGAATTGCTCTGGCTGTGTTATTAGATGGAGATAATCAACCTCAGGAAAAATCTACATCTCACTGTTTAGCTGAGCAGGCAGAGCAGTGGGCACTGGCCATAGGAAGATGCAGAGCTGTAAGCTGAAAGTACACTTGTTTAAACTAGGTTGTAAAGGAGTGTTAACTTTGAATATTAGATAGAGTATGAATATGGAAATGAAATATCATCAAGGTAGGCACTGCTGGAATGTAGACTTGGAACAGGAAAAGAAGGTTGGTTTGCTCTTAAGTCAAGGATGAGAGTAAAACCAGGAAGCTGCTTGCATGAGACCTTCCCAGATGGATGACAGCTAAATGACAGTGTTAATGAGACAGAATGTAAATAGAATGTGGTTTCATAAGTGCAGTGGGAAAGAAGAAAAAAAAAGAAAAAAGGAGCCTGACACCAGCATAGCCAGGTCAGAAATGAGGGAACTACACAGTGCCAATTGTATGTATCCTCAAAGATACATAAGTCCCAAACCAAACTAGGAAGGCATAAAAAGAGTTTTCAGTGTGAATTCTGGGTTGTACCTGAAAAGTAAAGTCATCTTTGAAATCAGAAAGAACCGTGATGCTCTGTATTCCCCAGTGATTTCAGCAGTTCAATGAAACCTGCTGTTCTGAGCTTTATAAGAAGGAGATCTTTGAAGGCACAGTCCTTCAACTAATCACAAGCCTTGCTCTTCCAGTCCTCCTCCAAAGACGTCCTTATTAGAGGAGGGTTAGCACAAGTCTGTCCGGAGATTCTCCTGAAACGTATATGCTCTCACACAAATCATGTACCAAAATAAAACTGTTCCAATATGAAACGTGAATAAAATAATCTTTCATCTCAGGCCCTAAATTCAGACTTTTCTATTTATTTAATCATGTTAGCTATCTTCTCAGGCCCCTTTCTACTGCTAAAGGATCTTAGAAAAGCCACAGAATTTCCTGAGCCATCCTCTGCAAACTGATTCACAGGTGGGAGAGAGTGGAAATAAGGAAGTGTCGTGCTTCTTGAGCAGCTGAGTAGTGAGAACAAAGGTTACATGGAGTGTGCACTGATCTCTAACATATTTCCTTCTATGGCATGTAGAGGATGTGTAAGAAGAGGCAGACCTCATCTCTTGCATGAAAACACTTTAAAATTAAAACATGGTAGTATTAATTGAGAAAATGTTAAGAAAATATGGGGTCCTAAAATGATGTAAAATAAAGGGAGATTGTGAGGCATGTAGCAGAGTAGGATGCAGCTGAAATCTGTTTTACTTCACTTTGCACCTCTTCCCTCCAGGTTTGTGGGCTTGTGGGTTGAATATATATTTATTGTATATGTAGTATGCTTGGAATAGCGAGTATCACGTATGCGATAAGGTCATGAATGACGAGCCTGGGCTGCTGAAATACAGTCCAAAGAGAACTCTACCACTGGCTTCAGAAGAATTAGCACTGAGCTCTCTTAGCTATTGCTTTTATTGAATGAAACCTCCTTGCTAATACACTTAACTGGTATTGTGTAGACAAGCCCTGAGATGGCCATTTGTTTCAACAGAATGTGTTACTAGAATCCCATCCCCACATTGTTTTGCCTTTAAGCTTTTACATTAGTTATTCATTTGGAGTTCCAGTTTGCCATTTTACAGTCCTCAGCTCAGGCTCTTGATTGAAGACAGAACATTGGTTTGCATGGAGCAACCAGAAATGCTCCCAGAGAATGGCTGAGTCCAGGCTGCATTCTCTCTTGGCTGCTTTGCCTTTCTTTGGTTAATTCTTTTAGTGATATTTTGAGAGAGGTCTTAAAATTATGATTCAAATACCATCAAACTGTGGAGCTTTCAAAACCTGGATCCTCATGCAATTTCCCTCTTTCACATGGCAAGCAGTTTTACTGAATCTGATCCTCAAGCAAACGTTGTATTGACCCAACTGGGAGTTGTCTTATTATATAATCTGCAAAATCTTCCCAGCGTGTTTTGTGCTGCAGCATATGTAGATGTTTCTAATAAACGCTCATTTCTTTTCCTCCATTTTTTTCCTATTTACTTAAAATGGGTTTCTATGAGTGTATGTAAAGGATGAGGCGTATTCATGTGTTCATGCTGACATGGGGTTGTTTTGACAAACCCTTGCAGTGTAGGAATGTAGCCAGGATGAATTTTTGCTGATTGAGCCATTGCAATAAACTCTACCAACCTTTGTTCTGTTTGCCAGATATTTACCAGGGTTGAAAAAGCCCAACCTGTATAAATACCACAGGGTAATGAAACTAGGTTCGAACCATTTTAGTGTTCCTGTCTGTGTTTCCACAGTGTAAAGTTGCCAACTTCAGAGAATGGAAGTTAGAATAACATTTCGGGGGGAGGGGGAGGGAAGCTAATGTTGCAGTTACAAGTTGTGATACCACTCTTAAGAGCAGGCAGTTTGTATAGTTGAATTGTTCTGTCACTGTCAGCTCCTAAGATTTTGGATCTTCACGTTGTAGAATCACAGAATCATGTCATCCAGAACGGGCATGAGGTGTGAGAAAGATGTGAGGGGAAGGCACTCCCTTTTTGTGGAAATAAACAGATGTACTTTTTAAGCTCAGGAGCCTGGAAGTATACAACTTAGTCCATTCATAGATTAAATGAAATGCAAAATTCAATTTTTCACTTATTTTCCGAAGTTATCATATTGCTGCTGCTCCTATCTGCATGGTTCAGACATCTGAAAACATCTTTTGTGCTGTTCTGCATACACTTGTGGCTCTGTACAACTAATTAGTAATATAGCGATGTAATCAGAGCAGGATTTCATAAACGCAAATCTTAACCTCTAGAGAAGAGAGAGCTATATAAGCTGAATGAGGAAGGTGATTTAATTATGTTCACAGTAAGAAAAATTGACAGCATTTGGTGCCTTTCTTTTGGATATGCTCCTTCATATCCCTTTTGTTTGCTTTGTGTTTACTTATGGCTCTCACCATCAGTTGAAACTGAATCTGTTGAGCTATTTTTTCAAAGAACTAGAATGCAAACAGTGTTGAAAGGTTGAGTTGTGCTTTTTTTGCTTTATTCTGAACGCTTGCTTTTGTTGTCTGTTTGAGTTTGTTTAGTTTTACTTTTTATTGCCTTTCCCTCTGCAGTCAGCTCTGCCCTCATGGACTCCGGCATCCTTCAAGCAAGACATTTCAGAAGAAGGCCGAGAGAAGCCAGGATGCTTTGATACTTCTGATACTTCTCCTTGCCCTGACCCTTCCATCCCTGTGTTTCATCTGGCACAGGAGCCTGGACTGTAGGAAGCTGGCTGCCAACTGTTCAGAGAAATTCTGGGGATGCCCTAAGCCGGTGCAATACAAAGAATTTTTTGAAAGCCTTGATTTCACTTTCTTTTAAGCATGTGTATAAACCCAGGTCAAACTGGAATTGATCTACAGTAGAACTGACTGAAAAACAAACAAACTGAAAAAAGACTCTTAACTATTTTATTTATTTCAATATTTAAGAGAGAAAAGGAGTGCTGAAGTTGCACAGTATTTTTGTTTGAAATACGTTTTACTTCAAATTTTAAATGCAATTTTGTGAAGACGTGGAGTTTTAAAAAAGCACTTAATGTAAAATAAAGACTGAATATTTACTTTAAGAAAAAAAAAACTTTTTTTAAATAATGAAAATAAAGATCAACTCTGCTCTCTCTCTTACTTTAAAGAAGCCATTCATACATGTGCTGGGTATCTTTGTTTTTTGCAAATTGGATGTGGTAAGTGCAGACTGTTCTGGTTTTCTTTCTCCTGAATAATATTATCCTGTTAGATGCTTAAATCTTACTTTGCTTTACTTGTGTTAGGCACAAATCTGAACAAAAACTGCCGAAAGAGCAAAGACCAGGCTCAGTGCCTGGATTTTTTTGTTACCAGATCTTGTGTCCAATTCAAAGGACTGTCTTCTCCCCGTAGGATTGATGTGTCTCTTCTGCACAGTAAGACAGGTTTTCATTTGAGCAACTCTGTGAAATACTTCTGCTAAAAGAGAGATTTAAAGAAAGGAAAGCAACTATGAGGTTGTTTTCTGTTTTGTTTTGTTTGTTCTTGTTATTCTTATTCTTTTTCTTTTTTTTTTTTCTTTTTTTTTTTTCTTTGGTAATTCCTCAGCTGATTGTGAGTTGGTTGTAAGGAAGTATCAAACTGTTTGGATGCTCTTGGCATGGAGCTTCCTGCTGGAGTCAAGGATGATGCCCTGTGTAGAAACCCTGTGTATTTCTGCTCTTTTTTTATGAAGTAGTGGACTTTGAAAAGTATAGAGGCACACCCCCATGTCAGCAGTAAGCAGCAGAGGATACTCAGCAGGAGAAGAATTTGAGTTCCCACAGCTGCAATCCTAAATTGTCTGGTGAGGGACGTTCACAGTCTTCATTCTGTAAGCCATCTTCTCAATGAAATGAGTTCTGCTTCATGCAAGCACTAGAAAATTTTGTTGGCTGCCAAATCTGCTCACAGTGGATAGTTTGTTGTCATGTGTGATGCAGGCTAGCAAGGATGCGAGCCTTGTGTATTAGAAGGGCATTGGACTTGGCTCTGAGATTAGCTGTCCTCTGTAGCCAGATGTATCTATTGGTAGAGACCCAGTGTATAGATAATAAAGTGTTTTGTTATTGTGACTTACGTTGGTTTTTTGAGTGAAAAGATTGTCTACAAAAATGCATCCTGAGTAGGTGAAGCTGCCAGAAGGCCTCGTCCTGCATCATGTTTCTTGCACACCTAAGACTTAAACTCACCTCTTTGAGAGGTTTCCTTGTGTCCGCCGCAGTGCTCCCTCCCCCTTCTCCTGCTCCGTTTGGATTAACACGTAGGGCCAAAAATAGCCATATTATATCTCTGGTAGACCTGAGTTCTGCTCTCACTAAGTTGAATGGCAAAATTTATGTCATAATCAGGCTCTTTACCAGGATGGGTTTGCTTTGTTCATTTTGCTCATTTCTACGCTTGCGTTGGTGAGCTGCCTCTAGAGAAAAAGAAGAAATCAGATTTTATTTAATCAAAATATAACGAAACGCACAACTGTAATGAAGATTTGCAAACTGTAGGGTCTGTATTCAGTTTGTGTAATACTCCTTTCAAATAAAAGTTCTGCTTCCAATGCCCCTACTGTATATTCCTATGTAAATATTACATTATCAAACCGATTCCACAGGGTCTTTTTTAGTGCAAGTAATCTTTTAAAAAGACATTGTTGAATAACATACTTGTACATATACTTTTCTAAGCTCTCCATTGTTTATAATACTCTCTTTGAAGCTTAAAATAAAACTTCCTCCTCTGTTGATTTTGTTTTTCTTTTCCGTTTTGTAAATTATGATTTTTGCTCCTGGATTTTGTTTTGTATCCCTTAATGAAGCTTGAAGTTAACCAAAACTTTTCTTTTCTTCCTTTTTCTCTTTTACTTTCTTTTGACCCCATTCACCGGACTGCAGAAACTGGTCCTGTTGCTTGCTGTAGTGAAGGTGGGCAGGAAATAAGACGCAGCTTTTGTGTAGGACTCATTTTAAGAGTATTTACTGTGACTTGGTGGTGGTAGATGATCTTCCTAGGTGTTTTTGTGTTTTAATAACCTTCTGTATGAGATTATTAGAGCTGCAGTAAGGTAATCTAGATTGAAAGGTGGAGTCTAAATTATTTGATGTTCTTTGTGTGGATATTAGTGATGTTGCCTTATGGAGACCTGATCCTACCTATGACATTTCTAATCCCGTCTCTGGAGTGCCTGTCTGCCACATCCAAATCTGTGGTTCCCTTTGCTGCATTTCACAGCGTAGACATGAAACCTCCCTTTCCCCTGTACATGTTAGATTAGTAGTACAGTTATATAGAATGGAAAGAGAAAATACTGTTTCAGATTAGATGCCATTTTTTAACAAAAAGCTGTGTTTCCTCTTCCCTGATAGATCTGCTTCCATTTTTACAAAGCGTGTTTTCTCTGCCTCGTCAACAACTGCTCCACTACCAGCAGAGGCTATACATGGACCTTCTTATTTTGGCAACTGCTTGCAAGAATGGCAGAGGGGATGTAATTTTTAAGAGATCTTCTGATGTGGGTACAGTGTCTTCAGAGTAGTGGGAAAAAACCCAGCAGGTTAAATGACAAATAAGTCCTAAGGAGCACATCAGAAATTAATCCAGAAGGGAAATATATAAGTTACTATAAAACCATTGTAATTGTACAACACGAACTCCTACCTGCATGATTTTCAGCATTTCTATGTGACAGAGCATTGTCTTTACCACAGAGAATTAGCTGTTTCCTGTATAGTTTTATTTTTAACATGTATAATCTCAATTTCCTTCAGTGTTTTGTTTCTTCACTCAGCTGGGCAAAGCATGACTTGAAAGCTTCACTGCTTACCTTCAGACCTTACCTTGAACAGGCGTGTGACAGATTCACTGGAGGAAGGAGGAAACCGAAGGGTTTCAGCTATGCTTACTGTCCCCAATCAGTGTGGCTCTTGGGAACTTCTTTAGAATCTGGTAGAGCAGCCTGTGGACTACTTGCTGGCCTGTCCTCAACTGTTCTGCAGCTGGAAAGATCTTTCCCTCCTTTGCAAGTACTGGGGGCCAGAGACAGCTGTGGAGGTGAGATGAGGTACTAGCTGTATTTCTGAGCTGTGCTGAGAAGGCAACTACAATGCTTTCCTGAGAGCACATACTGATGTTGGTTTTAAAACCTTTTCCTTTCCAATCCCCTTTCTGTGATTTTCTCTCAGATATTTTACAATAATCTGAATTTCAAGCCTACAAAACTACTTTTCTGAAGGGATTTCATGGGATTCAAGTAATCTTTTCCTTCCCCAAAGCAGGGTTGGAAGGGAAGATGTTTGATGACAGATCCTGAGCCCCTGGCCATTGCTGCTTTTGTTCTTCTTCTCTTAGCTCCTCTTGAGCTCTATGGTGTACTATGTAAGACAGAGAGACCCAGATGGAGGTTGGACTGAAGGCAAGCAAAACTGAGTGGTGACAAATCAAAGAAAGGAAAGTTGAAGAGAGGAAGGAAGGAAGGAATCTACTTGTGGCATCAGTACACTTTTCTTGTTCAGTAGGTCATCTTCCACTCTGAACTCAGTTGTCACTTTCGTTTGTCCCCAGTGTGACAGATACACAGAGCAAAGATGGACGTTTCTGTTAAGGTAACCAGGAGTGAAAGGGTATGTTGAAATTTACGTTTATGGATGACTGTCTCCGCTCTGTTTAGATGAATGGGATGCTTCCCACCACAACAAAGTTATTGCTACAGGCTGTAAAGTCTCCAGAGAACAATTCTGCGTAGGTCTTACTTTGAATGTTTTCGTGCTTTTTGTTCTTTTCCTTTTTTTCCCCCCTTTTCTCTCTCTCTCTTAAGCCACAGACCTGGAAATATAAATGCTATAAAGGAAAGTTTTAATTTTGCAGAAATTACCTGGACTGGAGAAAATACCACAGTTCACTCAGCCCCCAGGGGAGATTTTCTTTGTTATGCTGGCTAGGAAGGTGTCTTACTTTTTTGTCTGGGGAAGAGTCCTTGCTGGTGAGAATCAGATGCAGTAGAAGTTGGAAGTAAAAGTGTTTGCCAGCATTGCTGCAGCTGCTGGGGGTCTCCATGGCTGTTGTTCTCTGGGCTGAGATGGAGTTGCAGGTTGACAAAGCTGAGAGCTGCAATCCTGGGTTCTGAGCGCACTGACAGAGCCATTGGCTTCTTTGCTTTGGCTTAAGATGTTATGCTGCACCTGTTTGAAATTTATTGCAAACTTTTGCCTGATTATCAGGGGAAAGAATCCTCCTACTTGGAGTCATTCAGCCTCTAAATCATGAAAAAAAAACCCACAAAACTTTTCCCTGTAGACCCAAGCTTTTATATATAATACTCACTAGCAGTAGTAGGGCCTTGTCTGTACCCTGCCTATTCCTAAGGTTGAAGATGGATCTTTAAGACTTCCACTTTGTAATATATACACAGGAGAGCACATGAGCATTGATTACTCCCCTCAAGTTCGGTTGAGCTGGTCTAGATTGTGGCCTGATGTGTTATAATCTCCACTGTTCTCTGGAAATTATTGTCAAATTATATTTTGTCTGCTACACTAAAGCAGGGTGCTTGCAACAGTTTGGCCCTACATTTCATTTTGATGATTAAACTGAGAGCCACTCACCTCTGGCTTCTTAGTTTCAACAGGCTATTTTTTAAAACCTGACTGCATTTTTTTGTTGTTGTTGTTTCATCAAATGTTCTTGTTGTGTATCTAGAAACTTCTATCTATTATCTGATGAACTTTTTTTTCTAGTAGCCATTAGTTCTTTGTGTTTCCACAGTGTGTGCACCATGATGGGAGTTTCACCTTTGAAAAGCACGGGTTTCTGAAGCACAGTGTTGTTGCTAATATTGCTACCCAGGATATAACTAGAAGCAGTTTTGACGTTGCCTAAGATAGATGTAGTGGCTCTGAATGGCCTACAAACCAACTATCACACTGCTATGGAGAAAACACTATACTTTAAACAGTGAAAGCTAGTTTATCTCCAGGGTTGCATGATTGTTAAGAGTCATTTTTTGCTTGAACTGAAGCCCCTTCTCATTACACAGCTTCAGTCTTTGCTGTTAGTGTCCTCGTGTTGGTGTCTTTGTTGTGGATTGCAGGAGAAAGAATGACCAAACCTGTCAGATACAGCCACCTGTTTCGAAACAGACCAGACCTTTTTTAAGTAATGCTGGAGTGAGTTTTGTCAAGCATTACTGAAGGTGTTGCTTACTCATTTAGATTTCTTTTACATACCAACTGCTATTACCTTCCTCATATGTTGATTTCAGGAGCCAATACTGAGGCCACCTCCCGAGGTGAGAGAAGTCTTTGTATGGGAAGTAATTGAACGCTGTACTGTTACTGCAGGAGTAGTTTTATTTCAGTGTAAGATAGCCATAGCCTTCCTGTTCAGGTAGCACTTTGCATGGTGGAGTTTATATTATATAGAGTGGTTTTGAGCTTATGTTTGAGAAATTTACTTTCCATGATCAGCACAGATCAGTTGCTTTGCATCAGCGCTCCGCTGGGAGTGGCTTAAATCTGTTAAACAGCACTGAAGTCTTTCCAGCCCTTTCCTCAGGCTCAACAACTCATTTTAGCATGCAGTGGATTCCACAGCAGGGCCTTGCCTCAGACATCTCATCTATTGCTGGGATCTCTGTACTTGGGATTCCTAAAGAACAGGTTCACAGCTCTTCTTGGGCCTTTGTACACCAAGGATTGTGTTTTTGTCTCTGAATGGGTCCATAAGGTGCCCAAAACCGTGTCAGACCATCAGTGTAAGAGAGGACTTCCCAGACTCCTTGTCATTGCCAGAGCCACTGAGCAGCCATCCCACTAAGAGCAGGGTCAGAAGGCTTAACAGATCCCAGTAGTACAGTGAAGATCATTCTCTGGCATTAAATAGAATAATGTTCTACTTTCATATGGCCTCTGTTAAGCAATTCCTCTGGTGCTGAAAAGGAACAGGACTAGTGAACTGTTTAATGAGGGACACTTGTGTCCACTGCAGTGGAACTAGCTAATTTCTTGTTTCATCCAAAGTGATATCTAGCTGCTATGAAATATGGGCTGCGTAGGTTAAATCATTGATGCTCACTTGTTACAGGTTAAAGAATGTCCTACATGCAGACTTTGTTAATGTGGTGTGGAAGGTCTTGTGCGTTCTACAAAACCACATGGATTTTAATTTGGTGTTTTTTTCCAGTGAAAAACAAAAAATCCTGCTGTTTTGGTGCCTCTGGCCTCATTTTGTCACAGAGTTACCCAGAGGGGCTGTTCAAGTGATGGGACTGGAAGATACCGTGGTGAGGAGAAATGATTTCATTTGCTTCATAATGAAACGTGTTCTATTTTTCTCAATGGAATGAGCCTTTCCATCCCTTTCCCTCTGCCAAGTGGCCTCTGACTTGAATGAAACATTTCTTTTGTGAGTTTTTTTTTCTTCTTCTCTTAAAAACAATTAAATGGAGCTCACTTTTAAAGCAAAACGAAAGTAAAGCCTTTTATTTGTAAAATACTGGCACAAAATGTCTCTCCCTTTCTGAAAAATCTGTTTCTGCCTCTGCTCTTTGTTAACCCTGTCTGCTCCCCCCACTTTCTTTTGGCAAAATGCACTTTGTTCAAATTCACCACTTACTCAGATACTGAGATCCCGGTGAAACTGCACTGCTTAGAAAGTAAACTTGTACTTTTTTACTGCCCCATTCTGAGAGTATACTGATACTCTGCAGTGTGTGCTGAGCTGCTGCTTCCCTCTGACTGTTGACACTGCTGGGATGTTGATGGGGAAGTGCAGACTCTTTGCCATGTTGATAAAATCTCCACTGGCACTTAAAAATCCCCAACCAATCAGAAATTCTAGTTAATAGAGAGGGAAAGATCGGGAGACAATGGGATTTTTCCAGTTTCGATCCTCCATTACAAACAGTGGAGAGTTTGTTAAGAGTGGTGGCTGTTCTATAGCTGAGAGAGCTCCTTTAAATCAATGGGCGACTGGAGAGGCTTGCTAAGAATTGTGTTTAGCTGAGTGAGGCAGTTCTGCTTATGTCTGAATATGCAACGCATTAGCAACAGAGTAAGTGATGCTTGCATGGGAAAGTCAGACCGCTTGTGTTTATTGTGTGGTTGTATAGGTTATCAACCTTCTACCAATCGTGCTGAATTTCTTTACTTGAGTGGTGTATGATTCCCTCAGGTAAGAATGGCGAGGTCACTGTCTATGCAATGGCATGGTGTCTTCTGCATAGTTAAGTTGATTTAACATTAAATTGATGACATTTAAATAATTTCTCCGGAGTTTGCCATTGGATTTGAAAATCCCAGAACCATTCTGTCAGTGAACTAATCCAGAGTCATTTTTCAGTCATTCCAGAAGGAAAGTTTATCCAGATATCAGTGATACTCTACTTTCCTCCTCTCCCAGCCTCTCCAGTTCATCTGCATTAACCCAGCCTGCCCTATTTCCCTGGGTGGTCATTCCCACCAGTCCTTGAGCAAAGGCACCACAAAAGTTCTCCCAAAGCCCTCTGTGCTTGAGGAGGGCTGCGGTGGCACGAAGCAGTTGTGCGAATGCTCTCCAGGTGAGCTGGATGAACACAGGCCTGATTTCAGCATAGAGATGCTCACGTCCCCATGCGTTGCCTCTGTCGCACTATTAGACATAATCTAAGTGGAGGGAGAAGCTGAGGAGGGAAAGCCCTCGGGAAAAGCCACGGCCTCTGCCAGTTCAGGTTAGGCATGCTGCATCAGGTCAGCATGGAAAACCTCATGCTGTCAGTCCTTGGGCTTGTTCTGCAGCTCTGTGGGCTTTGCGGTTCTGTCCTTGTCAATGTAATAGACTGCAGTGCGGTGGGGTCAGGGCAGCTGCGGGCACATTGGATATCTGCGAGGGCAAGAGCTGGTTTCATTGCCTGAAACTTCAAGGACAATTTAATCATCTTTGTGGTTTCTTTCCAAATTCCAGCAAATGACTGGCATTTGTGGGACCCTCCTCTGTACTATCTAACCAGTTTGTGTTGAGAGCTGCTATCTGGGCACTGCACTGGGGATAGAGGCGTGCTCATCTGCACTGGTTGTGCCTGTGGACGTGCTACTCTCAGGCTGGACCAACGCTGAGGAAGGGCCAGGTGTCCAGGCAGCAGCTGGGACTGAACGTTCGTGCAGGTAGCAGGGTACTTCAAGGAAGGGGAGGAGGAGCAGAGCTTATATCTTGGTTTATGGGGGGTTTAATGGAGGTTTTCATGAAATGCTTGAGTGGTAAGGCTATTCAGACTGCTCTTTCCCTAGCATTTTAAATATCACCCCACTCCTCTCATTATAGTGGGAGATTTTGGCTCTCCCAGAGGGGAGGAGATGTTCTAAATGGGCTGCCAGGGAGGTGGATTTAATGCACTAGGAAGAACTGGCTTCACCAAGTTAAAAAGCAAAACAAAACCCAATCCTCCACTCCTATTTTTAGTGTTTATGACCAAGTATTTTTGCTTGGTTGCTCATTTTGAAAGGGTTTAGTGAGCCTGCCAGTTGATTGAAAGCTCTGTGGTGTGTGAGCTGGCCGGGCTGGGGAGCCTGCAGCGCATAGCGACGAGGTCGGCACTGCCTCCGAGTTTTTTTCCACTGCAGTTTGTTGAAGGGTAACGAAAACGTCCCCCAGGCAAAGGGGATGTTGGCTTTCCAGGTTGTGGTGATTCATCTTCTATGGATAAGCAGCCATCCTCCCGCTCCCATGCTTTCATCTCGGTCCACCTCACCCGTACTTCTCTTTAAGACCAAACGCAGGACCTGCTCTGCGTTGGGAAGGCCTCACACCCTGCGAGGTGTACCTGCTGGGCGGCATTAGCATTCTCTTCCAGTCTGCTGGCCGATTCGTGCTTTATAAATGGCTTTATTCTCGTTATTAGGAGCTGTGTCCCTGGCATATGGAGTCCGTGCAGTGCCTGCAGGCAGGTTTCCTTCCTGTTGGTGTTGGTAAGCAGCCCAAATGCCTCCTGGTAATTAGCAGATCATTACCCATAAAGCTGTGCGGTGATGCAGCCTGGTTTTCTGGAGGTCACTCTGACCTAATTCACCCCCAGGAATCGTTCAGTGCTGGCATGACTTACCAGTGCATTAACAAGCTGATGCTTTGCTATGGGGTTATTTGAGTGCTTCCACATTATGTTTCTTAGAGAAGAAATAGCCATTTTGTCTGGCGGCCAACAGTGCCTAATAGGGGCAGGCCTGGAGAAGGAGGGAGCGGAGTGCTGCTGAGCTATGGGATGGGACGCTGTGGGCATGTGGCATTTCTATCGATGTTCAGTTGGGGTCTGTTCCTGGTCTCACCTCAGCTAAGCAATGTGGAGTCTGGCAAGCAGCTGTGCTGGTCTCACGGTCTGGTCCGGTGGTCTGCCCATATTTTTGTGCCTTTCACCTGCATCAGGATCTCTAGTCCTCATGGCTGGGACTTGAGGTGTGGGTACAGGCTCTGGGTGCTCAGAGGGGGTGGCTTGCAGGTGTGCCAGGAGAATGCCAAGATGACTTTCGTCCCCTGCCAGCCCAAGACAGAAGGCTCTCCCAGCACCATGCCAAAGAACTGCCTTGCTGATGGGTTTTTGAGGCTTCTAAAGTGTGTTCCTATTGACTCCAATTATACCTGTCTAACTGAGGTTGGGCCCCACCCAGCATGTTTTTTAGTTGCCCCTTGTGTAACTGATTAAAGTGAGTTCTCTTCTACCATTAATGAATACTTGAGTGCCAGGCTGTAAAGTGCGTGCCTGTTTTTGCTGCAGTAGGCAGCCCTGAGGATCCCTGTGGCTTATCCCTTCTTCTCCTTCCCAGCCCTGGTCATGCTGGGCAGGAACACTGCAGGGCCAGGAAATGAAATGACGTGAGCTGATAGCTGTGCTACAGCTGCGTTGTTTCAGAGCTTATTAGAGAGGTTAATTCTTTCAGTTACTGGCATATTGTGGCACCCAGAGAGGTGATGCATGTCCCGTCCCTGGAGACACTCAAGGTCAAGCTGGAAGGGCTCTGAGCACCCTGACCTAGCTGTAGGTGTCCCTCTTCATTGCGGGGAGTTGGGCTGGATGGCCTCTATGGGTTCCTTCCAACCCAAACAATGCTATGATTCTATTCTACGACTCTGTGATTAGAGGAAAGTTGGTCTCAGATCAAATCAGGATGACCAGTCTATGAACCAAGGCCTTGAGTCTGTTGTGGCAGCATGGGAACACAAAACCTTCAGCGCTGGGAGAAGCAGCCATGTTTGCTCATTTCCATTGAGATGCATAAATTGACACTACCAATATTTCCCCTCTTTCTCTCCTGGTAGTAGTAAAACCCAACATTGCCTACAAATGGGGCTTCATTTTTTGTTTGTTTGCTTGCTTTTCTTAAGAAGCTGAGTTCACCAGGGCTCTGCTGTGAAGAGGTGAGGCTGGAGCTCCTCACCTGCAGCTTCCAGCACCCACCCCGGCTGTGGCCTCAGGGAGAGCTGTTCCATGAAGGCCGGTGTATTTCCCTGCACCACAGCTCCTTGGTGTTGCTTGATGGGAAGGGCCAGGAAAACCCCACAAGCTCCATGTCCTCCTTCCTTAGAAATGTTTGGTCTATTCCTTAGCACTGCAGCTCCTGGAGCCCTGGGATTCTGGCAGCCTTTTGGTTTGGTTGGATGGTTTACTTTCTTAAGGACTCCTTCTCATCCCTCTGTTTGCTTGGGGGACCTTTCAAGGTGGAACCCTAAAATGGTTCGGGAATTAAAAGGCAAACAAAAAATACTTTTAGTAATTCACTGATAGGTAAACTTGGCTGGCAGCTTTTGAATGTGGGAACTGCTGACAGCAGCTCTCTGTAAGCATGCTAAACTGCACTTGTAGATGGACAAAGGAAGGCTACAGTTTTATATCATAACCATAAAAACATATCCCTTATTAGAATTACAAGTTTCTCTTCCCTTCTTTTCTTTACGAATAACAGTAATAATTCTCTCTAATGATGGTAGAGGTCATAGCAATGCTTATTCAGTCTTAGCAAGAGGAATTCTTGCAGCCTTTGTGCATGTTTGGATGGGGTTCCTGTGTCACTATATCTATAATATGTATTTATGGTTGTTTAAAGACTCGAATAGTTTATGGAATACATTCTGACATGCTATAGCCAGGAGCCCTGTGGGTTTTCATTATACTATTGATTAAAAAGCCCGCTACTACGCAGCAAAGATAAAGGACAGAACTGGGAACTGGGCAGAAATACCTTTTACTCCATACAAATAATTTCACTTTTTTTTTTTTTTTTTTTTTTTTTACAGGAGTCTTGGCTTATTTTTTTCCTCAAGATAATCTCTGCCTTTGTTTGAAAAAGGTTATTGATTGGATTGTTAACTTAAATAGTCTGTGGCGGGTGTGACAGAGCACATGGCTGCAATTAATCTTGTGATGCAAAATCCATTATTGAAGAAGCACTAATGAGCCGTTTGCAGGCCTTGGCTGGTCACAGAGCGCCTGGGAGCAGCAGATTGCTGCTGCCCTTTAATGTCAGTTTTGGTCTTTAGTGTTGCACAGGCAGTGTAAGCAGAAGAGAATGTTAGATTTTTTTAAGGGTGTTTGCATTTAAATTCTCCTTACCGCCAGCCTGCAATTGTACCGAGTGCGGGAGTCACGAAATGGTGGCTGAAATGCTTTCACCCCCCACTCCTCAGTTCAGGTGTCCAATGGACATAGAGTACAATTAAAGCCAGCTGCATGTGAAACGCGGATGTCACTGTAAAATATGGTCTCGGTCGCAGAGTTCAGATCCAGATGAGAGTTTTGACATAGATGGGAGAGCGTTCAGGGCTGATCTATACTTCAAAATGTTGCTCTAAGACAAAGGGATGAGCTGTTGGAGACCTGCTCACTGCAAATTTTATTGTCTCTGTTGTTTATAGCTATTGCGGCATAGCAAAAGTTTAGGTAGAGAATAGTTATGGTAGATTAGAAACTGTCGATGTTAACATATTGCCTTCTCCTTCAAGAGAACTGCTCCCTGGGTATATTTTAGAGGTCTGTCTATTGACTTCAGTGGCACCATAAATATGTGTTACTTCTTCTGTTAGATGCGCAGAGCTGATACAGACGTGTGAGAGGGATCGGGACTTCTCCCGGGCTGAGGCACTGCCTGAATTATAACTGAGTTCCCGCTACAGACTGCTGCACACCTTAACCATAGGGAATGCAGTTTATCACAAGATTAGCGAAATAGAAGTATTTCTTCATCCTGACCACATAACTGATGAAATTAAGCAAGAAAATCTTTCCAGCTCTCTGGCTCGTGCGCTCCCATAGTATCTGTTACTAGAACCACAATTTTAACTGCTCTTTATGTAAAGCAAAATTGTTTATGAGCTGAGTCAACCTTTGTATTTTTTAATGGATTCAGATCTACTGAAAGTAACCTGCTGTATGCAGCTTCAGGGCTTCCTCCTCGTGTATTTTGCATGGAGGAAATGCCAAGGTGTGAAACAGGGATGGTGTTTACTAATGCAACTCCAAGAAGTCTTGAGTGTGTGTTTCCTCTTAGGTTATGAAAAACACTGGGTTTTGAACGAAAGTAAGTAGAAAACAGAGAGATTGAGATGAAGAGAGAGCAGGGAAAAGTATTTTCATGTTTTGAGTGTCCACTGGCATGCTTGCCATATGCTCCAGTGCCTCACTGAGCTACTGGCATAATTCAAAACAATCTTTCCAATAACATTAGGTTTGGGTCATGGAACTACAAGGCATGTTGTTTAATGTGAAAGAGGATATGACTTGGAGACAGAAAGAGATGTCCGTGAGGCTTTCTTTCTGCCTCAGGCATACCATGATCCCTGGTCTTACAGAGAGTAGTCTATGGCTGTGCAGATGTGACTGTGGGCATTTGTTGGACTCCTTCATCATCACAACATTTGGAGAGAGAGGCCAAAGGTGTAAGTAAGTCGGTGTTTTTTTGCAAAAGATTCTTTCTTTGCTATTAAAAAGTTGTCACAGCAGCCCTCACTCTACTATTAATGTTTTCTAAGAGATCCTCAGCTCACAGAAGTCCCATTCTTTTAGTCTTGTGATGAGTGCAGTGCTTAAGAAAGGCTCTACAAAATAGGATGGATCACTTCAAGGACGAGGCACTGTCGATACCAGACACAGAACAGAAAACCTGCAGAGGTATTTTTGAGGAGAGTGAGGAACTAGACAGTCAAGATGGATAGCTGGAAGAGAACAGGAATGAGTGTGAAGGGACAGAAATAAAGCAGTCAACAGAACCTGACCTTCATTTGGGAAAGGGAGTCTCTGACTGCAGTCTGCAATGAGCAATGTGTGCACACAGGCAAGTCAGCACGTGAATACATGTATGCAATTAACTTTGATTTATTTCTGTAAGTTTGATTCCATTCTTTCTGTTTCTTTTCAAATGTGACTGAAGCTATTTAACTCTCTGATTAATTCACACCCCGTATGAGTTGTTTTCTTTGATATACTCCAGCACTGTACAACCTTTCTTGATGCAGACTTGCTGCCATTGGGATGAATTCCTCCCTGCTGTGTAGTGTGACCCATTTGTTCTTTTCAGTGGCAGTGAAATGAGGTTCCGCATTTGCTGTAAATCAGACCTGGAGGATTATTTCAGTGTCATGTTGGGTTTTGCTACTCTGGTAGTATCAGAAATTATACAAGGTCCGCTCAGCAAGAAGAGTCATGTCACAGATCTGTTTCTGGACAGTTGTGACTGCAGGGTCCCCAGAACTTCAGTTTGGACTTGATCCTATGTAAATCTCAGTAAAATGTGACTCTTTTTTTTTGCTGACATTTCAAGGGATCCAAGTTGCAATCTTCTTAACTCGTCAGTACACGCTTCTTTGTTCAAAGGCTTAGAAGAATGATATGAACATATTATCGGTCCTTCCTTCCTTAAATATCTCCTTTGCTTTATGTACAACTCCCCTAATAACTTATGTACACACATTTCTTTGCTGAACGAGCTTAGTTGTCTTTCTCTGCCACATGAATGGAACTGGAGAACCAAAATCCTTATTCCACCGTTTTGTGACAGCTTAGGCACATAAAGGAAATCTATTTCTCACACACTGCAGTTAACCAGCAATTCTCTGCAACTGTTTGCTTAGCTAACTAGAAAATATAGATGGTGTTTATTCTTGTGGGTGATGTGATGGCATGGCGAAATACCGCTGATAGATCTGGTAATGAAGACAGCGCATCGGTGTGCCCATCTCCAGTAGCCATGCCTTCCTTTTCCTCTCATCAGAGAAACAGCTCTTTTTTTTCTCCACTCTTAAAAAGAGACACTCAAGCTCGTGGAGGTGGAAAAGATTTTTTCTACCCATTGGCTGTTGTCTAAGAACAATGGATCTGCTAGTGGTGAAAAATGCCTGCACACTCAATGGCGTAAGTTTCTACAAGAAGCACGCGGTAGTGCCAGATGTGGTACCTTTATTTCTAGGCTTTCTCTGCCTGTAGATGAGCAATTGGAAAGCCCCTGTCCTTTTTTCCCTGCCATTGACTCTGCACAGTGTACATGCTTATATGTGCCAGAGAGGGATACTAAATGCAGGGCTTTCCAAGCAGGCAAGCAATAGCTTATGGCAGGTGACTTAGAGACTGCTTCACCTGGAATAGGGGTGGTTTGGGAGTGCAGTGCTTTATTTCAGCGGCGTATTTTTCTTGTTTTGTTTTGCAGAAGGAACACTGATCCTACCTTTGGTTTGTTTGTTTGTTTGTATTTTCCCCTCCAGACAGCCCATTGCTGACCCTGCTACTGTGATACCGCTGTTTTGCAAAGCTGGAGTCCACACGCATGTAGGGGTGGGGGTTGTGACTCTGGCAGTTTGTCCTTCCCCTCTAGATGTGACTGTTCTGCTAGCTTTCCCTTCTTTATTCCTTTCATTTAGTTCATTGTGGGAGTTGGCTTGGGGTGTTTTCCTTTTGGTTTCTTGTTTTGATCCTGGAAGGTTAGCCACGCAATTTGGTTTCTTCTGTGCCAACCAACTTTAGTGGCAGAGCTCTTAAAAAACTTGAAAGCTGTATCCCTCCATCTTGTCTTACTTCTTCTCTATATGTCACTGCTTCCAATTAAGCCATGTTTACAGAACTGCTCCACCCATTTGGACGCCAGGAAGGGAAGCTCTGAAATGGAGAATAACCTCATTTCTACTAGGTCCTTCAGTCCAGTTGAAACAAAGCTAATTGAAACTGTAGTCCAATTTCTGTTGAGATGGATGGACTCTTTCTGAAATTGGGTTTATTTCTGATTTCATCCTTTCTCTTGTTTTCTTTCAAAAAAGCGAACCAAAAAACACAAAACACCAAAACAAACAAACAAACAAAAAAAAACGAAGACAAAGCCAAACTATTTTTAAGAGCTCTGAATAAAACTGCTTTGCCAACAGGGATTGGGTGGGAATGACTCTGATTTTCTCTTGTGCCCGGCAGCGAAAGGGTTAATGCCTGCTTTTCTCTTTGGTATCTGTTAGTTGCAGCCCATGTTGTGATCAGTCCACGTCCATGTGCATTTTGTTCCCAAATTAATGCCGGTTAATTGACAATACGTAAGCAAGCCTTAACCATGACCGTTGTTTCCAATCTTCCTCAGGACACCCGACCTGCCTGCAGTTCACCACAAACATGACTGAGGCTGTTAAAACCTATCAGTGGCAGTGCATTGAGTGCAAATCCTGCAGCCTTTGTGGCACCTCTGAGAATGATGTGAGTTGATTTACCTTTTCACACCAATAAGTGTCACTGCAAGCTGCTGTCATGTCCGCCTTGAGAAGCATGTGGCAGTGGTGTGGGTCCTGGCTTTTCTGCTGCTTCCATACATCTCCTAGGATGGGCCCACCCCGGGAGCAAAGCTGGGCTCTTCCCAATGACCTGTTCAGCTGCTCATCTCTGATGAAGTTATCATGGGTATTACATAGGGCCACCTGAGATGCCGATATGCTTATTCAATAGAAATTAGCATTGTGGCAGAGAGCTGCAAAAGAGTAGTATCTCCAATATTGTAATCAGGAGTAGATCTAAACGGGTGATAATCCCAGAGATGTCAGGTATGTTTCTTATGTCTCTGATTTTACTTTCTTGGTTCAATTTTAAGATTTTATTATAATACTTGGGAATGGAAACATTTGATTGGGATAGCTAAGCCTCTCTCTATACACCCAACTACCTATTCCAGGGATTTCCAAATGATCCAGAGTTTGCAGCTGAACAGTATCCTTTCTGTGTTTTCTTTTGTTTTGTTTTGTTTTGTTTTGTTTTTTCCCTGATGCTAAGAATCCTTGATAGTCTGTGAGAAACTTGGAGAACTGACTGTGGCTGAAGAACTTCAGAGGCAGTAGTTCAGACTACATTCCCTATAGCGAAATGAATGTGAAGCCTGAGAGTTCATTTTACTTCAGTGGTAAATGAGGAAATCTGAGAATAGGGACTCTGTGTTAGAGGTCAGAGGATATTCTGAGAAGGATTTTTCTCCCCATATGAGTGAAAGAGCTGCAGGCCATGAGATAGGATTGTATTATTCCCATCTACTTCACAAAGCATTTGCTACTCAGCTGAGTTTTGGATAACTGCCTAAGTCCAAGTGTTTGTGAGAAAGGTTTCCCCTGAAAGGATAACATCCAGAGCTTGGCCATGCTAGAACCCTGCAGAGTGGGGATGCCAGTTCTCTTCTCTCAGTGCAGCATATCACTGACCTAACAGCCTTTGGTCCTACATTCTGAGACTGCCTAGGAGAGGAAGCCCTCTGGCTCTCAGGAAGATTTTCCAATTAAAAGTGGATCTATCTTTGTGGTAAGTTAGGGCTCTTTGTGGCCTCTCAAGAATACGGTGGTTGATCTTGGGCCCAAAGATGTGGCTTTTACCTACCCTGTGGTCTCTTAGTCTGTGTGTTGCAGCTCTATGTTCCTAGCTGAGCACTGCTGGTTACCATGCTTATGTCTTCATCTTGGCAAGAGACTAATTTACATCATTTTCTCTCTCTCTTCTCCTCTCCTTCTCTCCTTTTTCCCCTCTGTCTCTCCAACAACCCTGCCTCAGGACCAGCTGCTCTTCTGTGATGACTGTGACCGTGGCTATCACATGTATTGCTTGAATCCACCAGTCTTTGAGCCCCCCGAAGGTAACACGTGTCAGAAGTCTGCTTTGAAAGTCACAATGAAGTCCTTGTGGAGAAGAGGTTCAGAAAGTTGACCAGGATCATGCAGGGTTAAGCAAGTAGTAGCAAAGGAAAAGCAAGCAGCACTGGGAAGAAAGCAGATGAGTAGACTTTGAGGGCTGGTGTTATCTGAGATGTCCTCTGCAATCTTGTCTGATCTCTTCCTTCTCTTCCCACACACGGCTCTTCTGCAGGTCGTGGGTGCCTTTGGATGTCCCAGATGGCACTGGACACCTCAGTTCAGCCAGTTGGGTTGAGCTCCTGTGAACAGTGACTTCAGACTTCCTAAGAAGACAAGATCCCAGAGGGAAAGCGTCAGATGAGAAAGTCCTCTCTAGAATAGCTGAGTCTGTTGTCAGGAGACTGGATTAGGAGAAAAAGCCTTCATTCTCTGACCTGTCTATGTCTTGGAAGGGCGAGGGTTTTAAGGTCTATATTGCATTCGGTGTGCAGTTTTGTCCTCTGATGAGGATTCAGTCTGAATTTACAAGTACTGATTATGGTTTGCCACTTGGTTTTGGAGCAGAAGGATTAGTCCGTTAACATTACTGATTCTCTAACTTAAATCTGCAGAGAGCAATAGAAATGGAGAAGGAGACATCTGAGCACAATGGCTGTAGTTTACATGAGGGATGAGACAAGAATAATTACAATGAATCCTACCTGCAGCAGCTAAATATTTGTAACTTTGACAAATAGGAGGCTAAGGAGGGAAGAATTTTGAAATGGTGGTAATAAAAAGGCTGCTGTTTGACTGGGAGGTGGTGTATTGGATGTGTCAAAATATGAAATACCGATAATCAGAAATGCACATCCCAGCTGTGTTGTAACTTGTGTAGAGAGCCTACGTGCATGCCATCAAGGGCAACAGAGCCAGCTCCAGACGCATACAGGCGATTCCAGCGTCAGAAATAGCTGATATCCTATTCGAGGCAATCTTGGCATAAAGTCTGAGTGTCTGGATTTGGTGTCATAAGAAGGATTTCTTCATTTGCAGGGAGTTGGAGTTGTCATTTGTGCCGGGAGCTGCTCAGAGAGAGAGCATCAGCTTTTGGCTTCCAGGCCTGAGGAGCTCCAGCAATCAAGAAACACTTTGCTCCTGTTGTTGTCATACCAGCACACAATTCCCATCCAGAACACAAAGACACAACCCACATCAAAACGAATGGACATTCAAGTACAGGAAGAGGTATCTGTGGTATTCACTGTCACTGATGCAGAACCTCCTGGGCTCTACTAGAAGGATCACGTACTTTCCTGATGCTCCGGATGAAATCTCTTCACTGCTATGCATGGTTGCTGCTTACCATTATGGGCTCACATGCATTATAGGAGGGGGAGGGTTGTTATATCGTTATGAAGAAGTCAATTTTGTGTGGCCTTGTGCTTTCTATTTAGTTTTCTTCTGAAGGAGAAATAGTAAGAAATCTCCCAAGGATTTGTTGGTGAGCGCTTTGGTGGGAAGCAGCACCAGCTGTTACTGCCCAAAGGCTCGCCTGGAAGTCTCTTTACTGCAACTGCTCTGTATTCTTAGGGTGGCTTTGCGTTGCGTTAGTTCAAAACTTTCCATGTAGTGAACGATGTGTTGTCACCGATAGCAGCACTGATCAGAACTGGGGGAGTGACACTTTCTCTCTTGGATCAAATGCTTTGATTTGGCAGATCTTCAGACATCTGGTTTCAGTGCTTCTGAAGGAAGAGCACTGCCAGTATGAACATACACAGACGCTTAAATGCTGCGTTTGGTATTTTTGGATATTCAGGCACATCGTCCCACTCCAGTGCTATCATGCAGTTCAGATGCATCATTTTATTTTTACTGAAAAAAAAAAAAAAAAGGGGGAGTGGTTCTGCATGTAACGGACTGCCTGTCCAGCTCAGAAAACTGAATGAACGAAAGCTGTCGTTTTAAGTTGATGGTAGAAAATAGGGCTTCCAGTTTTCTGAGCCATCTAAAGTAAGCCGAAAATAGGAGCAGTGTTGGCATAGGGTCACATGAAGCACTTGTGATGATTTTTTTTTCAGATTTCTAAACTAAAATATTCTGCAATTGAAAGCCGACATTTTATTTTGGGAATTGCCCAATCAGAACCTCCAGCTTCTCCAGAGTTGTACTGCTTTTTTTTTTAAATCAAAATAGCTATCAAGATTTGTTGAATTTTCAAATTCTCCATAGCCGCATTTTTGGCAGAAGCCTCCTCAAGCTCCGGTGAAGGGGATCATTTACTGGAACCTAATATGAAAAGAAAGATGTTCATGGTTGTTTTAAAATTTAAATAGGAGTAGTTGTACTTTGTGCAGACAAACCTCTGCATGTGAAACGGGGAAGCGTTAGGCGAGAGCATCAGTTGAAGAAGTATTTTCACAGCTGAGTCCCTTTGATTAACTTAAGACGTCACCAGGAGGACAAGTGAGTACATTGAAGCATTTTTACCCGATGCATCTTTTAAGGTTAAAAACATGCAACTCCCCAAACAGCCAAGTAGCCCAGAATGACCATTTTCGTGGGTGTGATTTACATTTCTTTCTATGCATAGATTAAAGTGGGATTAAGGTATACATTTACGAGAGTCCCAAGCAACACGCGATTTGAGTTGCCTGTACAAGTAGGTAAGAGCACTGAAGGTTATATTTGGGATATTTATTCTGGTTGAAACTTTTCTGCAAAATGAAATGTCCCCGAAAGGACACTGTGAAAGAGTAGCAGTGAACTAATTTTTCTTTCTTCTCCTGCTAATTACACTTAGTTAGAATGAACTGTACTGACCTGACGCACTTTTCCTCATTATTTAGATAGGTTGTTCACCTTTAGTGTTTTGTTCAGCTTACAGTAGTCGTGCCAGCTGTTGGATTCTCCCACGTGCTCTCACGATGTCATCTCAGACTGCAGTGGGAGTACTTTAGCCTGTTAGAAAAGGGGTTTAGGAAGTGTTTATCCTAGTTGTATTGGACCAAATTCCTCCAGGAGCGGCCACAATGGCTACCTGTGATATTCATTCAATACATTAACTTTCTGTGTGACAGTCCTGGGCGAGCCAAGAGTATAAAGATATTTGAGCATCAGGTGTAGGACCTACCTGCATGAGGTACCTGGTACCTCTCTGGACAAAGCTGTAGAACAAATGTCAAATGAAGCTTCCTCCTCCTGATCCAAGGAACTGCCCACCCCTGTGGTCCCATTCTCACTGCTGGGCTTCTGTCTCCCAGTCTGATGGCTGGCCCTGAGGACATGTCCTGGTGGTAGTGCGTGATCCTGGATGCAGGACAGCATGGAGTGAGCCATGGACAGGGGATCTGCCCCGAGCATGGGGAGTACCTGAGGGCCACGGCTCCTCTGCAGGAGCTTTGGCATCTATCTGCTGATCTGACACTTTGGGACCACTGCACAGTTCATGCTGCTTCTCTGACTAGGAGGGCAAGTATGTGCTTGGCAGAGACGCTGCTTGACTGTATCATATAAAATGAGTGTAGTGGCAAGAGAGACAGGAACTGGGAGTGTGAGTGCTGGATGGAAATTCTGTGATGGAGCTGATGATGGGAGCAGCAGAGGTGGCTTCTGGTGTTCGAGTTGGTGCTCAGCTGCCTGGGCTGCTGGGCTTAGTGAGCTCCATTACAGGGGGTTGTTGCCTTCACATTTGCTAGTATTTGCGTTGACCTTGGGATGGAAGTAGAAAATTACATATTGCTTTAGCCTACATGTAGGCATACAGCAGTGGCTTTGTATCTAAGCACCTGGTAGTCCTTTGTGTGATGTTGGTGGGAGTGACCGATGCAGAAAGTCAGTGTTCTGTCCCTGAAATGGAGACACTGACCAATGAACTGTGCTTTTCATGCACACCTGCTCTCTTGTTTTGCCATTTTATGAATACCATGGACCACTTTTTTCTCCCACACCACTGTTAATGCTATCGTTCATGTTTGTAAATATTTCTCAGTGGCACTGCTGAAGTTTCACCATTAACAAGGTATGATGGAAGGGTGGATTGCTAGATCTTCTGCAGCACAATGTTGTCAGAGCTCAGTGAAAGAGGGAACTTATCCATGGTGATCTCATCAGCTCCATGCTGTAACGTAGCCAGGAAGCACCAGGTAACTCTCAGCAGCAAATGAGATGCCAGCTGTCCCATGCTGAGGACATACTCCAGCTGCATGCTCCCTGCTTCTTGAGCTCCCTCCTAGAAAAGAGGCTGGTAAATTCCTCCCAGGGATGTTGTTAGCATGCTTTCAGAACTGTACATCTTGGTGCACTTCAGAAATACTAATCGAGCTCCCAAATGTTTGATACTGTACCTGCTTTATCAAGATTTGGGGAGGTGACAGCACAGTCAAGAAGTTCAGAACCTCAGAGAACCACTTCCCTGCCATCAGTGTACTATTCCTATATGGACATCGGGGTGAACTGCTTTGACAAAACCAGGCACGTCCTGAACTAGCATGTGACTGATGTGCGAGCAGCAAGCAGTCTGAGGACCCTGGCTCTGTGAGATTTCTTTCTTCTTGAGGCAGGATGTGCAATGCTGCCCACGGAGCAAATGCCTGTTGTTGAAAGTGGCAGGGTGTGGTGGGTTGGGCAGGTGGTTCCTTTCAGCTTTATAAAATGAACCAATTCATTAGGTAAATGTTTGTGGTGCAGTGGGCAGGGCAGCAAGGGGACATTTCACCTGCGAGCTAACAAAGCCAAGTGGGCAGGGAAAGCTGCTAGACAAAGGCATATTGGGTTTCCATTTAATCAAGACAATCTGAACTGAGACAAAATTCAAGGTGCTGTGCTCCTTATCTGCTCTGGAGACAGCTGGAATGTCTCTTTTTTGCTTGTCTGGTTTTTAACCAGTGATGGACTTGGTATATCATCCCTGTACCAGCTCTCCTGCATGGTGGGATTCACACTCCGTGTGAGAACTTGTCGCCAGCCCTCGAGGTGATCAAACTCTGACGTGTTTTGAAGCTCTCTGTGTAGGCAAGGCAAGCTGTATATTAGCACAAATTAGGACAGACGGTGGTAGATTCTGCATCCCTCAAAGTCTTCAAATCAAGACTGGGACTGTTCCCAAGAGACGTATTTTAATTAAACACAATTTTAGTTAAACGGGAATGTCAGACTGAAGAAGGTTTGTGCTGGAGAGGAAGCTAGACTAGATGATGTAATTGTTCTTCCTGTCCTTATTATAAAAACAGATGTTTACTGGTCAAGGGGAGGTATTTAAATAAAGCTGTCTCTGGATAACAGACTTCAAATACGTTAGTTTAGCATATTCATGAAATCATTCTCATTTTAACCTGTTTTGGGTGACCTAAGAAAAGTCACTTACAGAAAATCAACTTTATGGATGCAGTAAATAGTGCAATACATCTGTCACGGCCACAATGGCAGCTGCGTTGGTGCCAGCTATGACAGGCTTTTCCAAGGAATGAACAATTCAGACTGCATTGTGTGAAACTGTCACTTGGTTCTGGCTTTCTCCCATAGCTATGTGTGCAGGACTGCCCCACGTGTGCCCATGGTGGCTGGGGAGAGGAGCTGCTTTGGGGCTGCAGTGGTGGCTCTGAAGCCAGGCAGGCAGAGAAATGGTCCCCAACTTTGGATTGAATCTGCAGATCTTCTGTTTTCATACAGAAAAGGGTTTGCAGCTCTCCTCTGGGTGGAGGAGCGGGGCTGAAAGTCCTGTGTTCCATCTGAACTGCTGGAGAGGTTGGGGAGTCTCACCTTCACCCACATCAAAGCACTCAGCGGAGTGTCTGCAGGAATGGCAAACAGCAGCCACACTGCGGAGACAGGGAAGGGGGGACTTGGTGGGGTTTACTCCTTTCTTACATAAAGGTTAGCGAGAACATCACGTGTTTTGCTGATGGGGACTCAAGCTAATAGCTCATTAATGTTTGCGATACATTTCTGCCACACTGAGTGAAAATGCAAAGTATTATTACAGCATTCACTTGTGCGTTTAGAATAAACATTGTTTCTGTTGTTTTGAAATGAGGAAACTACAATTTCCAGATCAGCTTACCCCCTGTGCATGCATAAAGTTAACAATGAAGCCCTTCATGCTGATTTTTCAGGTACTGGTGTGTTCTTTTCAGACCATAAATTTCACTTCCACAGTGCCTCGGGAAACTTTCCCTCTCTCCCCGTTTCTCAGGAGCCAGGGCAAGGGAAGGGCAGCTTTGAGTCTTCATATTCTGAGTGATAAAGTACAAGCCAATTTCATGGTAATCTCTCCACATCTTGAAGGAATGGCCTAGTTGGCTGGGAGAGAGCTCCTCCTTTGGCAGTCTAGAAGGGTCTTTGCTAGCATCTGTCTCACCTGTGCATGAGATAGCTTAGTGTGGGGTTCTGTCTTCTTGGAAATGACTCTTCCTGCTGTGGCTGTATCAATCTTCGAAAGTGCTAATTCTCATCAGAGAACCATGTACTTACAATCTTGAAAATCAGGATACGGATTTCCTTAAATTCCTCAGGATTTTAAAGCGATGCATGCCAGAAAGGCAGACCACCACCACCACCATCTCAAGAACTGTGCCGGAGCACGTGTGTTGGGTCACAGCCCAGGTGACAGGTAAGAGCTGCATTTTGACGTTCACTATGCACCGGCAGTGCAGATTTTGCCAGCAACCTTAATTGGGAAGTAGCTGCTCAGAATCAAAGGAAAAGATGTGGATGTTGTGCCCAATATACCCTTCTTTCCTAGACTTCTTAGGAATATAATACAAGGAAAGTGCCCCTGAATCCTTTTGGGGAGGCTGTAATAAGGGCATGAGAAATTTCCATGTTCTCTCCTTTGACCTTCGTTATGGAATATCCTTCATTGTTCATCCTAGTGTTTTTCTTCTCCCTGGATTTCAGAGAAAGTGTGTACCAAAGCTGATCTGAAGGGTCTAGAATGACTCAGAAATAGGGAGAGGTTCAGTCTAAACCACCAACTTTCACCTCTCCCTTTAGAAGTGTTCAGCAAGCCCTTGATCATTGCAGGGAATCAAACTCACATGCTGACTGAATCTCAATTCTGCATTAAGGTCACACAGTCATTCTTTTAGACTCTTTTGTAGTCATAAAATGTTCTTTAAAAATGCAGGAAGAAATGTTCCATCTTTACCTTGATGGCATTGCCTTTTCGTGCTGCAGCAGAGATCAACAGCCCTCCCTCCAGTTTACTCTGACTTTCTTCCAGCACCATAGCTTGGGTCAACAGTAATGGGGACAGGTCCAGGAATAATCTGTCTCATTGAATTGCGGATGTAAGAGAGACTCAAAAGCATTCAAGTAAATTGTCATCTGCGCTGATAGTCAGATCACCTAAGAATCAGAAGTTTCTGTACATGTTAAACTATTATTTCACCTGTTCCTTATCTGCCATTTCTGATGCCGTTTATTTTTTCTTTCACTAGAAGTGGTTGCAAAGAGAAACATCGATGAGAAGTGGGTGAATTAAGATCTTTGCTGTTGAACTTCCATTTGACAGTGGGACATTGTCCCCATTAATTATAAGGGGGGAAAGGAGGAGGATAAATCTGTGACATCGTAATGTGTCTCTCAGATAAAATGATATTATCAGCTTTTTAACGCACTTTTGAAATGCTCAAGAAATGATCTCAAAATAGTGGCAACCACATGAATACATTGATAGCGCCTTGCTGTGTGATGCTATAGTATTTAATTTTAATTAGAAGGAGATTTTAAGTTGTACATATTGGCACCATGTTTGTGCACCATACTTATGTTATTTACCATAAATATGGCTCACCTAACAGGAATTGATCCAAAGTCCTATAGTAGGTGTTACTGACCTTGAAACAGAAGAAGGAGGAGGGAGAAATGCCAAAGGTGTGTCAGCATTCTAACAAAATAAGGCAAAAATGACCCCTTATAGTATAATCACTGTCATATATGGACCATGATTTATTGACGCATGAAAAAGTACAAATTCACTAAAAGATAGACGAACTTCTCAGCTTCTCTCAATCAACATTCTTTGATTGACTTCAAGCCTAGAGGCTGGTCAGGTGTCTTCAGAAGGCTCAGCCTAAGTAGTATGGGTCCTTAGTCTTTATTTAAAAATGTGCAGTTCTTACTAGTTGAGTACACCCAACGCACACAAGAAAATAGGTGTTTTGGCCCCAAATGAGTCTGATCTAGTTCTGGTTCAGTCTGGTTCTGGTGATGCCATGTCATAGACTTCAAAGTGAAGTGAGACATCTCAGCAGACATTACAGAGCAGTCAGCAACCAGCCTGAATTTCTCCTTGACTTGATGGAGTTTGGACTTTATTGTTCAGTTTCCAGTGTACTACATTTTGATTTTCTGTAAACAACTTCTACCTGCAGTACATGTTTTTCTACTGCATCAGACCTCACTTAGCTCTGAGCTCACCTCCCTGCCGCATTTCTAATCTGTTCCAGTCCTTTTGTTCTTTCTCCTCACGTGGAAATCTTCCCCAGCCCATGTTGTTAGCATCTGTCCCTGGAGCCTGTCTTCTTCAGCTCTGTTTGCTCTGAGGCTGAAGGGGAGTTGGCATGACTAGGATATGCCATAGATTTACCAAGTGGGACATAACCTCCTAAGCACGACTTCCCTCCTGGCTGCACATCATGGCATGGTCCTTGCTTTTAGCCACTCCATGAGTGGTCCGTAGCACCTTTGTGGCCACTGCAGGTCTGAAGAGAGCTTGTTTGGCAGCCATGGGAGCCACACGGCTTCACTGCCAGCACACGTGCCCGCCTTCCCACTGCTCCAGCTGGGGATGCGGTCAGGCTGCCGGCGCATGAGATCACATCCAGCACGGCTACTCCCTGGAAGCCAAAGTGTTGCTTAGTAACCCACTCATGGAAGTACCAGAAGCATTTTTCAATCTGTCACGTCGGTGAAAAACACTGGCTTCTTGATTTAGAGGCATTCTGCTGTGTGTAGCAGGGCTGTGCTCCATTACCTTGCATCCAGTGCTATCTGCAAAGAGGGAACGAACCTCCCTGTCTTGGAGGGGCTGGGAGGAAAAAGTCACAGAAGGGATTTGCCCAGCATTGCGTGTGAAGCCTTTAGTCAGTTCTCCTGACATCCAGACCTTGTCTTAACTCCCTTCCTGTGGGAGATATTCCCTCCTTATGGAAGTGCACTCCAGGGTCCTATAGCAATTGGCCAAACAGGACCCTGCAGCACCTTCATCTATTATGAGACATTACTGCAATAAAACATGGTGTGTCATACAGAAACTGGATGAGGTATTGCAATATTTATGTTGTAAGCCTCAGTGTCACGGACAATTGCTACAGAATAATGTATGTCTTTTTTTAATGCGGTGGAGTCATAGCAGCTTCACAACAGCACACAGAGCACAGACCATCTGGGATTACATGGTTTCCTCAGTTATTTTCAAATTATTGTGTTATCGAGAATTAAATGAAAAACATCCTCTCATTTAAAAATAGGCTGTTAAGGGCTTTTAGGTTACTTCCCTTCTTTTAAGATTAATTCAATTTGGGGGCAAAACATCCCAGAACTATGTTCTGACATGAAAGACTTGCTCCTTTATCTGGTTCTGGCTTATCCTTAAGAATGGCTTCAAGAAAGAACTGGAGGGCTTTTTTTTTTTTTTTTTTTTTTTTTTTTTTTTTTTTTGTGATACCTTATTGATTTTTGCTATCAAATCTCCTCAGGAAAAAGGTATTTATAGAATGTCTAGCTTTGAGCTCTGGTGTCCAGCTGGGCTCTTCCCATCCTGCTTCTTGTCACAGTGAGTGGAGTCATGGTCTGTATCAGGACACTGTATGACCCATTTCTATCTGTGCTCCTGAAAGCCCTCTGCAAAAACTGAAGGTGTTTTAGGAAGATCATTGGAGATCCAAAGTGACCTGAAGATGAGGTTGTCTGACAAGTGTTCCTGAGAGGCTCTTTCAGTCTTCAGGGATTCTCTTACCCATGACCACGGCACAACTGGGGTATGCCATAGATTTACCAAGTGGGACGTGACTCTTATCCATTCTCAGTACTGTGGTGATGAAATCATCAAGGTTTGTTTCCTGTGCGAATCCCTTTCAGCAAAGGGTCAGTGAAACGCGCAACAGCCATGGTCTAAAACTTAATGCAGAGTGAAGATGAAAAAACGTCCTGCAACATGAGAATCCCAATTTGATTTCTGAAGAACTTCTGAGAAAGTAAGTACATTCCTATTGTCCTTACTAGTCTAATAATTAAGTTTGGCTATGGGATACAATCTCTTTCTATTTTAGTTTACATGTAATTTAAGAAATAAATACGCAAAGTGGTCAAGAAATATTCCTGATGGCTGGTGTCTCACCAGTGTGAGAGCGATTGAATACCCTGGGGGTCCTTGCACAGAAATGTCTGTCTCACACAGATGTTCAGAAAGAACTGGCTTCTCTGGGCAGCAGAGAGTGATTTTAGCAGGGGAGTGAAAGGCTGTGGAAGGAGGCCTGATTTACATTTTAATTCTTAGAGCTGGTGGTGCCAGCTCAGGATTGATGGAAATCTTGCCCTCATGATGCTATGCTCTGTGGAAGGACGATTCAGAGAAGCACTAAGTGTACAATGCATTGTTTGTTTGAGAAGTAGCAGGGTATCTATTTCCAGTCTTCTAATACCTTGACCTTGGAGTTTGTTCGAAATTAAATAGTCTTGTCTAACCAGCTAGCCATTGAAGCAAAAGAGCTGTTGTTATAAAGAGAGTGGGCAAGGGAAGAGCAGACAGACCGGGTAACTTCTAGGCAATATTGAGAGAGCACAATGATTCCCTGCAGGCACAGCACCTCTTTCTTCTGCACGGTCTGCAAGATAAAATGATTTAAGCTGAGACACGTTTTAGAGCACCTGAGTTAGTTGACTGCAAAGCAGGAGCTGTTCTATTAATGTCCATTCCTGCTGTTCAGCTTTTGAGGTTTTTATCTGTTGTTAGTACACTCGAAGCCTTCTTTTAAATATTGGAAATGCTCTAGGTTATCTCTGTCTCACCTAACTGGGATCGGCTTTCCCTTGTGGAAAGAGCAAGGTGGGGGCTGGAACCTGCTCTGCCTCCTGGCTGTACATACCCCTACCCATACATGACATAAATGACACAAGTGTACATTGAGTGACTGCATCATAGTGACTTTTGTAACGCGTTGACTGTGGTGTCAAGATAAGATGGCTGGAGAAAACTAGGAATACTTCACTTGATATGAATAGAAAATCAGTTAGTGAAAAGGCAGTACAGCTGAGGAAGTTTTCTAACTCTGAGCCGCCATCATGTCTTCTCAATATGCCATCTCTATGTCCCCTGAATAGATCTTTGTCCTTTTTGCTGCATAAAAGAAACTGACTTTGGTGTCCTTGCTCCAAGCTGGAGTCACCAGTGTTCAGTCTTTTTGTAATGTGCTGATGAATTGAGAAGCCAGCCTTGACAAGGGCTTGCCAACTTCCACAGCTTCCCACCAGAATAATCTAATACCAGTCAGCAAATAGATGGGAGGGGTTCTGGGATGCTGCTGACTGAAGTGTGCCATTGAAGTATCAGTCTTCAGGGCGATAGTGACAAGGAGATTTTATATCAGTGCTTGTGAGAAAAATCTGGCAGTCTCAGATGAAGCTGGTTGTCCTGTTTGTCACACAGTAAGCACAGATGCAAGCCAGAACGACTGAGTGAGAAAATAAGGCTTTCTGTCTGACAAATACTCCAGATATCACTCTTGCTTCTGAGAAAAAAAGCCTTCTGTGACTGATGCTGGGGTGGCAAGGAGGTGGGCTTGTAGGGCTTCAGAGACACGTCACCGTAGCACATTTGTCGCGATGTCTTCAATCATGTAAATGTACAAGAATAGGATAAAAATGCTTGTCATTTCGTTCAGATTGCTTTTCGGCTAAGTATGCTACCTCCAGGTCACCTGTTGCTACCCCACTGAGGCCTCATTGGGGTTTAAGCTATGCTACTTGGTATTCATTTTTGGTGGCCACAGGCTAAGGTTACAGGTTTAGGAACCAGTACATAATCATAAGGACAGCTTCTTGTGTTATTTTTCTCTTTCCCTCCTTTGTAAAGTGTGAACCTTTCTTTTGAAATCTGAAGTGACTGTATTGTTACAATGTGTGTATGTAGAGATTTGTTTTGATATGGCTTGTGTGGAGGACCTTTGCTCCTTTTATCTCACACTCCATTTTCTTAAGTGCTTGATAGCTTTGCAAGCCTTTTGTGGGGGAGGAGAGGTGGTGGGGTGGGCTCTTACTCTTCAGATTCGATGCTTTTTGAGGAAGATTTGCACAGCTTTGCACAGAATGACTGAGAATGCAGGGTGCTCTCGATTGTTCTTAAGCTGTCCTGATCTGATTTCTTCCAGCAGAAACAGATCCATTTTGAAACCCTCAGAAAAATACATAACTCAATGCTGTAACCAAGGAGGTCCATCACTTTGTCATGCACAAAGACGTGCATGGTGTTTCTCCCCGGCCTGAAAGTGTGCATCTGAGCACAGAGTGAGTCCCACCCTTCACTCATTCAACTGATGATGCTCTGTGGCTAATGATGTTGCACCTGCCAAGGATCAGCCCTTCTGTGTTTTGGCAGTTAGGAAACCCATGAGGGAAATCCTATGGGTGTTGGAGAGGAGAGGGCAACATGTGTGGGAACCTCTCAGCTTTGCAGGATTTCTTTGGTATTCACACACATTTGCAAGAATGTACTCCAAGCATCTTGTACTGTTATTAGTAACTTGTACTGTAGTTTGTTAGCCGTGTTGACTACCTACATAACTAATATTCTGTTGAAATTTAGAAAAAGTGTAAACGATTGCAGAAAACAGGAGTTTAGAACTTGTATGTACTTTTTTTTTTTTTTTTATATTAAAGCACTTCAATTAAAAGTTCAAGGAAAAACATTCCCGTATCCTTTGCTGCATGTTCAAACAGATGTGTGAAAGAGAAGGGAGAGCGCTCTTTCTGAGATCCTCCCTTCTTGCTTTGGTGCAAATGAGGTGGTCAAACTCTGTAGAGGGGGCTCTGCATGTTGAAGCTTATTCAGCAAAGCAGATGTCTGCCACCTAGTCCGGTATCTGTTATGGACTAATGCAGTGCCTGAGGGTGAGGGCCAGGCTGGGCAAGCCCCAAGTGTCAGAGGGAATGCCGAGCCATTGCTAAGCGGTGATTCATCGAGTGAGGAGCTACAAAAGGGCTGGTGACTGGGGGGAGTTAATGAATGAGTCCACTGTGAAGTATGTTGATGTAAAAGGAGGAAAAGCGTTCTCTTTCCTGAGTTGCTTCAGGAGTACCGGGGAGCTGTGGGTCAGGGCACTGGAAGAGTGGCATCAGAGAATGGCTGTGCACAACTCACCGCATCCCAGAAACTGTTTGTCTTTCTCCCTTATGAAATGTGTGTGTCCAAATAGTCATCTGGATCACATCGCTGTGGGATCAGAGTGCACAAACAGATCTCTACAGCGGCTTGTGATGTGGTGATCTCAGCCCAGTTCTTAGTAGCCAGATGCCCGTAATACGAAAACAACCATCAAAACTGTCTCTTTTGCTGGCACTGTTTAATCAAAGGAACAATGGAGGAGAATGGCAGTCCTATTCCTACAAAGAGCCCTTCAATGTCAAATTTGCCATACAGTAGAGTAGCATTCACCTCTGTGGCACAGACCACAGCCACTCCACAGAGGAACAAAAGCTCTCAGACAGCACGCAATTAATCCAGCATCTATTAAAGCAAGCTCGGGTAATTCTGAAGGAACGCAACAGATTTCTGCTTTACATTATTCTAAGCACTATTTTTTAACTCTACGCGGTACACGCAGCTCAAAGTAAGAAACAGGAGCCCCTGCTTCTGGCAGCTGTTTTCTTCTGAGTCGCTGTTTTACCTCCCTGGCATCTCATAATCCCAAGACAAAACCCAAGTAAAGCACAGCAAAGGAAGAACGTTAAAATGCTGATGACTTTCTTGCTGCCCACAGCCATGAGCAGGTGCCCAGTGCAGAGCAAACAATTAGTTCCATGGCCAAGGGCACTAATGAAAGCTGGTTTCCTATGGATTTATGACAACACGTTGCCTTGGTGCCAGAGACTTGAGGAGTTAGACTTCGTTAATATCTTGAATCCAGATGAGGATTTTATCAGCAATTGGCTCTGGAATGGCTTGATGAACTCTGAAGCAGTGATACGTATAGAAAAAAAGCCGTATTGCACGTGAGAGACTGAATTTAGTGGAATTTCAAAGATAGCGTAGAAAAACTGATCGAAGCAAATGTGTCTTGTCTGCTAAGTCCTAAAAATGGGATTAGTGCTGTTTGTATTTCTGTGCTGTCTGTCCACACTTAAAACTTTTTCCAGTGTAACTATTTTGAATAGCAGTGTAATTAATTGCCACTATAATGATATTTCCAATAAAAGGCATGGGGTAGTTGCAGCAGTGAAGTATAAAGGTGTAAATAAACAGTACGCTTTCACAAATGAGGAAAATGTCCCAGATAGGTTTTCTATTAAAGCTGTTTAGAAATGATTTGGAAAAAGAGGATGAAGAGTGGGGTGAGAAGTTTACTGAGAATGAAATACTGTTCTGGGCTGTCAAAACAGGAGTTGGTTGTGAAGGGCTGCAGAAGTTTTTCATGCTCATGAATGACTGGGTTGTAAAATGGCAGATGAAATCTACTGTTGATAAATGCACAGTAATGCTTCTGGGGAAAAAAACCCACCCTAATTATACATGTGTAACGAGGGGCTCCAGATCAGCCATCACTGCGCAGGAAAATGATCTCAGCAGCATCGCTAATTCTGAGAAAATGACAGGTCAAGTCTGAGCAGGTGTCAAAAAAGCAAGTAATGGGGGGGTGCTGGTTTTAAACTGAGAATGGTTATAAACTGAGACAGGGGAGGTTTAGGTTACATATTAGGAAGAAGTTTCTCACACAGAGGGTGGTGATGCACTGGAACAGGTTGCCCAAGGAGGCTGTGGATGCCCCATCCCTGGAGGCATTCAAGGCCAGGCTGGATGTGGCTCTGGGCAGCCTGGTCTGGTGGTTGGCGACCCTGCACATAGCAGGGGGGTTGAAACTAGATGGTCACTGTGGTCCTTTTCAACCCAGGCCATTCTATGATTCTATGATTCTAAAATATTAGGAATTACTGGGAGGGGAGAAAGAAAAGGAGAAAACAGAAAATGTCGTTAGATCGCCAGCATAAATATAGGGTATGGTCCTGGTCTAGGAAGTGCCTGCAGCATTGGTTCCTCCTCCCTGGCCCTACCCTCCCATCCACACAGCCCAGCACATACGTATCCAAAAAGCCTTTAGGAGAGCTGAGAGGCACAGGGGACCAGCAAGAAACCTTGGAGCTATGGGGCAGTTTCCATATGAGGAGAGAATATGCAGCGGGACTCCTGGCAGGCCATGAGATGGCAAAGCAGGAGAGCCACGTCTGCGGGTTTGCCGGGAGCCAACCACCACAACCAGCTGCACAGCTGAGCCCAGGAGCACCAGGCTGAGTGCACACAACCCAGCAATGAGGTACGTGCTCTAAATCACCTTCCTTTGCATGTTTCTTTTTTCTTTTTTTTTTTTTTTTTGCCTCCAAGAACCTTTCAGAGGTTACCAGTTAGGGAAAGTGAATCCCAGTGACGTGTGGTGTTACTCTGGTTCTCACCTCTTCTATCGACAGAGCTGTTTCCATCCCTGGATATCTTTCCTACCTCTTCAGTTTGTGCCCATACCGGGGGAGGAAGATCTTTGCAACACTTTCACTGTACTTGATCAAGTGATGCTGTGACTGCTTATTTAATATGGCAAAGCTGATAAAGAATTATCAAATGGCTTGCAGTTGAAGCTTTCAGCATTAGTCTGGCACCAAAACTGTGCAAAACGATAGGGTCAAACTCAGCAAACCACAGCTAAATTCAGGGGGTGGAAACCACATAAGCCAAGGGCAAAACTCACATCCCGCTGTGTGGGACTGGGTTTATTGCTACGTGTAGGAGTTTCCCAGGAAGTTATGAGGCTGATGGCAAAGACTGAAGCAGACCTTTCACAACAGTAAAAATTGATTTAATGGCTTTATATTTTGTGCTCCCAAAAGGCCCTAGCGTGACTATGTGTTTTGATAGTGCAATAGCTCGCAGCTTTGCCATCTCTGCTTCGGTAATTTCTTTGTGCACTCACCTTATTCCTGGGAAACAAGAATCCTCAGGAAGGGAAGCAGCCTCCTCCCCAGGGCTGCCTGCCTGGTGCTGAGCAGCCGAAAGCCCTGTCAGTCTCGCCGAGGAGCTACAGAGAGCAGAAGTACCTCCCCGGCAGCCTGACCTTGGCAAGGAGACCGGGGACTCGACATTTGCGACAGGCAGCAGCTCCCTTTAATAAATATTTCACGGCAGAGAGCCGCAGACTTGGGGAGAAAATGGAGGGCAGGGTTCAGCCAGTGACGCAAGGTGATGTGACCGGACCTTGTCTAGCGGGGCTGGAGGCCACCTAATTGGCATTCCTGCGCCATGCTTGTGGAGAGCATTCTCAAGTCCTCTGGGAACACAAAAATAATTAAAAGGCCCCTCAGCACACAGTGTTGCTAATGGGCTATTGCCTGCCATGTGATGTTTTTGTGCTCAATTAGAGCCGAGCAACATAGACTGCTAAAAATTCACGTCTCCCTCTGAGAGACACCTGGGTGGACCAGATCTCCTCTTCGGATGCACAATGGCCCTCCTCGCACATCAGTGCCCTGCGGCGTTCACGATAAGGAGCTGAAAGAAGAAGCGACAGCGAAGCTTCGTGCGGCAAAGTACACACTGCTTTGTTTGCTGCTCGGCAGCGTGAGCTCCAGCACGGGCAGCCTGAGCGTTCGGCTCAGAGCAGCCATCCCGGCATGCCCTCGGCACCGCCGCGGTGACCTTGGGCTGCAGAATGACTGTGCATATGGCGTGAAGCTGAGGCCCTGGACCTCTTCCAGGCGAGCGCTCGCTCGCGCACAGCATGTCTGTGCGGCTGCTGGCTGCTCCCGGCGCAGTGCATGCTCAGCCGGCGCCAGCTGCGGCTGCCTGGCACTGAGCCTCCACAGACCCCCTCCCTCACCCCCAGCCTTGTGCTCCGCACAGACCCTTTATGAGGTGATGCCAAGAGACCTATCAACACCTTCCATGCTTTATCAAGAGAGATCCGGCCACCTAAAGACAGTTTCTCTCTGCAATATCAGCTGTGCTTTGTGCCTAGGCCCTCTCCTGTTTAACAGCTCTCCTGTGCCAGCTCGGTGCCCGGTGCCTGCTCCCCACAGCCCTGATGCATTCTGCAAGCCATCCGTGGTGCGTCATTTGGGCCCAAACAATTCATCTCTGAGGTACACTTGGTTGAGTATTCATGGGCTAAACTTTAGGTAATTAGCATTGTTAATGTTCTCTGTGCGATATTACAGCTGTGGGCCTCATTAAAACATCCTCTTGGGAGAAGCCAGGCAAAGAGTCAGGTGTCAGCCGTGCTCTGCGTGGAAAAGCCCGCCTGCTATTCGGGAGCGTTGTTTGTTCAAACACAGGACAGGAGGGCCCCGGGTCACCTTCCTGCAGCACCGCCATGAACAAAGCCGATTGTCCCACCCTGCCTCCATTCTCTATGCAAGGAGTGGGTGAGGTGAGCACATGGCAGCCGTTACTACTCCGGGCAGTGCCCCCACGAGGGGCCTGGAGGAGTCTGCATAACTCAGGCAGTGAGAGCTTCAAGGATGGGCTCTGCATTCGCTCTTTTTGTGACCTTTCTGAGTCCTTTTCCCCAGGCCGGCAGCAGCTGGTCGGGCAATTATTTATGAATGAGAGCGGAGCTTTTCCAGCTGAAGGTGGTTGCTGTGGGCAGATGCCAGAGCAACACATGGGCACATCCCAGCTGTTTGCAGGCTCCGAGCTCTGTCAGAGATGTATGTTAACAGATACAGACACACGTGTGATTGTCATCTTGCCATCCTCTGAAACCAATGGCTTCAGCTTTTGGGTAAGTTTTTCCAGCAACTGTTATTTTTCTGCTATTTCTTGGGGTGTTCTGGGAGGCTGCTTAGATGGCTGACATCTCTTCCTCCCTTTTCACATTAGCTAGTTAAATGTCCTCCCTTTCCACAGATCTTTTTGCTGGTGGGAGCAGTAGGTAGGTGGTTGGAAGAGCAAAGGGATGGAGAGATCCAGTGTAGGTACCGGGTTCCTGGTGTGAAGCTGAGGGGCTGGCTGGGAATGAGGAGTGGTAATGGGTGAGTGGAAGGAAGCCAAACACAATGGAAAGTGGGAAAGAAGAGAATGCAGGATGGGGATGAAAGATTACCTGACTGCAGGGAGATGATTTATATAGTGGGATGCTGATTTGTATTATGCAAATAACAAGCACCCACTGTGCAATGTTTCCTTGGTTTTGTTGTGGTGGTAGAAGAGGGTTGGCTGCCTCCCATGCTGCTGCTACTGCCAGTGCTGAAGAAAACAGTGTCCTTTCCAGAGCTGTGCTGACAGCATCGGCTGTCAGCACCCAAACTCAGATGCAAACAGAACCACCTTCCTGTGTCTGTGGAGTTAAAAAAGAAAATTAGGAAGAAAGTAGGCTTTGTCTGGTGAAGGACTGGAGTCAAAAGACAGGCCTTCTAACATGTCACTTTCAGGCTGCTGTAGCAAGGCAGAGTAAAATGGAAGGTCCCTATCTCTGGAATCAAAATGGTGATGGTTAATGACCATCTGTCTGTCTTAACAGTGTTGTTTAATAACTTCTCTTTCACTTCCTGTCTGTTTTAGCCCAGCTTCCTAAGGGAAGAAGAGCAAGTGCAGCCATGAAATCATCTGCTTCCTACTAATGTTTTCTAAACTCCTTGGTCCTTTTGGCCAAGTACAGTGAAACCATACGGTTGTTAAATTCTTATAATTTTTATGAAAACACATGACGAGCAGAGCGGGGAGATAGAATAAGAAATGTCTCGTTAGTCCCTTCTGAATGAAAGGACACAGCATGACATTATACCATACTAAGCACTAGGGAATGAGAAAGATTACGATTCCCCCATCTCAATGGAAATTTGCAATCAGAGCCTGCGACTTAAAGGTACTGGAGAATCCCAGTAAGCAATAGAAAGCCACAGAAAAAAATGCTCCATTTCATCTGCTGTTCGTGGCACATCATCTCTCATGCTATGGTTGAAGGATAAAAATGTCTTCTGGAAATTTCACGGAGGACAGCGTGAGGCCAAGAGCACAGGAGGGTAAGTGTAATTACCTTGGTCAGCTCCTCTGGTAAGCGCTCAGCTGATTCAGATTGGAGTACCTCCATTAAATCTGCAGTTTTACACCTGCCAAGAATCTGAGCCATCAAATTTGTGCTCAGAAAAATGTTTATCTCTTCTTTCACTTTTTTTTTTTTCTTCAGTCCCCAGAGAGGGCAGGAAGCTGACCGGAGAATTATTTTCCTACTGAAGTGCTGCTAATAAAAGTGTAAGGCATTGGTAGCATTACCTGTAGCACCAGGCCATCCCTTGTGCTTTTTGGAACTTTTTACTGCAGCTAAAACCAAGGATCATTTCTGTCATCCTGGACTTTCTCAGAGATGGGAGGAGTCTGGGCCAGAGGGAGCTCGGGTGGGTCCAGTTTTCTCTTGGTCCTCTCCAAATATCCACAGCTTGTCCATTCCAGAGGTGGTCTGTGCCATGCCAGGACCTCTGTATACGTGCAGCAGAAACCAAGGACAGAAGTAAGAGTGGGAATCACGTAAGGAAAACGATTTTGTTTCAGGAGAAATCAGAGTAGGGTTCTATATGATGATAGAGGCTAGAACAGTGCAATATTAACAACATCTTCACTAATAACACTAACTTTGGAGAATTGCTGGGCACAGGGCTTTTATCCAATGTAACTAGCTCTCCTGTGTTTCCTTTGCTGTGAACTTATGCAGAAGAGTAGCAGAATAATAACTCTCCAGCAGATGTGCATTTCCACGTACAGGAGATCAGTGGTGGCACCAGCGAGGCGCGCAGATTCTGCCGGGTGCCTCCTGCAATGCTGAGCAGAGCCCACATCCAAATGATCCTGAAGGGAAGCGACCCTTCTGCAGGGGCAGCGCAGTGACCTGATCAAGGGAGGCTTTGTAGCTCACTGCTTGCTGGTTGTGCCCCCGTCCTCCAGTTACCTGCCCAACGGACTTGTGTGCTCATCCCTATCCCGATGCTGCAGTGCACGTGTGAGTTTCTGTGTGCATCCGTGTATCTGTTTCAAGGCTGCTATGTTCATCTGATGATACATATTTAAATACTGTAAATAATTGACATGCAATGAGGAAATGTGCTTTATCAAATGAAGTGAGACCAGGCTAAGCCCTGCATCAATTCATATTCATATGCTGTGCATTTCCTCCCTGTTTAATCTGTGTTTTAAAGGAACCTGTCCCTACTGGGAATTCCACTGCCAGCCCTCCCCGGCCTCATTTTGCACGTAGTATGCCTTCAAAACTAATCCACCCTCAAAGCCAGAGGCTCATGTCAGCTTCATTTTGAGAGTGAGCATTTAATTTCTGCTATCTCTGTCCCTTCAAAAACCCAACATTTAAGCTAATAACAAGGAAAGAGCAAGGAGGGGGGTAGAGAAATAGCAACCTGCACTTTTCCCTCCCACCTTTAGGAGCTCATTCTCCCCTCAGCAGGCATGGTACTGGCAGCACGAAGTTTCGGATGGCAAAGCAGGGCCCTATGCTTGCCCAGTGATTCTGACTGCCAGGGCTGGCTGAGCAGCGCAGAGCTCCCCAAAACTCAAGCTTGCTTTTGTGTGCTCACCCCTTTCTTGTTCTGTGCCTCTGGATGTTGTGGCATTAGCTCTTTGTTTTCAGGAATGCACGGAGCGGCGCTTTTATTAATTGTGCGCTGCAGCCAGCGAGCAAATTAGCATGTGTGCACAAAGGTGCTTTCCTGGCCGCCCTATCCGTGCAGCTACAGCTAATTGGTGTGAACGCGGCCAGGGAGAAGCCATCAGGCAGGCAGTGCATTTAGCTCCGCTCTTTCTTCCCCTCTCACTCAGGAATTCAGCCACATTATTTCTGAATCGGAGTCCCCAGGCACCTTGTTTAATTTATGCTGCAACTTTCTTATCGTCCCTGGAAATGCAATCGGAAAGGAAAAATCCATGCAGCAGATCTTTCGGCGAGGGAAGCTGCCGATGGTGGTTACACAGCGAGCCAATGGGAGTGAGCAGCAGTGTGTGTCCCTGAACAAACAAGTTATCAGTAAAAAACGGCAGCTTTGATCAATTGGTGTTTTCAATTGCCTCCTTGTGAAGCTGTAGCCCAATACTTCAGGTTGGGCCTTTCAAATCTGTCTGGTGATTCTCGAAAAAGGGCTGCACAGAGCAACGTCTCCTCCCCTCCACCTCCTGGTTTCAGGCATTTCAGATTAGCCCAGCATCCCTGAGCTTATGCCTGGCGATCTGATTGTTTGTTCACCTCCTTCTGAGCCCAGGCGTTTGCCTTTGGCCTCTGTTGCTTTCCTGTGCTTTGTCTCATTTTCACTCATACGCAGAGCATGAGGAATCTGCATGTCCTCAGCATCTCAGAGGGGCTGGTGAGAGTGCAACTGGGGAATACACCCTGGGGAAAGCAGCTGGAGCAGGAGCTGAGCCCTTCGAGGCAGTGCTGTTTGCCAGGCTCTTTGCCTGGCTCTTTGCAGAGCTGCCATCCCCACTGACAGCTTCTGGAGCCTCTCAGGGAATGTCCCCCAGGGTCTGCCTTTGGGCCTCTGGCTCTGCAGCCCCAGTAGGAGGTGGATGGCATTAGCACAGCACCACTTTTATGGCCCAGCAGCATTCGGTGGCCTGTAGAGCTGTGGGTACGAGGATAAATTAGCATGCATGTCTCCATGTCTCTTAGGCCCACAGCATCCAGGTCTCATAACTCTTCCTTTCTCTGTGCTGTCCTGATGCCTCTATTGTTTCTCATCAGCTCTCATTATGTTGATTTAACATCTGCATTACCAGGGTAGAAATACCTCTTGTTCTTCCCCTGCTTCTTCAAGACAGAGTTATGCAGCTGCAGTGAGTCCTTCGGAGTGCATTAGTGGCAGTCCTGACCCACAGCCATCTCTTACTAATCTATTCATGATGACAGACCAAACTCTCCAGCCCTACAGACCATAATGAAAAGGTGTGGGAGAGAACAGGCTTGTATTGTCCTGTGACCTGGGGAAAGCACAGTTGTCATGCTCCCTGCAGAGGCACTGATGCAGCTGCATTTCAGGTATGTTGATGGCAATCAGGACAGCTGGTTTTGGTACTGCCAGAAGGGTGGTGGTTGCCTGTTTGGACCCCTGCAGATGTGTAGGACTTCCACAAGGGCAGAAAAGCCCCAGTAAGTACATGAGTCAGCTGCTCCATGCTGCCTTCTTGTGTGGAGCCAGGCGGAGAATACTGCCCAGGAGTAAGACTAGGACAAAGAAGGCACAGAATGGCTACAAGGCATGGTGCAAAAACAGCAGGTTTAGTTTCCTCCAAAATGGCACAAAAGTGACTATCCCACAGCCATACACTGTGGTAGAAGATTCCTTCAAAGCAAAGCTTTGGCTGTTTTGAAATGAGGTCTTATCTTGTTAGGAAACACTGTTCCCAGAGTTGCTAAGAAATACTGCTGGACTCCACAGCTCAGCACCTGGTTTAGATTCATTCAAGAAGCAACAAGGAGCTCACCTGAAATGGAGCCCGTGGCTTCCTTGGGAGGCAGCTCCAGACTGAGAAACCAGCTTTGCCCCCAGCACCTCAGCCCAGGGCCTTCTGCAGCCTGACTCCAACCGGGCTGCCTTGCTTGTAGGGCAGCCCCAGGCTCCCTGCAAACCCAGGACCTCTGTGAAACATTCATCACTCCTGGAGTGCCTGCAGCAGAGCCTGAGCAAAGCTTTGTGCCTTGTGAGATCTGAAGATTTATCGTGGTTTGAAGAGTTAATCATGTGACACTTCCCTTGTTTTCTTTGCACCTCCTGATCTTGGTTTGTGCCTCCTGTGTGCAGTGATGCTGCTTTGTGTTGGGTCTTGGAAGCTGCTGGAAACCCAGTGTAAGAGCGGGAAGCTGGCTGTTCCTGGCCTTTCTGCAGACAGGTACCACTGGGAATACTGCAAGCACAGAAGGTCATGTAGCTGCGGACTCTGCTCTCAGACAAGAGCCTTCATCCCTCCCTGCTGGGCTTCTGCCTGCCTGGGGAGGCAGAATACTGGGGACTTGGCATGGCCACAGAGCCAGGGGAGACTAAGGGCAAGCAGACCACGATGGGAGACTGCACGGGAGTGTGTCAGAGACAGGAGGAAAGGGGAAATGAAGAGGAAATCCCGTATTTAGCTCTCAGCTGCAGTTGAGTTGCTAGGAAAAAAAATCTTTACTCGCAGCAGTGGAAAGGTTAGTTCCCTTGAACCTCTCTCCCTCTCCATCCCAAAGCCTGTTTCAGAAATAATCAAAGTATTTAATTAATATTGTACTGGTTCAAATAAGTACAGTCATCTTCCAGGAGGATGTACACATCAGGCTATAATTAGGAGCCTCCTTGGTACCAAGCCATGTGAGGTGACAGTTCACTGTTCCCATTACATACTACATTTTTCTATATCGTTGCTCAGTCATGAGTGAATATGAACTGAATTAACCAGCCTCAGCAGAGAGGAAGGATTGGGTGAACCACGGTGGGGACTGGAGGAGCAGTGGATGATTTTTCTATTTGGGAATTTACTGAGACCCATCAACACCTGAGCTAAATGAATACTTCTTCAACAGATAATGAGCCATGCCTTCCTTGGCTGAACATCTTTCTCCTGCTGAGGTGGAGGGTGGTGCTTCTTCCAACCCACTGGAAGATCTCCCTTTCTCAAACGGAGCCTGATGGGTGAAGAAGAAATGGCACTTAGAAAATCCCAACTGTTCTTGAATGCCTTTTCCTCCTAGATCCTGAGTTAACTGCTCAGACATGATGGGCCACGTGAGGAAGCACAAGGACCGTGTCTCAGAGCAGAAGCGACTTTCTGCTGGTGGAGGACAGTTATTTGGGAGGCCGAGTCTCTGAGCATCGGCACCCTCCAACCACACTCACCATTTTCCAGCATCGGATCATGGCTGGGCAGTGGAAAGGCTGCAACTGAGAAACAAAGGCAGAAACAAGCCCTTACATGTCTTATATACCAAAAATTCCCTTCGCTTGACCCAGTAAAATGAGGCTTAATATGTATATTTCTGGCATTGTAGTCAAGACCAGCTTCACAGTTTTTTTTTCCCCTCAGGAAGACCACCACCACCATTACAGTGAAACCAGTTCAGGGGTTTATGTAGTTTTTCAGTGACCCTATTGTATTTTCTGGGAGTAATATTTCTGTTTTTTTTTTCCCCCCTTTCCTCCCCCCCTCATTCCAAGAAACTATTGATACACATGTAAAGATGTAATGTCTTTTATAAAAATGCTTGCTTATAAGAAGAAAAGCAGTCCAGGTCTTTGCCAATAGAATAAATAAAAGATAACATTTTCAGTGAGCAGATCAGATAATTGGATATACTTTCTAGTATCTTGTGAAATCTCCCTTAGAATGATGGAGATACGTTTGAAAAATATTGAAATTCCCACCCTCACATGGAAAAAATCATTTGCCGCGTGGTTCTTGGGAGCCTCTAAAAGATTCCTTGTAGAAGTATGCGATCTTTGCCACGTCCCTGCAGGCGCCCCATTGGCATTTGATAGATTTGTGGTGCTGCAGCAGAAGGTGCAGGAAATCTGCTGAGGTTTGGTGCTGGAAAAACACAGTGTAGAAACAGAGACTTCATTATTATTATTTTACTCAATAAAAAGCCACTCGTAAATGTTCCAATTAAAAGCATGCATGAAAGTAAGGAAAAATAGCCAGCAGATTCTTACCTTTCCTCTTACAGAAAAGTTAGCGTCCTTATTTTGTCACTCATGAGCATACGGCATATTAGCAGAGCAGTTAGGTGGGCAGAGGCCCATTGGGGTGGGCTCCTGGGCTGAAGAGAGTCCTCCAGTTTCCCCAGGGTGATCTTGACCTTCTTGCAGGAAACTCATCCCTAAATAACGTACCGGGCTCGTACAGAAACAATAGCTCTTGGTTTGGGATCATGCTGGCTCCTCATTTAAGTGGGTCTCAGCCTGCAACCCACTGAGCTGGGTGACACGAGGGGCATGGCTGCCCTTCATGCCTCAGGGCACACTGGGCTCTGTGCATACTCCTGTGTCTCCCTCCAAACAGGCACCATCTGGCCCACCCTCCCAGTGTCGCTTTTCCCTGCACAGCATCTTCCAGGTTTGCCAGCTTGTGTCTGTGATTTGGAGAGGGGCTGCGAAAGGTGGTGAGATTTGGCACGATTTTTTCCTGCGTAAGCAGTGCCGCTGACAGGACGTTTCTTTAGGATTTAATTGAGCTCTGAACTTCTTAAAAAAAAAATCTGCATTGCTTATTGAAAGGAGCTCTCTAAATCTGAGTCCCTCAGACTCCAAGCAGGAAAGTGAGAGGGGTCTGCCTGTCTTCTATTTGGGTGGGTGAACTTGTCACTATAGGTTCGCTGGCTTTGCAGCGATTGTTTTCCCAACCAGTGAGGCTGTATGGAGGGCTGTATCCCCCATCTCCTCCCATTTACAGCCCCACCACAGCACAGCTGTGCAGCCTGGTGGCCTTCTGGTGGGCTCTCTGCAAAAGTCCTCCCAGTTCACAGCCGGCGTGTGCCTTTTAGAGACCAAGACAAAGGACACATCCATTCCTAATAATGCAAAGGAGAAAGGGGTATGCTGTGCCCTTCACATCTGGCTGCAGGTAAGCGGAATGGAGCTGTAGGGCTGAATAACTGAATGCTTTCCCACGTCCTTCTGGAAACCAGGCAGGAGGTCAGCCAACAGAAGACCTGCCAAGGCAGGGCCATGGGTCTCAGCCTGGCATTTGAAACTTAACCTCATCGCAACACCAAGAGCTCAAGTGCTGGTTCAGCATTACTCTAATTAAAACTGTATCTTTTTAATTAACGGTGTAACAAATGGGGCCAGACATTTATTGCATATCAGAAGTTGGTTTGCTCTGGAAAAACATGAGCAGTACTTGCAGGGAGGTTCAAACTGACACATAGCCTGAGACACGTGTGCATCAATGCCTAAACACGGGGTTAATAATGCCAAAGGAACATAAGGAAAAAACATGCTTCTGGTCAAGACATCGTGAAAAGCGGTCCTTTTTCTCCCTAAGTGCCTGTATCAAGTTTGAGAGCAGAGGATGGAATAAGACAGAAGAAATGATTGAAATCACTGGCAGGTTGCTTTTTCTTTTTCTTTTTTTTTTTTTTTTTTGACCAAAAGAGCTGTTTTTCAGAAATAATCAACCGCACTTCCCCCAGAGTCCGGGGGACCAACAATTGCTCTTTGCCTCCTAAAAACTGAGGCCTGGAGTGTTGCCAGCTCCCAAAGAAATAAAATACTAGCCAAGGGCAAGGAAATGCAGTTGGATTTATTGCACACTTTTAAAGTGAGTGGTACACCTTTTATATGGATGTTAAAAACAGTAGCTTTTTAATTATGGATTGGCTATTTCCAGTAGCCTTAAGATACAATTATTATCTGCCTGAATGGAAAACCACCTGGGTGGCAAAGTTAGAAGGCAGGCTGCCTGGTTTTGCCCAAACAAGGGAACTCTAGCGGCTTTCATGGGAATTTTAGCTGCAGAAATGCTGCAAGCATCTGCCTGCTGCTGGATACCACCCCACGCACACCCTGTGTCCACAGGACGGTGAATGGCACCACAGCATTTTCAGCTATTAGACCGTGTTCACACCCCTTTTCTTTTCAGGAATAGCACGAGTTAGTTAGAATTTGACTGACTTAGAGGAATGTTTATAGAAACAGTCAAATTAAAACAAATAGTGGAGAAAGGCTGAGCAAACCTGACAGTAAGAATGGTACTCATGTTTTCGGGTGGCAGGACTCTAGCAGCTGACCTGCACGTCCAAGTACCACTAAGCAAAGCTCCTTGAATTTCAGCTATCCAATGCCAGTAGCAACAGCTTTGCAAATGAGCCAGACAGAGAATTTCTCCAGGAATAACTCTCCGGCAAGTAAATATTTGGCAAGTCATATTCAAATAGTGAATAAATCTTGGAGATACTGCAATCTACTTGCAGGCAACTTGTTAACACAAGAAGAGATGGAATTTGTCAAAGACATCTTTGCCCAGGAATGACAGGCTCATGGGTTAATAGAAGTTAATTTTCCATCTCTAATACTGGGCACTAATTCTGCCTCGTACCGCAGACCTTGACACTTTTTTGGCACGTGACGTTGAAAACAGCCAGCCACAATTAGCGTTCATCGCCACAGTCACTGTTTAGCCAAGGGAGATGAGAAATGCTCCATGCTGGGAGCAAGTTTGCCCTTCTGCTGTGCCTACACAGAGCTCTGATGTCCTTTGTGAAACCTCAAAATGGTTGGGCACGAGGTGAGGGTGTGACATGGCCTGACTGGCTCTGGGGTGGGGGAGTAGAATCATAGAATCATTCAGGTTGAAAAAGATCTCTAAGGTCATCTACACCAACCCCAACCCATCCCCACTAACCACATCCCTCAGAGCCACATCTACAGGTTTCTTGAACGCGTCCAGTGATGGTGACTCCACCACCTCCCTGGGTAGCCCGTGCCAGTGCATTACCACTCTTTCTGAGATATATTTTTTCCTAATATTCACAGAATCAGAGAATCCTACCCCACATAGCTCTACCTTCTGCTCAGGGGCTCTCCTGTGGCTATAATCCAGATGTCTAACCTTGCACTGCTCCACCAGCAACATAACAGGCACAAGGTGATTAATTTAAAGGCATCAGTCCCTTTTGTGCTCTCAGCACAGTACTTCCCTTCAACATCCACGCACACTCATCTCATTAAAATGCTGACTTCTCAACAAAGTAACTCCCAATCCTTCCTCTAACCCAGCCACGCTTGTCTACCAGTAAAATAAAATACATAACATAAAATGCAACCACCCAGTAACACTCCATTCTCAACACAATGAACTATAGTAAATAGACATACAAAACAGAAGTAGTTTTAATACATCACCTCATCCATCACTCCCCAGGATGGAGCCAGGGCCAGATGCCTTCAGCTGAGGTGCCTGAGGTGATCACTGCATGCTCCACCTATACTATCAAGTCTCCTATCATTGTTTTATAGGGGTAAAAAGCCTCATATGGACAGAGACACTGTAAGGATGGTGATGTGCTGCTCACTCTGCCAGGAGAAACCCCATGATAACAGATACTGCCCTAATCTCTAGTGGGAACAGGTGTGTTGAAGCATATCAGGTGTTCTTCCACCCAAACATTCAGCTGCGTTGAGTTACCTGGAGCAGGGTGGTGATGACAGCAGAGCAGAGTGGGCCATCTTGTCTCTGTATAATACACCTGCAGGGATACTACAGAGAAAAATGCCTAACACACTTGCCTTATTTCACAAGAGACTTGCACATCATAGAAGTCCTGGCTTGACTTTGGCAGCATCTGCTTGCACATATGCATGTGCTGACCAAGCATGGCAGTACAGAATTGTATAAAGCTTCCTCTGACTTGGCTGCAAGAGGGTTGTACCACATGCAAACAAAGAAGCCCTATGCATATTATGCAAGCCGGTCCTGTGGAAAATCAATTTCAGAAATGACTTAGGCAGCGTTGGCACATTTGACTGGGTCTGTTTCCAAAAAGACCTTCAGCCACTGCAGCCAGGTGCATTAGTTTTCATGAGGATGAGTGTACAGAGTGTTGTGAGTGTCATCCATGTCACATAGAATTCTTTTCATGAGCCCACACGTAACACATTTTTGAGGTCTTTTTTCAGTCTGCTCTTCCTGCTTGGGCACAGCTGCAGGTTCCTAGCAGTGCTGGGCACGGCCCCTTGCAGAAGGGACTCCGCTCCCCTCTTCAGCTTCTGCGACAGCACTGAAAATGTGCCCAGCAGGAAAGCTGGAATGAGCCTGGCAGTGACTCTGCCTTCCCTTGGCTCTCTTGCTAGGGTAAATTTGCAACTGAAATTCCAAATTTGGCAAGAAAAGGAGGAACCATTTTCCTGGCAGTCTCCTGTTGGTAGCGAGGAGAGCGGACATGGGGAGCCTCAGAACAGATGGCGGTATGAGGCAGAGGTAGGTATACCGGTCAAAAATGGCAATACACAGATTTAGCAAAATATGCCACACCACAACGTGTGACGCCCGTATGTAGTTTGCCGTGGGGAGTAAGCAAAATGCTAGGTGCTGTCTCACCTACACAAGTGATGGGGTCTTTGTTCCCATGGAAGAACATGCTTTTCCTTAGAGAAAAGCAGTGCAGATGATAGCAGTCTTTGAGGAACGGGAATATGAAAAGAGCCTCAGCTTTCAGTTTGAGGTGGGGAAAAGACTGGAAAGACAATAATTCTCAAGTATCTACACTGATACCCACAGATATCTGCACTGTGCTGTGATGGAGGGTCAGAGCTGATGTTGATGCAAAGAGCAAAAGCTCTAGACAATGCAAAAAAATACATTAAGGGAACCACTTGGGGAAAAATCTACAGTGTTGAGCACCTTTGCTGTTTGTGGCCCACAGATGGCTCTCTCTGTGTTTGAACTCCCCCAGAGATGGCTTTTTAATGTGTTAGATCAGAGGTTTGGTTTTTATCTTTGCAGCAAGAATGCTTCAGGTATGGAAAAATGTATTCTTGAGGGCATCTGCTGAGGTCCCATCTCTGGAGATTTCAGAGGCATGGTAGATAAAGCAACTTCGGTGAATATTCAGTAGGGAAAATCCTGCTGATTATACAGAGCATTGTGGGATGAACTGCCAGGGCTTTTATTGTCTGCGACTCCACGACTATTGGTAAGGAAGAGAGTTCCTACACAAAAGCCGTTCCTGGCTTTATTTACGCCAAGGCTGCATTCCAGGAAGGGGAAATCCATCATGTCAGAGGCAAATGCAAACACAGAGCTTTCTCTCTTGCTCTCTCTTCCCTTTTGGACTGTCCTTTTCATCTGACAGGGAGTCTGTGCTGCTCTGCGTATACTCTGCCACTTGATTTGCTTGAGACTCCCCAGAGGCGAAGAAACGCTGAGGGCAAGATCTCCTTAATATAGCAACACGTCTGTTTTCTGGGAACTGATGGCTTGGCTAGAAGAGATGGTCAGGAGGGAAGGGAAGGGCAGGCCAGGCTGCAGGGAGCCAGGGGAGGTGTTGGCTGTGGGGGCTGCTTGGTGGGGACAGCAAGGCTCTGCAGGGGCTGCATCAAAGCAGCAAAGCAGGCTGGTGTCCAGAGGTGGCCACTGCAGCAGGACCAGCATCTGGGGACAGGTGGCTCACGAAAAGAGACCTGCAGAAATGCAGGAGTTTGGCTACAGGAAAGGGCTTGTGATTTGCAATTGGCCCTCAGTGATGCTCCATCATGCTGAGCACAAGAGGTTTTTTTCTCCCTGTGTTATGAGTTTGTGTGTGTGAGCAAAGCTGGCTGAGGGGCTTTTCTGGCACTAGCAAGAGAAGCTTCTCAAGGCTGCAGGAAGCTCTAGCTATCTTGAATTGGCCCAAAACATGCCTGTACCCCAGCATGGAGGATCTAACACTGGTACCAGCCATTGCTTGCTGCTGGCTGAAAAACCAGTGTGCAGCTGCATAGACAGAGATGTCCCCGAGGTGGCAGAAGGGCAGCCCTGCGCACAGCCTGCTTGCAAATGAAGCTTTGCCAAGCTGCTCCTACACCCAGGACATGTCCGTGCTGCTGACAGGCCAGGCCGTGTGGCTTTGAGGCTGGAACAAAGACAGGGCGAGTCCAAATCCACATCCGCATCACCGTCCGCCTGTTCGTTTAATTACAGAGCAGGTGCAGAGCTCCACCAGCTTCAGCAGGGAAACCTCAGTCTGACAGCCCCTTTCCGAGACACAGACCAGCCTGAGGGAGAAGCCAAGAGGGGAGGGAGAGCTGGCAGTGGACCCACAGGTGCTGCAGCAATCACCGCACGTGCAGCGGCGGTACCTCAGGAAGGGTTAACAGCACTGCGGCTCCCTGCCACGGAGCAGCTGGGCCCTGCTCTGCCAGCTGGCTGCCCGCCCTACCCGGGGTGCCCAGAGTGAGTCCCGAGAGGTCACCATGCCTGAGCAAGGCCAAAAAATACACGGTGCTGGGAGGTCATGCAGTGGGGGTGCTTTCATCCGCCTCCTCAGTCCATAGCAGAGATCCTCAGAGACCATTTGCCCTCACAGAACTCACCCGCACACTTGGTGCTCTGAGTGCTGCCAGACACATCACACAGGTGAGAGGCCCTTCAGGGCTGTTTCCTTGTAGAGAAAAGTGCTACAGTGCCTCGTGTTTCTGTGTTTGGCTCCAAATGGCCTCAGAACAGCACAGCTGGGCAGCTCAGAATCCCTCTCAGGGGAAATGCTGTGCTGTGTAAAGCATCGTTTGAATTTTTCATCTGGTGTGCCTTAAGCCCACGTGGCTGCAGGCTGACACTGAGGATGCCAATGAGGGGCTGTGACGCTGTGTGGCATGCAGGCATAGCCCACACAGAGGACAGAAGAAACCCTGACATGGATCCAAATGGATCGCTCCTGAAGTTCAGCCCAGACAAGGCTTTCCTATTCCAGCCATAAAAGGAGCAGGCCAGGTCTTTTCTCCCACTGCCTGGGGAAGGGTGGCACGGTTTAAGACCCCAGAGAAAACAGGTGGAAGCTCAGTTTTGTATCTCTGCTGACAGGCAGCAATAGTCAGGGGTCACTGCAATCCCACAGCATTCTCCTCTGCCATGTGAGATGTGTCAAGGTCTATGTAGGCCTCCAGATGGGAATGTGCTGGTAAACCAGCGTCATTGCTGACAGCCCTGACAAGCCTTGCTCACATCCAACCATCTCCTACAGCTCATCCAAGCTGTGAGCTTGCAAACTGCTCCCTACATTCTGCCCACCAACCTCCAGCCTCCAGCAGGGTGCATGCGCAGCTTCCCACCACCGATGGGAGCGGGCAGCCACACTGACGCTTGTGGCAATGGCCGTAAATTCATGTTAAGAGGCTGTGAGTAATGGCATTGCTGTGTAAGGCAGACTCCTGAAAAGCTTGTTTTCAAATGCTCAGCAGCAGGATTAGGAGGTTGCTGGCTCTTAGCGGTGAGCTTTGCAGATGTTAGGGGCTGGCAAAGCAAAATCTGTAGCACATGAAAAAGTTGATCAGGTCTGACTCCCTCCTGCTGTGAGATTACTTTTCTCACTACAAAGCATTTCTCCTCGCCAGTAAGTTCAAAGTCCGTATGGGCATGAAGATAGCGCATTGTTCGACGGCGCGCTGTTCTGCTGAGCAGCCGCCTCGCTTATTCTCTGTCTCAGGTTATAAACAGGGCTGAGAAGCTGCAAAATTGCTCACAGCTTAAACTACGAAATCATGATAACCCAGTCTATCTCACCCTACTGCGAGCTCTGCTTTAATAATCCTACTTAATCATTAAACCACAATAAGAGTAAGCCAAGGAGTATAAGGAAAGAGCCAAGCCAAGGCATATCAGAGCGCTGCTCGGAATCTGAACCGAACTCCATTGGCTCCAGACAGAGGGAGCCCTATCAGGGGATAGCAAAGCCGTTGTGTGAGAGGTCGGAAAGCTGCGCCACAAAATCTGCCTCTGTTGGGAATGGTGGAAGGAGGCAGAGGCAGCTGTGAGCTGCTCCCGCTGATCCCGGTGTGCAGTGTGCCCTATTTACGTTCCTTCCCATCCCCAGGAGAGCAGCTTGTTATCTAGCACACACACTCCGTCTGAGCTGCGCTGTTAACATAGATGCTTGGCTCAACCCTTACGTCTGGTTATTATTGAGTATAGCAGTAGGTGCTGCCTTTTTTTTTTTCTTTCTTCCTCCCCCTCCTTCACCCTCCCCCCCCCCCCCGGCATGCTTTACCCTTTACAGAAGGGTACAAAGAAAGCAATCCATCCACCTACTCATTGACCACCTCGCTACATGCTGTCTTATGGCAAACTGATTTTTTCTAAAGACATTTCTCACAGAGGTGGTGCTAAAAAAAAAAATAAAAAAATGGGAAAAGCAGGAAAGCAACAAGAAACACCACTTGAAGAATCACCCACCACCAGCCACCCACCTGGTGACACTGAGAACCGGTCCCATGGGCACACACGGGGCCCCCATTGACTCTGGCAGGTTTCTCCACGTGTATGTGACAGACAGAACAGATTCGGTCCTCGTTGCTTTGACTTTTCCAGGATGCTCAATTTATTTGTGCATTTCAGGAAACAGGGCAGTACAGTCAGATGTCCTGTACCTGGTTTCCCATCCCCACCCCAAAAGAGAAATAGCTGTAGGCTGAAAGCACCACCCATTCCAGGAGATGACAGAGCCAAAGCCTTCCCAAGGCAAAGGACCAAGGAATTGCCAGTGTCACCTGAGTGAGGACTGACTGAAGAACTTCACCATCCTTGAAAATCTGGCCAAAAAGACAATGAGTTGAGTTAGCATTTCCAGACCAATATAAGCAATTGGATGGGGGAATGTTCTCACCTCAGCTTTCTTGAAAGCAGGAGCGGACAGGATTTGTGCTGACGAGACCATTCCAGGATCTTAGTTACTATGCAGAGAATAGACCCATTTTTTACAGAAATGGGGCACATGTTGCCTTCACTGTCTCACTACCATGTCTTGTAGGACTTGCCTGCAGCATGGAAGCATCCTGATATAGCTGTACAGTGCATCATGTTGCTGTTACTGTAGTAACTTATTACTAGCACACCTTGTGTTGGCTTTATTGCTGCAGTACCTGACACAAATACACCACAGATTGCCCACACATGCCATCACTTCTGCCTTACTCCCCAAACTAGTTTACTGCAGCGTCCTGTTGTGTCTTATTGCTGCATTACCAAATGCTACTTTACTGCAGTGGCCTGTGTTACCTTATTGCTACATTTATCCTGGTATTATTATGTCAGCTTGCTGTGGCTTTTTATGGCTGCCCTGCTACCATTTTATTACAGTACTCTATGGGATTTTAGCACTGAGTTATACATACATAGAATGTATTAATCCATATGCCTTAGCCTAACATAGCAGTGACCTGTCAAACCCTCCTCGTGCTTGTCCTGGTGCTGGTCCACTACGATGGCCATTAATGCTCTGGATATTCCATTATCCAAATAACAGTGTACAGCTGTATTTCACAGCCATAGCCCTGCAGGTATGGGATGCCTGGTGGCTAGCTTTCACAGCATGGAGATTGTAAAAGCTTTCCAGCCTGCTTTTTCTTGAAACAATGCCATTGAGAACATAAGGAGAGGTGGAAAACTGATTTCCTAACTCATCTTCTGGGCGATGAGGTAGCTGGAAGACATGGATGCTTATAAAGCAGCAGATTACTGCTTGCAGCACTCAGTGGGTGGTGCTCACTGCTCACTGGCGAGTGCGCAAGAGAAGCATCACTTGCAATAAGTGATGTCATTAAACAGCAGTAATTCAAGGATGCAGGTTGCGTGGAAATAGTTACACATTAGCATTGTCCTATGTGAAGTAAAAGACACGTGAACAGCCATTTGAACGTGCTCCTGTTCATTTGAACGTGGGAGGAGGGCCTGTCTGCTCTCATGATGTTTGTCTCAGAGAAATTTGGGCAGGAAGCTAGAAGGGGAGCTCTCCCCTCTGCAGAGCATACGCAGCTCCATCCGCTCGGCTCGCCACTGCTGAGCAGATTAGCTGTGCGAGTGTGCATTTAGATGGCAAGCTGTTCAGCATCCAGGCCCCCTGATGTATGCCCATATGTGTGCTCGCTGTCTGCAGTTCCCCCCATGCTCTCGGCTGTTCAAACCCAGCAAATTACCTACAGGCAGCACACAGTATGTTCTTAGGGGTGGTACAAGGGGACAAATGTGAGTGTGCATGGCTGGACGACTGGGGCTGTTGCACAAAGACCTGCTACTGCCAGAGGGGAGCCTCTGGCTGGGTGGTCAGCATGGAATGGACAGGTCCTGCTGAGATGGTTGAGTGACAATCAGCAAACGTCCGAATGTCCCCATCAGAGGCAAAATGTCACCTGTATGTACAGGCACAGCCACGATGGTTCTGCAGTCCTGGAGCTCTTGTCTGCCATGTACTGTAGGACGAATTTGGTCTGAAGACCCCAGATAATAGGCTGATTATGGGAACTAGGTAAGTGTAAACAACAAATACCATATTCAGTACTCTACCGTATAGTCATGCAGGTGTAGAGAGTCCTATAGACCTTACATAAAACTGATATCAGAAGCTGTCTGGGAAAAATAATTGAGGTATCAAAATGAGAAAATTCATGGGTAAAGAAGGAAAGTCCTTTTACTGGCGGAAACTATGCTGGCCTGATTTTGTGCATACATTAGCCTCAGATATTAGGATAATATTTGCCACAGAAATAAATACGATTGTTAGCCAGCTGTCTACTTAGCAAGATAGATAATTTTGCCTAGATAGGAATGCAGACGTGTAGCCATATAGCAATTTCTACCACCTGCACAAAAAAAAACCCAACAGCTTGGCTTGGCATGAGGGAAGAAGACCGAGTGTCTATTTTCACATACACTTCAGATCTGAACTGGTTATAAAGTACAGGAGGTTTTGTGGTACTAAGTCAATTGAAATTGGAAATTTTGTATATAGGCAGTATACTGTAAGTAAATGCAATCCATTTTACATATCTGCAGCTAGTATAATGTGAGTTTTGTCATTAACCAAGTCATTTCAGCTCCGTCTTCAACCTAACCTCCATAATTCCAATGTTCTGAAACAAGCTATTGGGTCATCCCTTGCAGTTGTATTCATGGGCTCCTCATCAGATGAATTACAGGTACCCAAGCATTTGCACAGCCACAAACTGCTTCTGCCAAGCCTTTCTCCATCAGATCTCTCCTTGCTGCAGACTGAATTTTGCTCTCCATTACACATGCCTACGCAGAATTACTTTTCCCTGTATATGCATGAACAGATTTTGGCCCTCTGTAGTTAGGGCTAAATTTCCTCTAAGTGGTTCAACTCTACCTACTGGGAGTAAAACTTGAACATCCATCATCGAATAAGTATGCAAAACCTCAAATAAATAGAAAACCAAATACAATAGAAAACAACTCACTTTTCAATACCTCATGTGTGTGTCTGTGTGTTTGTTTGTGCATATGTGCATCATACATCTAAAACACAACTACGTCAGGCAGTCTTGCACTAAACGTACATGCAGAGCAATCCCGCCGATGTCGGAGGATATGCACCAAGATCAGTCTGACGCAGTGGGGCAGATCCTCAGGTGACGTAAGCCACTCAAAGTCTCCTGCCTCTGGATGAGGATCTGACCATGGTCTTTGGACATGCTACATGCCATTGGAAGGACAGTGAGTGACAAACTTAATGAGGGCCATTTTCCCCTGCTATTTTAGAGGAGGAGAGACATAGGAAAGAAAAAACAAAGCTGAAGTCAATGGATCTGCAGGAGAGATGCATTTGATACTTTGTGGAAAGGAGCAGCAGCTTCCAGCAGATATTTTATTGGATCCAGATGGCCACAGGAAAAGGAGCAAATGGGATTGCAGTGGCATCTTTTACAGCCGTGTCTGTGCTAGGAAGAGAAGAGGTGAAGCAAAACCACTCATCTCTCTCAGTTCCTCTTTCTCCAAGCAGTGGTGAGGTCTGTTTCCTTAAATAACAACACACCAAGCCCTTGCCTTGTTGCTTCCTGTGTACCGTGGCTTGTGCTCCTCCAAACCCAAGCAGGAATCCAAGTCCCCGTGCAGAGCTCGGTGTCCCTACGAAGCTGTGCAGATGAAGTGTTGATGTAATTGGTGACAGGTGGGCTGTCCCTCGCTGAGCTGCTCTCTGCTCCTGCTGTCCCCCGAGGCACCCTGCCCTCGCTGGTGGGGCGGCAGACTGGTGGGGTGGCTGTCAGGACGACTGCATCAGGCCCGTCAAGCGCTTGCTGGCCAGAGACTTCCCCTGGAGGAAGGCACAGACGGACAGACAGACAGACAGAAGAGACCCACAGCGTGAGTGAAGCTGCTGCCACGAGATGGGGACTGTTGGACTGTTCGGTGAGGGTGTTTCAGTTGCCTGCAGTTTTACCCCTGGACTTTGCAGGGTGAGCTGTGGCGACTGATAGGCTAACTGGCCTCAGTCACTGCTTGTCCACCCCTGTGGACACCACTCGTCCCTGATCTCAACCCAGATACTGAACTGTTGACCATAACTCTTTGAATGTGACCGTCCTGCCAATTCCAACTAGAGAAGTTGTTTGATCATCTTGCAACAAATTCAGAGTGCAAAGGGAAGGAAAATCAGAACTGGCATGCAGTTTATACCCACAAAGTATGGAAAATCAGTAGCTTAGGATGGTAATTCACCCCAATTACTCTTCAAAACCAGGTGGCCACATCCAAATTACCTACTGAGAATAGTCCTGTGTTTGTGACTCCTGTTCTCAGACTCTGAAGTGTGTTGTTTGGTTCGGGCCAAACCTCTGCCAGGGATCATATGAGCAGTTAGAACAGATCCAGGTCTGTTCTCTAGTTTAACACATTAACACTCCAAGAAAAAAAGGGCTCCTCAGCCTTTTTGTTTCCTCATCTCTCCCCATTCAGGACTACAGCAGGAGGACGCAGAAGCTCCCTGCAGAAGCCTGATGTCACCACTCAGATGTGCAGCCTTTACCAAGAAATTTGCCGGGCTCCCCGAACACACAGAGCTTAACATGACCACGCCTTGCTGTGACAAACACTGCTGTCACGTGGGCCATTCCTCCTGGGATGGGAATGCCACCACCACCACCCTGCCGGCTCTCTCCTGGAGCCCAGCTGCTGTGTGGTACTGCTGCTGTTAAAGATAAGCCTTTTTTCTTTCACTGTAAATCAAATTCCTGGTTATTCTCATTTTTGAACGTGCTCCTGGGGAGCTTGGGTTAGTGCAATCCCAGGAGGTGGGCAAGTCCTCTGCAGGAGCTGCAGGCATGGTCGGCACGCACTGCTATTGTGAACACCAGTGAAAGGGTGCTGAGGAAGTACTGATTCTTAAATCCAATTTGAAGGAAAAGAAAGTAAACATCCAGATGTTAACTTCTGGAGGCATAACATGGCTGGTTTTAGGAAAAAAATATTTCTACCCGTATTTGGATAATTCCTTAGGAAAAAAAAACAAAAAAACAAAACAATGAATACTCATTGGGTTTTTATAATGGCCGTTCAGTCAGGCCCTAGATAATGGCAGCCAGGCAGCTTCTCCGTTATCTTCTCTGTGGCAGGCAGCTGGGGACACGCCAGCTCCCGCCTCAGCATCTAGTTTGGCAGTGCGAGACGCTGCAGCTATCCCTCACAGCTTCCTCTGGCACTGCAGGCGCAGCTCCTGGCTCTGCAGTGGGCTCAATCCTGTGGGTCTGGCCCTCTCCTGGCTGGCACAGCAGCAGCAAGATGGGTGGAGAAAGGAGCCAGCACACACGGATTAACGCTGAGAGAGCTTTAGAATACATACTGCTCTGCTTTGGTTCCTCAGTGGCTTCCAGCCACAGACACATTTGTACCAACCCAAGGCAGAAGTGAGGATCAGTCTCACTTTTGGGGCCTGAATGGGGTGAGCACCTGCAGGCTGGAGGTTACTGGGATGGGGGCACCTGATCTGGGATCCTCTTCTCAAAGATATACCAACCGGCCCCTGTTATTTCTGCTTCTTTTTAATCTTCCCATGCTTCTGTAGCACGAGGTCCGGAAGGAGACGCAGCGCATTTGGGAGTGCTATATTTTGCTTTTCACCAGACAGATACAACCTAAATCCCAGCTCACACGACATGCTTCAGTGTCTCTGGAAAGAAGTGCCCCTACAGTGGGCTGGCCAGGTGACAGGTTAGGCTGGCCCCTGTCACCTCAGATGGCCAGGGTAAGACACTTCCCTGTATCTTGCAGCCAAAGAGTGACTCCTACCTAGAAGAAGCACCTCTGATGCCTCGCTCTGGGGGTTTTTGCATCTCAGCCACCCATGAACACCCACGTCAGGCAGATGGAGGCTGCTCCAGGGATGTGGTCACACCACAACATAGCTGGGTGCAAAGTATGCCAGATAACTTCAAGGGTCCTTTTGGGTCTGACCTGGTGTTGGGTCAGGATTCCCTCAGCGAGATCGACAGGTAGATGAAGTTTTAGATCATTACGAAAGACCTCACATTTTCTTTAAGAAGGCTTAGCCAAGATAAATGACTTTTTTCCTTCCACGTGTCTTTGTTTAGCAGGAAGCCAGCTGCTGGCCCACATTTTTAGCTCTCCTTTCCCCACTGCACAAAAACGTCTATAGCTCCTGCCTTATTTCCAGAAGTTTCACCTCAGCTTTGCTGACGAAGCACAATGTCTTGAGCTCAGCACACTACAGCAGTTCTTTTACACTGCCATACAGAGTACAACCTGGAGAAACCTAGGGAAAAAGTCAAGGAATTCTTAATAAACCTTCTGAAATTTTCCTCCAGAAGGTGGCTTCCAAGCTCTGGGGCCCACCCTCCCGCTCAGCCGTGTGCCTGGGAGGGGGACCAGCCGGCCCCTGGGACCAGCAGGGCCCTCACCACAGCCTGCTGAAGCGACCCGCAGGCTGCCGGATGTGCACAGCACCTTCTGTGGCTGAGCATTTCCTGAGCAGCTACAAAACTAAAATCTAAAATGCAATTAGCAATTATCTGAATGAAGCAGAATTCAGCAACTTAACACAGACAAAAAGCCAAATTACAGGAAAAAAAAAACACCATCTGGGATTGATAGAAAAACAGGGCAGATCTCCTTTCTAATCTCTTGCATGAGCCACCACTTTCTACCTTGCTCTTTGCTTTCCTCTACCAAAGCCAGCACTTTGCCCAGCTAAGAGAGAAGGCAAAGGCTGTGAATGATCTTCTTTTTTAAATAGACAGTTTAGTTTTGTCCCATACCTGTGGTTTCACACCAGTGGCACGCTGTGCCCAGCACACAGCACAGCTCACATGCACAACATGCAGTCGCTCACCACCAGCAGCATGCACAGGGCAGCACTCCCATGCACCCCATCAGGCACTTACCTGAACAGCGGGCAGTGTTTGTCCCCAGCAGTGAGGCCAAGGAAGCGTGTGGGACACTTCTGGTGCTCCAGCACCGGCTCATCTCTTTACCACAGCAACACAAACCAAGCACTGTTGTGCCACTCCACTCCATGCTCCTCACCCACCCACTTAGGACTCTGCTACAGCTGACTCCACTGATTGCTCGCCATCCCCTTCTGCCCTCTGGTGCTGCTCTCCCCCAGCCAGAAGCATCACTTTCCTGGGAGAGAGGCCGTCTCCCGGGGAGCAGTACACCCCCATCCCTCTGTAAGACCGCTGCAGAAGACTGGCGCTGCTCTGCGCACCACTGCAGGTGAGCAGACGTCTCTGTCACCAGCTGCAATTTGAGCTTCTTCATGTGCTGACAGACACCACGCAATTCTGTGACTTTTAGCTACTGTACTTTGAGAACTCTGGGAGTGGGCAAGCAGCGTCCTGCCACCAACCCTAGCTCCCAAAGGAGGAGATTTCCAGGGCCCTAGCCCTGCCAGCACCCCCTGATTCTCAGTGTTAGAGTAGATCTTGGGGAATTCTTATCCTTGTGTCATTTAGAAGAAATTATTTTATTAGATTTTTTTTCATGAAAAGATACACTGCAAACATAAAATAAGCAACACAAATTAACAAAGTACAAAACAGAGTTAAAAACATAAACAGTAAAGGAAAATAGCTTAGTTCAATGCAAAATAAACACAAACTATGAACAGATATCACTTAAATAAGCACATAAAATGTCATGGACAAGACCACCAATTCCATGCTGACACAGGCTGAACACTGGACCTGCTGTAGAGGGCAAGCACAACAGCAGCATGCAGGATGCTCGCCCACTGCCACCAGCACCATCTCAAGAGTCACCCCAACATGGTGCAGCATGAGACCGCTGCTGGTACCAAGGTGCCCAAGCTGCTCTGCACTGCTGCTGCTCACAGCTCTGCTAACCAGGGTCAGGCTTCTACATCTGACATCCCCATTTCAATTTATCCCCTTTTTCAATTTGTATGATGGGATATAAAAGCAGATCAGTGCTGTAGTCCAATTAAAATTGGTATCACCCATCCCTGCTTTATTTTCTGAGATTTTCCCATGTTTTCTAAGCAGGTGCTACGCTTTGCTTTCAGAATCCCTGCTGCACCACTACATGTAAAACAAACAAGGAACATATATGAGCCCAGTACTCACCTGCTCCTCAAGCAGCTCCATGAATGCTGGAGCTCTCCTCTGCCTTCCCAGCAACACTGGGAAGGCAGCCGCACTCCTCTTCTGCTGGGGAGCAGTTTGGGCCCTGCCTATCTAAGAATGTATTAGGGCCCATTTTGGCATTAGTTCAAGCAATCTGTGGACTGCTCCAACTCATCCTGTGGAGGGATGGCCCTAAGAGACCACACAGTTCCAGGGCCAAGTGCTCACCATGGTGCCGCACGGGGCAGATAGCCCAGATCCTGTCCAGTAGAGAACTGCCTGGGCAAGTGCAGCTCAGTGGTGTTTGAGAACCTGCCTTAAAACGTGCCCCATCCCTGGTTGTTTTACAGGGCCCTTCTAGGTGTCAGCCCATCCCTGCTGCAGTATGCCTGCTTGAAAGGTGCTGCCTGCTGGTGCTGGAATATCAGCCTGGCTGAAATCACTGAAGGGCCCAAGCCCTCTCCTCAGAAATCCTTGCTGAGGTCATGGTTCAGTAACTGCAGCATGTGGAAGGTAGTTTTATCTTCTAGAGTTCGTATGCAGCTGGAATAAAAGGCAGTAAATGAATAGTAAGCATATCCTGAACTCCATATAGGCTCTTCCATTCAGAAGTATCCCAAAGATAGTGCATGCAGGGATCACTCACCCAGGGCAGGAGCAGCTACCTCTGGGGCCAATGCAGCAGCCACCCTATGCCAGCAGAACCACACAGCAGCATTTTAAGGATGGGAAATGAAGAGTAACTTACCCATGAGAAATGAAGAATACTGATCTTTTGAAGTAGACCTACATACCGAATAGATAACACAATGTACATGCAATACATGCAACCCGCCATTTCCTGAACTGTGTGTGCAGCATAAACCTATCCACCCCACACACTGTACAGGTGGGGCACTATGTGGGTACCAGGAACAGATGTAGTGCACACAAGCATGCAGAGACCTGTCAGTACGTGCACTTATACCCCAGGCATGCAGCCCCCAGCAGGGCTAGCCACTGACCAGTTACTGCATGTAACAGGCAAGTTGTCAGTGCACACTGGGTCCCCTCATGCTTCTGGTATGTTCTGGTGCTTCCCACACCTACAGAACACAAGTACCTTTTCCCGGTAGAGACAGTATTTGTTAATGACTCGAATATTGGAACAAGCAAACTTTCTTTTTAAGTAAGACATCATCCAAAGATAAAAATAACCCTTTTTCCAGATGGCTTTTCTTGGTGCCAAATCTAAGAAGCTCTGGCATCCATTCCTACATCCTTCCCTTCTAACTGTCTGTTCCTGACACCCATTTCATCAGCATTTCAGGGTATCACCTTCTACTATCCACACTTTATCTCACTGTATTTTCTAGCCATAATGGCTTAAACTTTTGGCTTTATTATATTGCAGGTCATGAATACTTTCCATTCCCTCAAATGCAGTTATCTATTTATGCAATTAGGTAGAGCTGTGAAAGTGAAAAGGTAGAAAAGCTGGTAAGTGTATGACAGTTCTGTGACATTATCAAGGAGCCAGCTGAAAAGAGAGAAATGATGATATCAGGCAGCAATTCCTCCTCCAGTCCTACGCCGTGAACTGTGTTCATGGTTACTATTTGTAACGGGTCACAGTGACATACAGCTGCACAAAATATACAGTTCACCTGAGAAAGGTAAGACCCTATTGATACATTTTGCATGTGTGATTTCATACTCATGAATTAAGAATAAGGACCGGGAGAGTCAGGGTGTGACTTGGACTTTGATCCAACAGCAGACAAGACAGGAGGACATAAAAATCTGAACAGCACGGGGCAGTAGCAGTGGCCAAAGGATGAAGTCAAGGACTGGGAATACAGGAAAGTGAGAGCAGGGGTAACAAGATGTAGCTGGAAGAGAAGACTGCTGAGAGCATCTGGGAAGGGACAGCCATGTAGGCAGGGTAGACAATGAGGCTATCGTAGCTGCATAATGCATGGGAATAGATAAACATGGACTAAGCATGGGACTTGAGGTTTTGCAGAGTACTGTAGATTCATCACGTGGAATTGGGATGCACATACAGGCCTGAGCCAAGGACAGTTCAGCATGAAATCACTAAGAGACACCAGAAAACTAAAGTGGAAGAAGTGCTACTGTGAAAATACAGTTCGAATCACTGCAAGAAGGACTGCACTTCAGATATCAGGCAGAAATCATATCAAATATATAAAACATATATCAAATACAGGCTCTCCAGTAATAATATTCTTGTTTCTAGAAAACTTATCCTTCCATAAGAAACCATGGAAGGACACTGGCTGCACAGTCACCAGGGAATTACGTGTGGGACTCTATCTGCAAGGCTCCTGGATGAGAATGCAAACACCAACTGCTGCTACCTCAGGGACTTAAAGCAGCTCCTGCTGACCAGCCCCTGTCTGCTGCCTCCTGCAGTTCTGTCTCGTATGGCTAATGAAGCTGAGCCCCTCTGTCGATTCAGTTATTCACCTGTGTGTGAGAACAGAGACAATCCTTGGTCTTCATTGACTTGCTGTCCTGTACAAGATGCCCCATTCATAACGTCCAAGGTCCTTTAAATGAAAGCTCATTAGAGAAGTTCTATTCTTGTATTCTTAACCTGCAGCCCAATCCCCACGTATGCCAAACACAGACCACCTCTTCTTTCACCTCATTCTTTCTGCAATGAGTTTAATTTACCGCTTGGAAATATTCCCTGATTCCTTGGATACATTTCACAGTGCATCTCTCTTCTGTACCTGGTATCTTCTACTATGCTAAATTTAAAGTAAGTTTCCTGAGTCTCTTAGTCTCACTGCATACTTACATTTCCCCTAAAAGGTACCAAGAGGGCTCCTTTTCCTAATAAATACTTCACTTCTTACAAACTGTAACAATGAAAGATAAAATACAGGCTGTAGTTTACCATACGCAAGCATAGGTTGCAAGCAGCTATGATGCGCCTCTACAAATCATGCCAGCGCATACACTGCAGTGGCCAAGTGCAAAAGGAGGTAGGGCAAAGAAAACACAGGTAAGAGATGTCCCATAGACTCCAATATGTAGCACAACATCTGGCATTTGCATTTTCAGCCTCCCATGGCAGCTGCTGGTTTCGCCTGGGAGCCGCCCGGTCCTACCACTCTTCTCTTAGATTCCGTCAATGGAAGAGACAAGCAGGAACCTTTTCATCTTATTCAGGTACAGAGCTTTCTCGGTCCAGGAACACAACAACTAACAGCATGCGATGTCAACTTCTGTTCAGACAGAAGTTGTGACAATTCCAAACAAACACTATATCCAATATCTGGCAACATTCTTAAAGCATAGAGATTGAGAACTCCGGCGCTCTCAAAAGCCCTGGGTGTACCTCTTGTTCACAAACAAGCATCAGCTGGGAATAAAACACAGAGATGTGCTCAGTACTGGGTCAGTGCCTCAATACTGAGTTGGAAAATTTAACTCCAGTTTACTTTACTCCTTGGAATAGTGCGACTTTAAAAAGTTCAAAATCAAGTCAGAACATCAAGGCCCAGGTTTATCACTTGAAGCTACCTGCTGAGGCCAGTATCCCCATAACCCCTGTTATTGCTGAGTAACCACTACTGCTTTAGAGAGAAAGAACTCAGGATGCTGCAAGGTGCAACAGAACACTCCTGTTTCCCCTTCCATTAAACAGCCACCAGCACAAGTTAGGAAGAGACTCGGTAGCTTCCTCTGCAAGATGACAACACCAGTGGTTTCCCTAAACGTACTCATTAAAATATATTTTCCTTCCACTCTCGGCCCTGAAGGATCATCTCAGCTTATAAGAACTAAGCTTCTGACTGATTATTAAATCATTTCTAAAGCAGATGGGAAACTACTGCGGTTTAAACAGCTAGGCTGAGACTGCACAGCTAAAAATAGTATAGCAGGCTCCTTTTAATTAGTAAGATGATCAGATATGACAGAAGAGAGAGATGTAGATATATGGATTTGTGTGTGTGTATGTCTTTAAAATTAAGTTATTACCTCAGTAACAAGTATTATTTATAACATATATGATACATGATGTCTGATTTTTATGATGTCATTTATCTTCACTTGGGCGAGAAGACAGGCTAACTCTGCTTTCATAATGTCAATCCTTGCTATATTCGACAGGAAAATTGTAATAAGATAAACCTGCCACCGCGTGCAGTGCCATCATTTTTTAAATGAGGTGGATTAGGAAGTGCTCTGGTGCAATAGACTGTCAGATCTGCAGTGTGTTGCCCAGAGCGAGCGTGAGGCCGACCCCGTCCCTTGGAGTGCATAGAAGAGCCAGTCCAGCTTTGCACCTCTGACTTCACAGCCGGGAGCCAAGCACAGGGCTGAAGGGATCAGGGACTGCTATGTCTACCCTACTGCTGAGCTGCCCACGTGCTTCTGAGGACTCCTCAAAGCTTGAATGGGGAATCTGGGAGCAGAATTTGCTACTCAGTGTAAATATTTCGGCATAGTTTATTGAAAAAAAAAAATCTCGCCTGTTCCTCTTTCTGGCAAACTCTTACAAAGTAGTAAATATGCAGATGGGCACAGTGATATATTTTGTATCAACATACTTCAAATGTGTGCATATGCATTAGCTATATAAATACATTCCTCAGGAAGCCTGCCAGAGTATATACTACAAAGCTCTGCTTTGGGTTTGTATGCGCATCAGAAAGAACCCCTCCAGGTTTATCTGCTATATGATAGCTCACACTTACCTGCAGTTCCCCTTTCCTATCTGGATTTACAAATGTTTCATATTTATACACTGTGTGTATATATATATATATATAGCATGTATCTGTATTAATATACATAAATACACAGAGACACGCAAGTAAAAGCATATGTACTGTATATACACAGTCCAACATCTTTGTTCTAAAGCTGAATATCACAGCGGTATGCCAAAACTGTACAGCGTATCAAGTCAAAACATACTTGATAGTAAGCAACAGCAGAACAACTTGTTGATATACCTTCAGTGCTAGCTCTCTGCTGCCCCATGAACATTGCCGATCCCATCCTGCACCCTTCCCCTACCTCTGCCAGTCCTTCCCACCAAGCTGGCTGTGCTACTGCAGGGCAGGCATACCCCAGGATATATGCACAACACTGGGAGCAGAAAGAAGCCACCCACTGCCCTCTTTCTCCAGAAAATCTTCGGGGCCCAAGTAGCTGGAGGTCAGAGATTGGTGAGGGACGAGAGTAGAGGACCTCTGCCCACTGCCCTTGAGGTCTCACCATCCTCTTATCTCAGAGGTTTAACAGCATCAAGTTTCTTGCTGTTATCACATTCCTTTTCAGGTGTTGGTGCTATGAGCAAGTCAAAGGGTATCATCCGTCACTACTTACATGAGTACTGACAAATGGGGGCGACAGAGGGAGCGGCTGCAGTGTAGTGGGTAGCTATGTATGTATATATATATACACACGGTAGCACGAACCATGCATGGAGGTCAGCATGGATACTGCTGAAATGGTGCTACTAGAATCATGCTCTTCTGATTCTCTGTGCAAGGAAAAGCCAGGACAAATACCGCAGTGGGCACACAGCAAAAAGACATCCATCCATTTAATTCTGGGCACAAATCAATTTGCTTTTGCAGTGATGATTAGCTGGAATGAGCGCTGCGATGGAATTCTGCTCCCCACCCACCCCGTTTTCAGAGCTGCTATTTAGATGAGCTACGGTACTAAAAGAGAAGCTGCAAAGATGCTATCCGCAAACACAAAGATGAAATAAAAAGTTAAGCATCCTCGTTCCCCCCAATGAACAATGGAGTTCGGAAGAAAGGGAGGAGGGAGAAGAAAAAGAACTTACCACACTGCGAGTGAACTTTTCTAGAGAAGTTCTACGACCTTGCTCATTCTCTGGCTTACCGGGGAAAAAAGTGGGGAGAAAAAAATACAGAAAGAAAACCCTTCAGCTTAAATGCAGTTTTTTCAAAACAGCAGCAAAATATAAGGAAGCAGCAAGGGGGAAAAGTTGTAAAAAAAAAAAAAAAAAAAAAAAAAAAACGTAAAAAGCAGAAATCAATGTTTGCAATAGCAAACATAAGAAACCAAAACCCCTTACAGAATGAGAGACATCACTACTTCTACTCTTGGAGAATGTCACCTTTCCTCCCGTGAGTTTTTTGAACGGATCAAACAGCATCTGTGCATTGCTGTGTCTCACAGCTATTGGTATTGATTTCATGTTCATTGAGTTTTCCTTCTGTAGCTGTTTGAGCTGGGACCTCTGATTCTGGTTAACGTCTGCCAAACAGCTGATGGGAGACTGCCGTCTACTTACTTCATGAGATGAAAAAACACAGCAACTTCTACAACATTAAAAAACAGTATGAGTGAATACAGTGCTGGAAGGAAAATCCCACCGAACTCATTGCCAGGGAGCTATGTACTCCTCCACTTATCCAGAGGATACAAGCAGATTTCCAGTACAGTTGGCTACATCAGAACATCAGACAGCATATGCATGTCACTGCAAGGCCATGGGAAGACACAAGCCAATTTGGGGCACTGATATTTTTCTATCTGAGTACAGGACTATTGGTATGCAAGAAGACATCCAACTTCACTGCAAGAAGAGAAGTGTGTGTGTCATGGCTCCATTAATGTATCCGTGAGAAGTCTGCTCACCATCACGTTTCATTCATTTGACAACAGGGAGATCTAATTGTCATTAATAAGGAACTAAATAATTTATTGTCATGTTTGTTGGCATATCTAGTAGAAAAAATTGTTATGGATCTGAAAAAAAACCCTCAAAAATATGAAGCAAAGCTCACTGCAGTCAGAAAACTGTGAGCATTGATGATTTCCAGGAGAGAAAATGATTTCAGTATGGTGAGTTGGTGAAATGCAGATGAGATAGAAGTAAAATGACAGTGAAGGTGATAAGAAGCTATTTTAAGGGAAAGCCACAGTAATGAAGGTGCATGATACTGCACTGGAAATGAGCATTGCACTGGAGTTCCTCATCAGAAGATGTAGTAAAATGTTGGAGAGCGGCAGCTCACTGCACCTTGCAGTGCAAAAAGCAAGGGATGGATGGGAAGGGAACAACAGCAAAATAGGGTGAGGGGGTACCCTGGGAAGAGGTCCCGCAGACCTCTGACAGAGAGCTAGAGGAAATGCCAGCAGGAACCACTTTTCAGTTATGCTCTTGCTGTCATCAAGCTCAGCTTTTCCTGAAGATGCAGCACATCTGGGCTGCTCCACGTTGTGGCCCTGGTGCCGTGGGGACAGGGACATCGGTTCTCGTCCTGTGCGACAGATATCACCTCAGCCAGTGCTGAGGACAGAGCCAAGGCACACATCGGGGGACAAGACAGGCTCTGGGGCTGGTGGGGAGGCAGGGACATACCCTGGCAGCCACCAGGACAAACGCACAATTTCACCCAGGGAAATAAATACCTCAACAAAAGACAGTGCTCTGCTAGGCTCCATGGAGCAAGGTACTTGGAGTCTGCAGCATCACATTGCTGCAGGCTGGAAAACTGGCCCATTTAAGCTGAAGCTTTGGAGTGCACTGGGAACAAAGGAGATCAAGCTGACGAACCTGGTCCACACGGTGTCCCTGTACCTGCTGCCAAAATGCAATGTTTTTGTTCTCGCTGCAAGCAAGGTGATGCAGCTTCCAGCCTTGCACAAACGCAGGGTGGTGGTCCCTGAGGATGCTGAGCACCTCACTGAGTGCCAAGAGCTCATCTAGCACAGGTCACCGCATGTGAGGCCATTTTCCTACCTCAGCTGAGGACACTGTGAGGAAGCAGGCACAAGTCATCCCAAAGCACAGCCGTGCCCCACAGAAACACCCTGCAAGCACAGGCTGCAGCAGTGCCACGCTTTGGCATGGGGACAGCAGGCCGGGACCAGCTGAATGGAACAATCATCCCCATAGCATCCAGCTCTGAGTCAAAGTGTGACATTCTCTAATAAAATAAGAAGCAGCTGAGGCTGGCTGGCTGCAGAGCGATGAGCTGGCACGAGTAGATTTCCTGGCAGTGAGCATGGGTGCTGGTGCATGGCTCCCCAGCTTCCCCTGCCTGCATCCCTCCAGCACAGGAGAGGAATGATAAACAAAAAATCATGAAAAAAAGAAAAAAATAGGAAAAGAGACAGGCGTTTCTCAGCCTTGTGAACACATCTTGGGTCCAGCCCAGGAAGTGTTGGATGAAACTGCGGACTTCAGAGGTGCAGCGCATTTGCACAAACACACATCGCTACTGCAAAGCACAAGCCCAGGTCAGGCAGTCCTTGTAGGTGAGGAAAGGGAGGGGGCAATCCTTGCCTGTAAACACAGCAGCTAACAACAAAGGATGTGAGTATTTGGATAAAACATGAACCCACCGCCCCTGCTGTGGATGAACACGTCAGGCCAGGTAGGTGCTCAAAAACAGATCTTGTCAATTAGCTATTCACTAATTATTGACAATTTCAGTTTTTCTACGATTACTTATCTAACCATCCTGATTTTAAGTTCCTTTGTGTGGATTCTGCTGGCATAGAACTGCGTAAGAAGAAAATCTTACGAAAACCAGCTGACACTAATTATTAAAAGTAATTAGGAGAAAACTGCTCATCATCTTTATAGCATTCAAGCCAGCCCTGCCACTGAATCACACTGGTCATGTGCACCCTGATGGGACCAAGCGAGGATGGCATCTGCAGTGGGAAGCAATACAGGGAACTGGGACAGAGGCTCTGGATAAAAGCAATGCTTCACAAAGCGTATGCTGAAAAGGCAGCCTGCCCCTCCCGGCATGAAGCTCCCAGCCACCACCTTCCTGACATTTTTGCCAGGGACTTGAAAAGGAATCAGAAAATGCATTCAAAAGCTCAGTCCTCTGAACTGCAGGTCTGCAAAATTCCTTCCTTCCCTCCCAGGATTCATTTTGTTGGCTACTGAAGGAGAAAACCATGCGTTGCAGAGGGATGCTGCTGCACGAAAATGAAGGGTAATCACTTCCCTGACACCGGTTCAGGAAAAGGCTAGAAGCATGTCCCCAGCTTCTCAGGCAGTCATTTATACCTGTCCAATGGGAAAAAGCAAGGGGTGTGGACAATGATACCAAAGGGCTGAAAAAGTACTTTGCATCTTTTTGTTCTGAACACAGGGGCACAGGGAGCTCACCCTTCTGTGCCAGCTGTTGAGGACGGTCCTGCACCAAACCCTGCAAACACCAGGGTTTGTGCCTGCCCTGGTGTGACGGAGCTCGTTCCCACAGCTCTGCAGCCCCCATGGGATGCTCCCCTACCTGTGGGAAGCCACCACATGCCAGACAGGAACATGGGAGCTGAAGCAGTTGAGCCACCTGTCCAGCTGGCAGTCAGGTGGAGATGCCCACCAGCATCACTACTTCGCCTTCTTTTCATGCACAGTAATGGAAAGCACCTCGAGGTCTTTCCTGCTCCTTTCACAGAATCAGCCAAGTTGGAAAAGACCTTTGTGATCATGAGGCCTCGTAATCAGCCCCGTGCCCTCTGCCTTGCTCACTAGGAGGCCAGCATGGAGGTGGTGAATGGGGGCCAGGCTGGGCCCTCAGCCCTTCCTCCTCCCCAGTGTGCTGCTTCCAGTTACGCCCATGCCAGAGGCTGACCTCCTGCTCCCTGCTGAGCACCATGAATCTGCAGGATGGAGGCCAATAGTATTGTGGTTGCAATAATGACATTGCGAAGAACAGAGGGAAAAAAAAATCCAAAACAAAATAACAAACAATGTATGCCTGGTCTGGATGCAGCCTATATCCTCCGCTACCATGCATCAGTTGTGCAAACAATGCATCCCTTTTACTCTCCCCAGACCTTCTCATAATTCTGTCCTTGTATCTCAGTTCTGACCTGGAACTTTTCTTCTCTCTCTCCCTTTCATTACTGCACTCTCAGAGCAGGGAGTGGAAGCTTACACGTGTGGTTATTGTACAACGTGGCACTTACAGTGTTTTCCACACTCCAAATTCCAGCATCCCAACAATGTCAAGCATCTTTTGAGGCACTAAGGAAGCCTTAAGATGTCTCCACTGAGCAGGTAGCTCTTATTCTTCCATTTGACAGAGAACAGAATATGAAGCAGAGTAAAGCTGAACTTTCTTTTCCCCCCCAAGACCACACAAGAATGTAAGTGGGGGAACCAGAGGATGCACGTGGATTTTGTGGCTCCCGGTCCTGTGCTTTAGCCGCACAGCAGCTTTTTCCCTTGTCCTGCCATCTCAGCTTACCACGGCCCAGCACTGCAAGGCTGGAGATGCCAACAGACATAAACACACCCCTGAAATATTCATGCGTGAATATAAGCCATAGGCATTCGTGTACTTTGTGCATACAACTGTCTTAGCCCAAGTCCACAGCGCTGTTCTTTCAAAAAAATGTATTTTCTGTAATGTAAGTAATATTGGTATTGCATAGAGGCAGCATTAGGACACTGTCTGGGGGATAAGACATATTCATGCTCCAGACAGACATACCTCATCAAGCCTTAAACAACTGCAGTGAATTTCTGCCCGCATCAGTGAGGCCAGGACTTTGTGTGCAGGCTCTAAACCAAATCCTCCACCCATGCAGGCTTTGATAAGCCCACTATGTTTCCTTCCTTCTGCTTTCCAGATATTTAGAGGAATTTTAAATGGGTGCCTCTCAAACCTGCACCAAAGGCACTGACAATCTTACCGTGCAGCTCGATGCACAGAAACTTCACGTTCTTTCTGACAGCATTTCTGTACCTATGCTGCCTCGGAAATGTTCACTTGCTCAACACAATGCGACATGATTGCTAAGAGCCTGGCAGATTCTGGAGTAACATCAATTCCCCCCCTGCACAGTGTGAAGCAGGTGAGCAATGCGTCTACACAGAGCTACATACTACTGCCTTTTCTGCACCTCGCTATGTTTACTTGTGCACCCACAGCTCTTTCTAACAGGAACTTGATTCTTACTTTCATGGCTGTGTTAACATGACACCAAGGCCTGCTCCTCCGGCAGTTTGCGGGGGGATGAGGATGTCATGCTGACACATCCAGGCCTTGATCTGACAGCAAACAAGGACTGCAGAAAAAAGCCTCTGGTTTCAATGGGCTCAGCTGGGAGGAGAAAACCCTTCTGCTTTGAAGCAGATGAACCCTCATGTGTTCAGCGGAGGGAGGATGGGGATGGCATGCCAAAAACTGATAGAGGAGAGGATGGCAAAGGTTTTTATGCTTTATACTATCAGAAGACTTTGCCTTGCGCTTCCTTCTTTCCCCACGACCTCTGAACTCTAAATAGACCTAACCTTTTCAAATATAAGCAGTGCTGCACAGTGCTGTCTCAAATCAGACATTTTGAAACAAAGGACTGACTGCTGCCCTCCATTACCGGCCCCAGTCCACCTGCCTGCAGTCCCAGGCATAGCGGACAGAGGGGTTTATCTCCTTCTGTCACACTGCGCATGCTTTTAGGACACACAGTGACAATCAGGACAAAAATACCACTGGGATTTCATGGTATTGTGCCAGTGCAACGTAATTTGGCAGCACACAGAGAATGCAGCAGAAAAACAGCAGGGAAGATGGTGATGGGAAAACCCACGCTTAGGCTGTATGAGCCTGTTTATGAGTGATCCTGGGAGTCAAACAGAAGAGAGACGTACACATGTGTATATGCATGCACATGAACACACATGGACACACAGACTTACAGGAGTCAGGAGGTGCAGGAAGCATCTGAACGCAGCCACTAGTGCAGAGAGCTGTAGATTACCTCCCAGCCCCTCAGAAAGGACGGACATTTGGGCAGGAGCTGCCACAACACCAGGTAACCACTCCTTTGTTACCTTGAGCTGGGGATTCCTGGCAGAAATGCCGTGCTGGCAAAGCACATGTGGGTGCCAGCAATGCTAAAGAGCTCAAAATCAGTTGACCTGTAAAAAATGTGTCTGAAACCCTTAATTGCTGCACGGATTGCAATTATTTCCTGTCTCCGAGGAAAAAGAACCACCTTTTTATGGCAAGAGCAAGGGAAAATGAGAATGGAAATCACTACAGGGCAGCCTAGAGGTAAGGCATCCAAAGGGAAGATCACCTGGCGAGGCTGAGGAGGTGAAAACCACAACGGGTGAAATTTGCAAGACCAATTAATAGATTGATGAGTTCTGTTTCGCATACAGACACCATCTTTGTCACAAGGAAAAGGCAATGCAGTTTTAATTGCCTGCACTGCATTTGGGAGACTGTTGTGCAAGACAAGCACATTTCTGGTTGTTGTTTTTTTTGGTTTTTTTTTTGTCTTGGGCCATCCTGCTTTCCCAAACACATGTGCTGAGGTTGTGCATACGGATGCCATACCCTGTGCCCCTGGTGAAGAAAACAAAAGTTCTCATTAAATAATTTTTTTTAAAAAAAGGAAACAATATTTTCATTTTCACACTAGCAGCAAGCAGCAGGCGAGAATCAAGAGGTGCAAAGAGATGCAAGCATGTCCTTTCCAACAGATACCTTCTTCTTTGCCAGCAATAAGTCCTGGTAAGCATTTGAACGGAGGAAGCGCGCATAGCTGTCACTCTTCATCAGCTTGTAAATGTGCTCCTGTGGGACAGGAGGAAATGAGAGACAGAGAATTGTTATCAAACCTCATTTAGACATCACAGAGATTTAAAACACAGTGAATTAGAAGGACGAGAGACTGATCAAAGTCCTAATTAAGTCTGCTATTATTGATTATGTGTGTTGTGGTGGCATACAGGAGGTCCATCCTGGGGCAGGACCCTGCTGTGCTTGGGGCTGCGTAAACACAAAGCAAAAAGATGGCCCTCACCCCAAAGGCTGGCACGTATTATTCAGTAATCAGTGTTACTCTGTAATGACTACAGCTCTCAGAAATCCCCAGATCATGAGCAAGTGGCTAGCCAAGCTGAAACTACTGGGATGTCTCAGGAAAGAAGAAATAAATGCCAGAATTTGTCCCATAGATTAGGTTTGATTGTACTACTCATAGATACTTGCACTATCACCCCACCCTCTCATTATAGTTCATGAAGGGGAACCGATACTTGAACACATTTCATTTCCACTTAAATGGATGCCTAGAACAAACCAACCTATTCACATCCTGAAAAAGCCTTTATGTCTGGCTGACTACACGTGAAGTTTATTGGACAACTACACACATTTGCATCGTATGTATAAAGTTATGTCAGATGAGTCTCTTCCACAGGGCCTTTTGTCTCCTATTGAGTCAAATTGCTGATATTATATGAGTTTGCTTGGACTACATCCCCTACCTACATGCATCTTCAGATTTACAAAGGAGCGTTCCACTGCAGCAGAACCTACTTTTTTCCACTGCCTTGCTTAGTTTTACTTACCTGCAGAAAATTCCTTAATTCCATCACCTCTTCTCCTCATTGTCTAACTGTCCTTTGATTTGTAAATGGATACTATCCCAAACATCAAGAAAATCAGATCAAAATACTTTGACCCAATAAGGACTGAGATTACATTAAAGGAACTCAAAAGAAAAAACAGACACCCTAGACATTTCTCTTAGACTTTGCCCACAGAAGCATTCTCACAGAGTTAATGAACAGTTTTATCTATACTGATTTATACAACATAAAATATTCTCTCCTGCCCTACAGCCATTGCAGTTGAAACTTCAGAACAAGCAACCCAGACACAAGTCACAGAGTTTATTTCAGTGTTAACGAGCCAAGCAAAATTCCCTTATCTTTGCCATCACGGGCAATCAGAGATGACCTCTCTGTATAGAGAACTGCCTCATTCAGCTTTCTTGTGCTATTCAGTGCATAGTTCTAGGAGGGACATAACGACCACTGATTTTTACTGAGATGCCCAATAAAATGCACCCTTTGAGCTACAACCTGGTGTGGAACACTTTTTACCAGTTAATTTCATTTCCACAGTTGCTTTCAGACCTGTCAAACCCTCACTTGTGTGGCATTATCTACCTGAAGTATAGCACAAGATTTTGCAATAGAAATGCTCGTATACAGTCATCTAGCAAGCATGAGCCCTTCTCACTGCAGGAAAAAAAAACAGAAGTGAGGGCACAGCTCCACGCTGATCACCTACAGCACTGCCAAGGACTTCCCACCCAGCTGTGGGACACTCCTATTTATTCAGGGCAGAATCAGCCAAGCATGATCTGAGCTGAGGACAGGGAAAATAATGCATGTCATGGGTATGGTCATCAGCAAGCTTGTATTTCTCTGGAATGAATTATGATTTTCAGAATCAGCTCAATCTCAAACACCTCAATAGAAACAATTCAACAGGAATAGAAATAGAAATTAACTTAAGTCAACCACATCACAACCAGTTCAGGCATACTGTTATCTCTTAAGTTCTCTGAAGGACACTCTGTCTCCTACTAATGTATTCTTCATAATTAAGTGGGGAAAAATAACCCTAACTGTATAAATAGAAGACTTTTTCCTTCCTCCTCCGTAACTGTGGGGCAGCTGATGAGTACCTGGCGCAGGCACTCTGCAGGCCATCAGCAGCAATGGGTCAAAGGGGTCTCTCAGAACCTCTCTCTTGCTGTGATTGTTCCCCAGTGCACCCATAAGGCAGGGTGCTGGGGAGAGCAGTGCTGAGCTGGGAAGGAAGGGGCCATGGGGTTGAAGGCACAGCAGTGGGCAACAGGGACGTTTTGGTTGACATTTTGATAGCTGATTAAATTGTTGACTACATTTGGATTCCAAATGGGTTCTTAACTGGTCAGATAACAGAGTCTGCTCTGAAAGGTAAAGATAACATTTTTGGAGAACAGAGTTCAATTTTCATTGCAACGCAAGCAGATCACATTAGCTGCTTGCACACAAAAGAAGAACAAAGCAGAGCCGAAAGCGCTGGCTATACAACCCTCCAGCAGGCCAGCAACAACTATCAGTCTTGCTCATGTCAAGATGACTTCAGGTATTTGACCTTAAAACAGTATAAACTCAATATCTGACTGTTGAAAGGGGGAAAAATTACTTTGACCCTGAGATGAAATAAACCACAAGCCGATGCCTTAGCTGAGGCCACTCTCTGAAGAAGCGGACTACTGCACACTCATCCCCACTGCCACCCTGGGTAGGGAGCTGGTATGCAGGATTTTCTCTGCTTTTCACATCCTGGAATCACTGAGCAGCAACCTTGCTACCTTTCAGCTGTTCACCAGCGACATAATCAAAGAGGGAATTCTTAGGCTTTGAATGCTAATGAAGGAAGAAGGCTGGGCATAGGGAAAGGGAGGGACATGCTTCAGATGCAAACTTTACAGCTTAATTGCAAGAATTCAAAGGGCTTGCTTTGAAGAAGTACTGGAGGCACAAATGATGCACTGATCATTTATTTTATAGCGCTTCACTTTTGAAGCACCTAGAGAAAATCTGAGCCAGCTGCTCAGGTCAGCAAAGACTGCCTTCCAATTTGCAACAGTCCAGGACAGCTTACATTGCTGCAGCCAACTCCCTGCTGAGACTGCACCACAAAGCTTCCTGTAGAACGGTGGCTGCAGTCCACGTTCAGCTCAGTTACACAACAAACCTAGCTGCAGGACACAAAATGCTGGTGCCTGGGACATTTGCTCTGATCCTTAGCCTAGCCCATCCTTCCTCACCAAGCTGTCTGCTGCTATACCTTCTGCAATCTGCAACTTTCTAGGGAGAATTTATAGCTAGCATTTAGCAGCTCCTAATTTCTTAAATAAATTGAAAGCTACTTGAGGTTGAGCAACTGAGCATAATCTTTTGAGGCAGCCTGAGCAACGTGCATATTAGCAGAGGTGCGTGCACAGATTTAGCTGCCCTGTGCAACGTGTGCAAATTGGCTTGTTCCCTTGCATCACAGATTTTTAACTCACTTGGGATCATTGCAACCCGCTGGTCTCTCACTTTCTAATTTACTGAGCAGCTGCTTTCATTCTTTATCACATGGTAGAGAGGGAGCATAACTTCACCAAAGACTGCAGCCAGTATCTCCAGTGGTGCACCTGACACGTATGCATACTCTAGGACATACCTAAGGCTGCTGGCAATAAATTCAAGACCTCTTATCCTTATACTAAGAGAACTTTGCATTTTATAAACTTGCTTGTTACAGTGGAATGAGCTCCTTATTACCGGCTCCTTGAATACGCAAACCAAATTAACTATTGGTGTGATTTTTAACAGTTCCCTCACAGGATTCCTGTGAACAGAGTGGCCTTACTGCTGACCATCCTCAGTGGTACTCCTGCAGTCCTGAGCCAAGGTGCCATCTCTCTTGCTACGACCACTGTGTGACAAGCAGTAAATTTCAAAGGGGAAAAGGCTCTCACTTCTGTGAATTAGCGAACAAAGGAACCAGACACGTAAACCACAGAAAATGCTTCTTCTATGGTTTTACATGTAACCTCAGCTTCAGCAGAAGTGTAAGGAAATAAATGCTGATAAGCTCCAGCATCTCTCAGCTTGTTTCCATTCACAAGCCCTATCTCTGGAAGGAGATGAAAGACAAGCTCTGCAAATTTTCTTGACAAAAGGGGAATGGGAAAAAAAAAAAGAAGAAAGTTTGCAATCCAGACGGGGATGTGGGAGGTGGCTGAGATAGCAGAAACGCCTCAAAGCTGCACTTGCTTCAAACCAACACGCTGCAGCGTGACCAGGGCCCTCTTTCCCCCACAGGCAAAGCTCAGTGACCCTGAGGAGAGTGGGTAGCAGCCGAGCAGGACCTTGGGAACATCAAGAAATATGGGGGAAAAACCCAAATGACAGAAAAATAACAAAGCAAACTAGCTTGCACAGAGCACCTGGTAGGCCTCTGGAAGCCTGTTATCTGTTGAGAACATTTATTTTCAGCAGAATATCTCGGTTCTTTTCTCTGGAATATGCACGTGATAAAATGGCCGTGTTGAGAACAACCATTGCCAGTCTCACCTCTTCGCCACTGCGATATTTTGTGACAGGTCTGAAGCAGGTTTTGTGGTTGTGAAGGCCAAGCACAATTTTCTCATGACCTCTGAATACCAGCTTGATTCCAGCAAACCCTTACGTTTTAACTTGCTGAGGGAAAGTTTTCTCTGCTAGTGCCTGAGCACAGCTGTACACTTGGATGTGAGGGGGCTGAGGGGGAAATATCTGATTCCTTGCTCGTCTCAAGCCCAGGCTTCCCACTCAGCACACCTGTAGCCCATCCTGGGGTTTTATACCAGATAGACACTGGGTAGCTAGACAGCTGTTGAGAGTCACCTGAGCCCCAGTGCACCTCCTTGCCAATCACAAGCAGGTTGGGAACTGCTTGCTGTAGCTATCCCCCTTGCATCCCTTCACTCTGCCACCAAGACCTGGCGTTATAATAAGGGATTTACGGACACCTTTTTGTGCTGCAAGCAGGCAAAAGCAGCAGCTGCCCCTGGAGCCAGCTGCAAGGGATATTTGCAGCATGTCAGACAAATCCATTTGAACACAAGCCCCAAAGCAATATAAAGCAGCAGAGAAAACAACTAAATAAACAACAGCAAACCATCATGAATGTTCTACCTGTGCACTGGGGGAGAATGCTCTGCAGATTCACGCATGAGAGAGCAGAGCCTCGGTGAACGCCTTGCGGCCTTCACTTGGAAGGGACCACAGAGGCCAGCTGAGGCCCTGCCAGGGGTCTGCATCCCAAAGGGATGTCCCCACTGCACAAAGAGGATAGGGGAAGGAGAAAACAGGATGATGCCATTTTGAGCATGCAACGAGCAACTGAATTAGGCACAGGAAGCCATGGCAGCTGCTGGCAGACACAGTGAAGATGAGGCATGCAAAAGACCTTCACCCCTCAATGAACCCAGCTGATAAGATCAGTGTGGGAAGGAGGAAGGGAAACATGGGGTGTTTTCACCCCAGTTCCCTTTCTCGTCTCCAAATCCCTGCTCATTCAGGTCCCTGCACACAGCACTGTGTCATTCCCAATGATGGTGTGCTGCCTTTTTGATTAACCAACCCGCACTAGCCAGTGGTGCCCAGCAGCACTGCCACCTAGCACAGCTCTTGTTGTTGCTGGAGTGCTGTGCTTGCTTGATTTATAGTTCAGAAAATAAACGTTTCAGGTTGGTAAGTGACACTTAAGGGTCTTGGCCTGAGTATGAATTGCTCTGGAAAATTTGAGCAATATCTTTTTGGCCTCTCTGAAGTTATTTAAGTGACAAAATAATTTACACCCACAGTTTTAGCTGGCGTATTTTCTTCACACTCAACCAAGTTGTTTTTACTACTACAGGAAAAAAAAAGATGAATAATTATACTGTAACACAGACTAACCTCCTTGCTAATCTAAAAAGCATAAAACCTCTTTTCAGACCCCAAATGAAATTACACCAGGCACAGCAACGTAAAAGAGCTTTAGCAGGAGAAATCACTGTAAGCAATGAGAGCTCATTTTGAGTAATACACAGAAATCCTTTGTTTAGCCCTGTAGATACAAAGTTAGAAGCCTAATGTAAATCTTCTGTGCGAAAGCGCATTGATAAAAGTAACACATCAATTCAGCCCTGGCTCCTCTGGAAATGGGTGAGACAACTGGTTTGCTTCATACCTTCAGAGGTACAGAAGGGCTGCAGTGCTGCTGGGGCTGGGGCAGACTCACTGCAGAAGGCAGAGCCCTGCCAAGCACCATGCAGTTTAGGGGTCAGCTTGGTACTGCGGGAGGATTTAGTCCTAAATATAGCAAGGGCTATCCAGGGAGACCAGAGTGGGCTGCCGGGAGTCTAACGCTGTGTGAGCAGCTTTAGGTTTTGAGAACAATGATCGTGGCTAAGAGGCTGATTCTCACAATGTGGGCCAAATCCCGGCTACTGGCAAAAAGCCCAAGTGGACAGGTTTTGCCTGGGAGGAGGGGGACAATCTCATGTAACACTTGGAAGACTGGTATCTCTTTTCCAAACAATACAGTACCTAGGAGACACAGCAGCAAAATGGCTCTTTGCGCTTCTTACACATGCTGCAGTACAGCCATTAGACGAAACTACTCAACTTTCTGACCAAGATCTTTGCAAGGCTATCCGTAGCTTTTTCTTTCCTCATTTTCTAGGGAAAATCCTGCCAAAAAAAGCTGAGTTCCACCCTGGGAAGGAACATGCAACATCCTTGACAGAGCAGAAATTAAACTGGGGCAATCTATGTCCCCTAGGAGACAGTGACGGCAGGATGCAGCCTTACAGAAACAAGCAGCATCCAGCTCCTGAGTAAAGGTGGTGATGCTGAGGTAGGTATGACCAATCTTGCTCGGATGCTGACACAGGGAATATATCCTGGATTCAAAAAACGCCTTCCAAGTCTCGTAAGCATTTTGGCTGCACTGCTATATCCCCTTGGGCAAGCCTTTAAGTGACTGAGCTCAAACTCTTCAAGTCTATGCTACAAATACTTAGCAAAATCTTATATCTGTCTGCAGATTAATGCAATTCAGACAGCACAAGATCAACATTCATACCTGCTGTGGTCTCAGAAGAGAGGTGTGAAATGCATCGCTGATAGATCTCCCTACAGAGTATTATTTTTAATTGGAAAGATGAACTCTTCAAGAAACAGCAAACCTTAGAGCAATTAGACTGCAATGTTCCCACAGTATGTGGGTTGGCAGGTGTGGCACTGACTTATCTTTAAGACTGCTCACCTACCGTCCACAAGAGGTGGACTTGTGGAGTCCTGGCTGCTCAGGAGGTGAGGGATGCATTTGCAAACACTTTTGCTCACTGCCTGGGAGAAACAGAATAGTGTCGGCTACGTCCTGACTTTCACACAAACAGGAAAGGCTCTTGCTTTGCAAGAAATGGTTGTTTCTTGCAACCCAGATGCATGGTGCTGGCACAGGGCTCACAGAGAACCAACCTGAGTGTTAAATTCAATTTTTAAGCAAGCCAGAGGCTTTCTAATGCCATACATTCAAAGGTATTCTTTGGAGTTAGGAGATGCCTGGCAAAGACAGAAGTTGCTTGTTAAGACATTCTTTCACAGAATATGACTATTAAAGCAGAAATTAAAAAGCCAAAGATTAAAAAAAAAAAAGTGTACTTTCTGACATGCAGAGTGTACGTACATTTAGGAAAAAGTCTCAGGAAAGTTGTAACACTTACTATCTGCTCTTACACTGACCTCTGCTTCAAGTCTTTCATTTCCTGCTTTGTGCAGCATCAGACACACCAGCATAACCCTCCACGATCACTTTCCTATTTTTGTTGCAGGCATCTAATTGCTCTTCTGGGTGCATTTGTGGGACTCTTGGTTTTAGATTCAGTTTAGATATAAGTTGTTCTGGGAAATCCACAGGGGAGGAACTTGCATTTTTCTTCGTACATGTAACAAATACACAGAAACAGTGAGATTTCTGGTGAAGGCTGCATCTCCTGGAGAGCACTGCAAGGGAAGATTTTCCCCTCCATCACCACAGAATCAGAGCCAAAAGGGGAGAAGAAAATAAAGGCCAAATTCTTGTGAAGTTTCTACTGTTCATAGGCAGCATCAGGGTGCCAAAGGCCTGCAAGAGGACCGGGAACTGTGTGTGTATGTGCACGCACATACTTTGTGCACACCCCAAAGCAGTGCTTTCAAAACCCCAAGGTGAGCAGTGCTGGCTCGAGGCCACTCGAGCCACCGTTCAGGGCAAGGTGCCTGGGCCTGCCCCATGTCCCCTTCTGACTGCCCATACCGCCAACCAGAACTGCTTGGTTTTCTATCCCAAGTTACTATCCTTGACAGACATACAGGTAACTGGGGTGACTAGGTGAAACTTAAAGAAAATAACACTAATCTTTCCTCGGGTTCTTACATGAAAGGTGATCCAGATGCATACAATGAATGATTATTTTCACGTTTTCCTTCCGTGCTGTGATTTAGCTCCACATCTACAAAAGGAGTTCTGTATGCTTGGTGAATAGGCACCATGAATATGCTGCTCTCTATGCTTGCTTTCACATCCTGTGCATGCTTAAAAAAACAAAGTCAGTGAAAGAAAGGTCACCCCTTACTTTCCCTTCTTGGTAGAAAATGACATTCCGTTTCCAAGAGATCCTTGCTCTCACTCAGAGTTTTTTAATTCAATAGGGTCCCATCACCTTATGTCAACATTCACAGCTTCTTGGTGGCACCAGAATGAAACCTGAGGACTGACCACTGACAAATCCTGCAAGAGCTTGGCTTTCTGTTACCAGCACCAGCAGTGGAAAGCACGAACTGGGTCCAGATCTGGGCCAGGTACATTTCTGGTTTGAACAGCTTAGAGTTTGGCACTGTGATCTAAATCTGCTCAAGAATTAGCTAAGGATCTGCACAGTACAGCTAAAATCCCTAACGGATCCCAGATTAGAACTGGATTTCCCTGAATCATCTTCACAGAAACAACAGCTAATTAGTTCAGGTATAGGAATGTCATTCTAAAACTCTATTTCATTTATAGAAGAAGAAAAATAAACAAAGTTAGCAGAAAAGTAATAGCACAGACAACTACACGGCTTACCTTATGCTCGTATGCCTGGCTCTGAAGCCTACCAACAAATGCCCCTACAAGCAAACATCAATATCGGGCAACAAAATACATCCTTACAATACTAGCTCACAATGCCAAGGTCTATGGGATTGATGGGACTGGGGCAGGGGTTAAAGGCTTCCTGAGAGTAGAAAGACATTTCAAGAGAGGGAAGATGATGCCTGACATGAAGGAAAAACTGCTAAAAAAAATACGTTGTGCAGATTAGCCATAATTGTCATACTCATAACTTTGAGTTCTCACGTTAAAGACAAATTAGTTTGGCTGTCAGCAGCTTCATCAGCCAAAAGAGGCCATTTGAAGGGACCAAAGACTATTTACTCTCCAAAGCTGGCTGTGCCTGCCTCATATTGCAGGTCCCCACAGGGGCTGTTCAGTGATGCTGATAACTCCAGTGGGAGCACCGATCCTGCTAAGTAGTTCACTGTTTAATTGAACTGACCTTTCCTGATGGTGCCCCATGTATTAAAAGCTGCTTCACTCCCGAGTGAAAATGGTTCAATAATTGTAATATTTTACTCAGTGGACAGTTGTTTAAGAGCAGAAAATAATCAGCTCTGTTGGTAGGCTCTCCTCTGGAGGAGTCCAGCACCAAATCAACAGAAGGTGCTGCATGAGTGAATTCTAACATCAATAATAAACACACCCCAAAGTCAGGTTAGATTATGAGCTCTTTGAGGATATTTAGAGCTAAGATATTCAGTATCACTTTTTTGTGAATGCAGAGGCCATTTGTCTTCAGACACTGAATGGCCTTGGGATGCAGAGGTTTCAAGTGAGAGGCATGTTTGTCAGGAGCCCTCTTTCTGTTTTCTTCTAGTTGTCTGACCAGATTTATCTCTACTGCCTTCTGTGTTGGCCTTCACGGTTGTACAGCATCTGGGAAAGCTCTCTGGGGCTGGGAGCCAAGGTTACACAAAGCACCACATCCCTGTAGACTGTTAAACACCTGATAAAAGATGATGCTTTGTTATCAACTTACGGCTATCAGGCAGTCACTAGGCTGATGAATACCGGACTCTGCTGCACCTTCCTCTTCCCAATGCTTTAATTCTTAATGCATTTTATACACAATCGACATCCTAGGGGTCTCCCAGATCTGCCCATGGGCTAAAGTGCAACATCACTTTGTCGTATTTTCCATTTCAGAAGCTGCAATTTCCTTTTCTCAGTCCAGCCAACTCTTCTTTCCTCATAATCTTAGTGTCCCCGCATTGCAAGCATTCAAAGAATGTCCTGTTCAGTAAACTAATTCTTTTCTTGTCCCTTATTCACAAGGACATTTAAGTTATTTTCCTCCATGCTAAACCTACCCAGGGTAGGACAACACTTATATTTTCTCTCCCACAGCGGACTGTTTTGACTACTTGTGTCTGGTTGAATCCCTAGGAATGTGGGATGTGTGTGAGCTCAGGCTGCTGGTGCCAGCATGCTGAGATAAGGCAGCTGGGCTATTGCCTGCTGCAGGTCTGTGAGACAACAGAGTCCCCAGGGTGGCAGTGCTGATGGGGGGAGATACCAGGAGGGCACCTGAGAGACTGAGGGGCACCTATGTGGGCTGCCATGAAGTGGAGGTGTGAACAGGAGCGGTCCCTCTCCAGGTGAGGCAGTATCAGCCAACGTTGTGCCAGCTTCCACTGGGGCACGAGGCATGCTGGCAATACCTGCTTCTTAGCTATCTGGTCAGGCAGTCAGAAACAGCTAGCTTGGTCTTTGCAGAGCTACCAGAGCCCACTGTGAGGTACAAGAAAGTGACCAGGGATCCCCATCAGTACTGTGGCAGACTCTGCCCCGGAGATGACCATAGCTGGGCCTGAAGGTCTACCTCTGCCTTGTATTTCTATTTCAGTGAACCAAAAGAGATGAGTTGAGGACAGCAGTCAACATAAAAATCCTCTGAAATAAAATTAACTCAAGAGCTAAAATTGCAGTCTAACTGCAAGAGCACTGGCCTGATTTCATCAACTCCCCTTTGAACAGCAATTACATTGTAAACTGATCGGTTCAAACCTAAATCCTTGGTGTCTTCTTCTGATTAAATTCTCATTGCCTAAACATCCATCTTATTCTCTGTTCTTCTACTTATCAATTGAATTAATTCCTCCATTATTCACCTATCTTCTTTAGCCGGCATTTTACCATCTTTTTTTTTTTTCCCAGGTAATGTAAATTTGCAGAAGTTCTAGTTCACTACAACTGCAAAGCAAAATAACATACAGTTTAGTCGGAATATCTTTATACTGCTCTGTTTCTCAGATTTAAAAAGAACATTTATGTTGTCTGATATTCACAGGGGACTGCCTTAAGACTTTGCGCACATTCCTTCTACGTAGGCCCTAAGGAGCAGGATTGCATTCAGGAAAATACAGTATTTGATGCTGGTTTGAAAAATTCATTGCCTAACCTTGTATAAGTGGTCCTCAACATCTCCCCTGAGATGAAAATATTTTGTTAGCAGAGTATTTTGAAGAACTGCCCTTGAACACCAATTTAAAGAAAATACAAGAGCAAGGATTCTTTTCATTTGTTGTTGATTTTACTACATGCTCTTGATAAAAATGATTTTATGGAGAATATCTTTTGATTCTGTCCCTGTTAATATTTGCCCAAAAGATTCGTTCTTCCTTTTTCCTTTTTCAGCCTTTATAAAATGACATTTTCACTTTTTCAGAAGGTTATGCTGTTTTATCCTAGCTTGTAGTGGTTTTTCACAGATTATCTATTTTCCTAAAGGCATTTTCTGTATACAGTTTATCAGTAAAACTTCCCTGATAAATACGGGGCCCCTAGGAGGGAAGGATTAAGCTCACTGCATTGCTGACTGTCCTAACGTTATTCTAAGTCACTGTCTGCAAGACAAGTTCCTAGTTGTGTTTGAGGAGAAGCTGTGTTTGGGCTTTGGTTGGGAAGATATAATTAGCTATAAATGAATTAATGATAGAGCAAGTGTATTAATCAGAATTCTGATATGATATCAGCCATTCTGAGAATGTGACAGACTGTTGACAGGGGGTACAGAGAGCCCAACTGAACTTTATAGCACTCTTTCATCTTTGCTTTCTCTGAGACATGGCTACAGCTCGCTGCGCCTTGCAGTCTTGTAAATTTTGGAACATTTGTTCCCAGAGGAGCATTAGCCTGTAATAGCTGATAGATTCAAAGAAGATATCATTTGCCCAGCTTGAATAGATACCCTCAAAGTCACTTCCAACTGTGCCTCTCTCCTTCTTCTTACAAGTGAGCAGTGACAACGTGATAGTGGGACATCATGGTAAAACCGAGAGTTTTATTAGCAGTAGTTCCATAAAATCAAAAACAAACCTGTGCGTCTTCATATGTGTATCTCCCTGGGTCTTTGACATTTTGGCTTGTTTTCTCATAGCTGTGGGAATCCAGGTTGATAGCACTCTGGGCCCCAGGAGCTAGAAACTCTTGCCAGATTTCCTCCACTCTGGTGGTCACGTCCTGTAGAGGTTGTTTTTTGAGATCTTGGACAGCCAACCAGAACCTGTAGTGGGCAAAAATCAAAATGGGAGAGACTTATAAGATAAGAGGAGAGAGATTTAGATAAGATTTTGTTGATAAGCCTGGGCAGAGTCCCAAATGGCAGCTGAGTTCGCAGAAGGCTCTCCATTTAGCATGACTTTGGGGGAAGGTGTGATATACTTTATACCAAACCATTACAATGTGGTTAAGATCAGAAAAGTGACTTTAAGAAGCGAAACATCCTTATTCAAACCATCTCTGCAGAAGTGTGACATTAGGCAGGCAAGCAGGAAACCTCAAGAGCCCATACAGCTGGACGAGGAACACGAACTGCTTCTCACCACCCCACTGCAATCTGCTGGTATTTTCTGCCTGCAGGATCTGTTGTCTGCAGAGGATGCAAAACGCAGAACAACAAACTTAATATTCATATCATTTCCAGGGTGAAGTTGTGGCACCAACCAAGAGAAATCGTTTCTTTTTTTTCTTTTTATTTTTGAGACTTGTAAACTGACCAGCATTCAGATGGATGCCATGGGAAGGGATGAATACAGAACCCAGTTATGCCCGTGCCATTGTGCTCTGCAGGGAGAGCCAAGGTCACTGCTTGTTCGGGGCACGTGAAAGAGCTGCACAATATTGAAAATCATGCGTCCCCCGCTTTTAATTATGGAAGACTACCAAATAAATGAGTTGAACTTTATCTGAAAGCCTCATTTCCCATCGCAAATTATTCACTGGTGCCCTGCCTACTAGCAGTAAAGCAAATGCTCCCCCATGTCGGGAGGAAGATGAGGCGGTCTGTTCTAAAGCAAAACCCTGCAGGCAGCAAGGGAGGATGGAGAAGCCAGCAGTCCCCGTGACTCCTGTGCTGCTTTGGCCCCTGGGCTAGCTGCCAGCAGGGTTTCCTGGTGCTGCCACAGAAACAAGGGGGGGGATCATCATCAAAGGAGGCTGCCAATCCATTTAGCCTCGTCCCGTACTTGCAGTAGAGGAAAAGGGCCTGTTTGGAAAAAAATAATTGACAATTTTTAATTGCAGACATGATGGTAACTTGCAAATGCAGAAAAGGCATAAAGAAGAAAGATGCTAATCAACCCGGAGTAGCTGGGACATTTTAAGATTAACACTTGGCTAGACAGAAAATGTTCTGCCCTGAGAGCCTGGGAGGCAGAATGGGAGGGGGCACACTGTGAAGTGACAGCTTGCCAGCACAGGAGCACCATCCATTCTAATAACCATTTGGCTCAGTCTGAAAACCACCCAACCAAACCAACCTGACGCTAACAAGAACAAGCTCTTCCTACTGCAAGCAACTGTGAATTCATGCCCAAGGCAGAATGGCCTCTTCAAGGCAAAGGGGGTTTTTGCCTTGGTGGAAATTTCAAAGCTGTTCATTTGAGCTCATATCTGAAAGCCAGGGAACATCAAAGAGGGGTACCCAGCCCCACAGCCATGTCTCCCAGGCAAATTCTCTGCTATGAGAACCCATCCTTAATTCAGTGCATAAGCTAGGCTTCCTATGGCATTTCTAGAGCACTTGTAAGGCAGCAGCAGATATTTCTGCTCAGGAAGGGTGCGGACATACAATGGCTACCTTTAGTTTTATAGCTCTTGAGCAAACACTCCCTGAGTCAATCCTGCAAATGCTGGAGCACAAGCTGGCTCCAGGCCCGTGAACAGCCAATATGAGATCTTGCATTCCCTCCTCCTTCCCCTGGGAGCTGACCCATGGCAGCCACCTTGTGTGGGGCAGAAGGGAAATGTCTGCCCATGTCCTCCCCAGCAGGAGATCAGGAGCAGCACAGAACTGCCTGCACTGGGGGGAAGGCAGCCCTGATTGCAGGTTCTCTGCCCTTTACAAAACAGAATGTTCGATCTGGAGAAGGCTGATAATACGGCATCCTAAACTGGTGTCAGAGACATAAAGCATTCTAGCCTCATCCAGCATGTAATTAACTTGCTGTCACTCGCGGGAGATATCCTGTAATGGTGCTTTATCCCATGCAGACTCCTCACGGCACAGGGAGCTCCTGGAGCTCCAGATGCCTGCTCTGCCTCTACAGGGTGCTGCGGGCAGCTTGCAGATGCCCTCAGCAAAAAGGCTGCTGGGGAAGCCCTGGGGCTGCTCCTGAGATATGGTGCAACACAGAAATGAATTTCAAAATTGAATCAGACACAAAATACGGATGATTGGAGGAGAGACTGTCAGCGCAAAGACGGTGCTGCAACATTATCCCAGGGCAGGACGTGGCACCCCTGGTTGGCAGCGAAGTTCTGGAGTGACCCTTGGTTTGAAACATGACCATGCTCCCCTCTTCTTGCCTCACAGCCCATCTTGCATCTCTCACCAGACAGCCTTGCTCTCATTTCCTTTCGACAAGATAAAACCATCAATTTAACAGCACAGCTGGGAGGGCAAATGAAGGTACAAAATAAGCACACATCCTCACAGACGGGGGTGGGGGGTGTTCACACTCTTGCATAGCTTTATGGCTGCGGTGAGCATGGGGTGGCTGAGGCCAGCAGAAAGCCGCCCTCAAAGAGGCGTGCTGGGACTGGTGGCTCAGCGAGGCCATGTGCTAGGGGCAAGCACAGCCCTGCTCCTTCACTGCTGCAGCATTCCCAGCCAGTGCTGTGCAGTAGGGATGGGAAACAACACACCCACTGCCCTGCTGCCTCCCCTCGTCTGTCCTCCCTCCTCCTCCCCCAGGCTGGGTACCCCACTTCTGGGCCGTGAGGTCCTCTCACTGCCATCTCTTTCCTCTCTGGGGCAGGATGCGGCTCTCTGCGGTCAAGCAGCACCCATTGCACATCTGGCTGTCTGCCAAGAACTGAATAAAGCCACGCAGAGCTCAAGAAGCAGCTCTGCTCATAAGCGACCAGGCTCAGGTCTCCTGAATGAGTACGTGTGATTCGCAGGCAAAGGCAGCAGAAAATCACTTCATGCCACGCTGCTTTCCCTCGGCCGTGGAGCGCCCGTGCCGCCTGGTGGCCGGCAGGGATCGATCCCTGCTCCCGGGGCACCAGCGCCAGGGCACCCACATCACCAGTGGCACCTGGGGCTGCTGGGAAAGGCTACAGCCTGAGCTCAGGGACAGCTTCCAGAACAGTTACCAACTTAGTGTGAATGGTTTTGCTTTGTAGAAGTATTGGCTTGAGTACTTTTTCCCTTTGCTTAATAGGTCTCCTTTCTGTAATGTCCCAAAATTTCATTTCCTGAAGAAATTTAAAAGAAAAGAAATTTGGCAACATGTTTTGGCCATTAGGCATCACGTAAGTTAGAAACGCTTTCTGCAGATAAAATTCTTTTCCAGATCCATTTGCAACATGTGTTCACAACAGCACACAAAACACCCGTGCTGCTATATTGCAAGCTCCACAGCACATTCCTATAAGGTGTCATGTGTTCCCTACTTAGGCCCATAAACAGGTGTGCAGTCTGCTTTCCCATTGGGTAAAATTAGCATGTCCCACATTCCCACCCAGCTTTCTCCTTCCAGCTGATGTCCTTTGAAGCTGGGAAAAAAAAAAAATCAATCCACTGGTCAGATGAACATCTCAGCTATCTTGAGGTGTCTCATGAGATTTGCCGGACATGAAAAATGTATACAACTCTCTGTGGGCTCTTTTTTTAATTGAGGCTTTGTCATTTTGTCTGCTGCATTTTGGGTACTTAAAATATAAGCGGAGGCAAAACAAACTGTAGACAAAAGACAGCAGAAGAGATGGAAAACAGAAGAGAGCAAGAAAAAGAGTTAAAGTAAAAACAGAGAGAAAAATACCCACCTGCCCAGCTTTCCTGCTCTCACATAAATAATGGACAGACAGTAAATAAATAAGTTACAGGGCTCAGTCAAGCCCAGGAGACTGGTGGACATGATCCTGCAAGTATATTAGAACACAGAAACACAGCTGGAAGGAGACCTGGGAGGTGACGGAGGCTGATCTGCTGCTGTCTCTGGCAGTGCCTCTCTCGAGACCCCAGCAGTACTGATTTTTCTCAGCTAGGAAGACATGGAAATGCCCCACTGCCATCCAGCCTGGGATTTTGGACAGGGACAGAATGTGGTCCCTTCGATATACCACTGAATTACAGTCAAAGCACTCTCAGTCGCACTCATGAAGGAAGCTCCTTTCTACACCACCAGGAATTTCTAGGTTTTCCAGCAATCACTTTCACAGATCTGTCCTTAGGACAGCAGGACTACTGCCAGCATTAACAAAGATCCACCTGATGCTCCCAAGATAGAACACGTCCCTGCAGTGACAATTCCCATGTCTCCAGACCATTACTAGGAGGAGGGGCTTTAACAGACACCTGCAAAAGTGATTTCTCTACCAAGGGGTTACACGCTGTGCCCTCAGAAAATTCCTCCCAGCTTCCCAGAGTTTGGGTGGGACGCATCTCACTTAACCATAGCTGCCTACCACGCACACACTGTCACTTGGATTATTTTCAGACTTAGAGATACTGGAGAATGAGGAAAGCTTTATGGTGTAACTTAGTTTTGTTTTCACTTAAAGCTGAAATGAATCCTTCCCTGGTGATCCACTGACTCCTCTTCAGCTTCTCTCACGCTGAAGGGAGCCTTGATACCAGATTACGCAGAAGAAGGCATGTGCTATCAAGCTGACTGCCTAGGTAAGACAGGTTCCAGCCTTGCTGATGGGCATGACTTAAGCTCTGCTTGCATGTTTAAGCATCCAGCAGTTGATTTCCTTTCCACCATATACACTTAATGAGAACTCAGGAGCTTTCTCTGCCACACCTGAACCTTAGGGAGCCACCTTTTGCTTCGCAGCATTTCACAATCCATCCTGTTCCGGTTTTCTTTAGGAATACTTCTACCTTTATGTCCTGTGAATTGTTATTTATAGCCCCAAGCAGGTCTACTAATACTGATCCAGTATTAGGTCATAATGATACCACGTTAGCCAGTACCGTGGTAATGACACCGTAAGAATGAAAGCAATGATACAATATTAACTAAGAATGATACCAGAGTCTTCCAGAAAGGATGTGGGATTTAACCTCTCTATCACAGCCCACTGATTTGCAACTTCCCATGGCTACAGGCTTCCTCATAACCAACAAGAATGCACATCCACAGGAGGAGCACCTCTGATTGACTGAGAAAGGTAAATGCTTGCTTTGTAATAATGAAAATTTCTCCATCTGTTTGAATAGGATGCACCCGGGGGACACCCACTAGTGGTAAAACCTGCTAGATTTCATTAGTGCAACCCCAAATATATTTCAGGAAACCCATTTGAGGAGCATTTCAATGTAGTATATTAATTTTGCACTTCATCACTACAGTTTAATTGCAAAGGAGTACCAACATACATAAGTGCAGTCATTAAGCACATACAAGTTCAGTACCTGTTCAGCAATACAGTGACAATTTCATTTATGTAATTTACCAACACTTGCCTGTTTATCTTAAAAATAACTTTCAAGTTCTTAAAAATCACTAACATAAAAGTGCATTGATTTTCCACTGTTTCGCTACTGCCATGCTTTTTGTACTTCTCCCTCCCTGGGCAAGCAAATACGATAAATATGACAGTCAGTTCCAATGTCATTTGAAGTCAATTTCTGGGAAATTTCACTCTCAGATCTCACACGCTAGCAGACTGCAATAAAGTGGCAATTGTTCATATGCTTTACTAATGCATGTGACTGTTGGAGTGAAGGAAGTTTAACAAAACATAAATTTCAAGACTGTGCAATTAAGCTCTGAACTGGTATAAACTGAGAGCAGCACCAAAGCTTCTCATAGCCAGCAAAGGCACAAAATCAGACCAACTGCACATTCAGCTGGTGGCACATTTCTTCATCATTTGGGCAGGTTTGAGTCTGACAGTAAAACTGGGAGCACTCTGCATCTGCCAGATACCGATGAGGCACATTGGAAGAGGGCCGTCCCTGTGCCCATCTGTGTGCTGAGAAGGCATCACAGCACAGCCTCAGCCATACAATTTAGACTGTGTAAAAAAAAAGTGGGTGTTTTTGCTGGATACTGCAGTATCTCGTCAAGTCAAGTGACATTATTGTTGGACCCTTCGCTGTCTTCCAGACTAAGGAGGAGCTGGTGAAGACCACTGCAGGTAGCAACGAAGAGAGCACAGGAGTGCACACTGACACCCTACCTAGTCAATTCAGACTTTGACTTTGGCACCAGCCAGTGGCTGCAGCTTGCCCTGGTGCCACCACCACCAAGTGCTTCCTGGCCCACCTAAATCAGCAACTTATTCCTGCTGCCTTTTCCTGCTGTAGTTGAAGCAGCAGAATTGTGCCACAGTATCTACATCACGTTTCGTACTAGAAGTTTTGACTTCTTCACAGTGAGGGAAGCCACAATGCACCGAAAACACCCACAGAAGAGAACTCTAATACAGTGAGAGTCAAGCTCTCAAATAGTTAAGAGATGCCAGAATTCAAAGTAGCGAATGCAAACCTGCTTTGCTGAGGGAAAGCAACAGCTTTTGGCCACATGAACACCAGCCCATATTTCCTCCACATGACCCCCGCCACAAACACATGCACAAATTCTATGTATTATTTGGGGGCTTACAAACCATGTCACATCACCAAATTCAAACTTTGCAAGCCTATATGCATGTTTTACTTAACAACACTAACTGTGCTAAACACTGCTCCTCGGATTACTTTTTATCATTCTAGTACAGGCATTTGTAGCAGTGCTACAGACCAGGCCTTACCATTCTCAGCTTTACTCAAATTGGTGTTTTCAGAAGTTCAGCACAGATCAAGCACTGCTTTTCACCTATGCAAGAGAGTATGGTTAGCCCCGTTTATTTAGTTCAAGTGAAAAACGGTTTCACCTGAGGTTTTCTGAGCTGAACTCTGATTCCAGGAAACGAAGGAACTGGTCTCGTCCTACCGGGTCCTTCAGCACCTCATCCATGGAGAAGCCCCATCTTTTCACACGCTGCTGACTAGGTTCTTTGCTGTTTGGAGAGAGAGGGGAAAAACAGATGGAATGTGCATTTCTGCCTGCTGTCCCAGCAGCTGCTGCTGTTCCTGTTAAGCAGCAAAGGGAAAAAGATGATCAGACAAGGAGATGGTGGCTCTTTCCTTAAGAATTCCCAGAGATACATGTTAGCAAACAACACACAAGGAAGAGCTATAAAGACCAGGGTGATGGTTAATGCGGTTGTGTTATTTGGGTGCTGCCTATATGGCAAAATGAGAGAGACAGTGAATGATAATATTTTCAGTGAAATTTCCTGTACATTTTGCATAAAGAACCATTTATTTTATGTCAAGGCAGAAATGTGCCAGCAATGTTCCCTGGGCCATTGGCAAGCTCCAGAGCATCACCCTGTGTCCCACACAGTGCTGGCTGCTAACTTGGGACTGCCTTCAGATTTTCAGTTGCACATTTGCATTAAAAAAGCAGTTCCACTGAGAAGCAGAGAGGACAAGATTTCTAAGAAATGACTACTGCTTTGTGGTCTTGTATTTTTCACTGCCCCTGACTTTTGGGTACCCAAGTCTTGCAAGACTAAAAAGTGACCCCCTCTTCCCCTCCATGACAATCAGACTCTTTATTTTGTGTCTCAGCTGGGACTCTGAGATGTGGAGGCATCCAAATTCACTCACAACCTTTCTGCTACATTATTTCTTAATACAACCCTGCTTACATAAGCTGTTGTTTGAATTGCCAGACATATTGCAGAGATGCCTATGGGGAGAGGCACTGCCTAGGAATCACGAGGATCCCATAAGACAGCCTACATCAGAGCGTAATGCGGGCTCACAAAGTGTTTGAAAGCTTCTGGTGTGATGGCGTCATAGTATGAGACAGCCATTAAAGCACAGTTCAGCTGCTCACGTTTGTGACAGTAGAGCCATTGTAAACAGTACGTATCTATTAAACTGTATGTCTTGCCATGTCCACAGTGATTCCTAATCCTGGAGCCTTAGGGGACGGTGGCGATCTGTGCCGAAGACAAATAAGCCACAGGGGTAAATAAAATGCCCACTTTGATTTCCTCTTGCTACGGAGACTAAGCAACACTGATGGGCATGTCCTCACTCGAGGCGCAGAGCGCTGGGGCTGGCTCCTCCTTTGCTGAGAGAGCCGCAGTGGACATGGGGACATGAGAGCTGTGCTGGTGCAGAGCTACGCACCAGCCAAGTTCAGGGGATTTCCTGATGATTCTGGAGATCAGCAGCTACTCTGCTTGCTGCTGCACAAACTGAAAAGGCCAAAGTGCTATCTAAAACAGAAGTCTTTCCAAGGCATTTCCCCAGTGCCACAAAGGACGAGCTGCACAGCGCTGACCCTGCTCAGAAGCTGGCTTTGCCGTTAGAAGGGAAAGGGGCTTAGTTTCCCTGAACAGGGGCTCCGCTTTCCTGACACAAGAAACAGCCTTGCAGGCAGCACAAGGGCTACCAGAGCTCTTGGGAATCATTCAATTATTCATGCGAGTTGCAACTAGACTCAGACACAAGGAGGTCTCCTGCTATAGCGAATAACATGAAAATACAAAGATGTTTGTTCTCTCATCTCACAACAACACAGCAGGAGAATCGCCTTCTGTAACTCTGAAATCATAACAAAGCTTTTACTCTAATTCTTAATAAGGCCATGACATTGGGTTGATTATATTCCCTGGGGGGACATAAATATTTTCAGGAGTTTTCAGCCACCTCAACAGACCCAGAAGTAATGATGCCTGGATTACATTGTGGGTGGAGCTCCTCCAGAGTAGTATTTTGCAGGGGTTGTATCTGTTTGTAACCCTGCTCGGGAGGATGGAGAAATTGAGAGAAACTGACTGAAAAAGAAATCCAAAATATTGATTTTATATGAAAAGAGGCAGAGACCAGGGAACTAATTACCAGCTTCTGTGACTTACAGAGAAGCAGGGGACAACACCTTTCACATCCCACATCACACGTGTTTTTACACAGAGAAATAACTTGCCCTTTTCCTGGAATATTGATTCATGATGAACTGGCTCTCGTAAGCTGGCAGCATCTCAAAATTTCCATGATTATTTAAGCACAGATAGTATTAGACTTGTCATGCTTTTTCTCAAAGATTTGCTAAAATGAACTCCCTGCTCTGTTTGGAACAACAGCAGCTCAGCTGCAGAAAAAGCTGCAGAGCATTTGCAGCTGTACGCCAAAGGATGCCATGAGTGAGCAATGAAGGTGGCATGGTGAGCGACAGCATCTTGCTGCTACTCAACCTGTCCTGTATGCCAGTGACATCTTGCATAGGGTCCCACAATTTGGGGAGGACCTGAGAGCAGGCTCTCAAGGGTCGAAGGAGGTGTGCTGAAACAAGGATCTTGTAGCAGTATCCTGGATCAGTGGGCTCTCAGAACTGAGCCCAGGCGTGCCCTCAACGGGCACGAAAATGCCCTAACTTACACAGTAGTTCAAATTAAGCACGTGGAAATGAAAGAGCTGTATAATCCACAGAAATAATGAACTATACCGCTCTGTTTAAATTTCAGTTATGCAAGTATATCTTGTGAAGTTACAGAGATCAAACTTCCTATCCCAGCAGGGCCATGGGAAAAGCATACCAATAAAATTGCAAGACAACTCTAATATTACCTAAATCTGCCAAATCTTACCTCATTTCAATGTCCCACAAAGCTGCATCATCACTTATCCAGGGATTGGAAGGCTCAGCAGGAGTGATAAAGGGGTCGTATTCCACATACTGCTCTGTGTACGCTATTAAACTGACAGATATTAAAAAAAGGAAAAAAGAAGAAGAAAAAGACAAATCAGCGCCTGAACACTCAGTCATGTATCAGAGACATAGATTTTCTCTCTTCCCCCCCACCGTTGTTGGAGGGCTTTTCTTCCATGTTTGGATCAGTGTGGTTCTTAGTATTTGCACACAGCAGTCCCTTTTTCCAGGAAGGGTGCATGCAAGGATTTCTCTGCAACTCTCTCACCAGTTCACTCAAGGTTGGTTCTGCGGAGATGCATACAGAAAGCCTGATGTGGCAGTAAGTGAATTGATATGGTAGGGCTTCCCACAGACAGCAATGCGACTCTGAACCACATCCTCTACATTTGTTGCATGTTGCTATTCCCCCTTCCCTTTGTTTTTGTTTTTTGTTTGTTTGTTTGTTTTTGCAAAGGCTTTTGCACTCACTACTTCAAGCATGGTGAGTAACTCATCAAAATACTATCATGCACTTAAGCCTTTGGAGGATCACAGTCCTGAGCGCCAGATCTTCAGCATATAGGTCATCTTGTTTTGTCAGTATACCAGTTAGCACAATGGCACTTAATGCAATATACTTCAGTGTCGTTTATGATCATTAATGCGAAATGAACTGTACAGGTATTGAATAAACACCTAGCTTTTATACTGTTTCACTTCAAGCCTAGTCAGATAAGACATACAGCCTCTAATCCTAAGAGCTGCTTGGGAAGAGGCCCACGTCTGCTTGCACAGACAACTTGGGCATTCCATTGGGGTTGGGACAAGGTGGCAATTTTATGAGAGCTGGGCAGCAAAAAAATCAGAAGAAATCTGTCCCAGTCTGTGCTCGCAGTACTCCAAGGCAATTTTTCCTTCTTCTGCCTCAGTCTACCAACTAATTAAATAAGTTCACCGAGTCTCACCATATTGAAAACTAGTCTACTTTCACTGTGATTGTCCACCCTAAGTGTTACCTCTGGGTCTTCCACACCTTCAAAAGGCAGGAGAAGGAAAACACCCTGTGAAACTACGGGTCACAAAAGGCAGAAACTTTCCCTGACCTGCCCTACAATAATTACTTCTTTTTGTTTGTCCTAGCTCTTATCATGAGGCATTAAAATCATGCACTTTTGTAACCACAGCAGGTTCCCACTGCCCCTCAGGGCACTCAGGGCTGTCTCATCTCATTTCATTAATTACATTTCATGACTGTTGTGGGTCAAGGGTTGGAGGAGGGAGCAGCGTCCAATTTCAGAGAGCAGCAATCCCAGAGACATCAATGAGAGAGAGGGTGAGTTAAAAAAAATAAAACAAAAACAAAAAAAACCCAACAAAAACCAACACAGAGCATCAATCAGGAGATATCTGCTGTGAAACTTGAACTGCTTGTAACAAAAAAATAAGGTGGCATCAAAGGGGAAAAAATAGATGAAATAAGGGTGGATTTGCTAAACACACATTGCTGATCCAATATAATGACAGGAGCTGAATTACAGCCTCATTGTCTAAGCGAGGCTACAGGCAGTGGGAATACTAAGGGAAAGCATTTCTGCCAAAACACAGACCTGGGCTTTTGGCTTCTCAGGTGACACCATGTCATTCTGGCAGAAGAGGTGATGGTTAAGAGTTCATGGAAGGGGGCAGAGCTGAGAATCTGTCTGTCTCACTATCAGGGGGCCCTGTTGAGCCTTCATAGTAACTTCAGGTGGCTGAGAGGATAACACGGGTTTGTGACACATTTTCATTTAGGGAACCAAGATTACTTTTGATAGGAAGGTCTTCAGGTTTTCCTCAGCCATTTCTGTAATGCCACACGTACTGGGTTTGCATCAGCACTGCCTGACGTGGTTGGGAAAAACAGTAGGTATAATTTATTCACAGGTTTACTTGAGCGTAGTCACATCTCCAAATGTGACTAGATCCCAAAACTGACAGCATTCAGGTCCCAAGTGAGGAAAAAGGATTTGGAAATAGATAAACTTCCCTGTGTTCCTGGAGCAGCTGAGGGATGCCTCAGTCTTAAAAGCAGAGCCCAGCCTGAGAAGTGCCTTGCTACTACTAACAGCACCTCCTTATTCAGCACATCTGTTCTTGGAGCACGCACCCATTGTTTCACACGCAGTCTTCAGGCAACACAGGCTTCATTTCAGGCAACAGGTCAACTTAGGCCACATAAACTCATTCCATCTCACCCACCCCCATCACTGCTGAGTCCCTTCAGGGCCTTCCCTGCCACTCCTCATGCCAAGCCCTGGGACACCAAAGCCTGGGGCCCTCCAGCAGCACTGCTACCCACAGTCCCTCCAGACCAGGAAAACTGTTGTTTTTCTTTTTATTTTTTTTTTGTCCAGTTCTACTAGAATCTAATAGATTTTTTCTTCTGGCATTGACAATGACATATTTATCATGGCAGTATAACTTGAATAATAGGCGTGCTATGTGGACAGGACCCGCTGTTCATAGTGAATGAGTTTTATTGAGACCATCTTATTGAATAAACACCTACACAGAAGAAACTCAAGCAAAACACATCTGCTTGTCTGTAAATTACCAGCCTGGAAATTATTACTGTCACAGTATATTAAGGTCACTGTAAGTAAATTCAGTATAAAATGAGAATTTTTGGTAAAACACAAAATTGTCAGAACAGAACCAGAAAGCCCAAAACATAAATATGAATGTGCTAATTTCAATAGTGTAAAACAGTGTGCGAAGGATTTCAGAAAGCCTCTGAATATTTTCTTTTTAATTGGATAAACTTTAATCTAAATTGATAAACATTATGAGCCACTAGGAACTTTCTGTTGAGCTCTTGCCATTTAATTTGCCTAGTTTAGTGTAGGCACGCTAATTACAGGAGCAAGCACTGCAAAGCACGAAATTTCATAGGGAAATCTCTTTTTAATTTGTTTAAGTAAAAATTCCTGTTATTTCTCCAGAAAGAGCCATCCCTTGTCATGCCTGTCATGTTCAAGACAGTTTTGATCTAAAAGTGATGTTACAGAAAAGCATGCTGATCCCTACATTTGTCTCGGCGATTCCACTGACAACGTGCATAGCTTACAAGTATCTGAGTAAAGGAGCTGTCACTCTCAGGAAGCTAAATTTGAGCTTGTTCTTTACTTGTTCATACTTTCCTACAAGGACTGAATTTTCTGCAAGTCAAATTGTGCCTTGATTTGCCTCTATGAGAAATTCACCTCTTCATAACACAGCCTTGAGTAGTCCAGATACAAACCGAGTACTTTCCATAGGGTTTCACATGCATAACTGGGGGCAGAAACTGGCCCTACAACCCCAGCACAAATGAATCCCAGTATGAACGCAAAGATCACATGCAACTAGATGCAAACACAGCGCCCTCCACAGAGATGTGTCAGTCTAACAGGAGAGGAGCACTCAGAGTTCATCCAAAAAGGAAAAGTGAATGCTTTTCAAATGAAAGAAGAATGACTTTTCTTTAAATAAACACTAGGCTTGTGAAGGAATAGGAAATGAATGCCCGGCAATGGTTCTTTCCATTGCGATCACATTTCTTTTGCTTTTACAGTATGACATCCTCCTTTTTCACCCACTTTTTCTCAGCGGCAGAAGGGCAAGTGTCAAATGTCCGTGGTCAGCAGACAAGCAGCATGTCTGGGCGAGGAGGGAAAAGGATTCACTGCTCAGAAATGGGACGAGCCTTTGTGCGTTCCTGCCTACTTGCTATTTCTGGAAATGCTAAATTTGAGATGAAGAAGTAATGGAAAATCACATAGATGGCGACACTCACCTTTCTGCTACTTTTGACATCTTTAAACAATGCCTGTCTATCTGCAGGTTCAGAAAAGTTATCTGAGGAGAGAGATGACAAGGGCATTAGCAATCCAGGAGCTCCACAGCATGCATTGATCACATCCCAACACACTATTGATTTCTCATTCCAAACAGCTTGAAAGTAACTCAGCAAGAAATGGGACCCTCCCCCAGGTAATAGAAGCCTCTTACTAGCTGCTTCCATCAGGAGTCTCCATTTCATGTGGCAAAGTCCCAGGGGGAGCTTCAGAAGAAATAATTAAAAGTAGGAAAGACATATTTGGGGCTGAGGTTCCTAGACAATTCAGAGTGCAATGTGATCCTCGTTTTATAACACGCACTTTCATTTCTCTAACCAAGAAAATAAAGGTTTCGAAGTACATTTGCACTGTGCTATAAAGTAGTTCTTCACAGTACTCTACAGCCTATATTGCCGATGATGGAAAAAGCTCAAGAGTCTCAGCTTGAGCACTCAGACTTAGTTCAGAAGATCACTCTAAAACTGACTGCCTGAGAAACATGTTTAATGCTGTTTTACTAAAAAGCTGACCCAGCAGTTCCTGCCCATACTTCAGCGAGGGTTGCTTCTTGCAGGAAAGCAATTTTGAAGGAGAGCTCCCCATGGCGGGGCAAGAACACATGATTCAGGCAGCCATTCCTCAGAGCAATTCTGCAAATAACTTCGTCCCAGTTCCCCAGAAGCACTGTGCCTGTGTCCTGGGTGTGTCAGCTGCTCTAGCCTTTGTCAGTGCCCACTTTTCAGGTATCCATGGTGGATGGAAATTAATCTGCCTACTGGCCCACAGAGGAAGTAATCAAAAGGTTAGTGTTGCCCATAACTGCACTGCTCAATTAACACACATATTTAAATACTTACTGCTTTACATAAAGGATGTGAGGATCAGGCATAGTTAAAGCAACAGTGGTTTTTACTGGTATCTCTGCAACGTGAAATGTTCATTTTTTAAGCAGAAAACAACTGCCTGACTGTCCCAGATGTACCCAGTTCTCAGGACAACTGCACTGCTGCATACACATCCACTTACTTGTTTCCGGAAATCCTCTTTTGTAGTTTTGCGTACGGGTTGGGAGGGCACATGTACAGGGCTTTGGGGCTGAGATTCCTCTGTAACCCCGTACACTGACTGCAAGGAACCAGCAAACAAACAGAAGAGATTACAACTTTCTCTCTGTTATGCAATGAGAAGTGCATTATGCAAAACAGTAAGGTAGTAAGCCAACAATTTCCTACTGCTTTTTTTTTTTCCCCACACAGGTAAACAATCATTCAGCCGGGAGCAAAACTGACAGATCTGACTGTGCTGCAGATGCCTGCATTTGGGATGTCTGCAGGCATGCCAGCGGTGTGCTCAGGGCTTCCTGCACAGCCTGCTTTCCAGCAAAACACTCTCACCTGAGACCTTCCCCTGCTGCATATGAGGTGTCCACTCTGTGCCGCTGCAGTCTATAGGGCTGTTTCACAGTAAGTTGGAAAGAGTTTATCTTAAATACTAAAATTCAGCTGATCATTTTTAGGAGCTCTGAGGGCTGTGCCTGTCATATTTGCAGGAGTAACTCTGCAAATGATTGTTGTGGCGAAATAAGTGGAGAAAAAATGTACTAGAATCCAACCCTTTTCTTCCACTCAGTTGAATTTCTTGTCATAAAACTACATATCAAAGAAAGAGCTTAACCAGGTGTCAATCACTCAAGTTCACGTGAACCTACAGATTGACTTGTGGCCATTTGTTTTCAGGACAGAGACTTGCACTGAAAGTAACATCAACTACCCCGTCATTTAGTATTTTTGCTTTCCACTTTATGTTCAAAAGAGACAGGTGAATAGCTCTGCTGCAGTTTAACTACTGATGGAAGTTAGGAGTCTAGTGTCACCTCTAAAACTAATAAAAACATGTAAGAGTAAGAACTTGCTGGAAGTCAAGAGAATCCAAGCTGGTAATGATCAAGCCTTTGAGATTATTAAGGCAGATAAACCACTCTGAAAAACTTGCAACCAAACAACTTTTGCAAAGTGTGACCCAAGTATTTTTGCCAACTGATTTTATTTTTATGGGATGTAGAGTCAATAGACAGCTGTTGCTAAAACTGACCTTTTTCACCTTCTGTGGGTTCTTCATACGACGACACTTTCTGATGTCCATTTCTGTGGTGTTCACACAGCCCGGCTGAAAAGAGACAGTTAAAAGAGATGGTTATCACATTAATGTCTTCTGCTTACAGTCTGCATGCTTCCTTACCTACCTAAAATAGAGTTTAGATCTTGTCCCACGTTCTTTCCTTATGTTTGCATCCCACAGATTATGCTCTCTCAACAAGAGAGTGCACGTACCGAAGGTTGGCATCTCAGCATCAAATCCACTTACTCCTAACTTCGGCACCAAGAGGAAATGCCTCAGCTAAGAGGAGAGCACTTTCTAGGAAGTCTGTGACAAACCGGCTAAGCTGCTTTTCTTCCACCCGCATAAAAAAAGATCAACACTTTACATTTATCATATGTTCCCCAGTCAACAGTTCCAAGCATGCACAAACCAATAATGTCTGAGATAATCTTGTAGCAACCTGTTCCAAATTGTGAGGAAAATCCATGCAATGACTTTAAAGACAATATCACTGTGCAGTTCATGGCACAGTGTTAAGAGAATTAAAACTGATCATTTAAAAAGGGCTTTACCACAGGCCTGTGCACATCCCAGAAGGCTCTTTCCTGGCTGTCCAAAATTTTCCTTTCTGTTTTATCCTTTTTCCTGTCTATTCTGGAAAAAAAAAAAAAAAAAGAAAAAAAAAAAGCATAAACACGAATCACCACACAACTCTTTCTTCCTTGTTACACTTTCTTGCTGGCATTTTAACTCTGTGACAAAAATATTTGGATTTTTTTATTTTTTTCTGGTATAGAGATGTTACACCCTGACATGCAAGGCCGTGTGTCAAGAGCAAAACGGCATGGATGTTTACTGTAATGTGTGTCAAGAGAAATTTTTCTGTTAAGATGGAAAATTCATCTTAACATCTGTTTGTTTGCTATCCACCTGGTGAGAGAAGCTTCCTTTCCCGATGCTCTCTTCCCAGACTGGGAGCTCACATTTAGCTTTGGCTCTGTCAGCATCATCTGGCCTGCATCTCTGGGCATCTCTCCTGCAGGATGAAGGGCCACCTCGGAAGGTCCTGCTGCACCCAGAGACCTCACTGCCATGACCACAGACTCCTATGAGGCAGCTGCCCAAGGTGTCACCAGCAGTGACAGCACAGACAACACTTGTGGTTGCTGTCCCTGGAGATTCCAACAGAGCAGCTCCACCTGCCCTGGTGCTGGCAGCATGGGGCAACAGTGAGTGACAGGGCCCAGCTCACTTACAGTGATGTGCAGGCCAGCAGTCATCTGAAGACAAGTGATGGGGTTGGCATAGGTGTAAGTCACTAATTTCAGCCATAATGCAGCCAGTAAATTGATTCACTCAAAGCATACACATCAAAGGTGACTGGAGGTTGTTCAAGGCAGCTATACCTCTACCTCTTGGCAGCATCTAGCAATTTATGTCTGATGCTCAGCTGTACACATGAGCACAGCACAGTCACCATCGGCTTGCAGGACCTGCCTGCAGAAAGACAGATGACACCCAAGGAGGAGGAACCACCCTTGCCTCCAGAGCAGGCTTGAGAGCTTGACAGCATCCCCGTGCTGGCTTCTTGCACTGCTGCCACCTGGGATAATGACAGCAGTGAGAGAAAGCCCAAGCAAGCTACAGCTTCTGACAATCAGGTTCTCAGCTCTCCTGTCTTTCTTTAGGAGGGGCAGTGATCCTCAACTGAGTCTTAGAAGTGTACCAAGGAAACAGGACTGAGGCTGAAGTGTCTGAACACCGCCTCTTCCCTCCCCACAAAATCCTTGAGTCCAACGCATTTTGGAGCTGGCTGAGATAAGAAACCAGCTCAGCACGAACAGCCACCAGACACCACTGCACTGCACTGAGCTGAGAAGCAAACACGGAATGCAAAACCAGGAGAAATGCTTTTAGGTGTTTTGCTTTGTTTTCCATTTTAGTTAATACACTGCCACGCATTGCACTGTGAATTCTAACCCATCTTGTCTCCATGAAAAGATGAGTAAGCAACTCTGACCCTGTAAAAAATCTGAGATTACCATTTCTTTTTTAGGTGATAATTTATGCTGTAGATGGAACGCAGAATTTTGTTTTGACTGAGATTTTTTTCCTTTTGGCAACAAACCTTTAAGTAACTGAAAGTACAACTGCTAGTCTAACTTCTGATTTTTTCTTCTAAGCAGAACGCTGGTATTCTCTTCAGAAAAAAAATCCCTTAATTGCCTTGTTATTTTGAGGATAACTACCACGTACTTAAATAGTGCATAATTACAATGTGATTAAGCAAATAATTAATCAAAATTCCAACGAGTTAATCAAAGATAGAGACCAATGCCTCAGCCACACCCTCAAGTAAAAATGTCCCTTAACTTTTTAGCATCTGATGCTGAAAGTGCAAATTCTTTCTATCAATACAGTCCATTAGTACCGGTATTCTTACACACCACCTTCATCAGCCTTCCAATTTTACAGGAGATAATTGCACGCACAAAATGGGCACACGGGCTGTTAAGTACACTGGTCTACAAACCCTGGACAACACTCATTTTGCAGCAATAATGGCAACATGCTAAAAACATCAAACTGCTTTTGGAAAGATGTGAACAGAAATGAACATTTCATCTACGAGTAGAAGACAGAAAAAAACAACAGTATTTAGTTGGAGTAAGTTTCGTGCCAGTGGTCCCCAATCCTCCACACTGTTAGGAGCACAAACTGGAGCGCAGAAAATAGAGGTACAGCTGAGCTGACTGGGGAGTGCTATAAATGAGAAAAGCAAACTCAGTCTGCTATAAATACCACCTTTATAAGCGCTTTTAAATAACAGTATTTTAAAACACTTTACAAACATACAGTTATATAGACCGATGGCAAAATGTTGTTCTTTTCATTTACGTGAAATAAAAATACTATACAACAGTAGAAGCAGAATGTGCAACTGAATCGCTCAATCTCACATGGAAAATTCAGGCTCAGGAACTCCTGATGGGCATTTCTACACAGAGACAATTAAACGCATCTTTCAGATTCTGGCACAAACCTTAGCAACTGGCCCTCTATTGTTTCCAGTCTGCTGATGATTTACCAGTACCTTCTGAGCTCAGCTGCAGGGAAGACTTTATGAGAGAAACTCTCAAGAGTCCCCCTCCCTGTGCAGCCCTAAATACTGGGGCAGTTCAGTGCTCCAGGATTACTCACTTCACTTGGGCCTCAGCTTGCATGAAGATGAATTCCCACTTTCTTGCAAATGCTCTCTGAAGTCTTGCTAAGTTTTCCTGACAAAAGATGAAAATAGTTAAGAACAATTAATTCTGGTAATCACAACAATTGTGATTGTCACAACAAAAACAGTTTGTATGTTGAGAGTTAATTTTATTTCCCCTTCTTTTTTTTTTTTTTTTTTTTTTTTTAAGCTGGAGAACTCGAGACATGGAAATCAGCGCTGGTTTCAGGTGATTTATCCCATAGGCAAAGCAAGGTCATGACACATCTTTTCAGGCTGCAGCCAAGAGGACCCTGTCAGGAGAAGTAATAGAGTGTGATGAAGACAGCCTGAGTTCTATTCGTAAAATGATGACGGTCTTGTTCCCAAAAGATAATACTGAGAAGCTCTGCGAAGCTGGCAATTTCCATTTCTGATAGCAGATGGCTGCCACCTGCATGATTCCTTCTCTTTCCTACTTCTCCTTCCTCCAAACACTGGTCCCTTTTGCTAAGGTGTAAAGCCTGAGCATCCCCTGCTCTGTTACCCTGAGAGCTCTGCGCAGCTGCACCGCGCTCAAGTCTGGGAATTGCCAGGATGATTCACAAAAGGAAATAGCTTGTTTGTCTGAACAATGAAAATAGCTCACTGAGAGACCAGATCCAGATGCAGCCTTTTTCCTGCATCTGAAGTAAGAGTTCTAGCTCAGGTCTATTGCAGAGAGCATCAGGATCTGAGCATTTGGAGATGGATGTAACTTCCTCACAGACCAAGGTCAAGCTCGCTGACACAGCCAGAATCTGAGGCTCAAACAGCACCTTGAAGTCACACATTCACAACCACTTGAAGAAGGAGGCCTATGAGACCACTAACCTGACCCTCTCCCCATTACAGCTGGTTCAACCGTTACAAATCTTCTTTGAAAATGAACAGTATTAGCTCTACTGTTGTTCTTTTTACACGGATTCCATTTATTTCAAGAAAATGCGTAAGTGCATGCATTTCAGTGCTAGAAGTCTCCCTACTTTTTACTTCAAGCTCTTGTATAACACAAGACAAAGCTTGGCTCAGTTACCACCAAGTCCACTTGAGAGTTTCAGTCTTCTACATGGAGGAAAACAGTTAAGCAAATGATTTACAGCTGTGCCAAGCTGTGATGATTTTCTTTACTGTGAACCACTTGTAATATCTGCAAAAAAAATTTTTGTGGCTTTGATTTATTTTTTTATTTTAAATTATGTTCATATGTGCCCTCTGGAGTAAATATGATGAAGCCAATGAAATATCACCAACTGAAGCATTATTTGAATCATGCTTATGTTTGGCCAATTATAAATTAAAGTTAGATCCAATCAGGCAAGCTCAATCATACAATGAAGAGTTCTGCTTTACCCGCAGAAATTGGGGGTGGGAAGTTGCCTGTGAATGATGCAAGCAGAACCTCAAATGAGATGTCCCCTGTGATGCTTTGTAGAGATTCTCTTTGGAAACCCCAGGGCAGAGCTGGTGCCCGCAGAGAAATGTCTTCATGCTACATCTCCAAGAATTGGTACTGAATGTATAGGACTTCGTCCCACTCCCCTAAACCTGTTTCTCTCACGTGTGCTCAGTCTACATCTCCAGTGCTGGGTCTGCTTCAGCTCTCATAATGACTAGGAAGAGTCAGTGCCATTCTTATCTGATTGTCTTTAATTAAGAGAGCAAAGTATGAATGAAGAAGCGACCTCTAATTGTGCAATGCAATATTCACAAGAAAAATGAGAGAGTGCCAAGATCTAATTATTTGCCATCACTGGCGCGTTGCTACTCTCAGTAGACAACTATGTGCAAAAGTACTTAGCCATAACTTCATGGCATGTGTGGGAGTGTGCGTGCTGCAGAACAGTCTTTTGTTGCTGTATCTTAGATATTTAGAGTACTAACAGTTAATTGGTTGGCTGTGACCAATGAAATAAAAAGTACGCAGAAGTAAAAATTCAGTAAAACGGCATATAAATGCATATGGATCATTATATTCCTTCCTTTATGCCTGTACTTCACAATTAGAACTTACGGGACAAGGGTGGGTTAGACAAGTGGCAATTTTTGTATGCTCTGTGCTGAAAAAACCAAATGGTGTAGATGCCATGCTATGTGTACAAAAAAAAAACAAAAATACAGTAGAAGGCAAAGAAGAAGGAAAGAATCTGTTCTAGGAGAAAAAAAGAACACCCTATAACATACACAATACAGATATGTTCAATAATAAACGTGAACACACAAGTCCACTAGAACCATCTTTGTAAAAAAAAACACTTAACTGAAAAAATCCACGTTGGAAATTCAGCAGTAATACTGCTGAACTAGTAAACGAGAAGAAATACAGAAAGCAAAGCTCAGCTGGTCAGACTGATATACACTGCCAGCATTCAAAGAAACTCATTTCAGTACTGACACTCCTGCCTCCATCCTCCCATCCCTATTGACTCAAACTCTGCACTATCTGAAGCCAAGATTGGTGATAGTTTTCACAAATACTAATTCCATAAGAGAAAACACTCCCTGAATAAGTGTGATAGCATACTGAAGATACAGTCCAAGCCTCATAACTGAAAACTTTGCTTTATAGTATGTAACTATATAGTATGTATAGTATGTAACTACATGCCATGGGTCATTAGCAGTTTAATTGCTCAGTAATGCACCACAAAATCCGTGATTTCTGCAGGTTCATATCCGCTATATAAACCAGGAACGGTTAACTGGAAAGAGGAAACCAATGTAAACTTTTGTGTGATTTGCCTCTTGGTGCTGATGATTTAACTGGAGAGGCTGCGGAGCTGGGGACATTCCTCATTCGTGAGCCTGATGTTCTTTCCAGATCAACCTTCAACAAATTCTGACAGCTAAAAAAAGACACACAGTAAAGGCTGATCCCAAGGCATTAAATGGCAGCATTCAGCTGGCAAACAAAGCCCTCTCCCATGCCCCCACACTTTAAACTTTAGCAGGAGTGTACCTACGGCTTCATAATCGGCCAGCTCCAGCCTAGCTTTGTTCTGCATGGTCCGTTTGCAAAGATAGATGGCTGAAGGGAGAAACAGAACAGAAAACAATTACAGACAGATTATTAGTACAGGATCTTATAAAAAAGCACAAACCTCCACAATCTTCTCATCTGAAGGCAACATAAGGCAAGGAATGAGAGGGCTGAATACCCAGCTGACATTATGTGCTAGCAATCTCAGAGGCCTTAAACATCTGGGACATCTCATTTAGAAGCGCTGAGAGTTGATGCCTGGACCTAACAAGATGTCTGTGAAAGACACAATTACTTCTGGGGCTGGTAAAAGATTTAGCATTAGCAACCTGTTCCCCTCAGCACTTTGGAAAAATTCCTGCAAAAGTGAGCTGCCTCGTATATCTCTGCATTTCCTTTCCTCTTAAAGAATAATTCGGAAAAAATAAATCAGGATATTGAAACGATAACAGAAATACAGGCTGGATCGTGAAAGTATAACTTGAGCAATTTTTCATTTGCTCCATCCACTTATTTTATACAGCTCAAACAGCTGAGAAAAGCCCTCACCCATGTCACTACAGGCAGACACTGCAGAAATCGATGTGAGCTGGGATTCAGAGGGTCGAGATACCAGAGGACACCTAATCAGTTCCAGGCTGCCTTCTGGGACTGGCTCAGCTGGACCATCAGCTCAGCCCATTTCCACTGAAGGCTGAAACAAAAGGTCCTCAGCACACCCGGGGCATACAGTCAGAAGTGAACTACATAAAAATGATCCAATGCTCTCATTTGGTGATGAAATCTGGGTATGACTTGCATAGATTTCCTTACATTTTGCCTTCTTTCTTGTACTGCAGGGCCAGGTAAAGGTTATCCAACAGTGCACCAAACTGGCATGGGGCAGAAGGCAAAGCATCCTCTATAGAAATTAACATCTTTCAGAAATGTTTGGATTTTCTTTGAAAACCAAGGGATTTTGATTTGCACAGCAATATGATTTTCTGCCACTTCCATGAATGTTTTTCATTGGGAACCTCACCATCTATGTAAAACACGATAAAAAACAGTGCTATTTGTGTTATTTTCCTCAATGCCATTCCTGTAATTCTAACATGCTTACAACGAGCCAACATTGTGCATGGTAACCAGAGCTGACTGGGCCAAATATATTTACTTCTACACTTCTAAAAAGCAGCTTCGCCTGCGAGACATTTATAACACTGAATAAACTGAGAGTCTTGCAGTACTTCTCCACACGAGGCAGTGAGCTGCCATTAGCAAGTTCGTTACTGTCCTGCGAGCGGATCTATGCAAATAACAAAAGTATGAAGAGCTGCTGGGATTTCAGTTTTATTTGGGTCTACTGCTAATTTGGGATTAATTCTTGGGAAGACTCCATCTGCACAGACCCCTGATATGCAGAGGCTGATTATAAGCGTATGTTAGAGATTTCTGGGATAGATGAAAATCTGTCACTACAGGGCTCAGAGCTAATGCAGTTGCAGCTCGTCCAGCTGTGGGTCGGGTCATGTAGAGCTTGATTTGGTGGTGCACTGTTCCACCCAACTGTGCAGCCTTTGCTGCACAACAGCCAGACAGTGGAACCCAGTTACTGAACAAACACCATAGGCAGATACAGAACCTCCCTCTTAGGATTTTTCCTCTGATATTTACAGCAAATATATTTGGTACGGTTCAGACACATATATGGTGACTGTAAAATCTGGAAGTCATTTTGCACACAGTGAACAGCAACGCATTTTGTCCTCAGCAGTCCCCTCACTGGGATAAACATGTAAGTATGAGTTAGCTTCCCTGCAGTGGAGGACTGCAAATGAACTATCACACGACAGACACCATCGCAAGTTACTTCTCCACCCTGGCAAACGACTTCCAGAGTTCATAATGATGAATAATTATTACTCGGGAAAGAAAACTGATTATTCAGGGAGGAGTTATAAACTGATCTTAGATGATGAGGTATTTCAAAAGAGGCATCTCCAGAAGCTCCTGCTTCATGGGCACGCACACGGATTCACTTCCTGTTTGAGTGCCACACCAGGATGCATCAATTGATTTTATCATTTAGCTGTGAAAGAAGTGTAGTTCTGGAAGAGACAGCAATATTGCATGGAGACAGCTAAAGATAACAATACTGACATATTTTCTTTATGTATTATCACTGTCCGCAGGCATTCACACATCTAATGCCCCATGTTACAGTTTATTAGCTCATAAACCACACTCAGTTTTCTCTTTTTACCAGCTAGAAGCTGGTAACCTTAAATTAAAAAAAAAGTGTGATGTCATGCATCACAGAAGCTTAACTACGGGATGCCATCAGTTATATACTGATGTATTGATCAGCCAGACGAGTGCCCAAATGAGGTAACTTTTTATTGATCAACATATCAAATTCAGCTACAGATCAAAGCATGCTCTGCTACAAAAGCCATACCAGTATTATTTAAGAATCCCACAGAGCAATATTCTGCTTGCCATAAATCCCGCTGAAACGAACAGAGCTGCTGGAGAATGAAGGCAACAGGATGTGAAATCCTGGCCCCGCTGAACGTGTCAGCCGAAGGACAAATTTCTTCCATCACAAACTTTCTGTACTCGCTTTCTGCAATGAAATAATTATGCTCTCACCATAATCTGTGTTTTCTGGCTCCCAGCAGTTTGAAGGCCAAAAGTACGGTGCCTAAGAAACAACACAAGCATTTTCACAATTTAAGAGATGAAAAGCAAATCAGATGCAGAAAATTTTTTAAGTACAAAAAGAATCAGGAAGTCTACAGCCCAGTCTCTACTCACAGGGAAAGGAAACACTGCAATAACTCTCAATAAAAGCGACAATGCTTTTCCAGAAAGGTAACCTCTCTAACCTTCCTCACTGCAGGCAGAAACATTGCAGTGCTGACTGAGGATGTTCACCCTGATGGCATTTTAGACACTCTTTCCTTCTCATCTGAATACGGACCCCTTATTCTCCATCACCAGAACCTCCTCTTTCCCCAGGAATTCACAGGCATCCAGATTTATTTACTTATTTATATGGGACAATGAGAAAACCTTTGTGGCCTTTTATACACACTACACACCACTTGCTTTTTTGGAGTGACTTCCAGTTTGGTTGGTAGCCAACAAAACAATTCACTTTTAAAATAGATCAGCTGTAAGAGCTCAAAACTCAGATGATTAAGGTCGTTCTGAAAGCAGAAGTGCTGCTAAGCTTACTGGTTTGGTTTTCTATCCAAGTCTGCATATTGCAGTTGCTACAATTAATTACAAGATATTACTATATCTGGTTGTATCTCAGTTTTGACATGAATGAAAAATAATGTCCTTGTGACCACACAAATTACAGAACACTGTTTTACATTAGTGATGCAATTCCACTAATGCATAGGACATTACACACATACAAAGACTATTCCCTGCACCAACATACAGTGAGAAGACACAGAAGGATCAAACAATACATGGTTCAATACACCCCAATGATATATATCCCCTGAACTTCACAAGATGATGAGCCACTGTTAGAGAGGGGACCGATGTCAAGGTAGAAAGTGTCAAGCAATGGAAAGCGGAGTAATGGAAAAGAAAAATGATCCTATCAGCTTATTTTGGCAGAAAAGGTCTGAGGAGAACTGTTGCAGGAAATGACAACAGGCAAACAGTAAACACAATTGTAGGAAAAGATAAGGGGAGAGGAAAAAAAGTCAATAAGCAGTCAAGACAATTTGATGATGTAGTTTACACAGGCTTAAAATAAGAAATTAAATGATACTCTGCTTTTGAAATCTGGCACTGGATTATTTGAGAATTAAACTTCCCATGGTGTCACAAAAACGCAACTAAACAGGCAATCAGCATTGCCTCTGCTTCTGCCAAGTCTTGTACGATGGGAATAGCAGGACTCTGTAAAAAGCAAGACAACTGTCATTAAAAACCTGAGCCTGAGTGATGCCAGGTAACCAGAAGGTGGGCAGAGATACATTTAGGTCTGTGATCTCCCTGTTGGGTTTTGTTGTTGTTGTTGTTTTGTTTTTTTCCCTGTGCCATTGGTCTCATGTGATACCAGTAGCACATTAGCAGTGGGGCTGTGAGCATGAGCAGCAGCAGCAGATGCAAAGGTGAGAACAGGCTTTTCAAATAAAAACTAAAAAAGAAAAAACAAATGAAAAGGAAAAATGGTAGGGTGAATAGAAGAGAGGCCACAGGAAAGATAAGGAAGCTGACAGATCAAATAACAGAAAAACACAAATGTAACCAGCAAGATTAAACAACAGGACTCTGGTTTTGAACTTACTGCTTCTTTTAAAGTTACATGATCTGCCTAAAAGGAGTTGCTGCAGCACTCGCACTCACATTATCTAGGAGGTTGACAGCAGCAAATTTTGGAAAGGGCACTGAACTCAAGCACAGGATGCTTTAGAAATTGAACATATCTGGAGGCACAGATATAGTGATAGAAGTGTCCCAGCTAGGTGGCTGCCAAGGTTATGCACTCTTTGTAACAGAGCCAAAGGCTGAAGCATGCCTCCTCCCACACCAACCTGTAGCCAGGAGAAGATTAAAAGTATGAACTTTCCACTGTGCCGGAGCTCAAATGTTTGATTCCAAAGTTTGCTCTGGTCCACTCCGAACAGGAGAGCAGCTACTCAATTTTGTGCTACCAGTGGACAACGAAAGGGACGCACAAGCAGGGCAGAGGGCTCACCAACCTGAAAACGATAGAATGTCCCATCATCTTTCAGGGTAAGGACATGGTCTGAGATTGGAAAGACATAACCCTGTGCAGCAATAAGACTTCCCAAGTGTATTGCTTCCCCTGTTAAAGAGTAGAAAAAGAGAGAAAAGAGAGGAGATGTGTCAGGATGACGTGCCCCGCACAACCCTCTGCTTTCAGCAGCGGGGCCGCAGATGAGTCACACCATGACCTCACGTGCATAAGCCATGTTCCAATCACGTTTCATCCATATGCCTTTCAATGAAATCATGCAAAGCAGGAGAGCAGAAAGCAGCCTTACAATACAGATGAAACTCCCTAGATGCAGCCCTTGTCACTACAGAAGCTGGGGAGGGACTTTTTTATAAGGGCATGTAGTGACAGGATGAGAGGAAATGGCTTTAAACTGGAAGAAGGTAGATTTAGACTAGATATCAGGAAGAAATTCTATACTGTGAGTGAGGTGGTGAGACACTGGAACAGGTTGCCCAGTGAGGCTGTGGATGCCTCCTCCCTGGAGGCTTTCAAGTCCAGGCTGGATGGGGCTTTGTGCAACCTGGTCTAGAGGGAGGTGTTCCTGCTTCTAGCAGGGGGGTTGGAACTACATGATCTTGAAGGTCCCTTCCAACCCAAACCATTCTATGAGTCTATGATGTGTACAGATTTTCAACAGGTGTCCACTGTCAAAAGTAGCACCTACTGTCTCAGACTTGCAAAATACATACTAGACTATCACATGTGCTCAGGCAGATAATAAATCCGTTGTCTGCAGCTGAAATTCAGATTTGGACTTCACTGGACTCACGAGAAGAGATGTGTGTAGAAAATTGCCCTGGGTGAGTCAATGTTGCCTGTACTCCTGTTTTTACATAATGACAGCAGAAGTGGACTGCAAAATGAAATGTTGATTTTTTTTTTTTTCCTTTCCAGGAAAGCAAAAGAAACTTCTGGGCCTGAACAAAGCCTTTTTTCCCCCCAATAGTTCCCAACCATGTAAAAAGTGATTTTGGTTTCTCTGAAGTGTGAACTATTTGGACTGTGCCCAAACACTGATCACAGTTTATGGCTCATTATCCATTTATTTAGCTGCCATGATAAATCACCATCTGATCCCATACTGGTGTCTGTATCACCCTTGGCCACTGTGGCCTGTCAGTTGTGACTATTCTTCTCCACACCAGGGAGTCCTGTCACTACCTTCACCCATTTAATCATATGTCTACCAACTTCCTTTCTGGGTCTGGAAACAGCCTTAGCATACATCAGGCTTTCTTAGGTAGCAACAATTTCACAGACACTATAGGATTCCTACAAAGTGCTTTCTGTGCATTGTAGTTGTAAGATATTAGACTTAAGTTGCTGATTCTTACCTGCTTTCCTCTGCCCCGCCAAATGCTTAAATCAACCTTGTTCTACTGCTTTACACTCTGCAGTGAAGTAGTACGTACTCTTATGGCACACACACAGTACAGCTGAAATGTCTGTTAATTCCCAGCCATGGTTCACCTTACCTTGATCCTCAATGCTGAGGTTCTTCATAAGCCACTGCACAATATCAGCACCTGCATAACAGAATGAATAAATAAATTGTAAAAAAGAAGGCATTGAGCACTGAGACCAAGAAATTTTTGAGAGTCCTAGAGAAAGATAACATTGAGATGAGATACAAAATAACTTATATGCTTTTTTTTTCCATTTTCCTTTTTATCTCTCCTGAGGTTTCACATTGTTTTTGCTTCCTGTGTCACACTGTAACGATATACTCATTGATAGGTACTAAGCCCAAGTGCCATAGGAGACTTCCTACACTCTAAGTCAACTGCTGCTCTAATGGTTTCAAGTAACTTCTCCTCTGCCAGTCGTGTTTCTCTCATCTCAGCATATAGGGAGTTCTGTTTCTGAAAGCACTATCCAGCAAGCAGACGAAGGACTATTTATTGGCACCTGGCATCTTTAATGTCAGGGCAATCATACAGAAACGTGGAACTGAGTTATAAGCCAAAAAAAGAGAGCTGAAAATCTAGTTTGTGTCAAAGACAAGCAGCACCTTGCAGAAGGGAGTGTGCCTAGTGATCCCTTCTTCATCCTCTGGCACTCAGGAACTCAGCGGACCCACAGCCAGTCACACAACAGAACCCCAATAAAACATATTTCAACTAATTTACAGCCTTACAAATTTCACAGTCCTAGCTGACTACTGCTTTAGTCCATTTCTGCACATCCTGCATAAGCTACGTGTGCATACACAATAAATAGGGAAGAAACTGGCAATCTTTTCATTAAAGTTACTGCACATGGCTGAACATTAGAATGCCTCGACTCTTACCCATAGACACTTTAATCTCTAGTGCAATAAGCCACGTTTTTAGTGAGCCCCGATTTGTCCATGGACAACATACTGTGCATTCAATAGACGGGATGTTTGCTTGGGATTTTACTGGCAGACACAACGCTAGCTGTGCCTGAAAAATATATAGGAAAATGTTTGGAGTCTGTAACTGTTGTTTTGACATGCTTGTTAATAAAACTTTCAATTTTACAAACACGGATGCTGCCTTCTGCAAAACAAAAATAGCCTAAAGGTACAACAAACACTTGGGGTTAGAAAATCATTTCAAGAAGACTGAAATCAAAGCCTTCTGTACTGTTAGAAACAAAACAAAACATCACAATTTGCTGTTTTAGCTCAAGGTAAGCCAGAATTAATTCTTGTCTCTTTTTTTTTTTTTTTTTTTTTTCCTGTTCACATCCCAAACTAAAAAGTCCACTGGTTTCCCTGATTTTGGTCTCAGACTCCAGGTCTGCAGTACTCTTAGTCATTTTATTCCCAAATGATGTGACAGCTCATATCTGAACATCTTTTAGAATAGTTACTTCATTGCCTTGCTCAAGGGAGGTGAAGTGCATTCCAATCAATCCCTTTCCAAATATACAAGATACTTAACACAGGATTAACTCTCCACAGAACGATCATATTCTAGTTTTTCTTTTGAATTTATTCAATTTCAATCTAACTGCAATCAAACATTCAAACAACACGGAAAGCTCTTTTACCAATCTTTCTTCTTGCTGTTAAGATTAACAAATAAAGGTTTGACTCAGTCAGAACTACTGTGATCAGTCACTCCGGAATATAAGCAACATTAGAGATCACGGATTTTAATTTGTCTCTTAATAATATGAAGTCATTCTTGAATGTTGCCAAGAGCCTGGAAGATTTTATAGCAGTTCTCCAGTTGTCCTGAGGCAGACAGATTATCTTTCTGCTGAGTTTGCTGAACCATTATTTATCACCTGCCAAGACTGATTACTCACCCTCGGGACAATGACAAGTCTTTCCTTCCTCTGTTAATTACTGTCATCATTAATAGCCATGTCACTAATTAATATTCAATCATAATGAAAACTCTTCACTGCCATCTCCTACAACACCTTCAACTTTTAGGGTTAGTCTCACATTGGCTTTGCTTTTCCTTGTGGCTGATTCCACCCCTGCAATGTAGTTCTGCCTACCTATAAACTCATGTCCTTTCTCTAATAAAAATTAGATATATACTTTGAAAGTGGTAGAGATGTAACTGAATCCCTTACAAGACCCCCCACCGTCAGATCAAGACACGGATACTTTATCTGTACATACTCATGAAAATTTCTTCTTAATCTCTCCTGTAGATTAGGCCTGACTGAGTCTCCACATAATTCACCTTCCCAAAAAGGTCTTCTCTGGCTGATTTTCACATTCCACATTTCACGAGTGCTTCCCAAAGGACCCCCAAATGAAACCCTTGACCATGACACATTTCCACTACACACTAATGGGGCATTTGAGATCTTCCGAAAACAGATGGTTTTCACAATATAAAGTATTGCTGGATCTATGTAGAGGAATGGTTCGCACATCCTCTGTGCTCCTTGCTAGATATTCTGTATTTTCTCCAAATCTGTATGCTTAGTTCGAGGGTAACCAACAGTCTGAGTACATCTATTTCCTACCCACCTGTTAGGAAATTTATTCTTGTTGCTTTAGGCTTTTCTTTGAAGCTGAGGTAGATGAAGTTGCTTAACACCAAAACAATAGTTATCACCTTATGCTCAAACAGATTCACAATGACCATTTTTTCCACCTACCTGGTTTTGAGACAGAGTAACAGTTTTATATTTCCTGCTATTTTCTCCTTTTCTGTTCAGCCTCAGCGATCCCATAACAGCTAGTGTTCTCAGAAGGCCATTGCCTGTCAACAATGACAAACGACTGGCCAGCCATAGAGAAATAAATTTAAAAAAAAAGTTCATGTGGTGTGAGGCCATTGGCAAGATGCAGTTAATGAGGTGAGTCACCACCACTGTAATCGATACCTTTCCTACTCAACCTAAGTTGTTCCAGCTCTTCCAGAAAATCCAGGGCTTACATAGAACGTGTAGACCCACGCATGATCAGATTTGCCCGCCTTCTACTGACTGTGTGAAACAGCAGAAGAACCCAAAATGATGAACCCTCCTCCAGCAACTTCTAAAGATCTTTTGCTCAGAGCAAAGACTGCTTCTCTGGGAAAGGAATGGAATAATTTGTCATATATACACACCTACAGCAACAGATGTAAGATTTCTTGGTTATTTCCTCCCCCGTTTTTTTTTCAATGCTAGTGTAACCCTAATGCTCTCTGAATATAGTTTGATGGGTTTTTTAAATTATTTTTTAAAAAAGAATATGAAAAAATGTGAAATGTTCAGATTCTTCCTGTATAATACCTACACACCCCATGACACACTAGGTGAGCAAACAAACCGCACGCCTCTGGTATCAATCATCTACAAACTCAAGGTTTGGACGATATTTTGGTGCAAGGCTAAAAAGGTAGAACACTGTCACTTCCTTTTTGAAAATAGATGAGCCCATTTTAACACTAATTTATTTCCAAACAATTTGCTCCTGAACGCAGATCAATCCTAAAATATTCCTATCAGAAAAGTAAGACTGAAGAAGTTCACAAGCAGTCAAGAAGGTGTAGAAGAACACCTGCCCAGGTACATGAGCAGCCCCTCAAGCTGCTCTCTACTCTGCCAGTTGCGTCAATCAAACCAACAAATGGTGTACTAATTTTTTATTAGCATGAGGTCCTTGGTGAGTCTACAGACAAAAAGCGAATGAATTACCCACACTTTCATCACTGGGTTTGCAAAAATAAACAAAGGAGCACCACCCACGGTAAAGGGCAAAACAGTTACAACATTCCTCAAGGCCTTCAGCACTCCTTGCTGCTATTTTTCTCATGCAGAGCCCCCAGTGACTCCCACAGTAACTTCATCTTTTACAACACTGGAATTTTAAGAAGTAATAAAAAAGAAAGAAATACCTGGCTCTCTTTGTAATATTGTGTTAAAAATACCGGGGAAAGACTTTATAGAAGCTGCCTATGATATGCACACAACTACGTACTGATGTAGAAAAGCAACGCTCTGCAGCTGACTCAGAAAATGTGGTAATTGCAGCTTTTCTCCATCAGCATGTGGTAATTGCACCACTCAGTGTCAGCAAGGAGCATCATCAAAGCTACAACAGCTTCCAGCTCCTACCAATAGCAATTTCCCTTTACACTACACTCACTTTAAATCTTGTCTGTGAATTATTAACAGCCGTTAGCAGCAGCACTGTTACCCGCTTTTGACCGGAGCGGTTGAATTTTTTAAGGGCCCTTTATTTTTGCTCATCTCAACTTCTGAGTGCCTGAATTTACAATTCATTTTTCTTGTAATAAAAAGCTGAAAAATGTAATACTCGTGTGAAGCAAGAATGCTGCTTGCTGCACAGTGGCAAAGCAGCACACGGAACCAAGTTGCATGGGATGATAAAACAGCAACAAGGACAGAAGGTAAATTTAACGGGTTCAGAATCCGCAGATCCTCTGCATTTTCCTGACAAGTGTGGATCACTTATCACAGTGCTCAGACTGATACTCAATTCCAGACACTTCCTCATCTCTTCTCTGCCCCTTTACTGTTATCTGCAGAAAGTTAAACTGCATGCTTGCCCACTTACAACAACTATCAGTATTTCAGAAAGGAGTCCCAGAATAATATTCCAACCATAGGTTTTTGTATGTTGTTTTCGAACTTCAGAAGCACACCGTACCTCTGTTGCGTGAGTGTCCATGGCTGAGTAAACAAAACAAATCTGACCACAGGCTTACCAAAATCCTATGATATTTATCAGCTCTGATGCTTGACTCCTGCTTGTCCCTGTCACAAGGTCCTGAAGCAAAAATTGACAGTGAGACTATTAATACGTTCTTTCACAAGAGGGAGCAACGACTCAGGCTCTCGGCTGCAGCGCATGAGCTTGGCACTTAAGGACAAGAGGCAGAGAAAACCTTCCAGGGGAAAGCAACGCCACAAGCTCACCCTGCCGGACTGTGAGTTGGAAGGACTTCTCCTTCCCCCAGTGAGTCAAATTAGCAAAATACATACACTGCTGTCACACGGACCTGCGTGGGCTAACCCACCTGGGAATGCAGGCCAGTCAGGTCTTGGGGGTATCAGGGCCAGGCTGCTCCCCATCACAGCAATGCCCACCTGAAAAATGGGCCAGCTTTACCAGATGTGAATGTGAGGAGCACAAGTTACACCAGGCTTTGAGCTTTTGAGCTTTCAGCACCTTCCCACCGACAGAGGGACACGGCCAGCTGAGAGCAGCGGATTCAAAACAAGCACTCTCCAGCTGCATTAGTAAGGCCCTGCTTCTGAGCCTCGTAATGGACACACACATTAATCCTGGTGGAAGACGTCTGCCAGCATGGCTTAACCCACGTCTTCAAATGGAAAAAGCGCAGCACCAGCAAAAGGACTCCTTCCAGCTGACCTGCACTGACATGAGGCGCTCAGCCGCACGCCAACGCCAGCCTCATTCTTACCCTGTGCTGGAGCTGCAGTGCTGTGGCAGTGCGGGCCCAGGCCTCGCATCTGGAAGCTCTGACTCCTCGCACTGCAGCACTGGCTGGCACCCAGAGACCCCACGCACTGCTTGAACCTCAGGAGCGATCCTTAGCTGTGCCCAGTGCTCCTGACCCTGACCCACTCACTGAGACATGCACCCAGCCCTCCTGTAACAGCCACAGAGATGGGTGTGCTGCCTTGAGAGCCAAATAAAGGTACACAGAGGCAGAAAAACAGCATTCTTGGTCTCCCAGCAGCAACAGCGAGGCACGTAATAGGACCAGAAGTTACCTCATTTTACACATCACTAAGAACTGTAGCTGCAACTTTACACCTGCACTTCATCACGCCTTTACAGTTGCTTTTCAGGCTGCTCTGCCTTTACATCCCCGGAGCTACTGAAGGGGCCTGGCTTTGTGCCACACAGCAGTGCTCAGACACTGCTTCTCGAGCTGTCAAAACAGCTCAGCAACAGAACAGCCAGGGAAGCAACTCCAAGTGGCAGTGGAAGCGGGGCTTTTGAAGGCTCCCGTGTCAGATCTTGTTGGGGCTGAAATGTTTGTACTGTGACACAATTCGTCTGCACGGTCTTTAAATCAAAGGCAATCCCTCCATCATTTCAATCATACATTAGCATTTTTAATAGCAAATTTTCTCCTGATGGAAAGGAGCAGATCAATAAAGCATAGAGCTGGCTGGTGTATTTGAGCACGGGATTATCAGGTTTCTCCACGCTGCGGCCTCGCTCCCAAAGCAAGTTTCAAACACTATCAGATGAGGGTCCTCCTTGCCCACACCAGCGCTGTAGCAGTTTCTCTGCAGAGGTGCAAATGCCACAGACTCGTGCAAGGCAGTACAGTGCACCCAAAGCTACAGCACATTAATGGTTCTGTGTCTGTGTTTACCTGCTAGGAGATCCGACCCTGTTGCCCTCACGTGAGACGTTGTCCCATCAGTTTTGACAGGAATCCTGTTGGCAGAACTCAATTTTTCAGGACATGACAAATATTTTTTTACAGGATCACACTCTCCTGTGTTAACTACGGCAATGTTACTGTCTCTCTTACAGGCGAGGGCAATTAGCAGCATCAAATTTTCTAAGAAACCTGCTATGTCCTAACACGTCTCTACTCCTTCCCATGCTGTTCTCCAGGAGAGGCTGGGACAGCATGCGGTGCTGCAGTAACAGCTGCATTCCCCCAGATATGAAATTACCCAACATCAGTGGCTCTTTCCCCCTCTATTGTCCTGACAACGAACCAACCAGCTCTGTGCACTCCCCCCTTTGCCTGCCAGGCCTTTCAATCACATGAAGCAGGGTGTGCCAGACAGCAGCTGCACTTGCAGCCCCTCTGCACTGCTGCAGCAGTTAGCAGGGACAGTGCTTCAGTGGGATTAAGGCTGCATACAGAACTCACACGTAATTAACTTACAAGTTCAAAATATATAAACCATTTGTTCTTCCCCGTGCCTGATGGATTTCATAGGGCTGCACATAGTAATAGAAGCAGTAAAATCAACAACCAACTTTTCTTCAATACCTACATACCACAACTGCTTTATCTGTCTGGCAACTCCTCCAAACTCATTTGATCAAATAACTGAAAATAAGCAGCATTTTTAAAAGCTGAAAGCTGTGTTAAACTACTACCATTTGGTTTAAACAACTGAAGCTAGTTTCAAAGCTCTGTGCAGCTCAGAACAATACCTGTTTGTATGAGTTTCAAAAGGCATTTTCATTTTCATTCTAGGAACGGATCTAACTCGTAAGATATTTATCTATATTTCCTTTTTCTTCCCCTCTAAGAAGCCAAAGTTCAGCATTTAACTCCTTTACAGGGGTGTATGGCTTTGGACATGGCACAGCTGCTGGGCTGCTCTGAGGCTCACACCTTTCTGGAAGCCTCACAGCGGCTCTTAGCAGGCGTAGCAAAAAGCATCCTCATGATACTGCAAGCCATCTTCTAGCGGCTTTAATCTCCAAATAAGTAAAACATCAAGTCCTTTCTATGTAAAGCAAAAAATAAACTACATACAAATTAAAGACAGCAATACTGTGTTCTATGATAACTTGGGAAGTGCTTTAACTCATAAGAAGTTTAGAGAGAGAGAAGCCTCGAAGATCCTCAGAGAAGATTTTCACAAGCGCCTGGAGAAATTAAAACTATATAGCCGCTTTAACAACCGAGAAATACTGTAAATACGAACACAAAAAGCAAACACGCTTCACCTGTGCACACAGGACTGCCGCTCCTACTGCCAGTAGCGCGGAGCCCCGTGTCCACGCTGCAATGCCGCCAGCGTGCCACCAGGGGGCGCTGTGAGCATAAAAACAGAGCGGCTCCCGGGGTACGGGGCTGACAGCGAGGCCGTGGTGACGGCTGCCTTTTGACGGCAGTGCCGCGGAGGAAGCGCTGGGTTTGCAGATGGGTTTGAACGCATATGCTGGAAACCTATTCTAAAAAGTAATGGAACACGGGCAGTATGGTAAACCGACTCTAACTTAAACGAAAACTAGCTCCCCTCGGACGCGGGACGGAGAGGCGTGCGCTGCCGGCCGGGGCCGGCGCCGCCCACGGAGCCGCGGCTCACGGCCACGGGCGGGGACCGCACGACGGTCGCTGCGCTCCGAGGGGTTCTCGGATCCCCGCCCGGGTCTGGGGCCGCTGACCCGAACGCCATCCCATAGCGGCCTGCCGGGCGACGCGGGCGGGAGGAGAGACTTCTGACAGACCAGATGGCACCTGCACCGAAAGCACTGCGCTTGCTTCTGGGATGGAACTGATTGTGAACATAACGACAGCCGACAGAGAGAGGGGTGGACGGAGCAGGCACCGTCCTCTCCCTGCCCGGGTCAAAGAGGGACGAGGTCTCTGCTGAAATCACTTGGAGGGTCACAGGGAAGCGAGAGGAAAGGTCCCAACGAGTCACCCGTCAGAACTACAACCCGACAGCAAAATACAACCGGTTGCAAGTGAAAACAAGCACGGAAAGGCAGAGTGAGGAAAGGCCTTGCTTGCCTTGTGTTTACTTTTCACCGTCACCCCAAGAGCACGCGTTTGTGAGGAAAGCGCTCGGCTGCGCGATGCTCCTCCTGCGGCGCGATGAGTCACCGCCACCGCACCAACAGCCCCGGCAGGGCTGCCGTTCCCCCACAGTCTTTCCTCAGGAGCACAGATCAGAGAGCACCTGGCTGGCTGCTCGCTGTACAGCCTCCACTGCAAGAGCGAGCATGGAGGCGATGCGTGGAAGGTGTGGGACCAGAAATCCTGCTGTACAAAAGCATGGTAACTCACTAACAGTTAATCATGGCATCTGATTAAGCACAGTAATACAGAATGCATGCCTTAGTGTTATAAGTACTATGTATATCTCAATACCAAATATGCTTCTGAAGGCCATGTAGAAATTGTAAGTGATCAACTCTGATAGAGTGAAGGCCTCCCAAGCAGCCTTGTATTTTCTATGAAAAAGTGCTTTTCCCTTGCTGTAGTCAGCATTTGGGGTTTCGTACCAACTGCACTGCAAACAACACTGTCATGAGCTGCAGAAGCCAGTCCTGGCTGGTCAGCATTTAGAGCTGCCGTATCTCACAAGTCTAGCAGATTGTGTGCAACATAATCATAGAATCATAGAATCACAAAGGTTGGAAAAGACGCACAGGATTACCCAGTCCAACCATTCACCCAACACCAATGGTTCTCATTAAACCATGTCCCTCAGTACAACATCCAAATGTTCCTTTAACACCTCCAGGGTCGGTGACTCCACCACCTCTCTGGGCAGCCCATTCCAGTGCCTGACCACCCTTTCAGAGAAGCAGTATTTCCTAACATCCAGCCTGAACCTCTCCTGACGCAGCTTGAAGCCATTCCCTCTCGTCCTATCACTAGTCACCCGAGAGAAGAGGCTGACCCCCAGCTCACTACGACCTCCCTTCAGGTAGTTATAGAGAGCAATAAGGTCTCCCCTGAGCCTCCTCTTCTCTAGACTGAACAATCCCAGCTCGTTCAGCCACTAATGATTTATTCTGAAATAAACATTTTCTTCTGTTCGTGCTGGGATTAGCAGTAGCTTATGCTGCACGTGCACGGGTGAGTGCAGGTAACAGTGGAAAGCACAGAGCTGCAGCCCCTTACTTAGGAAGCATGTAATTCACAGTCACACCCCCCCACCATTGATATTTCTTCCTCCCTTGCAGTCAGAAGAGTAAAGGAGTAGAGTAAAAGGAGTGTGAGGACATGCATGGAAAAAAACATCACAAGGAATAAGATCTTAGGCGTTGAAAACAGTAAATGTACAAAACTGAGTTACTTTTGCCAAACCCAAATGGTCCCAGTACCACTCTGAATATGTGAACATACCTTCCAGTGAAGCCTAGAAGAGTCCCGTGCACATACCAGAATGGAGAGAGTGGCCTCAGTTTTAAGAACACGTGAACTTAATTTTCTCTGCCTTCAGGATCAGCAAAGTATGCAAAACTACCTAGAGGGATTCTGTGCCAGCACATGTGCCGCTCATTATTCATCTGTCATTAGGGACAGCAATTCAACAAACTTGCTTGCTGAACAACAGCGTTGCATCTTCTGAATTGTGCATCACATGGTCTGCTTGTGTAACAATTACTCCTCCACAGTAAGCTCCAAAGCTGGCGATACCTTCACTCCACGCTCAGCCACTACACTGAATGAGCTTCCACAAGAGTCTCTTTCCTCCCTGTTTTACATAGGAACTTCATTTAAGTGGTGCCCCAAGCAGAAAGGATAAGCTAACGCCCCATCCCCCCAGCTACTTGCAGACATGCCACTTCAGGCACGTCTTCAAAGTTTTCTCAAAGCAAAGCCCTGAAAATGTGAGTCAGAAATATAAAAGATGTCGAAGTCCTTCTCTGCTACTCACTGTATCTGGACATTTCTCACCTTGTGCTTGGCATCAGGCACATTTAAGCTTTAGTTTTGGAATGCAGCCATGCTTGACTTTGGAAAGACCATACGTAATGGTTGCTGAGAATTAATACTAATTCCTGCCAATGGAGTTCCCCAGTTCTGCTCTTCTGTGCAGTCTATCCTTTTTCTGTGCTTGTTTCTGGTTTTACTAGCAAGACAATCTCTCCATACTTTGCAAACCTTGCCAGCATTATGCCCAGAATAAACCACAGCAGGTCCCAAGGCAGGTAGCTCGGAATATTGTCTCCAACCCGAAAGTGCAATATTTACATTCTTTGGCCAGTTTACTCACAGATCATCCTGCGTAAACAAGATTGGTCCAAGAAAAGGCCATGCAAATTTCAAATCAAGATCCCAAATCACAATTATAAGATACTAGGATTTGTTCCATCCTGCTTAGTACTGCACAGTTCTCTTTGTAGGGTCTAGAGATAACAAACTCATTTGGTCAAGGACCATTCCTTTCTATAACACGCAATGTTTCAAGACTGAAGTCATACAGCGTCACATCATGACAGTGTGCCCTGTGCTGCAAACTTGAAGCAAAGGCTGCTCAGATTATGGCTAAACCAGCAAATTACTGCCAGGAGGAGGAATGGTGGGAGAAATGATCAAAACAGGAGCTGATCTTTGCTTCTGAAAGCCTTAAGAGCTTTCTATCCGTTCTAATTTGAAAACACAGAGAGGCACATCACATAGGTAGATATGACAAACAGAAGTTAGGATATACTGCAATACAGCATAACAAGCTATTGGCCCAAACATCTCACACACCAGTAACACTTCTCTTCAACATACTTTTCCATTATCTAACATGGCAAAGCCGCAACCAGCATCTCAAGCTTTCCTCTCTGTATCCCATAAAAATCTTTCTTCAAATCACACCTACAAAACCACAGAACATGCACCAAGCCAAATGACTGTGTTTCTACCAGAGATGCTTTTGATACTGTGATTTTAATTCCCTTTATAATTTTCTTACCCACTATACAGAGGTAGAAATAGGTCAAAGCCTAAGAAGGAAAGGTCATACCTTCATAATAGAGGAGTTAGAGGACTTACTATAGATATCCACCCCCAACACACAATGTGTAATCCAAACCCAGCTGGCTTACATATTTTTTTTTTCCCATTGAGAACTCTACAATTTTATTATCTGTATATTAAATGCACACTTTTGCCTCAAATCTATTTTGGAGTAATTGTATGTATTACGCTGGTTTAGATTGCTCTCTTGTATGAAACTAAATAGTTGGGTATCTGTATGCTGTCTGTAATTGGCATCCTAAAGTAATAATTCTGAAAGCAAAACAACACACCTCCTCGCTTACTTCTCCTTTTCTTCTCCAAAGCTGTTTGCATCCCTTTTTCTCCACGAATACACAAAGACATGGGCATTTCCTTCTGATTACTGCTGGGTCATGGCAGCCTAATAACCACTCATGCCTTTGAGAATTTCCCCAGATAGATTTGTTACATCTTCTAACTGTAAATAACATCAGTGCAACAAAATGGTGTCCTCTGTGCAATCTTTACGTATTTCTAAAAGATGACGCTTGACACGTGCTTCAGTAATGCCAAAGTTAATTAGACATACAGGCTCCTAGGAGTCTATAGAATCATGGAATGGCCTGGGTTGAAAAGGACCACAACGATCATCGAGTTTCAACCTCCTGCTATGTGCAGGGCTGCAGGGTCTATATCCTATTGACTTTTTTTCAAAAGCTAATGCAAAACTAAATGAACAAAGCACTCAGTAAGGCACACATTTGGCTAATAAGTGTAAGCCACGCACTCTAGATCCTGGTGGACATTTTTTCTGTACACTGCAGGCATATCTATAATCCCATGTTTAAGTCTTAAAAAACAGCTCACAAGTGTTGCATCAAATTGCACCATTCAGCACAATCCCAATCAAGCATAGAAGTGTAAAACATTTTGTGACTTAAGCACATCCCAGAGACAAGGAGAGAAAATTGGGATGACAAAGAATGGCAAACAAGGTAAGTACAGCAGAACGGGTCAAGCATGTCTAGGTGAGATTGGGATGAGGTAAGGAAAATCACTTAAATTACAGGAAAAGATGAAGTCCTCATGTATATCACACTAGGGGTGAGATATCCTTACAGCTGGACATAATCAGCACAGGTTCCTCCTGCGAGGAGATGCTGATTCTCCATAGTACTCACACTACTCCAGATAGGACAGGAGGTTCTCAGCCAGCCTCTCCACCTTCAGTGATGTAGCTGAGATGGTTACTTGACCATCACTTACTATAATAGTTAGGTTAGAAGAAAAGGACTACTTAAATACATGCATGTTTACCTGAATGTTCTTTTAGTTGAACACGAAAATCCAGCTGAATGAGATTACATCTCTGCATATGTCACTTATACTAAGACGTACATGTGTACATTGACAGAATTTTATGTATACTATGATGTAGAATGTTTCAAAAACAATAACCATGAATGAAACTGTTTCCAGAAGGCTTTTTTTTTTTTTATCCTTATTGTAAGCTAAAAACCTACCTGGCAGTTATAGTTATTTGTAGGCAGTAGGTTGTATATTATTCTGTGCCTCCGTAACATGCCATGAAATTGCTGTCTTCAACTCCAGAAGTTTAATAATAAAATAGATAAGGTTTTTTTTTGACAAGGTAAAATGTATCTGCCATTCATGTTAACGTGCAAGTCAGTGTAAGTTTTCACTAGAGCTAGGACAGTGGAATTGAATAACATCTCAAGAGGTAAGACTTGCTATGCAATATGAAAAATCACAATGAATGATACACTGTGCTTGTGCTCCCTCCCTTGGCAAAGAGAGGCAGAATCAGGCTTGGAGCCTCAGTCATGCTGATCAGCCACTACCAACCAGTGAAGTGACACAGCTGAAGAGCAGATGCTGCTTTACTTTAATTTAGTAAAGCCAGCAAGGTGGCTCAACAGTCCAATGTAGACATGATGCAAAATGACTGCAGGTTTTACCTTTCACTGCAGGAAACATATTAATGTCTCTCTGTCAGCATCCCCTGCTAAGAAGTACTCCCCCCAGTGCAAACTTCCAGGTCTATATTAATGGCCACTGCTACTTTGAGGCAGCCTGAAGTGAAAATATGTAATGAGAGGTGACCGTAACAATCAAGATGTGACAGCTTTTCAACCTCATACCCCCCATGCTCCCGTTCCTATGTACTCTCCCTTGCCACACGCATCTGTTCTGATCCCTGAGAAATGTGGACTATTTTTATATGCCTACATTCTTCCACAGCACTAGGACTGAATTTGGTGCAAGTGTCCTCTAACAAGCCCAGAGGTCACATCCTGCAGCAGGTTCTGATTAACAGGTACTGCTTCCCACAGCCCCCTATTTACACAGCTGGCATCAGCAACCTTTCTAAGTACAAGATTAATCCTTATCACAGATCTACTTTGGTGAATTGGTTAAAGGCAATGTACAAACTGGAGAAGGCAGCTCCAAGCCACTTTGCACATTTGCTGCCTTTTATCTCAGATCTATTCCTCCTTATTCCATCTAGCCCATGTAGGTGTGGTAACAGAGACAGTGACTACCTACATTTGGATGGCTGTGATGAGTACCTTCTTGCAGCCACACTGAGTAAAGAGGCAGTCTTGTACCTAGGTCTCCAGGTTCACCTACGTTACAGCCTGCTTCCCCAACACCAAGCCACTTACTCCATTCTTCACCTCCTGTGTGAATGGATAGAATAAAACCTCAGAAGTGTGGTGATAACCTGCAAAGTTTAGCAACATCCAGAGACAGAAGGTCCCTGTGTAAGACTACAGATAACCAGAAAGCTGTCTTTAGAGAATCTCTCTTTTGGCAAGCACAGGCTATAACAGAGCAAACCCTACTTCAGTGACAGTAGTCACAGACATACAAACCTTCAGCCTGACACAGCACACTGAAAATTTCTTTCTTAGTCTAGTGCTTTGCAACCTGACACAACTTTCCCAGAGCTCACGCTATGTGCTATTATAGTATTGGTAATGTTTTGATTCATGTAACATAGTTCTCCATTTCAGAAAACACTCCATGACCTGAGACCATTTCGAAGAAAACTCAAGCAATTCACCCTTGAATCTATCCAAACTGGTAACAAATCCTTTGCTGAAGAGAAGTAATGAGGGGGAATTTAATCTTGATGTTTCTGGATTAAACAGTTGAAAGGCAAAGACTAGAGGAATCGACTGCACAAGAGACAGCTGTTTTCAGAGCTGTGCTAAATTGACAGAGTCTAGACGTTATGAATGAGAGCTTGTCACAGCAGAGGTGGGAATCCAAATTTTAATGATTCAATTACGGAATGCCGTGGCTGGTGGAAAACACGGAGCTATTTCTGTCTCCTTGTCCCTGCAACTGCCCTCATACCGCTGTGGGCGTAATTACATAAGACAAGCAGTCCTTTAATGGAAGGGGGAATTATTTAAGGAAAACAGCTGGCAAATTTAGAACCAAGTAGGAGCAGAGAAACGTCAGTGCTGAACTGAGAGTGTGTCAAACATGACCCAGATACCCAATTAGAAGTTATACTCAAATCTAACTTGTACAGGGCTCAAGAAACAGACTGACTGAAGACAGTACAGAGTGCAAGAGGTGCACTCTTGTGTTTTACTGCCCTGCTAATACCAGGTACCATCCTGACCACTCTATTCTTCCACAGCTTTAACTTCACAGTGTTAAGAGGTTTGCCAGGAAAGTCCAGAAGAAAAGAATTATGCAAAATGCCTCACCTGTGAGCTCTCAAGGAGAGACTGAGCAGTTAGAGGGCAGCTCAAGGAGATGGGGGTTGCAGCTCCATGCCTCTCCCCCAGCCCTCCCTGAGCACCTGGTTACTCAGGTGAAGTGACCAGGGGCAAGCTGAACCCTTGCTATCAGCCACAGGAACACTTCTGTCTTAAGCACTCCTGCCTGACAGGACATCTCCTTTCTAGAGCACCTCAAGAAAGAAAAAGGGAACGTGGAAGAATCTGCAAAGCTCAAATGCGACTCCGTCTTGAGTTTATTTATTATGTTCATACAGAACAAGCTTCTGTAGCTGAGTCCCAACCCACCAGAGGGATTAACAGTATAAGGAAATGTATTAATTAAGAGCAGCTCCATGATAGCTAACTCTAATCAGGCAAAATATTATGTTCTACTAAGAACAGCTGTTCTTAAAACTCAGCACTTTGCAAGAAGAAAGCCTGGGCTTTGCTTCTTTTAATTTTTCTGTTATGTCGTTCTCCACAGGGGCAGGGAAATAGGTTACTTTGTGCTTTTAAATAGAAGTACTCAAATACAGACAGATATACTCAGGAGCATGTCTGCTCAGCTGATCCTGTACAAAATCACACGAACTCACAGAGATCCTCAGTGAAAGAATGAGATTGGACAGCTCATATGTTAATAGCAAAGAACAGTGTTCTAAGAAGGACTGTGATGTAGTGATATGCTCCTGAAGGACCACCACAAGCTCTCAGCCTGCACGTTGCTGAATGATGGAGGGGTGAAGGTCTCCATTCCTCCTCTGCTGCTCACCACCAGGCCTGCTTCTCCCAGGAACAGGTCCTGCACTTACTGGTCAAGGACACACAACAAGACTTGCGAGTGCCTTTACATCTGTATTATTTATTCCTGGGCACAACTGCCATGTCTAAACTGATCGCTTTTAGTTCCCAGTAGGCACAACACAGTGCCTGGACACATGCCACCAAGCTGTTGTACCAAAGCAAGTTTTTAGAACCAGTAAACTGACAAGTTCATTTTGAAAATATTATTCCTATCATTTATGTTTTCATGTTGTTATGTTTTTTCATCTCATAGCCTCATCACTTCCAAGTACATCTTAGAGCACACCAAGAAAGCAAGCTACTGGTTTGTATCAAGCAGCTGATACCCTTCAGACATCTAAAATCAACACTTCTTACCCAAAGGAAAAGATCCATAATATAATATCCATATAGCAATGATGTAAATGATTAATAAACGATGCTCCAAAGCAAAACTAGAAATAGGATTTAAAATATTCCGTTTTGACTGTTTTTTCTACTTCTCATGAATACGCCATTGTCCAATTCATTATTTCCAGCAACCACAGTCTTGAATAGACCAGCAATTGAAATTACATTAGAATACAATAAACCTTTTTTTCCCCCTCTATGATCTCTATTACAGTTCCCTCACCTGTCACAGTGTCTCAGGTAGGAGTGCATTAAATAAATCACTAGACATATAGCAAATACCTTATTCATGAAATACGTGGTTTTCAGTCAATCTAATCTATTTAGGAAATAGTCATGAAATTTACTGAACGCTTAGGGTAAAGGTAAATCATTAAAAAAAAATCAGGAATTATTCAAGTAGATTCACAAATGATTTTAGCATTACCCAGCCAAAAAAAAAAATATCAATATTCTTAGTTAAACGAATTAGTAAATAAATGGTGAGCTGGGGAAGCAATTCTATCTGCAATAAAAATAAGACCACAAACAACGTTTCTCTACAATGCAACACACACACACACACACACACACACACACACACGACAAACAACCAGGAAAAAGTGACGATAGAACAAAATCTCCCATTGCTACAGACAGACATTACTTTCCTAAGAGCCAATGTTACACTATGCTTAGGTGTCATAATTAGCATTTCACGTGAACAAACTTTTCAAACTTTCTTGCCTGTTTTATACTCGTTTCTGGGCAAGATTCAACACAGTACCTTTCCGGTCATATAACTGAAGTATCTTCATGGAAATAATTCTTATTATACAAGTGACATTGTAATGGAGTAGAATCCTAAGATTCCCTTCTTGCAAAGCAAGCAGCCATCAAACAGGAATTAACGGAATGAGGACCTAATTGCTTAGGCCTATTTCTCTGCAGGACCAAAATATAATTTTCTTCTCTGCATGTGGTAGTGAATCATACATCAAAAATATCCAAGCTCATCAATTCACACCGCACTCAAAACAAATCCATTGGAAGCCAGCATGCAATCTGAGAGATTTATTCGCACAGGGAAAAAAAAACGTTAAAGTAACTGTGTAAAGGTGTATGAGGGAAAAAAATAAGGTTGGTTATTTATAATGACAGACATATGTGAAAAGACTGAAAGCTTTTACTTTTTTTTTTTTTTTAATTTGCCATTTCTGTTGGAAATTTTAAAAGCCAGATCACAGAAACTTTAAGGTTAGAAAAGACCTCAAAGATCACATGGTTCAACCATCCATCTACCACCAATATTGCCCACTAAACCATGTCCCCATCATATCTACACAGTTCTTGAACACCTTAAGGGACAGTGACACAACCACCTCCCTGAGCAGCCCATTCCAGTGCCCGACCACTCTTTCTGAGTAGAAATGCTTCTAAATATCCAACCTGAACGTCCCCTGGTAAAACCTGAGGCCATTACCTGGAAGAAAAGGCCAACCCCCACCTCACCATAGTCTCCTTTCAGGTAGCTGTAGACAGCAATAAGATCTCCCCTAAGCCTCCTCTTCTCCAAACTAAACAATCCCAGTTTCCTCAGCAGCTCTCAGTGAGGCTTGTGCTCCAGACCCTTCACAGCTTCAGTGTCCTTCTCTGGACATGCTCCAGGGCCTCAGTGCCTTTCTTGTAGTGAGGCACCCAAAACTGAACACGGTGCTTGAGATCTGTGGCATTCCCAGATGCTATGCAGTGCAAATAAGAAACAGATCAAAGAACTCAGTATTCTAGAACAGGTAGAAAAAAAACTCAACAAGTAACTCATGGACTATCCAGGGTCTCTACACAAACCTGGTAACAGTTTCTCCACACTAGCACTCCTAAACCATTCAACTGAGACATCCAGACACAAGTGATCTAAGATTTGCAGCTCCACAGACAGCTCAGCAGGTATGCAGCTCCTCAGGCCCAGCAGGAGCAAAGATGCTCTGCTGTGTATCTGATACTCAGAAGCCCATTGGAGTGTTAGAGGCAATGCAGAAACAAGGCAGGAGGTGTGAAAATGACAACAAAAGTGTGTTGGTGGATCTTTCACCATACAATTCCCAGATTGCCATAAGTTGGAGACAAGAGAGGTGAAGCACTGCAGATGGAACACAGCCTGCCCAACACTTGCATACAAAAATCAAAGCCACATGGTACTCGAAATTAATCTCTGATCTTTTGCTGCATCATTCACACCTGAAAACAAACTTTTTGTAATAATGCCGTGCTTTTGAAGATAGTGAAATTAATGTAAAATGCATTAATTGTTCATTCCTATGAATTTCTACAGGCATTAAAACATTGTTGACTTTTCTTTTTAATGCTTTATTCATTAGCCACAATATTCTACCAGCTAAATGCCATGTTTCAGGAACAAGAACACTCTTAATATGTAATATTTTTGTTACTGTGGCTGAATTACCAATTCATCTAAATAGTGAAGTTCAGCAGGTAACTCAGCATCAAATCTGCCTTGCTCTACTCCAGCTTTTAGTCTCTACTGAAAGGCTTCACTGAAGACAATGCCCCCCCAAAATGTCAACCATTTTTAATAGATCTCCTTTGTTTCAGGCTCATGGCTTCCACGTGATGCCTTCAAGCCCACTGATTATGTTCACATTCTTCAGCAAGAGAAATTCTACTTTTGTGCTGTTCCAGATGCTTGGGCAGAAGTTAGAACATCTCCTTGTTTTTATTCTCACTCTTGACATCATCTCCAGCAGCTAGGAAGAGCAGACAAGCCACCACAGAAAGATGAATCTTGACCATTGGATTTTTATTTGCCACAGGAATATCCACAGCACAATTATTTAGTCTTCTGTTCTATCATACCTTAACTTGATGAAAGCAAATTTTCAATTCCAGCAAGGACAAATCAGACCAGAAAGCTTCACATGATGCACAAGAGAGCTTGTCAGGGTTGTTTGTCTCCACAGAAAGAACGGAGAACTGGTTGAGACACACACAGGTGGCATCAGGAGCCTGCTCTGAAGGCAGTCCAGTCCTTCCTCTTAAAGCTCAGAGAGAGCAGTTGTGAAGTCACACATTGTGCAGTATTTGAGCTGGGCTTGTGCTGCACAGGCAAGGAGGACCACTGCCACGGGACTCAAAGTGTTCCATTCCAGCTACATTTGAGCTGGGAAAACACTACACAGAGAGAGTTTGGGATAATAGATGAACTGAAGTGAAGCTTGGCTGCAGCAGAGGGCAGTGATACACAAATGCTGGCATTCACCACCCTGCACAGCACTTACACATAACACAGAAGCTTATCCTCAGTTATTTCTAGCATCCAGCATATACGCTCTTAGGTTTATTTTTTATGTAAAACCATATGCTATTCGTGAGTATGTGAGCATGCACATGCACACTGCGTGGTCTCGTGCAGATGCTGACATCGTGAATGCTTGAATGTTCACTTTTAAAAATATTAATTCTGGTTGCTTTCTCTCATTTCTTTGACAACCGTATCTTATTCAATTAGTCTGCTCTCCCCCTTATCTTCTCAAAGTTAAATCCTTTAAAATTTTGCTTCACAAGGCACTGACTTACGTCTTAACAATAGGCAAAGACTTATGACACTTTAGAGAACAGATTTCAATCTTTTCCTCCCCGGTTCCTCTCCTCCTTTGAAAAGCAGAGAGCTGGATGCTCTTGAAAGGGAAAATGGAAGGAGGAGGGAGCTGCAGATGAAAAACAGCATAACTCTTCAGCTCCTTAACTGGGTTAATTTGTCTCCTGGCATGGGAATACAGAGCTTAAGAGAAAGCTACAGACAAAATTGCAGCGCACATGCTTCTCATGTAGTAGCTGACGTGTCTAAAGCCATGCAATTCACAGCAGCTTTGAAATACTAGATTAAAAGGTATAACAATGTTCTTATTGAGGGAAGGATGGATTACATTTCCTTTGGGTGCAATTTGAAGAATAGATGTATAAGAGAAGAAAATGTAAATTGTGACGAAGCAGCTCAGCCTTCGCTTGAATTAGTTTAAATGCAACCTGCTCAGAGCAATTACTTTCTAGTAGGAAACAAATGGAGTTATATACTAAACCAGTGTTTCCACCCTGCCCCACCAGGCAGCCTCACAGTTACACAATGCTATATCATTTCTGTGCATGCATATGTAAATGTGTATCAATTTTTACTCAGGTGTATGTTCTTTGTATTATTAACAAGCTGGTAAACAATCCCAAATTACTTCAGATATTAAATGTTAGCAAAGTTTTTTCTTGTTTTGTGTTTTCTTTAACTGAGCTCATTCCTCTTCAGCAAAAGATTGCACTTGGTCTAGATTTGGAACCATCTATATCTACTAACTTTGCCTGAAACAAGCCAGTACTGTATTTTAAGTTGTTTCTCAGAGAGCAAAATTGCACAAAGAATGCCAAAATTAAAAAGAAAGAAAAAAGACTGATTGACCTGGACTCAAATCTCTGAATTGCACAGTCATTTTGATGTTTCAGATACTCAAAGTGGCTGACAGATACTGTGGCTGTCCCAAATCCAGGGATGTGTATTTTTAATCTAGAATGACACTGCCAAAATGCTCAGCTCAGCCTGCAATCAGGGCCAGTCCTACAACTAAACTCCTATGCTCAGGTGATGCAAGTTTCTCAACAGACAGCCCTGGGGAAACCAAACCCATTTGCAGTCAACTTTGGAGCCATTTAGTCACAGCGAAAGCAGCTTCTGTGAAGAACCAAGACAGACTCTAACTCTAAAACAAAAGTACTAAGAAAATAAACATTGCAGCAAAGCACATCGCAAGGCCCAGTGAGCTGGCTGCCAGGCTAGGTGATAGGTGCTGCTGCTTGTTGGCATTGCCAGTCCTGGTCCCTCTCTCCTCACCAACCTCTCAATTTGTACAGTTCCTCTGAACCAGGAGCTTTCAAATCCTGAAGAGGAGGAACGTGCTCTTTACCTCTGCACCTCTGGCTGCCACATCTGAATGAGAGATGCATCTGAGCTCCACTGAAGGGAAAATGCTTCAAAAATACCACCAGATCGGCTCCTGAGAAGCTCACCTCACAACATGCGTATGAAATCTGCCATACCTCAGCTGCCCTGAACTATACCATTGGGGAACACTATCAGTAATAAACCCTCTCTCTTTTCCAACATGATGGGATTTACTTGCTCCAGCCAAATGCATTTTCTTTGAGCAGCTGACATTCTGAAGTGTTCTGGGACAAGTCTATGTGCATTTGCCAAGATGCATGCTGGCTTCTTCAGACAGAGACACATGGCACTTTAAACTTGGTATATATCATGAGTCTTGAGAAACGACAGGCCATCTGGCTGTATTCAGTAATACTGGCACTTGCTGCTCAGAGGGGTCTGGAACTTGGTATAAAAGACATGGCAGGTCAAGAATGAAACACACTGGCAGAACTGCATGCATGAAATTTGTATGGCAATTACCCCAAGCCAGGACAGCCAGACATCATCCATCAGTGTTTTCCAAACCACACAGGCAGCTGTGAGAGCACAGCAAGGACACAAGCAAGCACTGGGGGTAAGGGTTAGGAGCAGTGTACGAGCGGGGTGACAGCAAGGGGACTGCTGCTGGAAGGAGTTTTCTCTCCCGTGGGGTCAGGACTGCTTGAAGTGGATGGGTTATGTGTCAGGATGAATCATCAAAACCTCTTGGGATGGCAGCAGAATGGTAAAAGACTAATAGACAGCACATCTCTGTTGGGTTATAACAGCAAAGATGCTGGTACACAAAATCAGATGGGGAAATGTGGAATGAGGTTGGGGATGAAGGGAAGACTGGGGAGCATGAAGGAGGCTTTTTACACTGGAAAGGTCAGCTGCTGCAGGTTAGCATTGGCTTTTCTAACTTTTATCATCAACATTGTAAAGGGCCAAATCTGAATCGGTGGGAGAAGACAGAACAGGTGTTGTGTGCACTCACCAAAGAAAAGGCCAGTTTTAAGATGTGAAAGCATGGATATCAAAAAGTAGAAGGCCAGTTTTGTATGTATTCTCATATCAGTCTAGGACAATAGAGAATTGCTGATACATTTATAGAAACAAATCATTACTGAGAAAAAGGTTTTCTCATTAAAAGAGAAAGGTAAACATCTATTTATTGCAGCAACTGTCATCATGGACACTGGCTGATGCATAGATCACAGCCTTTCTCAATACTTGCCTTTAGTCAGTTTTTCCTTCTATTTGTCCATTGTGTCAGCATTGTACTCTAAGATTACCAGAGAATCTGTTGAATGCATTCACACAGATGCTACACTGTGTGGTTACACCTTACTTTCATTCTCTGCAGTTTGCCCATAGATGTGAAGACTAAACTACGATAACGGTGTGATGCATCCTCCTTTGACTGACCTACTTGGAGTCAAAAGCCAAAGAAGAGGATACACAAATCTATTTCTAATGCAGATTAAAACTTGCCTTTGGCACAGCATCCACATGCAGACTCATCACACATTAAAACAAGGTTTTTTCATCCTTTTTTCTCAGGCTCCTGTTGCCTAGAGAGAATCATTAATGATAATTCCCCAGTGTTCTTCCTCCTTATGAGAAAGGATTCTTCATTCATAACTTAGGCATCCAGACATGAAAGCAAAACAGAGATGAGTGGTTCCTTCCCTGGGATTCAAACTTTAAATCAAACACCTGCTTTTCCTGTACTATAAACAGAGCTGCATGTTTAGAGCACCAAGGCAGTACTGTAATGTTTGGGGTTTTTTTGTTGTTGTTTTTTAAGATTTTATATTTCTTCTGTGAGAAGACATTATAGTAGAAGTGTCAAGCAAAAATAAAGCGTTGTTAATAACAGTAACTGCAAACCTGCCAAATCAATCGTATGTTAACATCACTGTTCTATTTTTCAGCTAAAAGTGTGCAAGAATACCAGGGTCCAGAAATTAAGTTCTTCCTAAGAAGACAGCTGTAAAGATACACCCAAAGCTTTTTAAAATTATCTTGGGTTCATGAAATTGAAGAAATTAGAAAAGCACCAACTTTGAGTAACCCATTATCATAAGAATAATTCAGGTTGCAAGGATTCATAAGAGGTCACGTAGTCCAGCCTCCACTTAAAGCAAGGCTAAATGCCAAGTCAGGTCAGACTGCTCAGTTCAGCTGTGCTCAGGGATTCCTGAACAGCTCCAAAACACACTGTTTCCACAGCCTCTCCCCTGGCTACTGCCCAGCTGCTCTAACCACAGAGAGCTTTCTTCCTATATCTAGTTGGAATTTCTATTCATGCAACTTGTGTACACTGTCTTTTGTGCTTCTGCTACATGTCCCTGATGTTATCTTCTCAATAAGCTCATATCCCCTTTAGCTTTGCCTCCTTCAAACAGTAAAAACCAACTTCTGCACAGGTATGTGTTCTTGCCTCCTTTCACACATCAAGCGCTCCAGCTCTTTGACCATCTATTATGAGCACCAAAAACATATACAAGTAAGTATATGCAACTGCACGGAGAAATATGAAGTGGAGAAAAAAACCTTTGGGATCTTAGCAGATCCATTATTTAAGCATACTTTTCAAACTTTGAGGCCTCATGCAGCACCTAGTGCATCACAAACACAACCGTCTTCAAATCACCTGAAGGGAGTGTTACTGAGCTTATTCCACTCCAAATTTGAGAGTTTGTTGTGAACTTTAGAGGGAGACTTTGTTCTTATTTTCATCTTTCTACTATTCCCCACGCTGTTGAGAACAGCTATTTCAAGGTCATGCAGCTGCTGTTTCACAGGAACAGAGTGCAAGGGGGCACCTTCCATCATGCCAGGGAGCTGCCAACCTTGGTGCTACTTAAGGATAAGGATAATCAGTTTAGAGATGACAACTTGATGACTGGATCAACTGCTTAATCAATGCTATGAATATTAACAGGAATAACAGAAACCTATTCCACTTGAGTAAATCTTAGGACATCCAGCTTGTGTATTGTAGACTAGTACCTTAGTATCACAGTTTTCACATCTCATTCTAGATTCATGTTTATTTCACACAATAATGCTGCAACTGCCAGTGACTTTGAATCAACATTCTGGAATCAATTTCAAACAGAAGAATTTGTTGCTCAGTAAGAAGGGATTAAGTGGACTGAGCCTTATTTAAATAAAAACTTCAGTTTCCACATTCCCTGCCTAACCGCAGATTTATATCCCGTTCCTGTAGCTTAAGTCAGACATTATTCTCCTGATACAAGGATATTAAACCACACTCCTAAATGAATCATCACAACCTCAAATTCTGCTCAATCCAACATTTTTCACAGTAAGGGTATTCCTGAAGTGCTTTAGCTCAGCTATGCTTCATTGCAGGGAAACATCTTTGCAGTGACTTGACACCAGTTCTATTACCAGTATTCCTGTTGACTAGAAATATTATCCTAATATTTTACAACAGTACAGAGTCTCCAAGAGCAAGAAGTGCCCATCTGAACTGCCAGTATTTTTCCCCCCAGTTATCAGTGCACTGCCCACATGCAATAATGCACTTTTGCATTTTTAGTGATTTCAGTCTTACTGAAGCTGTCACTGTAGCAACCACAGAGAATGAAGTTCTTCACTTTTTCCAGAAAACAGAGTTGGAACTTAGGGAAGTTTCACCAATCAGTGTATCTGATTTGATTCAGAAAGCAGCTCTGCAGGACTAAGAAAGTTACGTTTACTTTACAACATAAAGGAGATCATGAATGATAAGTTAAGGCGTAGCTGGGATCAGATATTGGACAACAGTCTGGTGTTGGAGAGGGGAAATGGCACTTCTGTGTCACTGTAATGAGTACCACCACAGTATTATCAAAATCACGTACCAGAAACCCAAGTACAATCCCTCCAAGCAGTTTACATCACATCACCCTGAATAAACATATAAGAGTAAAGTTCATTGTTGCACCAGCAACTATTCTGTCTGGAAATATGGGTAAGATCATTTTTGTAGTGACATCCAGTTCCTGCACTATTCACACCTTTGCACGTATTTAATGAAAAGCTATAGATGCATAAAACATTTCTCATTTTCCTACACATACTAGACATCTGAAAAAAGTATTTGGGTATAAGCGATTCTTCGTTGTTCTTTCCTGAATTCTTCCCTAAAATCTTCCTACTCCCATCATATGGAAAGACTGCGTGACAGGCACTGAAACATGTAACATACTTTTAAATATAACTCACTGTAAAGAAATAGAAATACTTGCTTACTTAAACAGTTAATCAATCTTGGTTCAGTACTTCACCCCTAACAATAAAATGCAAACATTAAGCAGAGACGGGCAATTTTTTTTCTTATATTCCTTCTTTTTGCATCTATGTTGGCCTACAGCCAGCTAGCACCAGCTCACCCTCTCTTCTGCTCTAAGCAGGGTCCTTACCGGTGACGACACTGGGGATTTTAGACAGAAAGCTCTTGACAGTTCGGATGGGAACTCCACCAGTTTTGTCATCCTGCATTCTCGTAATGATGTCTTCAATCTGTCAAAAGGAAGAAAAGGCTCATTGGCTTATGCACAACAGTGAATGTTATGTCTGTATAATTTGACTGCTTTGAAGCCCTGCTGATAGGATGGGGATCGAATATGTCACATGTGTTACCGTACAAACATAGACCTAGAGAAATGGCCAACAACTCCCAGATTTAAACTCTGAGATAAAGACCAGCTTGAAAGATGGCAGTATGAATGCAACAACAATCTTATTGCAGTCATTCTTTTTTGCTGATCAGCAGTGTTAGAGACAGAAAAATGTTGAGTCCGCATGTGAATTAGGTTAAATAATATATAGAAATATAGGAATATACACAATCACTTCACAGGAACATACACAATCCATCATATACAGTAAAGTATACAGTCATCTCCATAAGCCATGGCAATTAAGGGATCTATAAGGGCTGCTCTAGAAGTCATGCCTGTTACTTTATTACATTGGCCCAGGACATTACAGGGAGATGGTGGTGGAACAGCAGTAGAGGTTGAACCTTCCCATCAACATCCATTATATTTTGTTGCTGTGTTGAAAAATTGTATTCTGTAGCTGAGATTTTGCTCTATCAAGTAGTATTTATTGTGCTCTTTGTAACTGTTGTAGTTTTCATGGAAATAAATAGGAAGCACTACTTTCAGAGCAACTTACATAATTACTGGAGAAAGGAGCTTAATACAACCTTTCATTTTTGCCTAAAACTGGAAGGGATATTAATTGAGGATACCCCCTGCATCTAATTGAAGACAAGAGCATGGAGATCAAAAAGCTGAAAGTAAGAAGAACACAGATATATGGTATTTCTAAGAATTCCCATCTTCCAAGGCACAGGGGTCTGAGAAACACAGGAAAAATAAAGCGGAAGCTCTCCTCCTCTTAGCTCAAGTGGTTCAGAGTAGAGCACTCTGCATGATAGTCACAGGAGCTTCAACTGTTCAGGGCAGAAGCTAGCAGTGGTCACACTGAGAGCAAAGCCTTTCCAAGGCATCGCACTTCTGACAGCTTTCCTGAAGACGTTCTCTTCAAAAATGCTGTGAAATGTAACCTCAGCAGAGGGCCCCTGTCCAGGAGGACGAGCTCTTTCCAACTCGGAAGAGTGTTCCCCATTTAGATGTGAAAGTAAATTTGTTTCACAGACTCAACACTCACATCTCAAAACAAGTTTAACTTCAAGTCTTTCCAAGATGGTAAGAAAATCTTCCTGCCAACATCAGACACTGCATTTGATCACCATGTTTTTAAACTCTGACTACCACATAACTGTTCACACCTTGTTTACATAGTATTTTTAAGCTAACACATGCCAAAATGGATTCTCAGCAGGAATGAAGTCACAAAGATGAAAATAACTTGAGAAAGTCAATAGATTGCTGAAGAGTGAGTTATCTGGTTGGTCCTGCTCAAGCAGGGGCTGCACCAGGTGACTTCCACAGGCCCCTGCCAGCATCCACCCCTCCATGACTCTCTGATCTATGGCCTATTTGTGATAGAATAATGCTTATTTTGCTCTAATCCAAACACTATGAAAATAAATACAACCCTTTCCCTTTACCAAAGCACACCAAGCAAGGCTCTCAGACCTTTTTGTCCCAAATTCTGACCTATAAGTTTACTGTCTTGCTCCAGATGCACTTGTAGCTGGAATCAGAATTCAGATTTTCTATGCACACCAGGAATAAAATACTCTGAAATGAGTCCCATGTCTCAAGGAACACTTACAGACTTCAAAAAAACACAAGCATAGTTTTTTGCTCAAATTGTTGCTTCCTATTTTTTACTCCAAGAAAAAGTTCAGAATTGAAAAGAGCTAAAATAATTGCTTTAGTGCAGGAAAATAAACCTGTTCTGCTCACTGGAAACCAAGTAAACCACCTAACACAATTTAAGTCATCACAAGCTGTGGTGATCATGCCATGATAAGAAAAGCAAAATATTTAATATTTAATAAAGGCAAAATACATTTTTTCCCATAAACCAGCTCCATTCAAAGCAATAAAGCTGGCTTCGATACCTTAAATGTGACTGTTAATTTGGATTTCAGTTGCAGTCACCCTAAAGATGATTCCTTCATAAAAGGCTCCAAAAGCTGCTTCTTCCTTTTGCCCTCCTGCCTGCCTACCAGCAGTTTCTGCTCTCTGTCCAAGTGTTGGATGTTACTTTTCTCCTCCTCCTCAGATGCCATATCTTTCTTCCTTCTCTGTCCTTTCATCTGATCCAGAAACAATTATGCGCACCATCTTCCTGTAACACTCCAGCATTTGCAGTCCACTACCTAAGAGGTTACAGCCTCCTCTTGCAAGCAGTCTTTCCATTCCCAACAGTTCCTGGTGGTCTCCAGCAGATTCCCGGGCTCCTCAAAGGAACGTATGATGGTCAGTTTTATCCTTATTTGTGAACAAGTTTAAAATGAAAACATGAAATGAAAATGAAATATGGGCCGCTCGTGCTAACTGGCTCCCTCCACAAAGCCCCACACGTGCAGCCAGGACCAAGTCCCTCTGACAAGCTCTCTGAAGTCTGCTTGTTTCACCTATCCAGGTAATTTCATCCTGCCCTAAAGCAGGGAAAGGAAGCTGAAAAAAAACCCAGCAGGTCTGAGGGAGGAAGGTCCTCTGAGACAGCACTGGGAACCAGCAGAGCAGCACGGCTGGAGAACTGCTTCATGACCTCCAGCAAACAAATCCATCTGTCTCTGTCCAAGGCTCCCCTCCTGCCTCATGGAGATAATAGCACACCACAGAGGGGCAATGAAGCAGAATTCAAAGATACCAGTGAAGGACGCAGAGCTCCTGAGACAGCTACAGAAGATCCACTCAGCATCTCTGAGGGCATCTCCCATGCCCAGCACCTGGAGCCAGGCCTGTGCAAGGCAGCGCATGGGTGTGTCAGCTGGCAGTGCTGGCTGGCTGCTCCCACACAGCTAATTCCCAGTGACTGCTAAGAGCAGGGGCTGGAACTGATGCTGCTTTCATCTCTGCTTCTTCCTAAGTTTCAGAGCTAATTTTCAGATAAAGGCAGAGTCTGCCACATGGTCTCCTCATAGGTAAGAGTGTGAAACCAAAAAAAGAACAACTATATTCTTCAGTTGTTACTGAAGGGCGAAACAGATCTAATAACATCTTAAGACTGCTGACATGCTTTAGCATTTATAAACATCTAATTGAACTGCTCGAGAGGGTAGCAGTGAGGGAACATACACAGAGACGTTCACTGCAACTATTTGTGCCCTGCTGCCAGTATCACCACAGCTCCACAAACAAGTGTCTGCTTGTCAAGCCTTCACAGAGAGGGGTGGGACTCACCCCATCAGTAGGGTCATCTGAAATGGTGCCCAGGAACAGTAACCCTTCTTATTCTGCTGCTGAAGAGTAGCATCAGGGCATGGGGAGTGCCATGCAGTGCTTGAACCCCTGGCCAACATTAGAAGCAAAGACAGCCATGGGAAGCAGGAGCTGCAGCTATTCCCCACAGGCAGTACATGCACCATTAGAAAAAAACAGTTTAACATTCAGCGCAAGAAAACAAACCCAAAACATAGCAAATTAATCCAGCAAATAGAAATTCTCCAAATAAGTTGAACTAATGCAATTTTCTCCCCCTGCTGAAACCCAAGCTTTTTAGCCCATCAGTGTCAACAGTTAAGAGCAAAAAACATCAATGCATCAATGGTTACGGAAACTCAGTTTTCCATTAAAAACATTTTGACGGACAATTCCTGATTAACTCTATTTCTACATGAGCTATAATCACATGAAAGAAAAGGCTGTTCATTGCATGCCAGAGAGCTGTGTAAAGATACTCAGAGTGAACTCACGTTTACTGACCGTGCAACTTTAATTATGGAAGCAATGCTAGGGGCTCATCAGCTTCAAAGATCTTACATCATTCAGAATAGAGCCACTTTCATCGGAAACCTCAGGTCAGCTTCAAATTAGATCAAATATTGACTTTGCTGTGCTCTGCAAGCAGAAGCGTTAATCTTCTTATGACCCAGTGAAGATGATGTGCATTTTAAAACACTTCAATGGAATCCAAATAGCTGTACAGTTATTACTAAGGCATGATGCAAGTCACATTTTAGGAAAAAGCTATATCATTAGTGCTACACAGTATATACTGAATACAGGTGGCTTTTGAGCAGCTTATGAACTAGGCACACACATCCAAAGAAAACCCACACACAGACACATACACAAAAGCACAGAGTGTTCTAGCCAGGAAAACTAACATGCAGCACTGCTCCCTTCATGCCAATACCAGGAGGGGCTTGGGGTGAGCACGTGCTTCCTTCTGGCAAGGTTTGCTGAAGCCACTGTCTGCAGTGATGGGCAGTCTCCTGCCTCCCAGCCAGGGGCAGACGCACAGGTTGCCTTGGAAACGCTAGAGATTTGCTTTCCCATTGCATCACTGCACTTCATATAAGTGGTACACAGCTCTCTCGACCACTCATGCAGTGATGAATGAGTGCACAGCGCACATACCTACCACAGCCCGCATGGGGACTAATTTAGAAGAAGCAAACTCCATCCAAGTCACGAAGGAGCAGAGCTGCGTGCCTGCTCTGCTCCCCTCTCTCCAGGCACAGCATGCAGCCCCTCGCTGGCAGGGTGAAGGCCCTGAATCCAGCCTCAGGGACACCTAGAGGCAAAGCTGCAACCCAGCTGCCATCTGAAACAACATTACCCAAGTTGCCTCAGCTGGCAGGCACCAAAAGTAAGGGCAATTTCAGTTCGACAGCTTTGATTCTCCGAGTGATTCCCATGTTGGCTGCACTCTGAATTTCACTTTGAGTTCTGGCTGTGTACTAACCATTCTAATGCAGAATGAAATTATGCCAAAACCTGGTTTAGTGCTGCAATGACCAAGAAAGCTCCAGGAATCTTAAGCCCTCCAACAACACCAGATTGAGTCTCCAATCTGTAATGTGATTTAAGGCCAGTTTTTCAAGTCTGATGAAAGGCAGTACATAAAAGGAGTTTTGCATTATACTCAGTGACATGAAATAATGAATGGACAAGCTGATCCTAGCAGCCAATGGCTACAGGGAGGCGCTGGCTCCTGGACTCACTGCCCCCCAGGATATGGCTCCCTTCCCACTGCACTCCAGCAAAAAGGCTGCAGAAGCCAACTCTGGAGACTGGGACAATGCTGACGTGAACACAAACAGGCCAAGCTTACACACTCTGCAGACAGCACTCCTGTTCTGGGCAGCCCCAAACCGCAGCCAACACTGCACCAAGCAATACACTGCACTGTGCCCTCCTGTTAACCCAGATGCAGCTGTCATTGCTGCCACCCAAGTGTGTACACTCATCTTCTAAAGCCTTGCCTGCAGCAACCTATGATAAGCTCTCTCTCCTGTGACATTGAACTAGGTTGATAAACATGGTACTTGCAGAGAATCTGGCAGCAATGAAAGGGTTTTAAGTAGTAATGGAGTTTGCGGATGCCTGAACAGGTTTTTGGCATTGCTACTGGCATCTTTAAAAATCCAGGCAGTGATGAAAATGGTGAAAAAGGAACAAAATTGCATCACCTCAAATGCTCATAGAAGATTGAGTGGGTCATTCTCCAGTTTTTTTTTTTTTTTTACTTTAGAAAGTCTTCTTTTCTAATGCCCTCCCAGAATCACAGAAAAGTATTTGTAGGGAAAACAAAGATGCTGTGAATCATAGGACAGGATTTGCACATTGCAGGCTTTTGCTTCAACCTGAGCTTCAATGCACTATCAGCTGCAAGCAAAACTAGATGGAACCGTACAGCATGAGCTGGAACCTATCACAGTGAACTAAGAAATAGAGTGTATGAGCATTTTCTACTCCTTTTTTAGAGCTTCATATACACAAGCCTAACCTTAGCCACAGTAACAAGGTTACTTGGAGCCATTTAGAAAGTATTTCAAACACTACTTCCAATCTGAAACATGGAAATGGCTTTTGTTTTTTCTAGACAGGAGTCCTGTCACAGGCATCCAGTTTCCACTGATCTCCTCCCTAATAAATGGAGGAGGGAAACAACCCTACACATCCTTCCTGTTTTTATTCAGCATCTGATGGGCTCCTGTCTGAGCTAAAGCAAATTATGTAGAAATACACATATACACACACCACATTAACTCTTCAAAGCAAGAAAACAGCCAGGCCTAGGGAATTGCTTTTTTCTGACCGAAAAGGAAAGAAGCACTGCTCCCTACGTGTCACTGTGGCATATAATGCAGTGTGACAGGTCATTTCATGCATCATTTAACTCTTTGCACTGCAAAGTGCCATACCACAATAAAGATGAGATTCTCCCCCACCCCTAAATGCTGCGAAGTAGGGGCAAAGCAGAGCAGCTTGTGAATTACAGGAGAAAGAGGCAACCCTATTCATCACACTCAAGAGATAGTATTTTTAGCTTCTGTCCCTTTCCACATGAAGTGTCACCTTATTTTTATGCATTTACTCAAAATAAATAAATAAAAATATAGGAGCAGAGACACACAGATAAAAAACTGCCAGCCAGAATTTAAAGGTAATCACTGAGAAAGAAACTGTTGTTTTTGTTTGAATTTCAGAACAAAGAGAAGAAGGCTTTGTAAAGAATTGCTTGCTGGATAGTAAAATAGAAAGTAGATTGGAAGTACTTAGCATTTTCTTCCACTAACTTTATCTTTTCTCTGTATAGCATACAGACGTATGTCAGTGTATTTTAAAGCAACCACCTAATTTGTGATCACAAAAACAAGCAGCACTGGATAATGAAGACCTTGGTTACCCGTGCAGGGACAAAGCTGAAGCATTCAGCAGTGTGCGCCCATCTGCAGCAGCACTCTGAAGGAGCTCCCAACACTGCAGGGCAGCCTGCAGAAATCCAGGTGCTCCACTTCATTTCACAGCGTTCTACTTACTGAGCAATGCTAAACTGAAAAGCTGGAACTGTGGAGGTATTAGAGAGAATCTAAGACAAATCTGAGCATTAGATAGTATACTGCCTGACCAGAACTATCCTAATTCAGGAATTTATTCAAACATGGTAAGTTATGCTAATAGGCCACTTCGCGTAACTCACAAGATTCAGAGCCTCTTGAACTGAGCTACTCAACTGCTTTGACCCTGGACTTCTGATAGCAGCTATTGCTAAAATGCTAAAACAAACCAACAAACCCACAACCAGCACACACAAAAGTCACCACAACACAAAATAAAGAAATCACACGCACCCTTCAAATAGCCCCCAAAAAACAACAACAAAAAACAGCCCCAAGTTCTATAGGTCATTAACTTGAAGACACAAAATAAAATACTCGTATGATCCTTGTGACCATCATCAATGGATTAAAACTTAATACATCACAGCTATCATCTGCTATTCTAGAAGCAGTTAATTTGTTCCCTTTAGCAAAAAAAAAATAAGTTCCAAATCAAACAACAGTTGGAGGATCTGCCAGAACACAATGTCAGTCCACAGATGATGATATTTAATTCCAAACTGATTTTATGACACAGTCAGTGGTTTCACTACTATTAGCTCTGTCCTTTGGTAGCAATACTGTCAATTAACTGAAAGGAACACAAACTGTTTATAATAACACTTTGGAAAATGGATAATTTTCATTGTTCTTATTAAAAAGAAACGTCCCTCTTTTTTTTTTTTTTTGGTTAGAGGAAGTTTGAACCAAGCATTGATTCACTACCAGGTATTTCACCTAAATAGCTTCACACAGAAGAAAAGCACATGATTGACTTGGAGAGTAAAACTAGCAGTGTTGCTGCCCTCTTGAAACATCACTTCTAATATTGGCATTTAACACATCTAATGCCCAATGGCCAGGCTCTGCTGCTCTCCTTAATCCTGTATTTCATAGCATATCATAATCCACAGCTTCCATGAACACTGCCAGAGACACCAATTTTAATTACTTCTAATTTGTGAATACATTTCTTAATTCAAGGAAAATGGTACCTGTAGAATGAAAGTTAGGAGTCACACAAAGAAAGATACCGTATCCTTTTTGGAACTTTTCTCTATCTTCTCTATGGGAGTCAGCATAAGATACACCTAAACTCTGCATGGCAGAATTACTCAGTGAGAATGACGTGTCCTTGTCCACCTCTCCTACCAGCAGGCAACATAATAGACTGTCTCTGGATGCTCTAATGCTCACTTTGTTTTATTCACAGAGAAAGACCAGAAAAGAACAAAACAGAACCACGTTTGGTGGCTACAGACCAATGGCTGCTTCAATGTGTGAACCCACCAAGTCAAAGCAAGCTGCCTCCAGAGTGTAACAGCGTTATCTGCTCTTATATCATTGCCACCTGACACCAGAATCTACATAGAGTGGTCATTCTTCTTTTAAACGCAGAAAGTATTGGCTCCAGAAAATGAACAGTACATGACCCGTGTGCAAATAGTTTTTCCTATGGATTTCTTGTTTCCTGGTAGGGAAGAACAGTGACCACAGGCAACAGTACCGTGCACGTGGTAAATCTCATACAAACAATTTTCCTCAGCACAACAATGGTTTCTGCTTGTAGAATACTGTTTGATGAAGGAAAAACGATTTAAATGCCTATATGATTCACTCAGATCAGTTCCCCAGAATGGTTCTCTAGAACATCTTTTTGACTGCATTTACAACTGTGTTATGCTGAAAGGTAGAACTGCTAAACATCCAATTATGTTGTTAAATTGAGGAGCGTCGTTTAAATTGTCAAACATCATACATGAGACAGACATGGTTGTACATGAGACAGGTACTTGGTTGTAAATCATGTCTAATGCATGGGAGCCTAGTTACATGACAAAGTAGACATAAGTTTTAAGCACAAGTTACAATAATAGAGATCACATATGGAAAAATAAGTCTCTTTAAAGCTTCCCCACCTAAGAATAATAGCTTTTCACCCATACATTCTATCTTAAAAAAAGAACCAACAAGTGAGACAGTTCTGCAGTGGTGGGATCTGTATTTGTGCAAAACAGAAAAACCTGCAGCAGAACACCTTCACCTCCAACCCCCCCCCGCTTGGCAGCCTTCTGCCCCACACCCCCAGGTCCTGTCCTCAGGACTCCTCAGTCCCACCTGTGCAGGTTAGCTTAGAGCTCAAGCACAGGCAGCTCCAAGGGGTAAGTGCTATATGCACTAAAGCAGAGTCCCACACACAAGGCGTCCCATCTCCATCTTCCTGCACATTAGAATCAGCTGAGTGGCTCAGCAATTAGAGAAGCAAACATGTGAAGTTCATGCCTGCTTCCTCCTAGACTGCTAACACTCAAGTTGAAAGTGGTGTTATCACAGTAAATGGCAGATAAATATTTCCATGGAGCTGAAGGTGCAGGCACTTCATCAGTTACATGGCAAGCCCTGGGCTGCCTGTACCCAAGATATTTAACAGAGAGATAAATGGCCGGGCTCTAAGCATAGCCATGCAAGCTCAAAGCATTTATTTTGTTTAGGAAGTTTAAAATGGCATTGGTCTTTGTCTATTAGCAGAGTGGATTAGCACAGATAAACAACCCAATTACCAAAAACTACTCTCAGCCTCAGCCTTTGTTCCTTACATTAGTTGACCTGATAGCAGAGGGCGGGTAAAGATGTTTCAACAACACAAAGCTTTGATGAATATTTTTAAGGGTTTTTTTTCCCCTCCCAATAGGATTCCAAGCCTATCAATTTATTATCGATTATACTTTTCAGATAATTCAATAAGAAGCTCTGCAATAAGCTTCAGCACCTATTCAGTTGTTCATTAACTCTTCCCTTCCACCACTTGCTTTCCACAATCTAACAGTGGTTATCTTTACACTGTAGAACTTTTCTCACTCTGACACATCATTTTTTTCCTATAGAATATAGTGTCATGTTAAAAGGGGAGAAAAAATTGGCAGAAAATAAACTCCCCTGCAACTCCAGCCTGTACTCAGATATCAGAGGGGCTGGGGGCAGTTGGACTTAGATGCTGGGTGATGTCCAGCTCAGCATTATAAGTCCACTTGCATTCAATGAATGAACTATCATTACATATTCTCTAGCAGTGCACAGCCTGTTCACCTGGGTGCACTTAAGTGGGCTCTCACAACTGCCCGTAAGGAATTTGGCTCTAGCTGATGAGAACTCATGGTTAGATTAGTGAATTGTACGGTTTATTAAAGCAACAGGAACACAGATTCTTTTGGACTGCAGGTGACAAACACCATTTGTAAAAGCATGAGAGGTTAACCAAGAACATGAATAATACAGGCAACTACAACTGTGTTAAATGACAGAACAGCTCTGGAGATTTCTAAGTTTCCTGAGGAAGTGCTCAGAATAATTGAGTGTGCAAATCTCACTCAGACATCCCTGGGGGAGGAGGGAAAGATGCTCAGCCTGTTGGCTTGTCCCAGAAGTCACGTGTCCTCCTGACTGATTTACAATCATTTCTTCCCTTACATTCCTTCTCCGTTAGGCCATTCTAATACTGTTTTCTTTCAGAAGGAACTTGAACAACACTAGTCAAACATACCTTTGTTTTGTGAAGCTTATTCAGAGAATGTGGTTCTGACAGAAGGGTGAAAAACTACTGGCTCAGGGCAACAACTACAATTCATCAGTTCAATAGTACCCCCAGGCTCTCACCTCTGTGATGTGACCACACAGCCTGGTCGTGTGCATGTTTACATTCCACCCTGTATGCTGTATCTCAGAGTCAGCACACCAAGGTCCCCTGGTACTGTTAACAATCTAAGGTTTGCAGGTTTTACGCTGCTTAGGGATCTGTCACAGAACATATTATCCACCTCATACTACACTGGAGGTTTACCTTCTGTCAAGAGGTGAGCATCTCATTTAGCTACCTCCAGCAAATATTCCTTGTAATCCACCCTGAGTCTACAGTCACTCAAGCATCACAATACTTAGAAGGAACCAGGGAGGTTACATGCAGTCTTGTTATGAGGATTAGCACTCAAGGGGCTCTTGGCCTATATTGGCACTATTTATGGGGTAGGACAATTGGGTCACAACCATAGTATGCAGCAAGACTATGTTATCAGTCTTAAGCAAGGCCTTGGGCATAACAGCCAGGCCAAAGGAGGAGGCTGGGGGAGGGAGGAACACCCTGTCACAATGTCAGTACTACTTAACTTACTGTAAAGAAAGTGAAATAGTGAGCAGGATTTAGTACTTAATGCTGATCACAGAATTCTTAGAGTTGGAAGTCCAATTCCCCTGCAACAAACAGGGACACCTACAGCTAGATCTGATTGCTCAGGGCCTGATCCAGCCTTGCCTTCAAAGTTTCCAGGGACAGGGCATCAACCACATCACTGGGCAACCTGTTCCAGTGCCTCCCCACCCACGTTGTAGAAGACTTCTTCCTTATATCCAACGTAAATCTACCCTCTTTAAGCCTGAAGCCATTTCCCCTTGTTCTATCACCACAGACCCTGCTAAAGAGTCTGTTTCCTTCTTTTCTGTAGGGCACTCCCAGGCCACACACAGGTATCCCTAGAGCCTTCTCTCCAGGCTGAACAGCCCCAGATCTCTCAGCCTGTCTTCATAGGAGAGGTGTTCCATCCTCTGGATCACTTTTGTGCCCCTCCTCTGGACGTGCTCCAACAGGTCTCATAACTCAAGTCACTAATGAAAACCAACAGGAATTAGACACTTAACCCCCACTTGACATATGCCAGCAATTGACAAGAGCTCAAAGGCAGGAAACATAGGTCTGCATAAATCTTAAACAGGATGGCAGGAGGTGGTGGCAGAATATCATCACATGTGCCATCAGCTTGGCACCATCCAGTTTTTCATTTCTTTCTAGAAGACCATTGGGATACTACAAAGGAAAAGAACAGCTACTGAGTAAATGGACAAAGAAGGAAAAAAATCTACAAGCTCCCTTTGGTTTCTTTGCTACAATCAAGTGGTCCCCATTAGTGCAAGGAAGTAGGCATGAAAAGAAACAAGACCTGATCAGCAGCTTGGGCTGCACGCTGGTCTGTGCACCTGCTTCAGCTCAGCAGTGCATAAGGGCACAGCAGGAGCAGGGTGAGAGGGGATGGTGGAAAGGCATCAATAATACATATCTGAACCGTCAGGGGACAGGAAAGGGAACACACACAGTCCACCAACTTCAAAGCACTCCAGGCCATTTCTGTGAGTGTGGCAACTCTCTTTACTGGTTTATTCCTAGACTACAACCCTGAGCAGCTCTCCAACACACTCACAGAGAGAAGGGGTAGCAGTTTCAGTCAGAAATTCAACACAAGGTCTTCCCTGCAGGGAGGTCTGATTGCATTCCCACAGTTACCAAAATCTGATTACCAAAACATAGGCTACTATCGGGTCTGCAGAACAGGCAGGACCTTTCCAGATGCTAAACAGTTGTTCACTCAGAGGAAAGGTTCACTACCAGCTTCCACCCAACATTAGTTCACACATTTTTGCATCTACTCACATTGTCCTGCATCCAGACTCAGTGCTCCCTGGGTTCAGTAGTCTTCAGTCTTCCTGGGACTGAGAGCTAGCACACACTTGAGCATGGAGTTTGGCTGCACGTGATCACAGTACTGGCAATCTCCGCTGTCTAATTTACCCTGAAGGCTTAATGCTCATTTTCTTGGTATTTTTTTATTTACTGTTGCTCAGCCTTCCTAGATTGCTGTCCTGCCTGCCAACGAGTGAGCCATTTATCACAGTGTCCTTCAAAAATTCTCTTCCTATTTCTGTGTGTCTTTTCATGTTGATGGGAGTTTCAATGAGAATTTGGACGTGACATTTTTCTTTATAAAATCCCACAAAATATTCTAGGAAATGATTCCTTTTATTACTAAAAAAAGTGAAAAGTAACTCAATGATTACAGCCTCAGATTTACCATTGCTTGCATTCATAGCTGAAAAAAATGAATTTTTTAATGAGTTTATTCATAAGCACTTTATTAAAACATAACAATTCATAGCACTGAAACTGTGTACTTTGTTCGCTCTTTCTAGCTGTCTGAACATAGTTTTGTCTTACTGTAGACAATTCCATATTAATTTCTTCATAAAACAGTGATAAAATTAATTAGACATTTAGAGTTCACTGAGTATTTCCCAGCTGAATAGAACGGTCTAAAGGATCTGTGACAAGCAGGAAGTAGGGATACACCCATGCAAAGACACTGAACTAAACTGGTTACCACTGCTAGCTCTGATTTGGCTGGTTAAAGTCTTTGAACCAACACTGCTATATTCTCTGCACATGGAAATACACAAGTGGAATCACCCATAATTCTCATTACTCTGAATTACTTTTTGGCTTTTTGGTTACTACAGCTTTCTCTAGATTTCATGAGTTACTCAGAACTATTTTAATGACTTTCCACTCATTTAAGAGCACAACATATAATCTGGTGCCTCATCTGAAAGATGCTATGGGCAAATCTAGGCATGCCCTAGTTGCTGAGCTCAAAACAAATGAGTCTTTTAGTAGTGTATACATGAGGGCTCATTACTGTACAGCTCTGTACAAAGCCTAAGCGAAAATATTAGAAAAAAGCCAGAATAAAATCTTAGTCTTTCAGATCCCTCTGTTCCTCCACTGGGAAAACTAAACTAGCATAAAATATTTTCTCCCCTCATTTAAGGTCACAGCGAGACACCTGCACAACAACTGCAGACATACACAGAGATGAGCATGCTGCCTCAGGGGGACACTAAAAGACGCTGCTTCAGAGAAATCTGGGACAAGTTTATTTAAAAGCCTGGACTTAGCCTCCCATACCTGCACGCTGAGCCTTGTCGTTGCTTTGCATGCTAGTTCTTTATCAGAATTCCTTTCTGCAGAGTGCAAAATGAAAACCCACTATCCCTGCAGTCTATTCAGCCAACCAACTGTGGTGGCTGCAGGCAAGTGGGGATGGAGGCATAGCTCCAGTGCCTCCTTCACTCTCTGAAGCAGGGTAAACAGCTGCCCAGGCAACTTCTGGACTGAGATATTGTCTCTCACAGCATGCTGTGGAGGGATCAGTCTTCTGCTCCATCTTTCTGCACATACAAGGGTCACAATCTGGCCCCTTAAAACAGTAGCAGCTCTCCTGGAAGACCTCAATAAATTGTAAAAATGTGTCTTAGAAAAAGCTATAGACTCAGAGCACTGTGTCTTCATAAATTTCTATTTAGGAAAAAAAAAGAAAAACTTCAGGCTATGCAATTGTTAAAGTAATTTGTGATTACAAAATCATGTTACAGGACATGGTTTTATACAAACATCTGCTGTTTATACTGCATCAAATTGAATTTATGAAATGAGTCTATGAGCATAAGGCATAACTAAACTACAAATACAAAAACAACTCTTACTACTAATACCCCTGAGAGACCAAAAAACTTTAATTGCATTTCTCATGAAGCCTGGATTTTCGCTGTAACTAACAAGGTGGGAAAGCACAAAAAAAGTGCTTTGGGAAAAGAGTTGCCTCACAGACCTGTCACTAACTAAGAAATAGTCAATGACTTTTTCACAGCTGGATGAAGGGTTAAGCAAAAATAAACCTAATTGTCACTACAGGCAAGCTGGGGAAACAGATTGGCCATGCCACCTCCCTGGACCTGCTCAAGCCTGCTACATGGAATCACATAGACAACGTGAGTTAGACTCACAGATGCATGTGGGACAGCTGCTAGAAACATGCAGCTTCCCACACAGACATAGTGAGCAAAATGGTACCTATCTAGTCAAGCAAAATATCCTTAATTAGAAGCACACCTTTCATTAGGTTCTGCAGAAGGAAAATTCAATTTGCAGTTAATGCGAAGACTTTTTTTTACATTGCTTAATTAGCAGCTACAATCCTAGCTATTGAAACCTAAATATCTTCTTCTCACGCTTCTATGTGGGAGGTCATGAGGCTCAGCTGCCAAGCACACACAGCCAGGCTTCCGCAAGAGCACTCTAGAGATGAGCACTGTGAGGAAACTCAGAGCTCAGCCCAAGCTGGCCCCAGCCCTGCAGCAATGTACCTAGCTAAACCCCTAGTTCTCATCTTCCCAGGCCGTGAGAGGGTATGGCTGTTAGTATTTCTCTTTTCATACAGGACACTCTAGAAACACCAGCCCATGAGCAGTGACTCACTAGCAGTCAGTTAACTCTGGCTGCTAAGCGGCACAAACCCCCAGTTTAGTAAGCCAAAAGACTCAGAAGGCTGGGTAGGCCAAGGCAGAACAAACATGCCTGCAGTGTAGAACATCTCATCTCTTCTCTCCTACAAAAGGATGCTTGCCAGTAGAAGTAGGCTCACAATAAAGGCTACAGAAGCCATCGCAACAGCTCTGGTTCTTCCTCTCCACGGTGAAACCATAGAATGCAATTAATTTGCATATGTATTGAATAAAACAGGAGTTTACAATACGTTTCAAATGCAATACTTTTCAGTATTGTATTGGACCTCTCCTCACTGTACAGTTTTAAGATGCTGCTTCCATTTGTTTTAAATGAGACTTCAAACTCCTTAGGTGTACAACAAAACAAAGGCCACTATGAAACTATACCTCATTTGACCACAGTGTTTTTAAACTACTCAAAAGCCCGATGGAAAACTGTAGAGTTAAAAAAGCAGCTTTTTCTTTCAAGTGCAGTAGACATTTCTGTAAAAAGCCATCAACTGAAGAAGCTCCCTGTCCTATGGCAGCAATGACCCAAGCAAGTGTGGATCACTGGGTCGCTTACTGCTGGCAATATTCACCACAGCTGAGCAGAGCAAAGGAAATGAAGCTCTCATCCTCTGCTGGAATTTCACTCAGTGTATGTTTCAGAGGCTTGGGAAGTACAAGGCAAGCCCATGCCAACGCTGTCTGGTAAAAGTCAGCTTGGCCTACAAGCGTTCCTCTCGCTCTGCAGTTATAGCAGCTAAACTACAAAGACTTAACAGTGATTTCTCATAGTTTCAGAGCACAAGACAAAAATCACATCAAGTTTACTCCGTAATGCTCAACAGCACCTTCTCCTGCCCTGGCACAGCTTTCCTTGTAAGTGATCAATACATTACTCATCCATTTTCAGTGCAGCAGCCACTGAACACAAATAACAAAACAAACATGAGTGCACAATTTGAGGAGTGCAATGCTGCTTCATTTTGTCACCAGCATAAATTTCAGCATCAGATTTTTCCTGGACACCTCCACTATCACAAGTACAGTACCCTGTCATTCTGATATGTGTAATTCTGCAACAACACAATATGTGTGTGTTTAAGCTAACTGGCTAAAAAGAGTAGTTTATATCCCTTTCCCCTCCTCCTCCCACATTAATCTGCACTGTGTCCTCTGTCACAGCACTGCAGAACTGGATGCCAGCAGAGAGATTTATGGCCAGTGATAAGCTCTGCTGCAGATCAGAGCTGAGGTAGGCTGGCAGATAGTTCTGGCAGCCTGAGCTGGAATAAGAGCATGGCACAACAACCGAGGCACAGCCATGCATGCACATACATACATTTGGGTGCCTGGTGATGGCCAGGAGGCCTGACACCAAAATAGTACGAGGAGCAGTTAAAAATCAGAGTAAAGCTGCACCGGCAGAGCTGCGAAGGAAAGTTTGCACATCGACTGCCTACACTGTGTCTGACTCAGAGCTCTTGGTCACATTTGTATGAATAACCCAATTAATCACAAGTGCAACTGCTCGAGGAACAATGTTGGTGTGACTGGATCTATTCAAACAGCTTAAGCAACTCTCCCCTCTACAAATTATTTTGGGGTGAACATACTGTTTGCAAAACCTGCAGTGCGCTTCACTTTCAGCTATTGCAAGTGGCATATTGAGAGGCATTAAAAAATACATTATTGTGGTCCTTTAACTGCTGCACCTAAATAAAAATGAAACAGCAAAGTACAGCAAAAGCCCAAGCTGTTCTGCACAGCACGCTTCCCTGATCTATTATTCTTCAAGATCATTCTGAGTACCTTTTTCTACCAATCAGTAAAATTTACATTTACTAACGAGCCCTAGACACACATCAGCAACAAGCAGAAGAAAAGACCCTGCTGGGGAGCAACCAAATTAAAAGGGTTTGGTGAGAGAGGGGCAGGGAGTGATGGGAGGTGAGGGCTGCCCAGCAGGGAGCCAGGCTGTCTCAGGTGAGGGACAGGTGCTGGAGCACAGGTACAGGACCACCAGTCTCAACAGTCATTCAGACCTGTTAAAGAACACGTGGTGGGACTTCTCATGTCCTCCCTGAGGCTTTGGAGAAAAGCCCTCTGTAAGTGCAAAGCACTGTTAAATTGTTTTTGATTTGGGACTTTAGGCAAATCCTGCTCAGTCCCAGTGGATCAGCTTGTGTGACCTCAGCTCCCCCACATCTCTCTCTCTCTCTAGCAAAGCATACCTCCATTTCTCTGTAAGGAACCCTAAGGCAAGATGCTCTCCCACACCTCTAAAACTGATAACTTGTCAAGTCACTCAGTCCCACAGTTACTGTGTCTGTGAAACCAAAGTGACAGCTTCACTCTGCCCCTCATATGAAAGTGAAAAACTGACAGGATTTTTGTTGTTTTCAACCATGGAACAGGATTTGGCTGGGCTGTGCAAGATTTTAGAAGGGGGAGATAGGAAGGCAGACAATGCCTGAAAAGCTTATATGCAGTCTTTTAATAATGACAGCACTCATCCACGTGGTTTCATTAAGCAGTAAGCAGATACTTAGCAGCAGCTACTGTACAAGACAATTCCAGGGGATACGGCTACTACAGAGTAATCAAACCCACGGGATTTGAAGCAGTCTGCTGAGTCTAATGCTTTAACATCCTAGAATAATTTATCTTCTCATGATAACCGTATTTTCTCTAATGTATTATTACTTCTATGTTAATGGGACCCTTACAGCATGAAAAGCCTGTCACACCCAGCACCATGCTGCTGTTATTTCCTGTATATATACCACTCGCTGTCATCAGTGCCTGTTCTTGAGCCTTTTTAGCTGTTGACCCAATTTAATGCCTTGCTGGAGATTGCCTTCCCAGCCATAATTAAAGTAAAAAGGGATCTCACAATAAACGCCATCTCCAGTGCCCATGGCATCTGTTAATTCTACTCTCAGTGTACGTGCTTGCTTGCTACAAGCATTCCAAGAAGATACATATTTGGTAGCATAAATTCTGTCTTCCCAGTAAAATTTATATCAGAATAAACACTTAGATCCCAGCCAAGAAAACCTCAGCTAATCCTTCAGATAGCATTTTGCAGCGCTGTATGTGTTCAGGAAGGATCATGGGCCACATAGTAATTTGTAGTGTTACTCACAGCACTGCAATCAAACTCTACCTCAGCAAGGCAATCAATTTAACCCAATTTGGTTGCTCTCAGAGCTCGACACGTTGAGGCAGAAACAAACCCTGTCTACAATGTGGTAATTAGCAACACACATCAGAATAAAAGAGCTCCTGCACTACACCCATTGTCAGATAAGTTTAGCTGTATAATCTTCAAGTATAGCCTTTCTAACTGTGCCAAATAAGATATGTTTGGGGTTTATTTGAGTCTTCATGTGCTTTTCCACAGTTTTTCAAATTTCTGCAACTCAGATCCACATCAGAAATTGATAATGCTGACAACCTTCTGGCTGACTCTGGTAAGTGATAATTCATAACATCAGATCAGGTACCCCCAAGCACTGAAAACCTTACAAACAGGTTGTTACTACTTCACTACTGCCCAACACCTCCTAAAAAAGAAACAGGAATTGAGGAGAAAAGGAAACCACATTAACAATGCAATGGTGGATCTCCTTTCCTTGTGCTGTGCATATATAGGGGCATATCAACCACTGTTTGCCCATGCTCCACTATTTCCACGCCCATACCAACCTACTGGAACCCTGAAAACCCATAATTTGCCACCACAGTAATCCTTAGGATTTTGTTCCACTCATGCTGGCCATATGCAAGGGAAGGCACAAGTGTCATTCTCAGGCAACTGAGGGAGCACTGCCCAGAGTGCTTTCTGATCCCAGATCTGGATCCAGCTTTTGATGCGCCAGTAATTACAGTGGCAGAATGAGAAGACACAGATTGCTCATTATGAAGAAGGAAACCAGGAGGAACTTCATTCCCTCAGACTTGACAGAAAATGCAGAAGCCTTATCATGCCCTTCTCCCTTTTTCATGTGAGGATAAGGAACTGCCTGGGGAAGTTAGAGTACAAGACTTAAAATCATAAACTTATTAAATTATAACTGTATTTCTGCCCAACTTCCTCTCATCCTACTGATTTTGCTTTTAAATGCAACAGTGGGGGCCACATTCTTGAAGTGTATTGCACCTGGAGGTGTAATAATTAGCATGACAGCAATGAGCAATCAGAGTAGGGTCTCGAAGCCCACACACTTGGCAGTTGATTCTCACTTTAAGCGCTAGACATAATACAGGGATTGATTGAAAACACCTTAGAAAAGAGCTACAAAGATGCTTCTTACTCCTCAAGAAAAAAGCACAAGGTGGAAGGGAAGAAGGAAAGGGAAAACTTTCCATAGTCAAAGGAGGGATAGAGACCAGAGATGACATCCATTGCAGTGGCTTGAGGAAAGAGGGAGCAGAGGCTGTCACACAGTACCGCAGATGAATCACAGCAGCATCCTTCACAACCCAGGAGCTGTTGTGCATCATCAAAACACCATGGCCACGTGTCATGACAATTCACTGTCACCAGGATTCAGCAGTTCTCCAGTCACTAGCAAGAGGTATTACACTGCTTTCAGGCAGTACAGAAAACAAGTACTGCTGTTCAATAAAATTTGCAGCTATGCAATGTTATACAAAGAGACAGCTTAATCAAATCTCATGCCTCAGGGCATAATACCATTGCCTACAGGATGAAGAAAGCATTTCTCTTCCCACCCTCATTCCCTCAGTGTTTCATAACAGTTGTTCTTGCATTTCTCTAAAGTAGGAAAATAAATGTTACAATAAGGGCATATAATACAAATAATGATAGATGATACATAGGACTACTTTGCACATAAGAATTACCAGAAACTTTTCATCATTTCTACTTTCATCATCCTTGGTAAAAAGTATAAAGTATTTGGAAGAGACTGAAGTTCCATAAATTAATGGAAAATTGGTAGAAAACTGTTCTCATCTCTGCCCTCTCTATTTTTAAATGTACACTTAACCAGAGTTCATTCACTACCTGTTCATTAAAAGTATTCATATTCAGGTTTGTTTCACCTCACATTAAGAAAAAAGAATACTTGTAGCTATGATGCGGGTAAAAAAAATGCTGTTAAAAAAAAATCACCGAGCAAACTTTTTAGTAGGTTTTCAAATGTGGATAAAGTCCAAAGTCATTGCCTAAACTACCAGCCAACCTCTAATGTGCTTACTTTAGTTTTGCAGAAATGACAGACACAATAAGGACAGACTTTATAAAACTGTTTCAGACATTGTACGACACCACAGCAGCAAACAATCAAATGGTTTGCACTGGATAAATCAAAGTTACAACCTGTGAAGAAATTTCTAGAAAAAACAATAACTCAAATTAGCTGAGAGTGATTTCATGGTGAAATGCTAAGGTTCCAGTCCTCTCCAGGCTTAGAGAGGGGCTTTCCCCGAAGTTGCTATCAATCTGATCTGTGAATGATTACAATGAGAAAGTTTGGGAAATAGTGCTTAGTATCCGACTTTCTCCTCATATCCTTACTAAACTTGGTAAAAAGAGATCATACATTAATATTTAGATGACATTTCTTTACTGTAAATATCTTGGGACTCAATACCGCAAGGCTCTCATGTAATGAATGATAAATTGCAGCTGCGGTGTTACTGTGCAAAGAAGATGAGAGAACACTTGAAAGCAATTCACAACCTCCTCAAAGCCTCATACCAGAACAAGAGGTATACAGGACCTTTATATATATGGGAAACCTGCCCTACGGCTGCTATTTGGTAGATGAAATTTTGTAAGTATAAAGCAAGTTACATTTGGTATGGGCTCAAGAATTGTGGTTGAGCTGCCAGGACTCCACTCTGGGCACTGCTGCCACAGAATCACAGAATGGGTGGAGTTGGCATGGTCCTCAGAGCCCATCTAGTCCAATCTCTGCTCAAGCAAGGCTAGCCAGGCAGCATCTGAAGATTCCCAAGGAGGTGACTCCACAGCTGTTCTGGGCAGCCTGTGCCAGTGCTTTGTCACCCACACAGCACACAAGTGTCTCCTGATAGTTATGCAGAAACTCTAGTGTCTGTTTGTGCCCATGGCCGCTTGTCCCAGCCCTGGGCATGACAGAAAGGACCAGGCTCCATCTTCTTCATGCTCTCTCTTCAGGTTTTTACAGACATTGATGAGACCTCCCCGAGCCTCCTCTTCTCCAGCTTGAACAGTCCCAACTCTCTCAATCTCTTCTTACAGGAGAGATGTTCCAGACCCTTTGCCATGTGGTGGCCCTCTCCAGTATGCTGACATCTCTGTTGAACTGAGATGGCTCAGAACTAAGCCTCCCATTCCAGTTGCAGCTTCACCAGCATTAATTAGAAGGGAAGGATCACCTTCCTTGACCTGGTGGCTGTACTTTGTCTAACGCACCATTTGCCTTAGCAGCAAGGCATGTTGCCGACTGATGTTCAGCTTGGTACCTATGGTTTAGTGGCTTGTGGTAGCAAGGGTAGTGGGAGGATGGTTGGGCTAAATGATCTAATAGGTCCTTTCCAACCTTGAGATTCTATGATTCAGCTCCCAGGTTCTTTTCATCAGAGATTCTTTACTGCAGAGGAAGTAGTCTGCTCAAAGAAAACTTTGAGCATCATCATAAACTGATCTGAATCTAAGTTCACATCTAGTTCCAAACACTCATCTCTGACTCCTTCACTTTCTATTTTGAAGGGATTGCTGAACACATGCATTTTTAACTGTTTAAAGAACCTGAAAGGCAGTTGTAAAATTAAGTTCTTCTCTGGTCCCTTCCACAAACAAAAGGCAGTCCAGGAGAATGACAGAAAGAACTAGTACTGCTAACCTATTTTTAACCTAAAAGGAAAATAACACTTTCTCTAACACACTGGTGTCTTTTAAGCCAGGTGGGACCCCTTAAAACAGATTTTTATTTTAAACACCAAAAGTAAAAACACAATGACATCTAAAATTCAGGAAGACATAAGTGCAATGATTGATGCAAGCCCCTTAATTCCTCCTCATTTTCCTAATCATAGCAATAAACACTTTTTTTCCAGGTGCATCAACAGTTGCATCCCTAGTACACAATTATGGGGAAGCTAAATTCAGAATTCCCTCCCTTGTGGTTGCATAGGAAGCTTTTCCATTTCTATCCAAATTTTTGGAAAAAGGCATTTTTCTAAATAAACTAAAAAACAACAAAGCAGGAGTAGCCACCCTGCTAAGAGAGAACACTTCCAAAACCCTGTTAATACTAAATCTTGTGTGAAAAATGTTCACATTTTTAACCTTATGGAGAGTGCCAAGTTTAAACAATTCTTTTCTTACTTGTCAAAACCCTCAGAGGAGATCTTCTGGGGCATGGCATTTAAAGGCACTTTCTTACCTGAGTTTCTGAAATGAGGTCATTCTTTTTACTATTGTCACCTTTTACCAGAATACAGTTTATTTTAATGGAACATCATATCTTCTCATGGCTTGCTTTAGTGAAAACTTTCCATCGACTTTTCCCCAGTTTGGATTTTTCAGGGAAAATTCCATGAGTGCTGATTTTTGTTTTGTTTTGTTTTCAAATAGAGTTTCAGTTTATTAAAAAAAAACATCCATAATCATCTGAGTTAGTGTGCCTTGAATCAATATATTCATCTATCCAGGAATTCAACACCAAATAGGTACCTAATGCAGTGAGTGCCTCACACACACTGCGCTGTTGTCATTTGACCTAGCTGGTACCATATTTAGAAAGAGTCTAAAATGGTAGGAATGATTCTGGCCCCATTCATGCCACATTCACTGTCACTGGTACCTCACTGATTTCAACCTTGTGTTTACATAATGCATAAGCAACTTAGGACACATGCAGAGTGCCAGTAGGGTACCAGTGCTTATTCTGCACTGAGATCTCTGGGATTTTTGTTCAGCCACTCATGTGTGAAGCTGTCACTGTCACACTGAACAGGTGGTAAGTGCTGCATCAGCCCCTGCTGTCTCAGTTTCCTGGCTCTGGGTTGACCCAGGACCTTGTTACACTATGTATGGGTCACCATGCATGGACACAGTGCTGCTCAACCTGGGGCTGTGCAAGCTCTCGCCTGCTCTGTTGGAAGAGCAATAACACTACAGTTGGTATCTCTGTGACACTTCAAAACTCAGGTATGCCTTCCAGCACCCACTCCACTTCATAAGGTTGCTTTGACAAGTGGAAAAAACTCAGCTGAGGAGTCAATAAGTAAGCTAGAAGCAAGTCCTGGCTTCAGAAGTCACATTGGGTTTTATGACCACAGGCCAACTTCACTGACACTTAACAGCTGATAGTGTTCAAAGAAAGCAAGAAAAAACTAAAGGCTGTTATTTCTGTCTCATTACGCCTGAAAGTGTGACGTGCATGGCTGTGTAGCCAGTGACATCATGGGTGGTGACAAGAGCCAAGGTTCATGAGGTGTTGGAAGTACAGCCCGCTCTGCTGTCCCTTGCCAAAGTCATCATTAAGATCTTCACACAGAAAAACCACAGAAACACATACCTAAGCCATTCCCACCAGGTTTAGCATTGAGGTGTGCATTAACTTAAAGCTCCTGCTTAAACTCAGAATCCCTTATTTCAGAGAGTTAGGTGTACATTTACTCCTGCCCCTCAACCCAAAGACGCGATAGCTACAAAAGGTCCCAGAACGAAGTCACCAAGGATGTCTTTCAGGAGGAACATTCTCCCATCACACAGGCTGTGGCCAAGGCTGAGCCAGCAGAGGGAACCCAAATGCCACGCACTCCAGCTTCCACCCAGCAGCAGATCCTAGCTCTCCAACTGCAGCATCCTGCAGCCTTCTCCTCTCTGTACACTGGGGATGGCATTTAGTTTTTGCAGGTCCCCCCCCCCCCCCTTCTTTTTGGGCCAACGAGGCAAGCCTTTCTGGCACAAAAAAGACACGCATGTGGGAGTCTGTCCCTCACCGCCTGAGAATTTCTTCTGCTTAAATGTTTGGGGAAAAACTACAGCGTCTTTCCCATGAGTTTTCTGGCACCCTACTTAAATCCCTTTTCAGCATCTTGAAGTAAATTTGCATGTGAAAACAGAGACTACCCTAAGACAATACAATGTCAACTGAAACTGACTGAGAAGCTCCTGCACTGCAGAGAGTTGAGGAATTAAAAGGGACAATGAGAACTCTGTGGGCACGAACACCATGGAAAGACTTCAGTAAGCCTGAAAATCACTATCTTTTTTCCCTTCCTTGTGTTATAATATTTGTGGGAGACAGCAATTAGCTTCTGACTTAGTTAAATTCACTCTGCCACACACCATTTCCTTCCTGTTGGACTGCCCACAGCCACTTTTCTCACACACTTTCAACAAGAGCACATCTGCATCAGCTCCTCCACAGATGCGAGCACTTGGTGGATGCTCCAGAGTGATGAATGCAGCAGACATACATGGAGAAAGCACAAGTCAGAGGAACCCTTCATTGAATCAGGCCATTGCAGATCTGAATACCGACTCTGCATTCACTTATCCTATCCACTACCTTAATGATTAAAACATGATGAATTCTCCTTCAGCCTTCTCTACTTCATGTGAGTGGCAAAAATAATTGCTGGCTTCTCTGACATGGTCTCTGTCAGGAATCTGTAATGCCCTTTTGCCCTGGTTTTGCTGCTGAACCAGACAACATGCTGCTGACAACAGGTGTCATCAGAGGGTAGGGATAATGGGGTGATGAAATACTCCCAAGGACAAACTGTGTGCTGCTGGATTTCAGAAACTTCAGAGAGGTCACATCCTTCCCTCCCAAAATAAAGAAAAAGATAAAATTTCCTGCATGGACTCAAACCCAGCAGATCTGTCAGACATTCACACAACTGCACGATTTGCCCAGCAGTGAGGGATAAACGCAAGGGGCTGGGAACCAGAAAATGGGAAGTTCATTCTACTAATGTTTACATAGGGAAAGTACAACCTCTCTTATTTTTAGAGCAGAAACATGAGACCATAATTCATGACGTCAAACACTGGTATAGGGTAGGCTTGGAAAGAAAAAAGTCAGTTCTGGGCTTAATTTGGAAGCATATCTGACAAATTGAAGAGCAGGTCTGTGCTTCTGTGACTTATAAATAGCTGGACAGAAGAAGATTTATATGGCCTGTATTTAATTTAGATCCAAAATGAGAAGCAGTGTCACTTATAATGAGCCTTAGCTGTGAGGTATGTCCCCCATTCTCTTGCTCGTCAGGCATTTCAATTATCTCTTGTACTTTGTTATAAATAAAGCTGCAAGATGTTCTAATCCAGGCTGTCTGCAAAAACCAAGGGCCCAAAGGAGCAGAGACTCATTTGTATAACAACTCAAGACTGCCGAAATCAGTAATGATACTCACATGCAGAAGAAGTGTTTTACTACCATAAAAGTTAAGCTGTATTAACACAACCAGCAATACTCAACTCTCACCATCACCTTTGGGTTTGAATGGTACAAACTCTAGCACGTGTGTAATAGATACTTCTGAAATTTCCAGTTTTCAACAGCTGGCTTTACAGCTAAGGAAGTTTTGCCCTTGCTCTCAAACCATGTAATTTCAGACGCTGACAGCTATGCTACTATCCAAGTCAGTAGACAATTGTACTAACATTGACTAACTTCGTCAATCCTTACATCATTCTTCTTCTCCTCTCCAAGATTGATTGCCCTGCTCTTAATCACATCTGAAATGCCTCTCATGCTAACAGAGTATTATATAAATATATATATTTACAGCATTCATAGCAAAAACATGCTTTACACTTGATATAATGTACATATATCACCACTTACACATAAGCAACCAAGTTAAATGGATGCTTCTTTGTGAACACATTTCCTTACAAGTCAAGAGGTTTTTTACAGAGGAGAAGACTTAAATACTGAATGCAACTTAAGCTAAAGGAACTTCTCCAGTCCTTCCTCACATATTCACTTCAGGCAGTCTTTTCTCAGACACCTGTTTTCTTAAAGCTCTTTTATCAGCTTCAAAACATTAACTTCAATTAAAAAATGCAGAGTTTGACAGTCGATGACTGAACCAAGAAGACTGTCCTAATCTCTCACCCCAGTATTTGTCCAGACCACTGAGGCCCCTGGAAGAGCAGCTCAAAACAGCTTGGTCACAAACCATATTTTTAAAAAAATAATAATTAGCAGAAAGGAGTAACTATTCTGCCTCAACCACACCCAGGAATCAACTTCATTTAGATGCATTGATTTCACTTGAGCAGCTGCTCTCCATCAGCATTCCTAGAGACAAAGTCCATATGTAGCAAACCAAGAACCATAAACATGGATAATTCTAAGTTGGGCAGACAGCCATTTCTATCTAAGATGAAATAGTGAAAGGTACAGCTAAAGGCACCTACTGTTCCCATTTCTTAAAATTGAAAGTCCTCATTAACATTTTGTTTTCCCCTAACTGGAAGAAAGGTTACATTTAACCTAATTCCTCCGCTACAGAAAGTGACACAGCATTTAAAAGCAACAATACCAGCACTTTTTTTTTTTTACCTAGTCCCTCATGCTTCTAGATTTACAATTTGTTGATGGTATAAGGAAACCAATACTGTTTCATTGCTAGTTTGTTCCAAATTTAAATTACCAATTAAATTCCCAAGGTAACCATCATCTTAACTATGTATCTTTCTTACAAGGGGAATATATTTTGATTTACCGTGTACTTTCTATCTGACATAGCTATATTCACCAAATTTAATTATCCTTCCAAGACAAGGCGAGAACGGCTATTTTAATAACCTCTGGTGTTCTTGGACTCATCTCTTCATGATGACTGCAATGGTCTGGCCAGTCACTAGTTAAGAGTTGGAGGAGGTTACATTCACAAAACTAAAGCATGTCCTGTTGCAGCAAGTAGCCCAGCCAAGCCCAGGCTCCACCAAAGAGACTTATTTGAAAGTTGCCTCATTAGAACCATAGTGTAGAAGTTGGTAGATACCTCTTAAAACAGTTGCAAACCATTTTATAGTTGTAAAGATGCTTTTCAAGAGTTGTATTGTTCTTAGAAATTCGATTTTGCCTTAGTGCTGAAAAACTGGCTGTTACTGGTACTCAGCATTTAAGACAAATAGTAACTACCATGAAAGTAATTCAAAAGGAACTTTTTGCAAGGAGGGAAGAAAGTGAAGACTTTGTAGTTACTTTATTTTAAAACATCTGCCTAAAACTTTTAATTGCTTATCAGCTACAAATAAATACATAGAAAGTGGGCATAAATAAATTCATTTTGAAAAAATTGGCATGATTACTTTCCTTAGGTGATGAAAGTGACTATGCAAACCAGAGTCAAACTGTAGGATATAATTAACTCTCAAACCATCACCCAGACATTAAAAGCCTCTGAATTGATAGTAAAATACTTGGAGTAAACATTTCTTCCTTCTACTGATGTTTAAACCTAGAAATTCTCAGTAACAATTGTTACCACTGTAAGTATTTATCAGCATAATTAATAATGAAAACAATAAAGAAAACTGCTAGTGATTACACTATAAATTTAATTAACAGCAATAAAAAAAGACAATTAACTCAAGTCTCGCACACACAAGTAGGCAAAGCAATCCCCACCACAGCAAATCATCTTTCAGTAGAAGTTACTCTAAGAGGGTTTTGGTCTCAAATGAGCCTTTTCAGAGTAATAGCATGTCCGAGGTTGGACAGTCTCGATGTCATGTAGTCTAAGATTGTCATTCAAGCTGGGCCATCTAGGGTGATTTTGTTGGTATTCAGATTAGTTCAACTTCTTAGCTGGGGGGTGCAATACTGTAACACGATGGAAAACACTGCAATGATAGTGAAGCAGCAAAGTCCTAGGCTTCAGTAAGTAAGGACAGGCGCAAATACAGCAGCCATAGACACAGAAACAAATGAAAAAATCTGCTTATCCCTGGAAGGCCTCAGGTACACAGAAAGCTCCAGCAAGATACCCATGTCTCCTCTGCCAACCCTTAAATGAGGTCTGGGAAGGAGTGGAGCCAGGATCTACCCCTTCCAGTCACTGGGATGCATTGCATACACCTGAGCTCCCCTGGGTTGGTCCTGTCTTCCCACCAGGTGCTCAATCACTGGTTCAGGCTGTGACTTAGCATTTCCACTACTGGGGGTGAAAGTTTTTGTTAATGCTCACTGAAGACCTCACCTTCAAAGACATGAATGCATTTTACATTTTGCAACCATAGGAATGCATAGTTGAGTAGTTGCTTTAGCACTGAACATAAGCAGAAGTTCTTTAGTCCTGGTACAGATGTAGGCAGAGATATCTAGGTAATGCAGGGCAGTTGCGTTTTCATGGGATTAACATCTATCTCTGCTTTAATAGTAAAACAGTAAGTAGGAAAATAAGGAACTTTTTTTTGCAAAGCACATAAACACCAAGAACTTTGTCTATAATAACCACAAAATGAGCAGTAATAATGTAAAGAGCTGGCAACAAATTAAACACTGACTAGGTGCTAGGACAACTTACATACAGAAAATACTTCACAGAATTACAGAACATACAGAAGTAATCTAGAGGATACGGTAATCTCCCCCAAAGAAACTCAACCTGCAAGAGATGCAGAGGGGACTGCAAGAGCAGAGAGTCACATGGTAGAAATCAATGCAACCTTAATAGCGTTAGCGTTATTTAAAAAGTTGATAAAGCTAGTGCAGAAGAAATACAAGAGAACCTTTCCTCACTGCCACTTATCTTTGATTAAGGCAGGGAGAAGTCAAGAGGACAAAGCAGACCTGGAACAGAAAATGGAGCTACATCCAATCCCCCCACTGCCTTCCTTCTCCCGATTTAGATTTCCTTTTGGTAATGCTGTCTGTAGATTCGTATTCAAGAATAGCAACCACTTCACTAGATTAAATCTGTTCATCTTTGAGCTTGTTTGGTGATCTCAGGTAACTTGCAATACTTGGGGAGTAACGCATCTGCAGAATAAAGAGTTAAGAATGCAGCATAATGTCTAACACTGATTTTATGTAGTAAAGGAAACTGGACTTGAAACCAGCATAGCACACAACTCATGTCTTTCATGATCTGAAGTGTTGCCTGCAGCACCAGTGGTTCCTCTCCCCCTAAGGTCCCTGCAACATCCCAGTGCACCTGGAGAAACTAGATGGCAACTGGGACAGAAATGAAGCCTTGCACTTCCCTCTCCTGCTTCCACTGCCTTGACTGCACTCACAGCACACACTGCTAATCCTTACAGTGCTCTGATTACTCTAGGGACAGATGTTTCAAAAAACCATCTAACACCTATAATAATCTGTTAGACAGTCAAGCAAACTGCTATGAACACTGAACAAGTACTTAACTATTTTACAGTTCCAGTATTAGAAAAAGTAAATCCTGATCTCTTGATACAAAGATCAGGTGTCCAAAGAAGAATAACTGATATCACAACAGTTTAGGTTCTTATGCACTTAGCTGCTACAATACTACACCTTGTGACACACCATGTCATTTCCACATACTGGATGGAAATGTGCACTTCTTCTCTGGATGTGTATGCTATAGAACAATAATTTTACATGATCCAAAATTCTCATGTAGCTGCACAAAACAAAAAGATATCAAATAGTCGATTAAAACAACTTTTTCAACAATGACTTCCAGAAGAGATTCAGAAGATTTTAAAAAGAGAAAGAAATTTAAAAAAATTACAATTAAATGCAAACACCGGGAAATGGTAGGTCTTCAGTTTTCCTTTTGAGGGTAAATGATTCTTTTTCTACTAAGCATAAGTAAATGATGCTTCAAAATAAACAACTCAATATTTACATCACAACTCACAAAACTTATGTAAACCCATTTAATGGTAATAAAAAAAACCTCACATAAATGAAAATAATGAGATGTTGTTCCCGACCATTTGTTAAGTAAATGTTTCCCAAATGTAAGACATAATCACAGCTCCCCACTTCTTGCTATCATCAGGCCTGACTACACTTCAGCATGTCAAAATGATGTATCTGGAAAATACAGAAGCTTCTGCTCTTCCTACATTCAGTTTAAAGATGTGTATGGGCAGTGATCTTAGCAGTTTTGCCACACACAGATTGATGGACAGATACAAGAAAGTAGTTGACAACCCTTCTTCACGGTATGAGCACTGCTTGTCCCCTGGGCTCTGCTGTAGGCAGGCTGATTTAGCCAGGTGAAAGCGCTCATGAGCCTGACTTTTTCTCCCAGGCAGCACTGCCCCTCTTCAGGAAAGCTGGGTGGGCAGCATCTCAGGGATGTTCTTACGAACAGAGCAAACTCAAGTGGCCACTGAAACACACACACACCATCCAAATCACAGAGCATAAAAAGGCCACCAGATAACTGCTTGCTATTGGCTGTGGCATGAGATGGGCTGTTTAAAAATAGCTCTACCTTTGGCACAGGGAGGAGAAATGCAACAGAACTTGTTTACAAAGTGAACAACATCTCCAGAGTAACAGAAGCTGACTGGCAATAACACGGATCACCTCATTCCCAGATGGAGCTCTGACACCACCAAAAGATGCAATCAGACCCTGTTCCAAAGAGCACAAGGAACAGAAACTCCCATGCTACCTCGAAAACAAGAAACCCTACTGGCACTGACAGCACAGTCCTAATGTAGGAGGTAACATTTTCTAGCAGAGAGCAAACCGTCTGGTCTAGTCATATTCCAATACTTCCCACAAAAAAAAAAAAAGCAAAACCTCTCAACATCTACTTCCCAAAGATAGGAAAAATACATAACTTAAAAATGTACAGGGAAACACACAGCAGAGAACTCACTATACCGCCCTGACCCTCCTCCGTTAAGTGTATGTAGGGGTCAGGTGTCTTCCAAACCCAGAAGCTTCTAGGGAAAAGGGAACATGAAGTTACAAACTATCAGTAGACAAGAGCCTAAAATCACAGAACACACTCAGTGAAATCTACTTTTCATAAATACTACCTATTACTTATGGCAATAATTCAGCTTACATGCCACAATATTAGTCTCTAAAGATTATTTCATAGTTGCAGTTATGATCTCAATTGAAAGCTCAAAGCCCTGCCTGGAAGGTAACTAGAGGCAAGGGGACCAGTAAAACCACATTACTCACATACACTGTCAAAACGTGAGGCACAAGAGATTTTGCTTCTATTCATATTTCTTATTTAGGTCTTTTGCTTTTCTATAGATCTAGAATCAGTCATTGTGTAAGCATAACAATTTAGAAGAGATTTTTCTAAGTTGACCCTTATAAAACAAGTTTAGCAAGATGGTATTATTTTAAATATTATTCATTAAATATGGCTTTCAGAAGTCATCCACTCTCCAAAACATTTTGCAGATAACAAGCTATAGAAGTTTCCTCCTATTCAGTTTCTTGTTCAATATATGAAAATTTTAAACCAAAACTACCCAGTAAAGATAAAGCAGCAACTTTATAATGCATGGGAGGAATTTAAATAAACTTATTACATGAATCATTGTATTAGCCTTACACAGACCAATCTTTTATTTAAAGGAAAGGAGATCTATATTTATCCAATGTGAAGACAGGGAAGTGGACAAGACTTGCCTGCTACAGGCAATGCACAGTTATTAGACAAATCACAGTTGTGCAAAAAGCTGTGATTAAAGCCCTCAGTGTTCATCTCCAGGAAGGTGGGAATCCAGCGCTGCAGCTCCCAGGATCTGCAGCCTGAAGCAGCAGCACTGGCCTCATCCCTTCCTGCCTCCTCTGTAGAGCAGCCCCACTCACAGTAGGTTCCGTGGCCACTCTGGCATCTGCACAAGCCTTTTCTTTTGGGGAGAAGGGTGCAGAGGAGTCATGCAAAGGGGAAGACAGACCTCTCTCCTCTCATGACTAGTTTGTCCCAGGGGTATCCTTTCCCTGATAAAGTCTTGCCTGTTCCTTGTTGGAGCGCTAAAGACACGACCTGAAGCCACAGAGCCTTTTAGAAAAATATCTCCTGCCCCTCCCCCACGCCCCCCTCCTTCTCAATCTGTTATTTAGCACCTATTTCGTGTTGTCACAAGAGCACCCCATTGTCCAGGTGGTTCTGCAGTGGCTGCTGCCATGGGCACAAAGCACAGCATAGAACCAAGGGCACAGTTAGCAACTTATGGAACTATATTGGTTGGAATATCATTCTATTTGCTGTAGCACTGGTCATACTTTTTTCCTCTGTTCTACCCCTAAGGCAATAACTTTTCTCTCCCGGAATATAAAACAACTTCCACAACCATGCACCTGGAAATTGAATATTTAATGAAACTTAACAAAAACTTCCTGCTCTAAATAGCATTTCCAGACCCAACAGACTACTTCACCCATCATTTTCGGCCCATACAGATGTCTGAGTAATCAGTCAAAAGCCTAACAAGTGCCATTAAAATGCTGATATCGAATGAGTGACAGTTGCCTTCCATTTGCAATATACTCTATAAATTACATGCTTTCTCTAACTTATCTGCAGAAGAAATGGCATGCTACTAAACCTAGTAAATCAGATTGTTTTTGTAAATTCAGTATTGGGATTGAATTTCAGCACAAATACAATTTCCCTACAAAGACGCGTTCTTTTTCCACTTTCCAGACAGATATGAAGCTATGGTAAAAGACTTGAATACTTCAAAGGCATTTACCTTCTTCGATTCAAACCATGCACTGCTATTTAAAAAGGAAGGATTTCAAATTTACAGATATTGATGTTTTCTACTTAAGTTCCTACTTAGATTCATCAAAAAAGAAATACTGCAGTTAACTCAAAATTTGATGATTTGAGACCCACCTACCAAAATTGGTTAGGATTTCCATGCCCCCTTCTTTTGCCTGTTTCTGATCTACTCAGGAATCAGCAAAGTCTCCATATTACCACACTGCTGATCTGTAGCTTTCTAAATAAAAAAAATGCTGAAAAATCAGCATTGAAGTGCTGCGGAATCACAGTGTTCCTAGAGAGGACCAACACTTTCATTGTTTTTAATAAGTCTTAAGGTCAACCTCTTTTTGAAAGAAATGAGAAAAGAAGTCTTGTGAAACAATAGGTAAAGAGACTGCCATAACTGCTAGTATTTTCTTTATCTTCTGCTTGGGCTATCTGAAAATTAAATCTCAGGAGAAGTGATTTTGGAAGTTTTAAAATAAACGTAAATGCAGCAAGGCTTAATGCAATTAAACAAGATGATTACTACAACAATAGGACTAATCCTGAGAAGTCATGACTTGAGGTTGTTTGCACTTTCACAGAGTTCTTCACTCATATTTAGTTCAGCAGCAAGAGTAATTTTATCTGCCAGTATTGAAATTTGGTACAATGCTAACATAAGATCCGCCTGCCTTTACTAATGCTAACATGCCTTCTTCCCATACCTCGCATAAGTTCCTTCGTGAACTTGTTGCCTTCTCTGGGGGAAGGACAGAGGCCAGGCTGGTAGGACAAGGTGAAAACAAGTTATAAATACTACCCTGGATTGGCCTGTTAACCACAAAAGCACCTCTTCATACCTGTTCCTAGGGCTTCCCCAGGAGGCACGTCAGCAAAGAGAGCAACAAGTAGTCAAAGTCAATGAAAAGCTCAGAAAGCAAAAACCTTCTCTTTCCCTTCCTTCCTGAAGTAATAGGAATAAATGAAACTCCCATGAGAGCGCTCCTATAGCCCTTCCTCAAGCCAAGGACTCCTTCCTTCAAGAGACTGATTCAAGACAGAGTATTAAAGCCTGGTTATACAGCATAAATTTTACACTGACATGCACTGCTTTCCAATCTTCTTTCACAAAATGCAATAGAACAACAGTGTAGCCTCTGGACAGATCAATACAACAGAAAAGGCATTACAACAGAGGTGTGATGACAAAAGGACCAGAACAATAGAAAGGTGCTATAAAGGAAGAAAATTACTCACTCGTATCATAAGATTCTGAATTCACACAAGAAAGCTTCACCAAGGAGAGGTCTCCAGAAAGAGAACCTTCCCCAATGGCAGTCAGCCCTTAAATGGGGGGGGGGGTCTAAGAGAGGTGCAGGCAGGCTCCTCCCCTTCCAGTCATACACATGAATTGCCTTCACCTGTGCTCCCAGGGCTGACCGGGTCCTTTCCCCAGGTGCTCAATCAGTGGTTCAGGCCGTGACTCAGCAGTTCCCATACAAACAGCAACAATGACAGAATTAAGTATTTGTGAAATAGAAAAGCTTGAAGTAGTGTTTCTTTGAGAAGCAAAATGTGAGAATTCCTGTCCTAAATGAACATTCTGTTGGCTCACCGACAACATCAAACTTGATTTCACTTAGAGATGTTTTACACCAAAGTTAATAGCTAACTTAAATAGAAATACTGTTGATTTATACCACTGGGGCAGTGGAACCGGCTGGGAGAGGTAGTGATGACTGCTGAAGCCAGCCACGGGCACTGCAATTGAGGAAATTCAAGTGCTTTATTGGTTTCCTGTCCCTGGTAATTTTAAGAGGAGAGAGGAAAGGAATTTATGTTACTGTTACAGAGAGGTTATCAAGAAGGTCACTGCGCATTCTGTGTGCACACTTGCTGCTCCTGTCCCACTACCTCGGTGGTGGAGTCACAGCCGTGACTCACCTCATGATGCATCAGTGTGAAATGTAAGGACTAGCAGTCGCTTTTTAAATATCTGTGAGGCAATTCAGCCGCATCCACAGCAAGTACCCACGTGCAGAGATGCAGTTCACTGCATCCATCTAACACCTGCATTTTACTATTAAGTGGGGCACAAAAGAGGTGAGTGGTTTACCTGCACACATCATGGGAATCGGTGTCACAGGTACAAGTAAATAACAAAGGAATGCTGGCCTGCACCTATAAACACTAGGAGTATTCCCATTTCTTCATTCCTTGAATCTCCAAAGTGCCTTAATCTTCAGAATTCTTTCCATTTTGTCACTACCAGCTACCCCCATACAGTGAGACCACTTAAATCAATAGCAAATGATTCAAAAATGTTCTCCCTGACTCATTTCCCTTAATGAGACAATCAGTCTTATCCGGAGCAGTACGCCAGAGTTAAACAAACACAGCTATTGACAGCAACTAAATAACAGCACACATTGTAAACAGATTTATTTTCCTCTGGATTCTTCTTATAAATAAGCAAGTGCTTGTTGCTTTTCTTGGTAAGATACAGATGCCACTGTCACTGCGTTATGCTGCAGGATGTGCACGGAGGCACTGCTTTCACTGCCCTCAATAGGATACTCAAGGGTAAGCCTGGTTGGTAACTCAGTCAGTCCTTATAGGGTCTGCAGAGCACAGAAGTCTGATATGAGCAGGCGTTTTGACCTTCTGAAAAGGGTTCTTAGTGTACACAACTCACTAAATGGGAAACTGCATTTATGCAGCAGAAGAACGTAACAGTCTCAAGAAGCAATATCATGACAGCAAAAGGCAGCCCTCAGAGAGCAGAAAATTGATTAAGCATCTCAGATTAATAACAAGCAAACAAAAAAGATTACAACTCATGATGGCAAGTTTTCTTGAGGGTGACATATTTTGGTGCGTAAGAGAAGAGCTGGGAGGTCACACGTGGCCATTTATTGATTTGCTTAAGTGAGGAATGTGCTTTATTGGGCAACTTGCTGTCTGCATTCAGATTAATGCTAATTTAACCCAAGATGTTACTAGCTTTGTTTACACAAAAGGGCAGGAGGGTTCCATGGCACCTGTTTCCAGTGCACGTACCAGGAGGTGTGCCAGGGAATGGGAATTATACCATGTCTCTATGGCGTTCACTACATTCATTATCCTTGAAAAAGAGCAAGCATACAGTGCTTTCACATTGCTCAGGTGTGTCGAGGCACAACAGTGACATTAAACAGATTGATAACACAACACAAAGAACATCTCCCAAAAGGCTTGATATGTGCTTGGCAGCCCCAGCAAAGCTTCTCACTCATTGATCATCTCACAGGATAGATACCAGTGAGCATTCTTGAAGGCAATATGGAAAAGGTCTAAGCTTTGCCCTAGGGGCCTATGGTACACACGGAGTGAGAATGGCCATCGCTACCCATTGACCTCTGGCACCAGGGGCAGCTGGATTGCAGTAATGTACGGGGCTTATAGCTTTGTGGTTATTTATGCCCCACGTGCTAAAGACCAGTTCTTTTGGTAGGATGCATTTGTTGAGTGTCAGGCTGACTGACTTGTTCTGCAATCAGCAGCACAGAAGAGGAAATCCCTGACTAACTGATTAGCAGTTTTCCCTTCCTGCACACCACAGGCTTACTTACCTCATTATGGTGGAGGTTCTGAATCCCAGAGACAGGCAGGCAATGCTGCACGAGCTGTTCTGCCTTCAGTGAGCCAAGTACATTGAAGTACCTAATCTCAGAAGTGTTAGCAATACGGTAGTACTTTGCTTCCAGAGCACTTTACAGCTGCAGAAATCAAAACACTTCACAAAGACGCACGTTATAAAACCCTTAGCTCTTTGGGAGCCTGGGGATAAATTAGCATCTTTCTGAGCAAATGCTCTTGTATTTTTAGGCTGACTTCCACAGACCTGTGCAATTTGAAAAAGCATAGCTCACGGTCATGACTTCTGTGAAGATACCTCGTTTTTGCTTTTCTGACCTCTAAGTAAAAGGAGTCTCTGCTTCTTTGCTTTATAGCTCATTTTATTCAACTAAAGGAAATGCGGTATGCAAGTAGTGGAGCGTACTTCATCTAATAATCTCCATTTAAAGAGTGGTAATGAACGTGGGCACCTCCTATGTCCCTGGTATACTGTTTATGAGCAACATTTAGAGTTACTCACAAACTGGCAGCATAAGAAAGACCTCCTGGCTCATAGAAAGGAGCGTTAGAGTAGCAAAATCAACTCTGAGTGTATGGTTGTGAAGAGCAAGTTCGACAGTATCTGCCAACATTTGTTGAGCTGATTTGATTTTGTCTTGGTGGCCACACCCTTCCTCGTGCACCACAGTTCCAGAAAAAGGAAGGCAAGAAAAGCAGCAGGGCCTCAACAAGAAACGCAGGCAGGGAGATGTTCCTGCAGCAACCAGCTGGTGGAGAATAGCATCAATACCAAATTTGCCTGCATTGCTGCTTGAGAAATGAACTATCTTTTGTTGTATGTTTGTGCTGCACTTAGTACAACAGGCTCCTGGTCCACTCCTGCTCTTCTCAACCATACACAAATCCAAATTAGAAGCAAATGACACACTGTCCTGAATTTCCTTTCTTTTCTATTCCCGGAATGCCTGCCTCCATCTCCTACCCCTCTGCACAACAGAGCTGTGCTGCTCCCTCACAACATTTACTTTCTTGGGTGTTTTAGACAAATCCTCTACTCTTCAGATGTTTGTATCTTTCAATCACAAATCATGGATTTGTGCAAACTTCTCAATACAGTCAAGCCACAATGTTAAGTAGGATCTTTAAAAGTTGTCATAATGTTTCTCGCTGTTATTACTACTAATGAACTGTAATGAAGTCTTTTCTAAAATTGTCCTACTGACAAGTCATTTACATGCATATCCTTCTCCATACAAGATAACAATTCAGCATCTGCTTTTAGAGATGTCTTGCAAAATATGCTGGTCAACAAACCTGGTACATGTACAAGCGTCTTCTTTGGCAGAGGTCCTTCAAAGTCCCCTGTTCTTTGCATATACAGATGGTATAGATGAAATTAAGATTCTGAGTGGCAGTGGCAACAGAATACTAATTGTACCAGGAAATTTAAAAGGTGGCAATTACAGTGTACTGGAACTTAACCCTTAACAAACAAAGCACTCTGAACATATAACGTCAGTATTTTGAGAACATTTTCTTCTAATGTATTTTAAACAAGGGAGCTATATCTGCTGGTAGAGCAGCAAATCCTGCCAATACAACTTGAAACAAGCAGCCTCGCAAGGGCCCAGCAGAAGCCTGCTGTGTGACGCAGTTGGGATGAGACCTCAGACAATGTAGGGGAGAAAGGCTGCAGGAAACAAAATACCAGTCTTGAGGGGGCTTGGAGAGATGGCTTAGCAGATGTTTAATTTCTGGGATTCGGAGCCCTTGCGTGACTGTACAGAGAAGCCTGGCTTTTCTCTTCATGTCCTGCAGCACTACGTCTGGTAAAAAAATAATAGCATGTCTGATTAGAGTGGCTTACAGCATACATTAGAAAGTGCTCCCAAGGCAGACCAGTCTTTCTTTTCACATCAGCTTATCACCATAGAAGTGACTGGGGAGAGACCTAGAATGGTCTGAAGTTCTGCTGAGCCAAACAGGGAATGTGAGAACAAAAGCAATATAATTTTCAAGAGAGGATGAGAGAGAGCCCAGCATACACAGATAAACGGTTACTCTATTGGCAGAGTGCAATAACAAACAGTTAAGTACCAGAGTTTGTAATTTCCCTTTCAATTAGGAAAAGGAGTAAATGTCATAAGCAGCTCTCTACTCCCACACAAACTGCCGGTGCCCTGAGTTGTACATTTCTCTGAACAACCAACATTTCTGAACAGATAAGGTATCTGAGTGCTCAGTCAAAGGATGATCTTCGGAGTCTTCTCCAACCAAAATGATTGTATTATCTCTTCACGATATTTAAAACAAAATTCTACCTCCCTCATCAGGGCTTCATCTGCAGCCAGAGGAATTATGCACCAAGGGCTATTGCAGTGCTCCTTCCACTGACCCAAATTCACTTCTGGAATGTGTGTTGATTATCTGTTCAGGTGCTCAACCATTTACAAAACTACTTACGCTTATGTAGATATTTCTGCTTCACTCTCCGCCAAGCTTAGATCCATGTTTTTCTACAGGATGGAATATATATAATCTCTCTCTTGCAACCTTCCACCTTGTAGAAAAACACTAAAAATGACTAAAATATATCAACGGAACTGAGGTTTAAATCACACCAGGAAAAAAAAAAAAAACACAACAAACCTAAACCAGGCAATCAGTAAGTAAGTTACTCCACTCATTTCATATTCATTTCACTCATTTTCGGACATTCAGAGTTTGAAAAAACAAAGAGAAGCAGTAGCCGGACTGCTTTTGCCCAGCGCATACAGGGGAAGCAAAGAATGAGGACTGCCAGTCAGAACAGATGTCGAATGGTTCCTTGAACTCTTCTACCTCCTATTCTCCTCCGCTGTATTTCCTCAAGCAGCAGCTATTACTCAGTGGTACGCTCTGTACTTTTATCACCCCACAGAACCTCAAGGGTTCAGGTTCTGGCTCACAGTACACAGCGCTGATCAGATATCTGCAGCTGGGCCAAAGGAAAAGCCTGCTTCCAAACCCCAAACACACATTCACACAGAGCTTAACAGTTCTGCAGGAGAACAGAATAAACTCTCTCTACCTTAATTCCAGACATGAGAAGAAACATATGGTATTTGAAATAAATGAGAGCTTCCAGACCTGTAACAGGAGTAATACTGATGACCAACAGCCATGAATATCTGTGACCAGCATCTTTAGTAACAAAGACACAAAGTATGATGGAATCAATTTCATTACTAGAAAAAATATAAGCGTAATATATACTAAAAGAAAGCAATACAGTTTCATTTCCAGATCCCAGCCTGAATATGAGAATCTGAGAGGCATTAAGGATAGGCACACTGATAAGAAAATATTGAGAATGAAAAAGATAAAATCACACTGTGTCATTTTTTAATGTTTAATTCAACATATGGAAGGGGTAGATCTGAACGAACTTCTGCAAGATATTGATTAAGAAAAATATACAGGCCACTGAGCCTACCCCACTCTCTAGACTGAGAATTATCATAATCTAGGATTGCCTCCTGGGTCTTCTGTTTGGTTGGTTTTTTGTTTTGTTTTGTTTTGTTTTTTGTTCATACTGAATTTGCTGGCTATCAGCTGAATTAGGTTCCAAGCCAAACATTTTGGAGCTTCACTTTACCGAAATCATACACACAACCTTATTTGCTTTGTCTGCTCATCACTCTCCTGCGGCACTTGAAATTGCCAGTTGGGTTGCTTCATGCATCTTAGAGCTCCTGCTAAGAAGTGACCACTTGAGACAAATGGTTTTTCTTTGAATGAGGCTAAAAGAACAAAGCCATCACATGGTTTCCTTGAAGCAAAGTTAAGGCATATACCTGGGGAGCTGGAGCAAATGCTGGAGCAAATGCTGGAAAGCTACAAAGAGTAATGCCAGACTTCACCATCACAGCCCTGTGATGTGACATGGGGGGACATACCTTGGGGGACATGGGCCCCAAGCATGACATGTAAAAGGGACGCAGAGAGAGACACAGACAAACCAGTGAGAGCAGTGATGAGGGACTGCATTACTAAATGACAACATCTTACCAGTATTTCTGCACTAGAACGTGACAAAGCTATGTGTGCAAATGTGACCAATTTAACAGATAAGTATTTAATGAAGCCAGAAGGAATCCAAGATCTTACTTCTGAAGCCTTCCAACCACTGTCTAGCTGCTGAGGTTTCTCTGATATTCTTTTTAAATACCACACTCAGCATGGGATTACCTGTTCTGAAGAGAACCTTAATCTGAGCCAAAAATGACAATGGATGGATGGATGGAACAGTAACAACAGTTCACCTCTAGCCTCACACTGCTGGAAGGGAGTTCATTCTTTCCTCTTCTTGCAGAGGAAAAACTCAAAGCAATTGGAAAATACATCACCTCCCTCTGTATTTCCACCTCATAATCAAAATCTAGTACGTGGATAAACAACGGATACATCTTACTGTTATGATTTGGCTTAGAGAGCAGTAGATGTAAGGCAAAATTTGGCAATGCAATTCTTGGAAAAAGGAATAATCAGCTTTTCCAACGACTGTTGGTACCACCAAGAGGAAAAGGTTCTCTGCTTGCTAACTGCCAGGTAGCTATGTAGGCTAAATAAACGTTGACACGACTTAAAAAATTCACCGAATAACAGTGGCAATTGCATGAATTCACATCTGCATTTAAACCTGAGTGCAAACTGAAGCATTGCTAACAGAAAAAAATAGACCAAATGTGATGCTAATGCCCTACCCTTGGCAAATTCAAACAGTGGCAGAGAGATTTTTCTATTTACTTGGCAAGTGGACATTATACTTCTTGACACTGGCTGTAAATCAAGTGAAAAAAATAATAATTGGATAAGTAGCAAATTTAAGTAAGACTGCTGTGTTAAAGGACACATGCTGAGCAAGTGATGGATTTCATTGCTAAAAAGATTGGAGGCTCTTAATGGATTGTTAAAGTGCTCTTACGGAAATGGCTTCTAGGTCCACCCCCTAGAGAGATGTAAGGACACTACAGCTTACATACCAATCTGACCCTCACGGGTGTGGGCACACATGCACACAGTGCTCACATACGATAGAAATGTGCTGTAATGAACATTAGAGTGCACACTCTTTGAAAAGATAAGCCTGCCTGCTAAGTACCTTACATGAAATGAGTTAGTAGTCTCAGACAACTGTACATATATATCTATATGGATATGACTTTAAGTAATTGAGTTTGATTTCAGTCTTAGAATGGGATCACACACCACAAGATGATGTCTACTGATATCCTGACTTGCATGATACCATGCGGCTTTCTAAAGCTGGCAATCCACTTTCTTTTCCATCTTCCATTTCAGCAGTAAAGTCCTGACAAGTCTTGCTGACAGACCTAGCTGATGATCTTTAAAAACAGAAAAGACTACACAGATGTATAAAATTTATAGGTAAGATGACTCTAGGGGAAAAAAAATGCACATTTAATAACTGCATAATTGAGAGAAGCTCCTGCTGAGTGCCAGGTACCTGGTTTTGTCTGCTAGCCCATATTCCAAAAAGGGCTAGGTTGCAAGTACCAGATGCAAGACATCAGACTTTTTTTTGTGGATGCAAGTTATTTTTAGGAACACTTCAAAGTTCAAGAACAGTGATACATTTCTGAATCTATCTCCATGTTTGGTACTGCAACTGTAAGGCCTCTGTAGGGTGGTCAAATATGGAGTGCTCCCAATGTGCCCAGATCTCCTCTGTCACCCTTTGAAGTGGTCACAGTCAAGAAACAAAGGAAGGGCAGCTTGGAGAAAGCTATAATCACTTCAGTGCTACTGTCAGTAGAACCGGGAATTTATTTCCCCACTAGATTTCTCTGACCACATATTAAAGTCAAAGTTTGTTGGTTTTTCTCCCCCAGCGCTAAGCTTTGTTCTAATTTCAGGTTTTTCATGACCAGTCAATGTTAGGATGTCCCCATTCAGAAAGGAAATCTCCACACTGTCTGTGTTTCAAGTGAACCACATTTTTTCATATCTTATCAATTTTTTTCTTATTCATCCTCTTTAAAGAATGAAGATAACTTCAGACACTACAGTAAAATCTTTCCATATATCAAAGAATGTTTATAAACAAGAATATTATGCATTACAGTTACTCAGCCCAAGTCACGAATAACTGTTGCACTATTTCCTTTTTTCCCAACCATAGTATGGTGATGTTTTCCAACTACCCATACAGTATTCCCTTCATTAGCAGTCTTAACAGCTCCATCCCATCACTGACACAGGAATTATATAAATCTGTACAAGAATAAGATTACATTCTGTGTTCAACAGGAGACCTTTGAAAGCCAATATCTTCAGGAAAAAAAAAAGGGGGGGGAGGGGGGACGACACATTCCAGCAACAGGGACTTGCAATGTTAGTAGCAATACAAGTAAACTTCACTGTTTGTATTTTTCTTTCCTTCTTCCCTGTCCTACGAGGTAAAAAAAGCCACAAAGCTTACAGTCATCTGCCAAAACTAGTTCTAACTTTCCAAGACCACCTTGCCGCTGCTAGCTTCTCACTGAAGAGTGGGTAATTTGCAACAACAACCAGTTCCAGGAGCTCCGCATCCAGCAGAACATATTACCCAGGCAGAGACCAGCCGTGGTAGCTGTCTGCAGACAAAGATTACAGGAAGCAGGGATTGCTCTGTCTGCTTGGCAGCTTCACATAACACCTTCTGACAGCAGCCTTATTCCCTCTGCCAAGCACTGCGAAACAGTATATCGGGAGTTTGCAGTGCAAGGTTACAAAATAAAAGAGCAAAACAAAACAGCAGTCTTCAGTTGCTGCTTCGGTTTCTTTGAGCTTTCATCCTCCCACAGCACTGCTTCAGCCAGTCTGTGAAACATACATGTCAAAATAAATATTTAAATACAACCATCTTCATTAATGTGGCAATTGTAGTTACACTTAAAGGATCACAGGCTCAAAATTCACAGGACTTCAGGCACTGAACTTTTTGTAATAGGTTATTATCACTCACTGGGAACGCTAAGTTGCTGTGTAGCAGCCAAACTTAAGTTTACGAGACAGTCTAAAACTGAATGCTAATGATTCATTAGCATTCAGTACCCACAGGAACTGTGATTTTTCTGAACTGCAACTCAAAGCTACAAATGTTTACCAGCAGCTCTCATATTTTTACGTTTCTCATATTTCTTTAAGAATGTCTCACTCAAAGGTTCTTCAATTTTCATTTGATATTCAGAAAATTCTGTTCCTTCAGAAAGAGTTAATGTTAAATCACTTGGATACATTTTCCTGTGCAAGGACAGGTTTACCTGTTCTGTAAAATGATGTCAAATTTTAGGCTCCTAAATTTTGTTTTAAGCCCGTGAGGTTGCCTACTTCTCAAAGGCGTTACCAATATGTACAGCTATTACAGACATCAGTAGGATTTGCATCAGCTAGTATCTCTTGAAAGCTGACTACTGTGGCAAAATTCTCCATACGCTGCATGTGTGTCAATACAAAGAGCGAAATAGAAATGTCTTTCAAAATGGAAGGTCTGTTTGAACCCTCAGGTAGCACATATCAGTTTGGAGAAAACGCAATCTGCACCCAAATCTCCTCTTACTGTTCTCACCTGTGTTCTGATATTGCACGCTTAAATTTCACCAAGCTCTCTGAGCACTTTCAGTGAAAAATGGATTTTTGGTTCATTTCTTACTAATCACAGAACAGTCTGGGTTGAAAGGGACTTTAAAGCCCGTGTAGTCCAACCTCCTGCCACTGGCAGGGCTGCCCCCCAGCAGATCAAGTTGCCCAGAGCCCTGCCAAACCTGGCCTTGAGCAACTCCAGGGATGGAGTATCCAGAGTTTCTCTGGGCCCATACCTCACCGATCTGAGTAAAGAATTTCTGCCTAATGTATAATCTAAACCTACCCTCTTTTACTTTAAAGCCAGTATCCTTGTCCTACCACTCCACTCCTCGATAAAGAGTCCTTCCCTACTTTTCCTGTAGCCTTCCTTTAAATACAGGAAGGGGGATGTTTGATTCATTCCGTACTAATGAACATTATTATATTTTTCACTGGCTGAATATGCAACATTTTAAGTTCAGAACAAAAAGGGACATGAAAGCCAAAGATATTTTAAAAATATTCTAATGCTAATGTTGTAACATGGATCAAACACTTTAATCTGCTGTGGATTTAATTAATTTATCTTGTATTAGTGACCTGCACAGTCATGTTGCGTTGCAAGCCATGAATACTACAAGTATCCCTTGCTGAAAATCACAGGAGAGCCAGTCTGAAAATCTCCAGGGACAAAACTTGTGTAAGCTCTCCAGGTACCAGTCCTTTACTACTCACACATTTGTCCGTATATTTCCAGCAGTGCATAAGAAAACCAAACAACTCAGTCTGAGTCCTGTTTACATAAGTACAGGCAATAAAATACTTGTGAATACCTGCTGGATAGTTTGGGGCTACATGGATGAACAACAATAATAATAATGTCACCAAAGATTAAAGATGCCAGAGGAGCACAAATCATTCGCTCTAAATAATTTTTGAAGCCTTTCTATTTGTGTTTTCCTGAAGTGGTGATACTGTAGCAATTCCTCAACAAAAGGACTCTGCAAAAATGGCCTCATCTCTGTTCCTGTACACATTTAGGACTACCTCTCTTTTCTTGTATCAGAAAAATTGCCATAGGAATAAGCATGGGTTCGACTTGCGGCTTCTAGTCCACCAGAAACATCCTATGGTGTTGCAGAAAGCAATCGATGTCCAGATGACTGTCTGCTCTCCCCTGTACTGACAGACAGGCTGATGATGCCTGGAGGCAGCACAGTTTGCTCAGTCTGGTCTTCCTCATATGCTAGTGTAGCTGTTTAAAAAGTGTAGAAGCAGAGCAAGAAAAGAAACTGAGAATACTCAAGCTACTATATAGTAAGCTTAAGAAAGGCAGAAAACCAGGCTGAAAAATATTGAGCTGGTCTCATGCATAGAAGTGGGATGCCCTTTGGGGGCTCTGGTTATGAGCAATCATTATACTGGTGATGAATGGGCAGAATCATTGGCGTACAGAACAGTGAATCATGAGAAAACAAAAAGCAGGCACACAATTCCCATTAAGGCTCTAGCATAACAACTCATACATAGTACTGCCTCTAAATTTCTTTGCTTTGATGGGTTTTAGTCTACCACTATTAATGTACTATCATTTTGTGGGTTTAACCGAAGCAAAATATTTTGTATGTTTCAACACACTGTCGACATCTAATTTTAGCTCCATATTATACAATATTGCTTTTTTCCTTTTCTCCAAACAAATACATGACTCATTTTATACTCCATGGACATGCAAATGAATATTGCATTCTATCATAACAGCCTGTAGATTTTTGTAAAAGAAATAATAGGGAGTGTTTTCAAATGACTACAGCCACAGAATTTATCCTTCCCACTCCAAGCATGCTGACACCTGGGTTCCCTGGCAGTGCCCGGTGTTCTCTTGCTGGTACCTCAAAGTAAGCTCTTCTTTCATCTCCTGATGGATCTTTTGGTTTACTAACAGCTTTCAAAAGCCTAGTTTGTGCCTGAACAAAATTGTGAATGGAAAAGCAAATAATTCATCGCAATCATCCTATTATTTTATTGGGTACAATAAATATAAAACGTAAGTCTTTTATGAACCTATGTAATTTTTATCATCAAGCAACTTTGATATTGTGATAAAAAATAAAATAATATTAATAATAAAAAAAAGCATCAACCTGTTTCCATCACCCACAACTCATGTATTTTGTGGACTTCTAAGCTGCCCTGTTCAGTTTTATCATTTGCTTATAATAAAGGCAGATGCTCTATATAGAGCTTTGAGGTAATTTTGACATAATTCTGGAAGAACAAAAATGACTTAAAGGCACCATAAGGCTCAGATGGCAAGGACAGATTAAAAATTAACAGCAAAAGTTTGGCACGTATCGCTGCAAACAAAAGTTAAACAACAGATCATTCCCTAGAATGAAGGCAAATGGTTTACAAATGCTTAATTGAAAATTAGAACAATTCAGAAATGTTCCTAACAGTATAGCCTGTTAGCTCCAAAATCTGTTCCAAATGACCGCTTGATAAATGAACTTTGTAGGTGACAGAGGAGTTATTTCCCCTTTGCGTTAAACACAATAGTCAGCAACTTCCCTCCACTCCAAATGTTTTCCTGAAAGTCCTCACGGACAGATTAACTTCAACTGCTGTTGAAATGCGTTTAATGACAGCTTCCCTTGCTTGACTTTAGTAGACGCCTCAGACCATCTCACCATGCCCTGCCAACTGAAGAGTACAAAGCAGAGAAGTTCTGAATGTGTATGCTACTTCTGGTGTTAAAAGTCAGTGCTCAGCTCTTCTGTTATGTGGAGCACTGCTCTACTACTCAGACCAACATACTGATTTGCACAGGGACGATACAAAGAGAACTGCTGTTCGTGTAACTGGAGACCACTTCTGCAAGTGTCCGTGTGTATGTAAAGCAAAAAAATTGAAAAATTGAAAACTGAAATCAAAGGATTTGAAAATCACTTTATTTCTGCTTTGCCAAGCTGATGTAGAATGCACAGTTCTATTGAAGCTGCGTCGTACAGGATATTACATGAGTTACAGAGAAACTTTGCTGTAGATGAACATGGAATACACACATCTAACAGCCGCTGTTATGTTGTTTTAATTTACTTCAGAGAATTTCACATGATTACAGGAAAATTTGGGAAGAGACATAAATCTCCAGCACGACCTTCTGTTCAGGCCAGGCCCAGCTGCAAGGTCAGAGCAGGTTACTTGGGGCTTTGCTCCTTGGGGTCTTGCAGACCTTCAAGGACAAGACACAACCTCTCTGGTCAATCTGTTTGTTGCCTGCTTGTCCTCATGGGGAAAAGGTTTTAAGCAAAACTTGGAGAGATGTCACTTCCTATACAAAATCTGCATCAGAAGGCATTTGTGTAGATTTATTTCATGAGAGCTGGGTTTTTCTTCATTTATTTACCAGTTGATCTCCACAGGGTAGTTTCGGTACTAAGCAGCTCTGCCAGGTTAAAATGAGGTCAGGCTCTGCTGACGAACAAGTGGCTGAAATAGTCCTGCACTTCAGTCCAAAATAGGTCATTTACAAACGCTTCCCCATTTTTAGCTCAAGCTAAAGTGAAACAGAAGGTTTTCAGCATTTCGAAGGCTGAAATTTTCTTAGCACATTGTAAAAATGGTAGTATAAGTTGGCAAGCAGGGCAAGAAAGAGGCAATTAGCAAGAAATTTGAGCCAAGGATTTCCGAGTGAAAGGTGGGCCTATGCTTAACTTAAACATCACTATGGCTCTGAAATTTCTGTTCTCTCTGGAGAGATGGGCACCTCACAGATAACCTGTCCATTCTGACACACAACACATGCTTACCTCCACACAGCAATTTTAAGCTGCCATGCTATAATGACCATAGTTTGCCACTGCTTTTCTTTTTTCCCCCACCAAATATTACAGCATAAGCCCTGTGCCAAGAGGAATGCATCATTCAACAGAGCTACTGGAAAGCTGAGCAACTGTACTGAGGACAACAAATTTAGTTATTTCAATGACAGTGGGTTTAACATCCCTGTCCTGGTCCCTTTCCCAGAAGAAAACCTTCCCCCAAACATTTGATTAGTTACAGTTGCCGGTTGCATACTCTGCAGTTTATGAAAAAGTTGTTCTACTTGTTAAGCCAGAGTGATTTCACATGGTATTGTCTGCTTAATGTAATTTCATGGAAACATATCTAAAATCTACTTGGAGCTAAGCTGGGATGCATCACTAAACATATCAGCCTTCAAAAGATGCAACAGTTTAGAGCAAGTCTGTTTTCTGCAGTGAACATTATCTTCAACTACTGTGAGCAGAAGTATATTCTCTCAAACATCAGACTGGCATATCAGTCTGCTGAAATATCATTTCCATGTTAGGCATCACTATTGCTCAACCATAAGGCACAGGGCAGTCGTTAATAAGGTTTGTGGCCTTCCCGCACATATTTGTTTTGGAGCAAAATATGTCCAGAATGGCGTCAGTCATTTGTGGTCTCTTTCTGGATACAATCAGAAAAAAGCGGCTGTTTTGATGAAAAAAACAAAGGGAAATGAATGAGCCCCTAGACTGGTCCCACTAAAAGGGTTTGTATCACAGTACTGAGGAATTTATTGGAGGCAAAGTTCTGGGTCAACACAGCAACTTTCTCTTCTCCAGAGAGAGCACTTGCTGTCACCTTGCAGCACTGACAACTTCAGGAGGTTGTGGCATGGGTAACACAAGGTTTTTCTGTTAGAGAAAGGCATGAATTCGGTGTGGGAGTTGCTCTGCACACCATCAGCGTTAGGAATTTCCTGTGCTAATAACTGAAGAGGGAGCTGGAGAGCAAAAAGATTCCTCACTGCACAGTTAAAAAAAAAAACAAACAAACAAGGCGTAATGTTTCATTAATAACTTCTTACATTAAATGTATTCACTGTCTTGGTTCTTATTGTTGACTCTAGTTACTCATTCAGCAAACTCATTATAAAGCCTACAGATTCCAAGAGATGTTAACCTGCCACGAACAATGACTTTCCAGACTCTCTTTTTGTAGACATGTCATTAACATGGTAACAATTCAAAATATTTTCTTCATAAATTTTGCAAAGCTTTGGCAAAATAAATAACTATGATGGGCTCTTTTGTTCTGCATATCAGAAAAGGATAATATGAAATCCTTTTGTATTAGCTTATAGTCAGCTCTTGTCAGTCATTTTTCTACAATGAGGGAGAGGATCCTGGAAGGGCAGGAGGGTTAAAAATCAATCTGGATTCTTCAGATTGCTGCCATCTCTCTGAACACTTAGTTTTCTTCACTGTGTCTTTTAGAAATCATTAGACATTTTGCAAAGGTAAAGAGCTGAAATACATGGAGTATCCACCTATCCAGAGTGAGGCTGAGGAAGAAAGGAGAATTCATGCATCCATGCAAAAGCCACAAGTTTCAGACACTATTGTTGTTATGCTCTGTTCATTTTAAATTGTTTTACTCTTTTGTTAGATGTCCTTTAAACTACCTTTTTCCCTACAACACTATACTACTTGCATATCAATGGTGAATTGTATATTGTGCCTTTGGCATGAAACGAACTTTGACTTTTTTCTCCAGTGAGTGATAAAACTCTGCTGATACTGAATAACATAAAAAATGCATTTTATTACCAGCCTTACTGCTTGCCATTAGTTCTGTTATTGCTGTAATGGCAATTTATAGACCTGTGGTCCCAGTTATAGACCAGATCAGTAGCCTACTTAATAAGCCAAATACACAAGAAAGCACATAGTTAAGGCTAAACACTTTGATTTAAGCTAGACATGAACACCCATTTCAGACAGTTCTTGTTGGAACCAGATGATCTTAAAGGTCCCTTCCAACCCAAACCATTCTACGATTCTACAGTATGTAAGACGAGGCATCTCTGAAAGCAAAAGCAAATCAGGTAGATCCAGACATCAAAATATATGCACAGAAGGAAACTTCAAGGATAGTGCAAATACTGTCGAACCACAAAATTTTCACCTGACCATTTCATATTGGCATTAACATACAGACTTCCCATTTCAAATGCTCAGCCCTTTCTCATATGTAACCTTGCTCTTGCTTACATGCATGAAAAAGTGTAGGAAAATGGATGTGGGGACTGACTCACCTACACTCCCCTGACCTAGTCTAGCACAACTACAGAAAGTGCTGCTGTTGCCTTGGCTATTAGATTCCTATTCAAACATTTTCAGAGATCTGTAGATGTTAAATGATAAAATTCCCAAAGGTTTTGACAACTCAAAAGACCACCATTTTTTCTTCTCTTCTGTGTTTGCAACTCTTCATACAACAGCATCTTCTCAGGCTTTGGAATTCACCTTTACCATAACATTCTTCACCTCTTCCTATTACCATTCCCCTTTCAGATATCAGTTTGCTATGTGCAGAAAAGGCTACAGCTTTCAGACTTCCTTTTGTGCAGAAGCACAACCGCATTGCACAGTTCTGACTGGCAGGTCACACACTGATTTTAAGCTGCAGCTCAAGGCAACTTGTGTATCCAGTGCCTCTGGTCTCTCTGTGTTCTCTGTTTTGATTTAACATTTGTTTCTCGTTGGCCCGTTCAATTAATCTTGTTGCTGTTAAACATAGAAGCCTTTCTATCTGCAAATCCCGCCATCTGGAACTGTCTTCTACTTACGTTTCAGCAAATCACATGCTTTTAGATATCTAGAAGCCTAACTTGTCTCTACTGGCTAAAAAATAAATGTCTCTCTTTATTAACTACCACTGCATCTAGGGCTGGTCCATCACGCCCAGATAAACTCCTAAACTGCTGCCATGAACAAACCCATCCCTCCTCAACTTCAGAGAGGCAGACTCTTTCAGATTGGGTTCGTCTCTTTTTCTTTTTCTTTTCTTTTTTTTTCTTTTTCTTTTTTTTTTTTTGTTAAAACAATCCATGTGACAAAATCATGAGGCATCTGGGGATACAGTCTGCATGAAAGCTTTTACACAAAACAAAGCTGTCTTATTTTCTTAACTGGCCAGTATTGCCTGTTCCTGGAATTACTTGTGATAAAATAAACAGCCTCCAAATAAACAGCAAAAGTCAGTTTTTTGTCTCGTCTACTCTGAAAACATTTGCTTGAAATAGAGCAATTAGGAATTTGTCAAACAAATGATGACAGCTGATAACTGCTGCTGATATACAGCCTGGCATTACTCTCATATTTTAGAATCAAAAAATAGACAGTAGCGTACATATATTTCAACACTTCGTGCATTACTAGCTCTCTCTTTCAAAACTCAATATGCTATCAGAATTTAAACTGAACAGACCTCGCTTTCTAACATCACTCTGTAAACATGGCATTATAATAATTCAGAACATAGCACCAACTCCTGAATAGATAACAGCATAACCTTAGGAAGGCAACAAAAGATGCAGAAGAGGATCTACGGTTGAAATTCTTAAGTGGTGAAGTATGAGTGCATCAGGTCAAAGATTTTTACTCAGAGTCACAGCTGAAGAGTTAATTTCAAAGAGTATCAACTGCCCAAAGAGTTAGGAACTGATAGCCATGAAGTGTGCTTGATACAGGTATGACTAGTGGTCAAAGAGAAACTACAGCAGCTTTACGAAAGTAATGGAAAAGTAAAGAGTACTGAGCTTTTCTGTTAGTTCACAGAGAAAACACTTTCATTTTATGCTATTCTATTCTATGTTGTTCTCCAGCTGAGCAGGCCATCAACTGCGGGACCACTTTAAACCACTGCCATGGAGAGAGGCTCATGTGTGAGTGATTGCCCTGTGTAGCCCCAGCAGGATAAAAACTAAAAATTATAATGAGAGAAAAGAAGTTCTACCATCTCCTGTCCCAGATGCTGGGTGCAAGTCAAGCTGCTCCATCCTGGTTGGCCTTGCTAAGTGACCTCTATAGGCAAAGCTCCTTGTGCAAACATGCGGGGTGCTCTGGCTGAGATGTGATCCAGAAAGACTGCAGAAACTTCCCACCTCCGTGCATGGGTTCTTCTGGGCAAGCTGAACTTGCTGCATCTTCTTCACTCGTAAAAGCTGCAGTCATTTGATGAAGTTCAGGTAATAATTTGATTTCCCCTACTGTTATGATATCATAAGAATGGCTAAGAAATCACATTAAAAGATGTATTTTCTACTTCAGTTGTGCATATTTTTTTATCTTGTCTGTGTAAATCATGGAATGTATGAGCATTGGGCAGAACATGACTACCTCCAGTCTCAAGCCCAGAAACTAGCAGTGGGAAAATAAATGTGAAAAAAATCTAAGTATCTTTTCCACTAAAGGAATGAGACAACTTAGGAGAGCACAAACAGAATAAATCTGTTACTTTTGCCCTTCAGGGTACATAAGTAATCGTTAAAATACGCAATTAGAGAAAGAACCTAAAAGCAGTATAGGTTTTAAGATGGAAAATTCCTCATGGGATAAACAGGAAGAAAAAAACAACAAAGCATCAATTTAAAGCGAATCACAGCCTGAGCTAAAAGAGAGAGAGAACAGTACGTAGGAGGACAGCAAGTAGCTGCCGAGTCATGGTAAATTACAGGACAAGACAGGCACTTTTATTAACCCCTGACCTAAAGCACTGCCTATTGGATACGTGAACATCTGTACTGCAGTAGACACTTTCTACCTAGGCACGTAAATCTTAGTGCAACTGCCATCAGAAATCTCAGCCTGCAGTAGGCTACAAAATGCAAGCGTTAAGCCTTCTTTATGAATCATTGTACAGTGCATGTGCAAACAGTCTTACACATTTTACATTGATTCTAAATTTCTTCGACATCACAAGACGATCTGTTCCTGTAAGGCTCTGGGAGCTATAACTGTGTATTTGGTACATTTGTGTATGCTTTTTGAAATTAGCCTGAAAAATAGATTTCATGTCCTTTTCCCCTTTCAAACTGCCATTTGTAGATAAAATGTTGCCACTGGCTGAGATACAAAAATATAACCCTGACTTTCCCTTGCTTGCAAGTACCGTCCTGACCCATGACGCAGCTATTCCTCATAAGGAAGAAAATCTCATCTCAATCTCCATCTCTGTGTAGGAAGAAGTGGTCCATAATTAGATGTGAAATGGGCAAAGAAATGAATTAATGTCACTAGAACTGCACAGAAGAAGAGAAATGAATTAACATCACGAGTATTTGCTGCTCTCGGGGCAGCAAATTGCAGACTGGCTAAATGCATATAAAGAGACAATGTATTACAAAAGATAGCTGATTGGCTATTCTTGGCTGCCAAAAAGCTTTCAGGATGCACTGAAAGAAAATTCATGCAGCCAGAATACATGATTTCTGTTGCTGATAAGAACAAAGGAAAGGAATTACTCCATCCCTCTCAATTCTTGATGATCACAAAAGGTTCTGGTGCTAAAAACAAAGACGAAATCACAGTGAATCTGATTAAAAGACAGGTGAAATTAGGCAGTTGCATCCACTTAAAGGAAGACATGTTCTTTGTTGACTTAACTATTACTTTAAAATGTGTATTTTAAAACACTTTGCTTGGGCTTCATAGTATTGTTGCTTATGGATTTTCTCCAAATTCAGATGAACACATCTTATGTTCAGTCTTTGTCCACTTGCTGCGTATAAAAAGGTTATTTCAATAATCTCACTGAAAAGACATTGCAGCCTGTTAGGAACACACCTAAGGAAAGCAATTATTACTACTATATTACTACATTTTAGCCAAAGATTTAAGTTTTAAGTCATTCTTAAACAATACAAATTTTACTTGAGTCTTGTTTGAGCTATTTGTTTCCACCCACAGTGCAGTATGAAAAGCTGCCTGACAGTGGCTCCACATCCAACTTTGGAAATCCTACATGAAAAGAAGGAAAAAAAAAAAAAAAAAGAACGGGATGAATACTGCATTTCCAGAAATCAATAGAAACTCTGGATTTAAATTTTAGAGCCCCTCCTACCAGAGCCTGAAGAAAACCGTGGTATTTGATTTAAGCCTTGCACTTGCACCACATGAGCATGCTGCTGGTGAGTTCCAGCAATGGCATGTGAGGTGCTTGAGCTGGGCCAGCCAGCAGGACCCCAAGTGCATGGGCTGAGTACAGTGGGATTGAGTCCAGACCTGGTGGCACTCTGGACACAGCAGCTTCTCCACCCTGTAGCCACCTGATCACAACAAATGATTTCTTCAAAGAACATAAATAAATATTGCTATAAGCAACACATTTACTTTAATGCATCTTTCCTCCAGGAACCACAAAGCGCTTAACCCAGAAGTTACCCACCCCAGGGCTGGAGCCCAGATTGTACCAGATCCTAATACCATCAGGAAACATTTCTTTTGGGTGAGAGGTACTTCAGTAGCATCACCACCTACTGCTTTAGTAGAACTACTCTGTCTTCCTTCAAACTGGCAGTTAGACACAGTCCTTGTGTTTTTAATAATGATAAAACAGCTCAAGTCTCATATTTGGCTTCAAGGCTGTTGACTAAGTTGAACGTAAAGGCTATTTTACTAGAACTGATAACAGCAGGGAATAAGAGTTACCTCTCAGTAACATCTGGGAATACATTAATACTTTGGGTTTCACTCTGTTCTTGCAGTGGTAAAATTCAGCTGAAGCTACAGGGCTATAAAAGCAAGTAAAATCATTTGTCTGTGTTGCTAAACATGTTTATTCCCTTAGGCCACCTAAGCTGTAAAGCTAAAGGGACATTTGCTTCATGATTCCCAGAAATCATAGTTCATTTCAGCAAAGTGATTAAGGCTCCAGAACTATTTGGACACCAGTTTCCTGCCCATTTTTATATGCAGGAGATGCAATTTGTTCTCAATTATTTTTCCTCATGCCCGGAGAGAATCTGATCTAAACGAAGTGATTGTTCTCCAGCATATTATTGACCAGTGCGCTTTCTAGCCAGCCAACCACTGGCACAAAAAGAACATTTTCTTGATGACTAACATTTGATGACCTTGAAATAAACCTGCAGCAACTAGTGCGAAGTCTGGGAAGATCAAAGAACCAATTCAGGTTTGTATTCACTCAAGTGCTGTTCTGTCTGGCACTGTGTGGGATGATGCTACAAGAACTGCATATTACTGTAACATTCAGTAATGGACCTGCAGAGTCCAGTAAACAAAAAGAATTGTTCTGCACTGAGTGCTGTATCTGTGGCATTAAACTGCCAGAAATCCCCAGAGAACAAAAGCTGCACTTTGCACATCCAGGTAAGCTCCCTTCTGCAATCTCCAATGATCTAGAGCCACTACACCTGTGCATATTAGGGAATGGTGGGGACTGTGCAGGTACCATGTCACCTATCAATGAGAATCAATTCCTGCCAGCATGAAGCTCCACGGAGCTGCTATGCAGCAGCTTAGTTAGTGTAAGGTTTGAAGAACACGCTAACTCATTCAAAATGCCAGGAGGTTTTAGGAAAGCAGTGCAAAGCTGAAGTCAGGCCCACTTGTAGATTTAAAACATTCTTATTTATGAAGCTTTGCTAATGATAGCTGGTATCAAAGACCTCAAATTTATGTTTCAGGCAGGAGATTCTGCATTCTGCAAGAAACTCTCTTAAAAATACCTTGCTGGGAAACTGCTTAGCCAGGACTGCAGAGATAAGTGATCTCCCTGTAAATCACCAAATGAACTGTTTACAATGCCCTGTTTTCCCTTTCAGTTGCATTTGCTTACTTTACCAGTAAGCTATGACATGCCAGAAATATCACTATAAAATGATTTGTAATTGCTGAAATGTGCTGGAAATCACAGTGGGCTGTGTTATATGTTGTGAAGAGCACGGAGCACAACTTGTGTGTTGGAAAAGCAACAGGTCTTGAAAAACCGTTGGCAGTACCAGTGGGAAGCAAGACCTGGGGGATCAGAACACAGCGCATTACCTGGCATGTGAGAAAGTAAGGCACTGCTCTGCTGACATGGGATAAGCAGGCACAGCAGGGCCACCTAACACATGGGACTACTGCAGCCACAGCTCCTTGTAACCTTCCTGCTGTGAATTGAAACAGCACCGTATGTGGCCCAGCGATACCTCATCTGCAGTCCTGTGCTTGGTTCTGGTCATCTGGAACATCCAAGATCAATAAATACACAGTGGAGAAGAGCTGTAAGGAAGAACAGAAGGTCCATGCTGCAGAAAACAGACTGAAACTTGGCTTGTTCAACCTATTGCAAAGCCGATGGGAAATAACACTGCTCTTCCTGAATACATAATAGGAATAAACACAAGAAGGCAACAAGCTACCTAAAACTTAAGAAAGGACAGTGGTTGGAACCTAAACAAAGGTCAGGAGAAAAGCTCAATAGCAAATTCAAAGGCAAGCTCTGCCAATTAGCAGGGAAGTTTCCAAAGAGCCTTTTCATCAGGGCTGGGAGCAAATCCCTCTGCTCTGCTGGGATGCCATGTTTCCAACAGGTCAAAGGAACCAGGACAGAATGAGCTGCAGGAGTGACAGATTCCCAGACTGTACATCTTATTCTTGAACTTAAACTCTAGGGAACTGGGGCTGGTCCCAGAAGTAGAAAAAAGTATTAAAGGACTCATTTCCTTCCCCTCAGCTGGCAGCACTGTTGAGAGAAGAGCAACATGCAGCTTTTCTTAGACCTCAAAACTGTTTCTGTGCTGCGTATAATTCAGTACCTTTTTGGAACGAAAGTTTAATCACTCAATTAAAACAAGAGATGAGTCAACAGTGATGCTATAACAACTGAAACGCAGCCAAAAGACTGAAACGATCATCCTTACTGTCACACTGAAGGGACGTCTGTGCCATTTCTCATGTTCAGGACACAGAGGGATGCATTCAGGTTCATTTGCCAGCTCCCTCCCTTGTCAATGGGGAGAGGCAGCTTCAAGGGGAAACTCAGAACAACGCAGGTTAACTTGCCCTTTCTAAACTCATATTGCTGATGGGCAGAGGGGTAACAGCCACCCAATCCTCAAAGTTCCCCTTGTAAATATTTCTTGAAGAAGACTAAAGCATTTGTGATCTTCTGTGTAACACCCACAGCATCTTTTCTGCTCTATTTCAGAGCTCTCAAAATATTAAGTCTATTTTAACAGACTGTTTATTGTGTTTTGAAAACAAATCATGCTGAAATTCCCATAGTTATCTGCAGAGCCACTTGACCCTTTTTTTTTTTTTTCAGTAAGAACATCAAAAAGATTAAAAGTTGCCGTTCCCGTCAAAAATCAGAGGGTTAGAAAACAAGACCTAAGTGAGGAGTGCACAAGGCAGGATAAGAAGTTTCCAGTCAAACACTCTTGGCAAATGTGAGCGTAATCTCATATTTATTGCATGTGAAACAGTTGTTGAGATGGTGACTTTCTGTGATCATCAGGAGGCTCTGACCTCCAAATCAGAATGAATCCAGCAATTCAGCAATCACCAGTGAGAAGCTATTTGGTACATCCTATCCAGCAAAGGGTAGCTTATACGTGCAGAACCTCCAGGCAAGCCTATCCTGAGGTACTTAAAGCATGCCCACATATGGTTACGTCAGCAGATCTGCCCTCCTTAGCCTCCTCGTTTTCAGCACCATGTCAATTTGAACTGATTCTGGCTGAGTATGAAATGGCAGGTTGCTGAAAACACTGTCAGCAACCAGCAGGCTGACTCCATTAAGTACCCAGTATGGCTAACATCACTTTCACGGGCCTTAAAATCTCTCCCCTGTGAAATCAAAAATCCATGCGGTTCTCCCTCACACTGCCGTGGCGTGAGAAGCTCACAGAATGCAATCCATGTGAACGGCAGTGCTCCACTGAGCAAGGGCTGCTTTGGCAGGCAGGTGTCAAACAAAAATAAAACTGCAAACAGAAAAATGACTGGAGCTGCAGAGGACATCATTCTGATGATATGTCAGAAATCCACACAAGTGCATACAGAAAACAAACTTCATCACGTTTTCCCCGGGAGATGGCTCACACACCAAGGTAGGAAGTGTTTGAGCGAAAGGTCTTTGGTGAGCTATGGCAGCGCTAGAATTTCTTGCACAAAAAGTTGTTCTAATGCTCAGAATTGTGTTGCCATTTCTGCAGGTGGCTGAAAGAGATGATGCTCCACTGGCATCTCCACTGGCTCAACACTGGCATAGTTGAATTTCTTCACTGAATTTCATTTGGTTTTTGAGTACAAAAGTGCTTTCCCTATGGAAGGTAAAACCCGTCAAAAAACTGTGTGTTGTGGAAAGACTGATTTTCAAATTAGCAGCTGTAATTACTTAAGAACGCCTTGTCCCATCTTCATAGCCAAGAAGGCAACTTCATACTTAGCCTTTCATGAGTGTATGGAAGCACTGACCTACTCCCACCTCACTCTCCATTTCATAATTCTTTAAATAAAACCCCAAATTCTCTGCTTGGTTCCATTAAGTGAAGCTTTATGGCACACGACATGCACTAAGCAGGAAGAAAAAATGTTAATGGCCCATTTTTAAAACCCAATTATTTGAGCTTGAATACTGCACGATGCAAACACCTTCCATCATCTCACAGGGCAGGGGAGAAACTTTGAGCTCATGAAACCCCTGAGAGGCAGCATCCTCCCTGCTTGTGCCAGCTGCAGGAACATAATGCCGAATTTATCTTTGTACCATCCAATCAATAATGCTAGCAAACTACTCCAAGCAAGCCTGGCTGCAGCTTGCTAACAGCTCAAGCTTACACCATCTTTCTTTATCCAAAATGTTTTGCATTCTGCTGGTGTTTAGGCTAGACTAAAATACTTAGATATTCAGTGGGATTGCTCCATTTCTGCATGATAAGAGCCCCTTGAAGAAGGAAAGCAATTAACTTCCATGGAATTCATGGAACATATAAATCTTCCACATCCTCCCTCTGAGTTCATATACAAGCTGTAAATGACCAAGTCACAATAAGAGCTTTATGAAGAAGGTGACTGTTTTTTTCTCCACATTAACCCATTTGACATTTATGTGAATGTTTGAACAGAGTCTTATCAGGCAGTAAATAAAACAAATATGGTATATATTGTGTAGTATCAAAACATTCTACAGATGAAGAATGCAATCAATACACAAAATGAGGATCTCACAGTGGGATATCAACACGTAGTGCTTCATCTGAAAACTGCCAGCTTTGAAAGGTTGCAACCTTCTCCCCCCCTTAAAATTTGGTTGACAACAATCGCTTAGAAAATGACTGAATTATTCTGTACATATTCCATCCTAGTTTAGTTGCTGAAGGATGTATTCAATTGTGCAAGGAATAATCCCGTTTTCCTAGGAATCTATTTTCAGAGCAAATATTCAGGAAGGGTTACTGAATACTTCCCAAAAATGCAACCCCCAAAAGTTTGGTTTTTAACTTTTGGGGCAAAAGTAATTCGTCATTTTCCCTTGATCTGTAAATCCATTTTGCCCTCCTACACTGTGAATCCTCAGATTCACACTGACATTACCTGACATACAAAATAGCTAAATTAAGCCAAGCCTATCAGAAATACTGATAAAAATACGCTGTACAGCAGAAATGTATCAATGCACAGAACTGAAATGACAATACTCCAGCTGTCAGTGTCATCATCCAAGAGAAAAGAGTACTGCAACAAAACCTGTAAGGGATAAACAAGCTTCATCCTTCTTTACACTCAAGTGTGAATAACTTCCAAAGCAACACTGAGGTGTTAAGTCATTGCTGACGCCTCCAGCATGTCTGCCCTCATTCCCCAACTCTCCTCTTTTCACTGCGAAGAACCCTGCAGGAAGCATCCCAGATGGCTCTTCACCCATAGCACCAGCTCAACATGCAGCTGGCCATTTTCTCTCTGAAACAAGAAACCTCTTACCAGAGTTGTAAAAAGAAAGATATTTCATTTTGGAACAAACAAACAAACAAAAGAAAGTCCCATTGCACATTTCTGAAGCAGAGTTAGAGCTTCCCAATCTTTATGCCCTTTAAAACAAATGCCAAGAATGATTTGTTTATTTAGAAGTGGTTCTGAATTCCCTAAACAGTTACAGTGAATATGAGATGGGAAATTTCTATATGAATTTTCTAAATGAATTTTTGTTTTACTAACTTAGGGGTTTGTACTAGCTTTTGGTAGCTTACTAGCTAACACCCAGAAGCCAGCTGCTCACTGCCTGGTAGCAGCCCTATGTAGGCTGCCCCAAGCAGCACCCCAGCTCCTTCCATTCCTGGCCTCAGACAGCTGGTCCCTGCAGACAGAAAAGCCTGTCACCACCCTAACCTCCTCCGCAGCAGTTTTTGGAGTGGCTCAAGCAGGTCAAGCCAGGCAGCAGCTAGGAAGACCCAACTGAGGATTTGAGCACAGCCAGGCAGAGTACACCAATGCCTTATTTGCCATCGGCAGTAAGTCTCGCTAGTCCAGCATCTTCTATTACCTTCGTTATTTTTTCTTTCTTTCTCTTCAGTTCTAATTAATTCTTTTCTTAATGTAATTGGCAAAGAATTAAAATGATTATTAGAAGAGAAAGAGGAACATCTGGAAAGTGGTGTGCATCCTTCTAACCAAGCTGCACAACAGATTCCTGCATTACTCATGTTGATTTATGTGAATATAGTTGATCAGAAGAGTATATTTCATTCTGCATCTAGGTCAAAGCTTTAACATGATGTACTGGGATAGCTAGCTAGCTAGATGCTCATCAGACTTGGAAAACAAAACTGATTAAATCATGCCAAATGAAATTGACTCAGATGGAGCTGGAACAAAACCTGCATGGTGGTTCAGCACTGTTCACGTTCTCCTGAGTCACGCCTCACAAAAGGTATTTAAAATATAATGAGACTTCATACATTTGGAAGATGGGAGGTAGTAAGTTTTATAAAACTATGCCAGCTTTGTAATAGAGATGCAATGAAAATTGACTGCATTTCCTGACCAGGAAACTTTCTGTCTCAGTAATTAAAGCATCTTGTAATACTGTAAAATAAATACGATCGAGCTTCAGAAGCAGCTGGCCAAGGTTAGGACAGGGCAGAGCAGATCTGCAGAAACCCTCCTCCAAGAGCAACACACCCAGAAACCTGGAGCACTTGTATAGAAATGTATGTAGAATCTCTAGTGGCAACAGCACCTGCAGGTGGAGGCTAGGCCTACTACAGACCCCCATGGAGAGAGGGGGATGATTCAGCACGTCACGGGAGGTAGCTACTTCTCTTCTGCTGTGGCAGCTCTGGAACATTGAAAGCGATGTGCTCAACAGGGACACCCAAACAAAGCTGGGCTCCCACCTCCTGCAGCCCTGTTGGCTCTGCTGCTGCTGCTGCCTCTCCTCTGAAGGCTCCTGCCATAAAAGGACCATCACTGGGCTCAAAAGTGCCTCTGGTACCGTGTCCTCACTGCCAGCTTGCACAGACACCACAGGATACTTCCCTGGCTGCAGCACCAAGAACAGAAGCAGATTTTTAGCTAGAATCATGCATTCATCTAGCCCCTAGATCTACCAGAGAGCTGTAGCTCAATACAGTAAATCATTCAGAGGTGGTAAAACAATACTTGTCTCTTCAATAGCTACAAACTTTGATGAGAAATATCACAGTGCCAACTTTTTCAGCCTTCTGGATCCATGAGTTTGTGCACTTGATTGCACTTAAATGTCAACAAGCTATTCCCTCTTACTGTATTTCTACAGGAGAAATTGGAAAACTAGTTTCAGAACAAAACACAACTATCATGGTACTTGACAGCACTGTTAGCCAGCTGTGCAGGCAGAGGTTTTGTTTTGTTTTTAAATCAGTAACAACAAAACCATTACCAAATGGCAATTCTCATCCTCTGGCCTGAGAGGTGCCACAGTTAGAACAGCCTAAAATAAAACTCTCAAAGGACCTGCAGTGTTTGAACCATCCTGAGTCTAACCGGGTTCTGTAGCAGTGGAGGTTGGGATGCAGACCTTTGTTAGCTATAGTCAGCATTGCTGTATGTCAGAAACACATTGCTCACAAAGAGCAAGATTAGAAGTCAAACTTCAGATCAGGCACATTTTGCTGATGACCATTACTGCCTTCCCACAGGAGCCGAGCAAACAGCTCAGGCACGCTCTTGTCATTGATGCACGTTTGACAACTGAAAGCCTCAGTGGAAAGAAATTTTCCTGACAGTGAATAAGTGTTGTCATTTCCTGAACGTTGCCCTGCTCTGCTGTAATTACAGCTCACATGTACAAGGGACCTGGGTGAATTCTGGGGAACAGACAAAAAACATGAACAATCAAGCATTGCTTACTGACACTCAGTGCCAACAGTAACTTCTTACTGGTATTCACTTTGCAGCAAGCACAATTTGTATAGATGCCACTTCAGAACTAAATTTGCAGAAACGCTCTTCCTTTCAACCCAGGCCATTCTATGATTCTATGATTCCAACACGAGTAGATGAGACCAACAGGAGTCTGATTGGGTGATGCACAGCCAGGTGTTGGCAGCTGCTTTGATTCAGCGACACTACCACTTCCCCCAACTCTGCAGCCTGCCTGCCTGGCAGTGACAAAGGGATCCTGGGGTGCAGAGGGAATGCACAGGGGTCCCACCTTCCACTCGTGCTGTTGCACTGGATCTGCTACATGAGTGGACAACCAAGCAACTCAGTCCCATATTCACTTATATGAAAAAAGAGATCTTACACTGGCCTCTACATATTTAGATAAAATTTATGGACCAGCAGTGAAACGGATCTGTGGAGGAAGCTGGTTTGCTAACTATTCCAAAACAAACCAGAGCCCATCTTCCGCAAGAGCAAGCCCAATATTTCACAAACCTCCAGCAACGTTTGGTGGAGCATCCAGAATAGCACTCTTTATTTACTATGGCAAGGGAAGCATAAACAAACACTGTCTGTAAATCACTTTCAGCGAAATTACACGTTTTGTGCTAAAGTATGAAGCTTGATTCCCTGTGGCCTTGTATCTTCTGCAGTCATTTACATCAGCAAGAAGCACATCCGTGGTATAAAGAGCTATCCTTTGATGTAGTAAAATTTTACCTACACGACACATTCATCTGCGCCACTGTAAATGTCTCCAAAGGTGCAAATCTCATTTATTTGGGGAGAAACAACACAGTCTGTTGGACAATACACAGGTATACACATAAACAAACCAACTAAACCCATCAACACTAACAATCTGCCTGTATGCTGAGAAGAAAGTTAGGATGGGAAGAAGACAGCTAGAGTGGACACAGTTTATTAGCATTACTTTATGATGTTCACAAATAATACATCTTACACGTGGAAACGCTGTGAGAAGACCATGCAAGTTTCAAGCTTGCATTTTAAAGTATTACAGTTACTTCAGCAGTATTATTGCAGATATGAAGCATACTCTGGTATACAAACTTAAAATGCTTAAAGGCATTTTTTCTACAGAGCCCTTCCCTCAGTCAGTGCTCAGAAACTTCAGTTTCTAAAGCTGCTAGACAAGTGTTAAGCACAACTGGTGTCTCATGCTTAGCAGCAAGACTTGTACACTGCACACCACTTGCATTCTGCTCAGCAGCCTGAAGGATGGATTTCCTGTCTGTGTTACCATCATCACTAAATCCAAGCGCTTCACAAATATTAAGCAGGGTTTTTTTTGTCTTATCATCCACATTCTGCATATTAGTAATGGGGGTATAGAGAGATAAACATCAAAATATACCCCCTGGATTTCAGGAACCCCAACCAAGAAGCATACGATGTGATCTCCTGACATGATCCCTAGAGCAGCTCTCACCTGCCTTAACTGCATCATTTCTTCCCACATTTCTTGTTTCAGTCTCTGCACTTCTCAGCTGCCAAAGCAAATAAAGCACGTGCAACAGCTTCCACGCACCCTGATTTGTCTCCAGGCAGGGCTATTCCAAGTAATCAATGAGACTGAAGTGTTGTAAGAAACTCAGACTGCGGCCATCCAGTTAGAAAGACGGTATCACAGTTCAGAAACATCGGGGGAATAGCAGAATCATAGAGACACCTTTCATTGTGCCAATTCATAGTCTTGTGAGTACTGATCTTTATAGCCTTAATAGTATTCTTCGGAGCTATCTTGTTACCTACAGAACAATCTAGGATGATCTGTGGCTTTTTAATACAGCAATTTTTAAAAAAGCCAAAAGATTCCATCATGTGACACAAAAATCAATACCCAATTCTGTTTGAAATCCTGTGGTACCTGCAATGGAGTCAGATACTGTCAGGAATCCAGGGAGCTTAGGAATGATGCAGGCTTCATCCTCCGCGCTCGGTTTAGAGCTGGGCTCAGCACAGGAGTCAGGGCTGCAGATGCAGGGACAGAGATGCTCCATCTTATGAAATCTTAGTTATTAAACTCAAAGAGCTTATAGAATAAGAATTCTTGGGGAATTCATGGAATTCTACCTAGATGGCAGAGGCACAAAGACCAGAACCTTAACTGAAATAATGCTCTTGCTCAAAAGTTTGTGATTGCTAGGGTTCTTAAAGGAAACATCATGAAAATATTTACATGGGGCAGAGAAAACATTCTTTAATACTGTTTGAGAAGTGAGATGTCTGTTCAGACCCACAGTTAGCCTAAACAGTTAAAAAAATTATAAGCACCAGAAAATTGGATCTTAGTAATTGGGTAATGCAAGCAAGTACTATGTGAACGTTGTCCAGTTCGTGACATGTTTGTATACTGATGTTTCTTGAGTGTTGTCTGATAACTGATCTAGCTACGAAACTTTTTCATGATCGGTAATTCTTAGATAGGAAATTGTATGTTTCCTTTTTCTGGACCACCTTGCTTGCCAGAATCTATGGATATAAGTAACTCAGTTAAGCTTTTAGCATCAGTCTGTGCCTTGCATTACTGAGAAAAACAGAACTGTTTAGGATCTCAGTCAATTTGTCCAAAAGAAAGAACAATCCAGGATGTACCAGATTTACTATTTCAGTGCTGTTTCCCTTAAACCTCTTAAGCTGCTGTGAGATTTGCCAATTTGCCATTTGGCTCCCTGTGTATTTGGGGGCAAAGGGCACTTATTCTGTATGTAACCGCATTCTTAAGAGTATTGAAATGTGCTTCTCATGCGACATCTTGCAGAGAATTTAAACTTAGCTGCTTTCATTTATACAAGCATCTATGCAGCTAGAATTTCAGATAAGGCACTTGAAGCACTGGGAATCATTATTCCCTCCTCAGGCTTGCTATAAGTAAGCAGATCAGGAGAAGGAACATGGAAAGGAGAAGGATGGAGAAGGATGGAAGAAGGAGTTCATTTAAATATGCCTTCCGTGTATGAAAATGCCTGTCTGAGCTTTCATGTGTGTTGCCAGATCTAGAGTTTATTAGAGCAATGCAACTGGGAGGATGGGAGAGAAAAGAGAATATCCTATAGCAAAAACTTGCAGATGATGATTGAAGAGGAATGTGGCACAGTGAAGAAGTGCAATTAAAAAGAAGGGCTGCAAGTGCCATGAGCAAGATGATCTTAGGAAGACAAGCTCACAGGAAGAAAACAGATCTGAAATGAGGGACTGACAAGCACAGTTGAAGATGAAAGCACCAGTGTCTCTCTTATGAGAGACGTGCAGGGTCCTGAGTGCTACTGCTCACTGCATGCAACTGTCAGAGAAGAAGAAAGTGGTCATTGAATAACAAAGGAGATGGGTGCAAGGATGCCTTGGAAAAAACACCAGTATCTACTGCAAAGACAGACAAAAATGGTGATGTCCTAAACAATAGCTCTTGGTAATCTAGCGAGGTTTTCCAGACTAGAGGGAGAAGATGGAAAGTGAGTATCTTGAAATTACATCTATTTCAAAACAAACTGCAGAGAAGCCACATAGAGACAGGAGTGGGGAAAAATCCAACCCTTCCCTCTTTGCTGGTAAGCAGAGACTCTTGCCTGAGAAATAATACTCCAGGCCTTATAATGAATTTCTCAGTTTAGCAGCAGATGAGGGCTTGTCTTTCCGTGATTCTTTGCAACTGCTGTATGACTAATGCTTTCAGGCATTGTTGCACTGAGTTACAAGACAGGGAGCCTGTGATCCTTTCTGCTGCTCCTTGACAGTCATCAAGCAACGTGCACTGCTCTCGCTGGGAAGCTGGGTTTCTGCAAGGCGTCTGAACTGACCCTAAGTGTTCCGTGTGCGGCAAAGCAGCACTCAGCGTTCACACAACATGCACACACTGCAATGTTTCTTTACTCACACAGCAGAAATGCCAGCTACTGCACTCCTCCACCACTCGTCCTCCTTGAATCCACATATTCTCATTGCTTCATCCCAGACTGCTGTGCCTTGGGGTGCTGCCAGGGTACTCCAGACCCATCCAACTCCTGACTGTTGCAGGAGTGCAGGTCCTGGCTGCGGGACCAAGCATTCCTGCCTGCTCTCAGTCAGCATACAGCTAGCTCAGAAACTGGGACTGCAGCCAAGGGTCCCTTGCTCAGCAGTAAGGGTGACTAATCATAGATTAACAGCAAAAATTAGCAAATCATCAAGAAATAAGCAAATAGTGAGAGGCACTCTCTTAGAGTGCAGCTCTAGGAGAGAAGATAACAGGATAGGGTCTTCCTTCAGAGGAACTCAATGCAGCAAAGGAGGGACCAACTCTGCTTGTCTGGGGAGAGGTGGCTGGAGCAGGGATGGGTGTGAGGGATGGGCTGCATGTCAATGGTTAGAGGTGAGGAGGTGGGAAGGGAAGAGGCAGAGCTGGGGAGGAAAAGCACCAGCAGGAGTTGGAGATGACCAATATTCCCTGCCCTCCATGAAGAGGCCGCCTCCCAGTTCAGAAATCTACAAGGCAAAGTGAGAGACAGGCGTCATGGTGGACCAGAGGTGTCACTCCTTCTGTGTGAAGTGTGGCAAATGTTTTTATTTCTCACTTTGAGGTCAATGACAACTGTGCTTCACTTCAGATGTCTCCAAGAAATAGACTGGATGAAACTGAGCATCTATAAAAAAATCATACAAGTTTCATCTCTCACAGGGAGATGCATTACTGCAGAAGGAAGATGGCAGCTCTGTATCTGCACAGCACCTCAAAAGGGGAAGGCTCCTACAGGTACAGAGATTACCCGACTCATGAGGAATGTATTCTTGCAATGGCATCAAGAGGGAAGCAGTCAGAAAAGGCTTAATCCAGAAATGGCTTAAGCTTTTGGGCCCCTTGCCCAGCAGGTTGCCAACTCCCTTTCTGTTTCACTTATTTTAGCAGGATTCACATGGCTGATGACTTGAAAGCAATTAATCAGTGTCCTAAATTCCACCTGCCAATGAGCCCCTTTGCAGAGTTTTCTTAAGAGGAAAAAAAAAATAAACTTTTTAATTAAATTTTTTCATCAGAAATCCTGTCCTGCTGATAATGGCCAGGAAGGTATGCAAAAGTAATTACTCACACAATCTGTTTTTCGCACGCTTACCACTCTCTTGTGGGGCATCCACTCTTCCTCTTCCAATTCATTATCACCCCTGCCCTGCCTGCAGAGCCACAGGAACAGCATGCCACTGGTTTCCTTCCCTTGCATTAGATGCTTCAGTACCTTCACAGGTCAAGCATTTGGATGCCTTTCCCTCCGCCACAATTGCATAAATCCGTATACATTTGTTGCCTATTTGCAAGAGCCAGGGACCAAGGGAGGTAACCAAGCCATGAGCTTCCCCAGTGAGCTTAATTAGCATGTCAGACAAAAACCTGGGGGAAGGAAATTTATCAAGAAGCTATTTCCAAAATCACAGCCACCTGCCAGATGGTGAAATTCTTTGGCCTCTCCTCATACAAGCAGGAACTGATGGGTTCTCTTCTGCAAGGATACAGCACCAGCCAGATAGCACTGGCTCAAATTTGAAATTTTGTGAAAAGAAAAAAAGAGCAAAGACAATGTGACTACCTACACTGAAGTTAAATGTCTCCTGCGCCCTCCAGAGAAGACAGAAAAGATCAATAACTCTCAAATTTACGATGACCATTTAACTCGTAGCATTTCCTACAGCAGATGACAGACATCTCCATTTATTATTTTTGTCAGAAAACACTGTCCTGTATGGTTTACTGCATAACCTGTGTTGTTCACCACTGTCAAAATGAAAGCAAGTAAATCACCAGGGCACTCACTCTATTTCCATCTTGGCTGGTTTGATTTCTGTGCTTGCACTTCCCCGGCAGAGAGGAGGCAGGCATGGTGCTCAGCAGTTCCCACCGCCGCTCAGTACAGGGATCCGCACAGCAAGAAGCAATGCTGCTTCAGCTCATTTGGGAAACAAAAGCTGCATTCCCTTCTTCAGGGAGGAGGAGACACTTTGGCCAACTCTTGCTATCTTTCACCTGCATAAGGTTGTGACAAGAACTAGGAAGCTGTGCAGCAAGGTATGAGTCCTCACAAATAAACTAAAGGTGTGCTGACAGTCTGGTCATCAATACTGCATGGAAATAATCCTTCATCAACAGAGAGCTATTGGCTGAGGCACCCACCTTTCAGATTGAATTTGCTAAACCTTACCTGCAGGCAAGCCACATGATCAGCCTGCTATTCCCACAAGGTTGCTCTTGCGTTTATCTACCATGTAACTAGGAAGAGCAGGCCCTGTTGACAAGACTGTGGCTGGACGATCTCCAGCCACATTCCTACCCTGCCCACACCAGGCAGCCAGATAGGCAGAGCAATATTGCCATAGGAAAACAAAATTTCCCGTTTCTTTGATATCACAGAATAGTTTGGCTTAGACCAAACAGTCCAAACAGATCAAACAGGGACCTTACAGCCCACTCATTTCCAACCCATGCTGTGGGCAGGGCTGCCCCCCACCAGATGAGGCTGCGCAGGGCCCCATCCAGTCTGGCCTTCAGCACCTTCAGGGAGGGGACATCCACAGCTCCCTGGGCAGCCTGTCACAGTATCTTACCACCCTATTTTAAAAGAGAGCTTGCAAAGTGGCTTTGGGCTTCTCACATAGGAGAGAAAATATAAAAATTTTAAGAAGAGGGCTGGGAGCCAATGATGTTTTGTTCAGAAATCCTCCCTGTCCTTTCCTGAACAACCTAAACCTCCAGCTTCCCCAGATCTATACCACTCTCAGACTCTGGAGGCCAGATTCCTGTAATGCAGCCAGTTTCTGGAAAACTATGCAATTGTCCCATTTTAGGGGGAGAACGAATGTCACCTATTTAGCAACAGTTCAAAGCCTATAAAAGCAACAAGGCTCTAAGCTTTACCTTGAAGAAAGTCAGGCTGTTCACTCAGTGGCCTGGCTCTGAGGCATTTGCATTTGAAATTCTGGTCTTTGCTTTCATGAAATACAACCTCTATGGCCAAGATCATAAAATGTGAGAAAGTAGCTAGAGTCAGGGCTGCCATCCACCAGTTTCACCCCTCTTTTACATGAGAAATTCTGGAAATGGGATTGAAGACAATTTTAGGGTATGCTATTTATTACATGGGTGTTTTGTTTAAGCTTTCTAATTTCCCAGCGTTAGAAGAGAATCTGCAAATATGAGGTCCACAAAGTGGCTGTTAATATATTATTAATGCTGAGTTCATGACTCAGCATTCACCTGGTGCATGAATCTCTCTAACCACAACAGCTGAGATTAAATGAAGATTGCACAAGCGTTATAGTTTCCTACATAAAATATTCTGTAGATTGTGAGTCTGTATGCACTGCTAGAGCTGAAGTACGATTAATCCCTTCAGGATAGAAGTAAAATAAGAATGAAAATCTCCTGACCTACTTTTTCCTTCAGAAATTGAAAGCAGTATTTTTACAGTACTCATACCTTCCTCCTCTTCCCCAAATCCTCAGCAAATATCATATTCGTGACAATGTCAGTTGATGTTTAAAATTACAGCTGACTTTGCATCTCTGACTAGAGTTACTTTCAGGAAAACCTGGTTTATTGCCTACGATTATTTTTATTTTATAGACTCCTAACTTGTTGCCTGACCCATAAATGGCTTTGTGACTCTCCAGAGTTCTGTTCTACAAACATAAAAATCCATCTGCAGGCAGACAGTGTCAGGGTCGTCTTTTGTTTAATTTCTGCCATGAGATTTTTTGCACTTTGTCTAATCTGAACCATTTCTGAAGCGCTTCTGCTTTGCTTTCACTTGGCTTCAGCTCTGTTTGCTGTTACTTTTAGTACGTCAACAAAGGTGAGTTTTTTTTTTTTTTTTACCTTGCCTATTCAAATCAGCTATCCAAGATCCTAGTAAGTTTTCAAATTCCCAATTTAAGCTATTAAGAATACCTAAGTGCTCAGCAGTCTCCTAAGCACAATTCCGCCACAAGTTGTTGCTGCTTAATGAACTGCTGATTAGAGAGCGTTCTTTCCCTCTGCCTCTCTCTTTAATAGTCCCTGGACAGCCTTTACACACAATTTCCCCTCCAGCAATTCTGAGCAATTGGTCAGGCACCACTACACGGCAAGCGCATGCGTGAGCACACACGTACTTGTGAGGAGAGAGATCAAAGATGAATATAAACAAGAATTAATGTAAATCACAGATAAGGGAGGCTATCCCGTGTGGGCCTCTGATGAAACAGCAACACAGCAAGAAGGAACAAGATGCTTGTTTATATTTATTCACAAAGAAATGAACAAATACACTGCTGGACATCAGAGAGAACTGGGCTGTATCAACTACACATATAGTAAAGGACCTTCTGTTATAATCTCCGCTTCTTTGGTTTCCCTGAGATGTATTTTCCATCTCCACAATTCAACACAATAGCATCACTTTGGAGGTACGAAGGGAGAACACACACAGAAAGCCACCAGCCCCCATCACTGCCCCATCCCCCCCATCATCCGTAGATGCTTCTGACCCCACAGCATCGCTCTGGATCCAGCAGCTGCTGCTGAGAGCCCCACCTCCAGCAGTGAGGGTAGGGCTCAGGCCTTGGCCACTGCTCTGCCTTCCCGCAGGGAGCAAAACGGGGCAAAGCAGAGCATCCCGTAACTGCGCCTATCGCTTGCCCCTGGATAAACAGGAATGCAAGATGAACAAAATGTAACTATTAAATAAAGCTGCCAGTATTCAAATACATTCCACATATATACAAAATAGGAATTCGGAGTAGCAGCGTGATGAAATGGATCACCCTGCATGTCCAGAGCAATTATTTGTACATTAGGGAAACCTGACAAGCCAGGTGAACTGCTACACTGCAGAACAGCTTGTTTGGGGCACGAACCTTTCCTGCTGCATGCTGCATGCTGCATAGTAAGTTAAAACTGTGTTAAAGTCATTTGCCCTCAACCCTTCCCTAAGAATGGATAACGGCACAGCATCTCAGCTAAAGGGTGTGCAATTGTAGACATACTGCACCACTGCCAGTGAGCAGCTCGCAGGGTAACCAACTGTTCCCAATCGCCTGAATCATTTTATGACCAGGTCAGATGTATGTAATTTGCTCTTGTTGTGACCTGATTCGGGGGATTTAATTCATTAGTAAACATTCTGTCTCTGCACATAGTTGGAGCCTGAGTGACAACTCTGTGTGGCTGTGCAGATACTGTACCCACCCACTGCTGCTGCCAAATTCAGCCTTTTTCCTTAGGCAAGGATATTTCTCATTGAGTGATAAATCAAACTCCAGCTCTACAGAGAATCCTGAAATGGGAGCACTGACAAAGCCAAAAGGCAGCAACTTTGGTAACAGGTAAGAATGCAGCACCCATAAGGAGAGCAGGCAGTTAACCAGGGGAACTCACTGCCTGAGGAAACCGTTCAGGCAAACAAACTCAGGAGATTAAAATGGCATGACTATTTGTATGAACATGAATAGTATTCACTTCTGAATGGCAGAGGATTCCATTCAAAAGAATCAACTTTTGAATCAATTAAACTTTAACTGGTACCCATGGTGGCTGTACAGAGCAGCGCAGCGTGCAGCCACAGGGAACAGACTGCTCCCTGCGCAGGGGGTGCCACCAGCACCCAGTGTGTTGCTTCACCTCCCAGGGCAGCCATGGAGCAGCAAATACGTGACTGCCATTAGGTATGGCCTCATCTGCGCTGCAAAACACAGAGTATTTCTGTTCCAGAAACTTGCTTGCTTTTATTTGATGAGTAAGTGCTGAGATGTGTATGCTTACTGTCCAGTCAGCATCAAGGAATAAGAGCACGACAAATAGGAATTCAGGATAGAAGTTGCTCTTACTTTTGATCTGCCTATTTGTATAGTAGGGACAGCAATACTTACACCATAACACAGTATACAGATTTATCAGTATTTATAAATCAGAGAGAAATCAACTGCAAAATAGAGGGTGGTGAGGAAGCATTCAGCTCCTCACAAACTGTGACTGGGCAACTCTAAAATCTGGAAAAATCACTCCCACAGAGAAATGCCAGTAGCGGCTATACTGGGCACCACAATTACCCCTCAAGAGAAACCAGAGCTACAGGCAGAATTCTGCACTGATTGGACCCGTGACACACCTGGACATGCTTGGAGAAGCTGAGCAAGGACAGCACACTCACACTGCAAAGCACTGAGCACAGCATACTTCAACAAGAAACACAAGCTGATATTTATTTATTTCCTGGATATTAATCATGAACTTTAGAGAGTTTTATGGAAACAAAGAGGAATTTCACTGAACGTGTTTCTTTCTACTTGGAACTGCTCCTGGAACCACTGTGGATATCACATTGAAAGTCAACATTCTCCACTTTTTAAAGCATAAATATTGAGACTAGCATTATTCTGCCCTGGTGTTACAACAACATGCAGCAAAAAAGACCTACAGGTCAAACTGCTGTTTGAGATCTGCTCAGCTGTGTGGCAGTCGCACCTCCAGAAATGTCTCCTCCCAGTGCTGAGTGCTGTGAAACCATTAAGCTCATTGTGAAGGGGAAAGAACCAGCACCACATCCACTTAGCTACACACGGCTACTCCCTTCATCCTGCAGCTTAGCAATCTCAGCATCACTCCTCTGCTCCCTTAAAATTTTCACCATGCCAACTTTCCTTGTACTCACACTCTGAGGGAGACTGGGGAGGGAGGCTCTTTCTGAATAGTTCACTTCCAATTATTATTTCAATGTGCAAGTTCTGTATGTTTGAGTATGCAGAAGAGGAACAGAACAAATATTTGAATAAGCTTGCCTGCCTCGAATGCTGTTCTTTAATATGTACTTCCTTAATGAAAGCAACAATAAAACAACAAACAAACAAACAAAAACATATTTACCTTGACTGATTCCTTTTATAGGCTTCAATGAGTGAGAAACTCGCATAGGGAATGCAGCAGGGAAGAACAAACTGGCAAGGTGAAATGGAAAGGGACTTGGGGCACAGAAGCCATGCACTCCTCAGAACACCCTCTGTGATGGAAGGACTGCAGCATCCCAGCTCCTACTTGTCCTTCTGAGCTCACATCCCAGGGCAGCATGATCGCATAGATGCTGTGCATCCTCCACAGAATGGGTCTGAAGTCCTAGCTATGCCTTCTGGTACAAGAGAAACAGTTAGACACACGACTAATTTGTGCTGCCCCTTAGGCAATGAGCACTGCAAAATCATTCAACAAGGGGAAAAGGCCAGGGCTAACATACCATAATACATGGGCCAAAGCACTTTCCCATTCTCAAACAGTTTGTCTTGCTTTATGTTTGAGTAGGGTGGACGTGAAATGAAATCAGATTACATAGAAATTGTTCAATAATCCAAGAAAGCCAAAACAAGCAAACAACAAAACCAAAAATCAAGATCTAATAGATAGCACAGTTTACAAAACACCTAGAGTAAAATTTTCATATAAGAGATCAGCACATGTGCTTCTTGGTTTAATACAGGACCTGTACATAGAACAGAGTGGGAGCAGTAAGACATAGTAACACTAAGAGATATTGCAGATAAAGAACGCCCTCCTTCCACCCCAAATAAAATAGCTGAGTTAGCGTCAGTTATAATTGTGCCTGAACATTGTGTTTTCACTAACATAATAACTGAGCTCTGCTGAGAAGGACCTGGATGTCCTGGTGGACAACAAGTTGGCCATGAGCCAGCAGTGCACCCTTTTGGCCAATGGTATCCTGGGGTGCACTAACAGGAACGTAGCCAACAGGTCAATGGAGGTGATCCGCCTGTCTACTCTTACAGTCCTCATTACAGAGGAAAAGAGAAAACAAAATAAGTTTATTACATGCTTGGGTTTGCATCACTGTAGTAGACTACCAGGTCAAGGTTACCCATCAAGCCTGTGTATGTTCTATTTGAATTGAACAGGGTTTCCAGTACCAATTTTCTAACACTGGAGATGAAATTTGTATCTAAACTACCTATATATGTACCCATACACTTGAAATGCATGAAAATAGTACTGCTTAATTTTAATTACTGAAATATCCATTTATAATGACACTGTGCTTTTCTACCGCCTACTTAAGCCAGGATATACAAGAATACAGTTACCGGAATAGACACTAAACGTTACTCATTGCAAAGCAGTATTTAAAAAATCAAATAAAAAAACCCCACCAAAACTAACATGCAACCTAACGTCAGATCCCAGAAGGGCATAATTAGTCCAGAAAGACACATACATTATTGTAACATCAACTGCACGACTACTTCTGATACCCAGAAGATGTATCCCACCAGTTTGTCTGCTCCGCTGCATCAGACACAGCCCACAATTCCCATCCCCCAATCACATCCAGGACAACAGTAATTTTCAACTTACAACTAATTCTTTCAACTTTATTGAAATAAACTTATTTCAACTTTCAGCTATTTCTAGGTTTAGAGCTGGATATCTTGGCAAAAGTGTCTATGACAATCAATACCATAAACATCTTTCCTTCCTTCCTCCACCATGACTTCATACTCTTCCTGGTGCAACAGAAACCCATTGTGCCACTGGAGTGCTTCTGCTTGTTTGGTTGGCTTGGGGCAACGCAGAGAAGAAAAGAAGAACAAAAACTCTAATGTTCTTGTTCCTAGATACATAAAATACACACGAGCTAAGTACCACAAAGGTCAGGGCGGAAATGCTGAGACTTCTGATCAGCATGAACCCATACAAAATTTCAGTAGATATGGAATGCAATAAAGCATAGTGGAAAAATAATGAGAAAACTCCTAGAAATCAGAGCTTGAAAGTAAAAACTGTTGTAAAAAAGTGTTGGAGTTGAAACAGACAAAAAAGATTGCCTGGCAAAGTTGAAGTTCTGGGGAGGAATATTTGTAAACCATAAATATTAGCTACCCTTGAAGAATCACTCCCAAATAAAGATATTTTCAACATCATCGTCGTTTTTAAGGCTGCAAATGTGATCAGTCATTTTAAAATTTCTTTTAGTTTTTCTTTTAAGCATTCTGTGACATCAAATATACAGCTAGAATAGAGGGGGAAGGGAGGAGAAATGAACAGTAAAAGCTGTTACTTGGTTCACTGCCATGAGTATTTCTAAAGCGAAGTAGCCCAGGAGAGTAAAGATAATCCCTGGGATTATTTTTCAACAGATATGAACAGTGATCTTGGCTGTATTTCTTAGAATTAGGAAACATGAAGTGACAGGTCCAAGCAAGCGTCACCTGCGTGATCTTGCTCAAGATCAGTTCTGGTATTACTGAGACTCTGTGGTAAAAACCTATGTGAGAAAAAATGTAATTTCTTTCTGCCTTCATTCTCTTGGTAGTTTCATGTATAGCTTATATGTATGAAAATGCACTCATGATTGTAAACATCATCTTATATTCTTAATTTATTTCTACTCTATGGTAATATACCCATACCCAATTAATGGAATGAGAGCAAAGTAAAGACGATCATGGATTAAAAAAAGAAATAAATGCATTTCATGACTTTTAACATCATAACATTCTGATTCTTCTTCTGTGCGAGCCTTTCTGTTTGTGCATTAAAGATATTTTCCTGTTATATAAATTGTAGCAGAGACAAATCTGCTTTGTTATTTTATTTGATTTACCAAAAGTGAACATTAATTATTCAGTCCATATAATTAACTCCCAGCAGAGACAATATTCAAGATGCAGGAAGACTCTGCCTTGGGCAACTGAACTGAGTTAAGCAGTTCCACTTGAGAGACTCTCAAAATAATTCAAACTAAGGGTGGGCATAAGAAGCACACAAGTCACCAAGGTCTTCTTTCATTACAGCAGCTTTGGCTCTGTATTTCTAGAGTACTCCACAGTTTTATGTACTTGTTCTTCCACTTGTCCTCCTTTTATTCCCATTTACTCCACAGGCACATCTTCCTTCTTATCTCCCTCATGCACGCTCCCATGCAGCCCCAGCATCTGGCTCTCTCCGCTTCATACCCTTCCACCCTGTCCCTCCATTAACTCTGAGACATAGCAAAGCAAGCAAACTGAGGCAGCAGTCCAAGGAGCTCTTGGGTTCTCCTCCCACAAGCCCTATGAATAGCAGTAGGGCAGTACCCACACATGGCAATCCTGTGCCAGCATCACAGCATGACCAATTACTCTCATTAGTTTCTTCCCTTTGCTTTTAGTCAATAAAGCGTGGGGGCTGCTCACCCTATTCCTCTGAGGAGTGCCTAGGGCACTACCAATTCTGTATGTGCTAAAAATAAACAGCAACAAACTGACAAAATGCATAATTTTGGAGGGATGCCTTAGATAGCACGCCATTTTGAGGACAGGATGAAAGCTATGCAGGTTGCTGCGCTTCCAGATCCCTGCCACTACCACAGCTACAGCACATTCAACAGGAAACCTTGACTGTTCCCCACTTCCTCTTGTAACATTCACTGACTTATAAGGAAAATAAACCAGCCAACAAAAAACCTGACCACAAAAGCTCCTAGCAATGGCAGGTGTTCTGTGGGGAAGAGTGTAGGCATCAGGGAAGGCCAGTTCCCCTCCCTTCCACCAGCCCTTCCCAACCCTGGGCCCTCTTCCTTTCAGACATCCTGGTCTGAAAACAGGAGGGAAGGGCTCTGCTTGGACAGCACCCCAATGGGTCATGACAGGTATAAAGGAGACAGCAGCAAACTCTAACAAAGTACACTAAAAAAATTGGAATGTATAGATTGGGATATACACATTTGTGGAGACAAGACAACTGAACACGACTACACCGTGAATGATGTAGTTATTGTTGATCTTGCTTTGAAGGCTAGAAGAACTCTAATTTTCCTCACAGGTTCTATATATATATATATATTGAATATATGAATATATATTTGAACTTATTACCTTCAGGTTCAGGTAGATAAGCAATTACAATAGTATATACACGCAGGCATGTGCCATGTGTGTGGATGGACAAAGAATGCAATGTTTTAGAATATTTGTTTTTCCAAATGTTAGCTTAATTAATTACTAAAAAAGCATTTTATTTTGAAATATGACAAATTCCAAAGAAGCATCTGCACTTTGAAGGCTAATTGAGTTTACCAGTTTCCAGAAGGCCATGAACAATGCTTAGACCTACTCAGAAAACATTCCATCCACAGGAAACAGTGAAATAGTGAGACTGGCTGTCTCTGCTCTTCCCTTCACTGATGTTATTTAGAACTTCTCTAATGATAAGTATCGATAAATCGCTTCCAGTCCAGGTATGTTTTATTTTTCGTTACTTTAGCAGACAATCTTTCTTCCCAAGACCTGAAGTTAGAGCAGTAAAAGCTCACTTTATAGCAGTGAAAGGTGACACTGAATGTGGAAGTTTACAGAACACTTTTAGCTAGGCTATTTCAAAGGTCCTGCAAAAAGCTGCTGAGAGTCAGCAGGTATTTGAGAAATATTATGCCTTAATTTGGAGGTAAGCAATCTGAAGTACAGAGCAAAAACATAACTATCCCAAAGTTATCTTCAAGGGATGAAGGCTGGTTGGAAATGCTTTTGGCTGCCATGACATTTACTTCTTTAACTTGTCCTGGGAGCATAATTGACATCTGTGCTATTAATGACAGAGCACATCATACATGTTGCAAAAAGCTGAAACATGGGTTAAAGGATTTTGAATGGAGATGACTGAAAAGAAAAGAATGCATAGAGAAGTGACAAAATTCCCAATGTGGATCAGATTCAAATTCAACTATAGGTCACAACTGAAAAGAAACATGAATAACTATCATAACCTTAGTCTATATATCACTAGGATGAGAAAATCAATTTGGCACTATGCATCATCTCTTAGCGAACTAAAGTAGTAGCTTATGTTAGAGTTCTTCAATGAGACAAGCCATAGGATGGAAGCATGGATTGTAATAGTGGAGAGTTACATGCACCAGGCACTTAAAAATAAGCTCACAATAGAAGGGGGCTAAGTCTACTCACAAGGTCTCAAAACATATAAGTCAGAAAAATACAGAAAATCCATTAAAGAAAATCTTGAAAATACATCTAAGAGGGCACAGCAGCAAAAGTAAAATGTTTTATTGCAATAGGTATTTGTACATTATGGAAGAAAAAATTTAATTCCTCTTTTCTTTTTAGTCTACTGAAGATTTGCTATTTAATATAATTCATCACTTCTGTTAGAGGACTGATGTAAGAGAGACTTTTCCTATATTCTCATAATTTATATCTCTTTCTGAAAATGTCTTATATGCACTCCTAGCTCCAACTTTAGAATGAAGCCATAGAAGAACCCCAAACCTGCTGTTCTTTGGCTTCTCTCTCACCTATTTTCTTCTGTTTGAGCAGGGATATTGCCTTTCAGCAAGCTACTCAAGCGCCACTGGAAGGCTTATTTAGCATAAATTTTAAAATGAAATTACTGTAGTGCTACTACTAATTCAGCCTTCATTAAACACATTCATTGCTTTTGTGCAAAGGAGTGAAAATATTGACACATTTGCTCTCTTGATGAGTTTTGTTAGTAACCTTCCACCCAGCAAGTACTTCCTTTCAAAACAGTTCAGTGTCCTTTCCAGTGTCCAACTTCTTATCCATCTTCTAATTCCCAGTATTAAACTGAATCTTTCCCCTTCCATTTCCAATCCTTTATGAAGTCCACACAGATAGGCACTCCTACACTTCTCTTCCACAGAAAGTCGTTTATCACTCTCCAAGAAGTCAGTGAAGGATTTGAAAGAATCTTTCAAATGCCACTTGGCAACAGGATTTATGAATTTAATCAATCTTTCCTTCAAAAGTGAATCAAAAGCTTCACCTGTGCTGGGGAAGCACACACAGCCACACAGGGAAGCCAGCACCACAGATCTGCAGGATGTGTGCTAACGCTGTCTTCAGGCCTGGTGCCATATACAACAAGCCAAGATACTCTTAAAGCTGGCATTGCACAGAAGGCTAAGGGGCTTTTGGTGTGTAGGAAGGAGAAACATGAAATAGGAGCAAGTTATGGAACAGATCCTATGAATAATACTATCTTTGCAGTTCAGGAAAATCTGGGAACCCCTCCTAATTGATTCTGTGATTCTAATTTCCTGCTGTTTTATCTCATTTCTCCTCTGTGGTTTATCTTCTGTAAAAATCACAAAGCAGTTGTCAAACTGCTGGCACGGTTCCCTTGCTCATGTCAGCACCACATTCAATAAGCTCTGAGAAGAACAATTTCAGTATCAATAGTGAGCAAGCATGACACTCCTCCGTACTCAGCCAGAGTAACAGCAGCGTGGAGAAGCTCTTTCTTTAGCACCTGGATAAGCAGCAAAACCTCCTTTGATGTTTCCCTTTGAAGTCAGTGCAGAATTAGTTTTTCGGTAGTATTAGGAGTGACTCATTCACTTTGAGTGCCAACTAGGATACCCTGACATTTTTATATATATATTTTTTTATTCTGTGTGCTGTCAGGAGAGAGACACCTCTCCTGCCAGCTCCACTAGGAGTAGCAGTCATTACCTTAAGGACTCCACGTTTATTTCAGTCTTGTTGCTCCTCCCCTACAAAGGTTAAAAGCAGCCCTGTGTACAGGAACACTGAAGTTCCTCCTGCTAAGTCCAAGCACAGCTGGTCAGGCTGAGGCCAACAGCTCCACCTGACAGTGTGAGAGGAGGTCACCTGCTGAGAAGCTCTACGCTGGGGAAGTCTGCCTCTGAAACCCAGACACAGCAAGAGAAGGAGGCATGTGAAGGGAAATAATGAGAGAAGTCCTGTATTTCAGAGAACACACTTTATCTGCATATGCCACTCTTTAAGACCCCACAATTGCATTTAGATTAGTGGCCCCGTCTGTTCTCCTAGCACGTAGAAACAGGAGTCCCTGTCTGGTGAGTGAGTTCAAAGACCTCCTGACATTTCTTCAGGACTGAGCATCCCTACAACCTGCACATTCAGCCAATATTTGCATATACCAAATTAAAACACCACCAGTCATAATAAACTCCAGCACTTTTGCAAGAAAACTAACTGCTGTAAAAAATTGCTTCTGATGCACACAGAAGCTTGCTCACACAACTAAGCAGATACATTTTCCAATACAAACAGGGCCATTAATGGTGTTGGTGTGGGCTTAATTAGCAAGTCATGGGAAACGCCTGTTCTTTGCTGTGATTGCAAGGACACCTGTTCATCTCCAAACCAGGTCCAAGTAGTTACCATAATTGCTGTGTTCCATTTTCTCTGATAGATTCTTTTAAAGACTGTCATCTCTTCAGCTGCAGACAAACCGAAACCCCCTGCTGCTCTTATCCTCCCACAAAACCTGATCACAGACAGAATTAGAGAAAGGCAGTAATCCCAGGAAGCATAGGTTTTCTCAGCCATGAAGGACAAGCATTGTGTCTTCTTTCATAAAATACTTAGGAGCAACTGTAGTTAAGTCTTCTTAGAAAGTGAACAAAATTTTCTCTCTACAGTAAAGAAATCTGTTATTCTTCGTGGCTGAGATAATTTTCCTGTTCCATGAAATTAATTTCAGTACACTAGAAAACAAAATACGGTGGAAAAAAATCTATGGATTATCCTAATTAATACAAGAATTTTAAAAGAGAATAAAAAGAGAACATTTGGAACAATTTATTTGCTTTTGATTTTTTTCTTGAGAAGGGATGAGGAGTGGAATTTTTGCTTCTTTTTTTTTTTACTTGAAAAGATTTAATAATACAGCCTGTAAGAATTAGGCAAGGACAAACCATCCACAGGACTACTGTATGGATGCAGCTTGCATTACTGAGCCTGTCCTGATGGGACGATGTTAAGTGTGCCCCAAGTTCCACTCTCTTTTTTTGCCAGATCAGCAAATGAGGTGGGTTCCTATCCTGGCTTATCCATATACCCTGTGATGTCAGAAGAGTCCCACATTGTGCTAACATCATGCCATGCTGGTACATGCCAAACAGGCAGGTGAAGATGAAACTAGATACATCTTATGTGTAATCAGGGCAAACATTTGGAGCTTAGGCCTTCATCTGTGCGATTTCCTTAATCTTTCCTACATTTACTGCAGTTGTTTTTTGGTCAGAGAATGCTCATGGAGTATAAATCCCTGTAAGGTCTGGCTACACTGAAAGCTTTCTGGCATTTCAATGAGGATGACATAACTATTAAAGTGTTCTTAAAATAAAAGTTTGCTTAAACACCAACAAACAAAAAATGTAAAAGCATTACCTATCACTCAAGCTTGTAACATATACTGGTGGCAAGAAACATTGCACTGCAACAGGGCATAGAATCATAGAATGGTTTGGGTTGGAAGGGACCTTCAAGACCATGTAGTTCCAACCCCCTGCTATAGGCAGGGACACCTCCCTCTAGACCAGATTGCACAAAGCCCCATCCAGCCTGGACTTGAATGCTTACAGGGAAGTGGGGCATTCACAACCTCACTGGGCAACCTGTTCCAGTGTCTCACCATCCTCACAGTAAAGAATTTCTTCCTGATATCTAGTCTAAATTTACCCTCTTCCAGTTTAAAACCATTTCCCCTCATCCTGTCACTACATGCCCTTACAAAAAGTCCCTCCCCAGCTTTCCTGTAGGTCCCCTTCAGGTACTGGAAGGCTGCTATAAGATCTCCTCTGAGCCTTCTCTTCTCCAGGCTGAAAGAGCCCCAGGTCTCTCAGTCTGTCCTTGCAGGGGAGGTGCTCTATCCCCAAAAAGATGCCTCTGTGAAGGCAGCTGTCTTTCAGATCAGCATGTACCTTGCCATCCCACCATGAAGAGGCACGCACCAGCACTGAGGCAGCAGCTGCCTCACCACTATTTTAGAACAAGGAGCTGGGAAAGAGGCTGATGCACAGTCTACAGGAGGTCCCCTCACAGCACTGCCACCATTTGTTTACAGACAGCCGAAGAGTTTTTGGTAACTACAAATTCAATGGCTATATATATATTTTTTTTAATTTTTTTTTTTTTAAGTCCATAAGCCAAAAAGAAATACAAATGAGAATTAGTAAGAAGGACATATTTATTAATGTCTGGAAAAAATGTATGAGCTATCACAACAGGACAGTATGAATGCAAACCGTATGGTTTAAGCCAACAAACAGCAACACACTTGATTCTAAACATACGTACCGACATATGTTCAGCACAGGTCTACTCGGAGAAAACACATTACAATGGTAGAAATGCTGTCAAAGCTAAGACAGAAATCTCACAGACTGAGAACAGAAAAATTAAGGCTTTTGCTTAACAAAGGGCTGGAGAAAATCAGTTATTTGATTGCAATAAGTTGATACTGACAGAGAATCAGAGGACAAACCAACACAAAATAATTGAACAACTACGGAATTAATTTAAAGAAAGAAGCATCATAATAAATATATCTTCAAATTCTGAAATAAGTTTGTGAACAGCAGGGCAAAAATTCTGAGTCTGTCTTGCTCATGTTTTTTAATAAGACCCGAAGATGTGTCTAATTAGAGGTGTCACTCATAGAAGAAATACAGTTTCAGATAATAGAGAAAAGCAGAAGCAGAACTGTACAGCATTTACATGTAAAATGAATGCAAAGAGTCATGGAGTTGCTAAGGAGCTCCACTGGGTAAAAACATGAGAAAATAAACCATATTGGGCAGACTTCTCCACAACACCTAAAAATAACACAACACAGAGCACATTGGAACCAGCTTCCCTTCTGTGCAAAACGGTTTCATAGGATGCAGGCAATTGTCTCAATTCTGTGCCCAAGTCTTGCAGAACTCCTATCCTTCGCTGTATGAGATAGAATCAAAATTTGTCACTAGAACATCTGCTTGAGCTGACAAAACATTCTCTGGTCACAATAGAATAGGATCTTTCTAAACAACATTGTAACAATAGTAGAGAGGGATAACTAAGAGTTTGGCTTCCTAAACATTAAGTATTCAGTAACTTCATCTCACTGATTTGCCACAGTACGGCTCCATTTCTACATATTTAATCTACATAGTAGAATGATGTGGACAAATGGTAATCTCTGGTACAATTAGCTATAAGTCTGCCAGCAAGACATGTTTTCTCTTATCTACTGCTAAATGTAGTTTTATTTTAATTACTGATCCCAAGTTCCACAGGAGTACCAAAGTCAAGAATGTTTGTTCCCTGACAAAAGCCTTCATGGCCAGTTTCCCTTATCTTGTTTAAGTGTGTGCGTATATATATATATATTCATATATATATACACACATAAAACTGCAGCTGATTTCCCCCTCTACTACAGAGCAGAAATGTTATAAACACTCAGGCCAGAAGTTACAGCTTTATGCCCCAGATTTCTTTCTTCCTTGTACGTTCTCTGAGTTCCTTCCCACTAATGCATGGCAGGAATTACATTACCTTAATTTTTTTCACTGAAGGATGTCAATGTAATAAAATACAAATTGTGGGAAGAATAGAGAGAGGCTATGATTAATAGAACAGGATTTCCTAACACATAACCCTCTAAAAACTAAACACAGGTTCTCAATCAATGACAGAGATCGTCCAACAACTACAATGTATTTTTGAGGAACAGAAAAACAGAAGAAACCTCAAGAGTCTACACATTCAGCCTTGTACTACTGCAGACAACCTTTCATATGGGAAATGGCAAGTTCCATGTACTTCCTACTGGAAAACTCTTAACGATATCATGCTTTAGAAACCTCTTCAGAGATATCTGAAGCATTAAGGTTAAGGCCTTGTCAGAGGCCCACATTTAGGGATAGCAATCTTTTTTTAACATCATCAGTCCTTAACAAAACAGATGAAAGCAGGCTCATGCAGCTCTTGTTATGTCACATCGATGGTTCATGTACCTTTTTCTGATTAGCACTGAATCCTTTTCAAAGGATGTAATTACTACAGATGACAGAAAAAAAAACCATGCTTTTGATTCAAAATGGATAGCCTGTTTAGTCCAAACTTTGGACTAGTTAGTCCAGACTACTTTTTTAATTCTTCTAGCCCTCAGATTTACACTGTTCTTCTCAAACCATCCATCAGTCCTCTTTCAATTGCCTACAACTGTTAGCACAGTACCATTACCAAACACAAGCATTTTATATCCAAGTCAGCAGCAAAAACACTGAACAAACCTGCTCTTTAGAAATTATCACCTATTGTCTTCTTCTGTAATTTCTTTTCCCCCATTAATTATCCACCTGCAAATACTGTTGTGTTTGGGCAGTACTGTACCTAAAGCAAAAAGAGTACAGGTCTATAGTCACACCAGAGCACAGCAGGAAAACCAGAACAACATCTGGGGAATTCTTCCCAAAAGCAGACAATGCAGAACACAAAACTCTGGCTAACAGGAGTTGAAAGCCTGGTGGGAGTACACAGATTTCATCTTTAATTAAAAAGAGAAAAAAGAAAAAAAAAAAGGCTGAAAGACAAATTTTCACTGATCAATATTTATTATTGTTGTAACTGCCTTGAAACAGGAACTGCAGGGATTTAGATAAACAAACTGGAAGGTCATCCAATCTATCTGTGATTTCTGGAAATGCACTCAGTGAACTCTCCTGTGAATGCTGTTTTGAAACTTCCTATTGTAATCCCAACAGATTGATTAAGGGATTGTAGAAAAGAAATGAAAAGGCTTGTGCAAAATTTCCCCAAGCCACAGCACCCTTGAAGACAGTTCTTGTTTCTGTGCTCAGCTGCAGTTACTTCAATGGCAGGTTATGTAAATATTCTGTAGTTAAAGTGCTTTCTCTTCCTAAAAAACAAAAATATTTCTGCCTTTCTTTATTCACTGTTACTTATTCTTTGCAATACATTACTCATCCTGTATGTAACTGTTTGTATGTAGCTCTTACACATCCTTGAGAAAATACAAGCATACTGTGATTTGGAAGTATGAAAGATGTTGGGCTTCTCATTCTCACTGACTAGTTTTCCTACTACAAAGATTATGGTTTCTGTATGCCTGTACCTTGTTGCTTTTGCACAAACACATACGCTGCTGTCAGCTTTGATAATTCAGAGAAGTATGGTATGTGACCACCATGACTGTATACCCCTACAACCTTCTCCACAGGTTAAAAATAAAAAGCAATTATGATAGAAGAATAAGAACTGTCTGGCACTAGCCAATACAGGCACATTTCTGCAACTGGAAACAAGCAAATAAAGCTAGCACAAGACTCCCAGCAAAACTGATGGTTGAGAGCACAAAGCAGAGCTCATTGAGCTACCCAAATTCACTAAAAGGTGAAAAACACTTCAGAATTAGAAAGCCCTAAGAAGATTAAATAAAAGGCTCTACAGTACTTCCTTAGGAAGGGAAATACAACTCCCTCTCAAAAAAGTAAGGCACCTCTCCATATGATCTCAGTAAAAATCATAAAGAGAAGCTAGGAAATAATGGCAATACCAGTTTCAAGCTCACAGACTGATGTGATGAAGATGAATAGACACACATGAACTGCTAGCTCAAGTCTGACCATCACTGCTGCAGGATAACTGCGGTAGCTGCTGGGAGCTCATTACCTTTCCATAATAGTTGGTTCATGCCCACACTGGAAGAAAATGAATTTTAAACTGAAAAATGAAATGTTCCCAAGCAGACATATCATTGCACAGCAGATGATTTCCTGCCTGAACTCACAAGCCCGTGTTCATTTTCTGGTGCAGTTTGGGAAGTGTTTGCACAGACAGATGGGCAGGCAGAGCCCTCCAGGAACACATGCTGCAGATCCTGGAGTCCATCACTGGAGGGTAATAATTGAATAATTCTATCTACCCTAACCTTGACTTTCTAGAGGTATCAAAGTTGAAAGCCCCCATTTTTCAAGTTTTGAAGCACCTAAAAATATAAGAAGATATCCTCCATTGATTTTTTAAGATGCTAGGGAGTACAGACACTAAAGCACAAACATCCGAAAGTCTTATGTGTTTTAGAAGTACCTCCACACACTCAGGAAGCTGCTGAGACCTCTCTGATTGTACCAAAGCACTGTGACATCTGCATACCAGAGCTCCTCCAAAAAAAACCAAACCAACTCTTTGGGCTGGCTTTGCCCTTTTCTATGGAAGAATTTTATGTGAAACTTAGAAGTGTGACAGTTTTAACTTTATAATAAACCCTATCAAGACTTGATAAATAAACTAATTAACAGGTGGGAATAAGCGATTACCTGAGAAATGTTATCTTCCAAAACACTATTTGAAAAGGCTCGTTTATTAACAAGCACTATGCTGTATAACTTCTCTTGTACTCCTCCTGTGTTTATCTCCTGAGGATGGAATGATTTAGCCTAATTTGGAGATTAATATAAGAAAGCAATTTAGTTTCCTGTTAAACACAGGAGGTCAAACCAGCTGACACTTCAGCCCCTTCTGGACTTAAAAAGTGTAAGAAATTATCTAGTTACCAAAAGTTACCATAAAAATATAGCCAAATTTGGAAATGAGTCAATAAATAATTTGGGCTGTCAGAGTACTTAGAATTGTAGTAGATGGTAAAAACAAAATATCAAACCAAAGTTATCCTCTGCTCAGTAAAATCTGCTCTTTTGAGGACTTCTCTGCTTTGCTTTGAAATATTCAGAAATAAGGCATGCAACCCATTTTAGGATGTACAAATTTAGTATGCAGTTTTAACTGTTTCATGTAACGAGGCTATATCTTTTAGGAATAACTTTAAATTTATTAGAGGCAGTCAGTCTCCATTTGGATTAGGCAGAAAGTACAGGTACTTTATTTTCCCGCACAGGAAAAATCTTGTCACTTGCTAGACAGCTCTACACTACTGATAATTTGCTTATGCCTTGGTACAATATTACAGAATTCTAATTGAGATTATGGTGTAGAAAAGGATGGCAAATTCTTAAATTAAGGGGAAAAAAAGGACAAGAGATTTTGAGAAGGCCTAGTAAATTGTCATTCCATTAAACCACATAAAAAGACAAAAAGCATAAGCACCAAAGAAACTCAATGGAGTTTGGGGGGGTTTGGAGAGGGGTATATGCCAGAAGGGAAAGGAAGGCCTCTGCAACCAGTCGACTTTATAGATACTGCCTCCTTTCTTTAACACTGGGATGTATCTGTTTCCACACAACTTTGATAAACTGGATTCCACCAGTGGAATCCCTTAATGCTCCTTACTATGGATTTCTGCATTCTGACAGCAGAGCTTTGCACAGTAGTTGAAGAATTCAAAAAAAAAGAAAAAAAGAGCAATGCATGAAGATCAAAGACACACTGTACTATTGACACCACTGCCCCTGGCAAAAATAATCTCCAAAATAAGGACTTCTTTAATATTCTCTGTCATCGCTGTTGCCGTGATTAAAAAAAATGGGTTCGCTAGACAGTGTCACTGTGCAATTCCAACTTCTTCTGTTTCACTTCAGCTATTTAAGTTTAAAGGACACTCTTGACAGGTGTTCATGAATGGTGCCTGTAATCACATCCACCTATGATAAGCTGTCTGGCAGGACAAAAGACTTCCAGGGCTGTTCAAAATGAAGAATAACTTGTAGATCCAAAATTATTACAGATTATCCTTAAAAGCATCTAGCTATCCTCCTCTCTGTTTGCACTGGACCATCACACAGCTACGAGAGACAAGTTCAAATACTCTGGAAGTCAGAGCTTGCTTGAAGTTAGAAATGGTACTGAAAAATAACAGCATTTCTGTTGGTTTGTTTTTATTTCAGCAGCCAGAGGAGACCACTAGCAGAAGCTCAAATTTAATGAAACACTCGCCATGTTGATATGAACTGCAGTCTATCTACATAGGGAATTAGATGTTTCTTAGTCCTCCCCACAAAAAGTGGACTGAATTCTCAAATAGATGCAGCTCTGAAGACTTAAGGCTTCTCATCCCTGCACCAGTCCTCCTCAAGTCCCTCTCTCCAGTGTTCAAAACAGCTACTGAATGTTTACTTCATCTATCAAAAAAAGACAATAAATGGGAAGGCACTTGATCAGGTGGCAGAAAAAGGATCGGCATTACCAAAAGAGGTCACATTTAAACAGACCAGTTGAAGTCTAGTTTTAACTCTAAAAATAGAAGGTAGCATTTCTTACAGCATAACATACTGCTGTTTCTACAAGCAAAAAATACGCTGAAGTAATCACAGTTGTTATAAGAGTATTAAGGTTATCCTCCTAACCTAGTTATCACTTGTGTACCACTAGTAACTTGCTCCTTTTTTAGCACTGTACTCTACCAAACCTGGTGTATCTGGAATAACACCACACATTCGTTCCATTTTGCCAGCTATCTCTGATACGCACTTCAGATTTTTGTATTGTGAGTATGAGTTTCTGTGATATAAATCATTGCTGAAAATTTAAGGCCAGGGAGTTTGACATTTTCCCAGTAAAACCACAGATTTAATGTTAAGTACCTCATTATTGAGAATAACCACTAAGCAGAAGAAGAATCATTTCATATTCAAACAAGGCCTAAATGTTAAAAGATTTGGCCTGTAAGGAAAGTTTTTGAACTTTCAAAGGCATATTTCATCAATAAACACACTTATATTGTCCTTACAATGATACCTGAGGCAAATGCAGAGAAACAGCAGCATAAACACTTGAAAAAAAAGAAGAAAAAAAGAAAAAAGTTTCTTCCTTCCCCCTCTCTGTATTATCTGCCTGGAATACCACCACAACCAACAGGTTTTATAATTATCAGGTGTCTGAGCTTCAGTGTACCATTTAATCACTGGCAAACACTGTTCACTGCTTCACATACTCCTCCACTGTGAACATTATCCTATAATTAAACAAGATGACAATGTCATAAGAACATGAATCTCATTTTGTGGAGTGTAGTCTTTAAAAGGAAAAAGAAAAAAGAAAAAAAGAACGACAAAGACAAAATCCAATACATGTCACCCAGACATACAAAGGTAGCAACATGACCACGTGAGGTATTCAGACAAAAAAAAATTGAGCATTTTCTGCCTTCCTCTGGCTCTTTTTGTAAGGGAGGTTAAAAAAGGAAAAATAATGTTTTAAGTATAAAATGCCAATAACTGGCAAACTTGCAGCATTCAACCTGCCAGTTTAACAGGCTTTTTAAAAAATAAACAAGTGATCTATTATATATGTTTAGCGTAGGCACAGCTCTGGGTCTCTCCAAGGTTGACCAACGCAGTATCTTCTCCCTCTAATTACTTGGGTTAAGGATACAGAAACGCAAGTGCTTAATCTTCGTTCACTTTGAATTCTGAGTATGCTATTACTTATTAATCCTTCTATACTTCTTTTATGCAGCGCTTTTGTTAATGATTCTATGCTGTATTAGGAATGCTAGCTCATGAGGAAAATGAAGACAGATATAAAAAAGTACTCACAAAAATAGCTCAGAATTTCACAGAATTATTTATCTACTTGTTTACTGAGATAAGCGACCTTCATAAAAGTACTCAAAGACAATTTTTTAAACCTATAAATATACCCAACAACTCTCAGCAGATAATAAAAATATACATTCTTTATCAGAGTTTTTATTACCCTAAACAGAATGTCTTGGACTGCATCGCATCAGAGCTCTGTGCTTTCAATAATTGTCAATATTTGGCTGACGGTTGCTGACACATCTGTTAAGAACAGAACATCTAATATACAGAAGAAACAACTAGGCAGCAAGCTGATCAGAAAGATGACCCCTAGCTGGCATGTTGATCGCCTGTATTTTGGGAGGCAGAGGACTTAACAGGCAACACTATGAATATCAATTCCAAAGACTGAGCAGTCATTTCTGCATCTTCAGCCTAAGCAGTAACACAGAATTCAGCCAACCTGACATGATCTTCTGGTACACCAAAGAGGCGTTACTATACAAGATTTCAATGAGGTCCCATCTGAAATACCGTTAATCGGGTCACTCATGTTCCAAGCAGACACATCCAGACTGGAAAAGGTGCAAATAAGGGATTTGACGATAATCAGAGCAGAAGTGGAGAACACACTTTTTCTACAGATTACAAGCTTCACTTGTTTAGCCCTGCAGACTGAAAGCCAAGAGAAGCCAGGACAGCTCTTACAGAAGCGGTTACACTGGGAAGGGACGAAGCATGAGTATGTCAAAGGACAGTGACAGCAGAGGAGAACATGGTTGTAAACTTGCCTATTAAGAAGCTTAGCCTGGAAATGTGACAGGGATTTCTAGGCTTAAACTTGAGATTGATTACTTTATGAAAGGAATTATATATGAGATGCCAAAGCAGAGCCTGGAGTCAGAAGTCCTTATATTCTCACACTTTGCTGATTTTAAGCAGTTCAGATAAGGGCTTCCTTTTCTTCCCTCAAGCATGCAAGAAAAGGGTAGGCATTCATCTTCAGGGCACCTGCCTCCTCCAGCAGCCTCAGCTTACCCCACAGTTCCCACTACCACCTGAATCCCAGCTCTTCGGGAACCAGGAGGGATGTTCAGCCTCAGAATGGAAGGGAGAGAGAGAGAGAGAGAGAGAGAGAGAAGGCATGAGAGAAGAAAAAAAACAAGAACTAACAAACAAAAAGCAAAATACCACGCAGCGGTGTCCAGGCTCTGGAAACATACTGAGCTCCTCAATGCCTATTCTGATTTCCTCAATATCTCAGTTTGTTCAGATCAGAGCTCTGCTTTCTGGTGACAGTAACAGGACCTGAGAGAATGGCATGGATCTGTGTCAGGGGAGTGTCAGGTGGGTGTTAGGAAAAGGTTCTTCACCAGAGAGTGGAAGGCATTAAATAGGCTCCCCAGGGCAGTGGCACAGCCCCAAGCTGATGGAGTTCAACAAGTCTTCGGGCAACACTCTCATGCATAGTGTTTGGATTCAGGGTGGTGCTGTGTGGAGCCCAGAGTTGGACTCAGTGACTCTTGAGGGCCCCTTCCGACTCGGGATATTCTGTCATTCTATTAATAATCTTGGAAAAATGTTCAGTATGTGAGCACACTACAAAGTCTGACCCACCACTGGGGAAACTTACACCTTCGCACTTTGCTCCAGTCTTCTTTCAAACTGAGTGCTCCAAGCCATTTTCCAAATTGTGCACATTTTCAAGTTGTTGGTTTTTGTTCCCAACCGCCCCATCCCTAAGAGCATAAGGAGCAATTAAAAAAAAAAAAAAGATCTGAAAATTTAGAGCAGAGTTCTGCAACACAGGATGAACTCTGCATCACAGAGCTTGTCTGAGAACTCAGGTGACTTGGATCCTGCTTTGCTTTTCAAGTTAAATGTCATGACTTGGACAATACAGCTTCATTAGCAGGGTAGCTATATAAAATCAGGCAATTCACATCATTCCTCTGCATCCAAGACCAGTAAGCAAGGAGCACCAGGTGCTGCAATCAGAACATTATTTCACTGTGGGTATTTTTAACTTTCCAATAGGGAACAAAAGCTGATCTCATTAAAAGACAAACAGGACTAGATGACTACTTGAACTAAAGGAAGAAGAAATTAAAGAAAAGAGAGAGTCCTAAGTGTTCCTGGTGAAGAATCTTCATTCTTCACAGTCAGTGCCTGTGCACTGGACACTGTTCAAACAAGTTAGATTTAATGGATTCTGCCCTAATGTCTTCACTTTTTTGCTCAGGCCCAGGGGAGCTGGGACTGCTGAGTAATGGAGCTAAATCACTCCTGCTGCTTATTAGCAAGCAGCTTAATAGACCCCAAAAGGAAAACACTTTCCAGCCATGATGAGGATCTTCACAGGTGGTATGCAAGAGTTAGCCACGCCAGTAGCAGTGCAGGGAAGAGTCTCTCGCTGTCTGCATTTAAGCTGCCACAGGTAAAATATAAAAGCACAGACTATCAAATCCAGCAAAGACAGGGACAGATGCACAGGAGATGTAAAGAGCAGTCCTTCAGACACCCTGAGGCCAGATAAATACAAGTTTGGGGATGTATCCCACCTAGGAGCTGCAGCTCGATCTATATAGAGATATACATATCTATATACTTCCTCACAACCATCTATCACTGGGATATCATTACTAAAGCTCACTTTGGGGATTTTGCACCTTAAGTATATGCTACAGTCAAATTTCTGAATAGAAAAGTTTACCAAATACAGATTCATAAACAAAATCTTCCTCAGCCCTTTACGTAAGCCCCAAACCACTGAGCCACATCGATATGTTCTTCAGGAACCCATCCACCGCCTCCATTTCCCAGAGAGGTGCTCAGGAAGATGCACCCAGCAAGCGATCCAATAGGATGGAGATCTGTGCTCGGGAAGCTCTGTAGTGAAGGCAGTTTGTCACCATGTGTCAGTGAGAGAGCAGCTGTGACTCATTTCACAGTCTACTAAACATGAAATGAGTTTGTTTCCATCTGCGATAAACCCTGCTACCACTTGTGATATGTGTTAGGAGTTGTGGCTATCATGCCTTCTAATATCATGGCAAAAATTCAAAATTAAGCAGCAGATTAAGTGACTTCTCGGTTTCCTCCTGCATAAGGCAGTACCAAAGTCTCAGATCCCACTGAGCTGAAGCTAAGGCTCAATTCGCCCTACGCAAACAGAGGTCCAGGTTCTGGTCCTCATTCATCAAGAGTTCCATTCATCACCTTTCTGCCTCATGGAGTCATTGCAGTACCAAGCCTCATGACAGTGAAAGCTGCCTGAACCTGTATCAGCGTCCCATGGCCGATGAGACACCTGCACAAGTCCAACCAGTCACAAACCTCCAAATGGTGCATCTGCCATTTCAGAGTGAAAATGGAATGACGTGCAGAAGTAATGAACACACATTGTGTTTCAGCATAAAACAGTATTACAAAATGAAATATTTTGACAGTCAAACAGCTGGCTTCATTACCACTGGCATCTTTCTTGTGTCATATGCAATTACCATGTCATTTCATGTTGTAACAGTCAAAACAGGCCTATGTTAGGACACAAACAGGTAAGAGGCTGAATAAAACGCTGTACCATTTCCAGTACAGTGCAAATTTCAGTTTGTAGCTAATTCAGGCTATCAAATCTTGGCAAATCAGTACATTTCCTATCTTCTCCAGAGTATTCTACCAATAGCAAATACAGATACTTTTAATAAAGAGATGAAGTCTCAACAGAAATTCTCAGCAAGGATTTAGAGTTGGATGCACTTGTGCTACCAGCACCACTAGCATCATGGCAACAGTATACTTAGTTTATTCACATTGCAGTACAAAAGTACTGAGATTAAAGAAAGAATTGTAGTTGGAAAACTTTTTCTCCATACCAGTACATTTAATGAGCATCGGTGACAAATACACTCTCTATTTTTCCCTTCACTTTCTGATCATATGCCAAAGAAGTGACAGATGTGAGATAGCTGTAGGGGCTCCCAAACTGCAATGGAGTTCTACCACAGTCTACCTCAAAGTGGTATCCAAACACTGCCTCAGCAGCCTAACATCTTATTCCCCAGCATAAGCATAGCAAGGCACAGAGCCAGGAGCTGCTGTTGCTGACAACAATAACATCTTTGCAAATTTAATTCAGGGAAAGCAATTTTCCAGTGTGGGACTGGAAGTTACAGGCTCCTCAAGTTTAATTGCAGGCTAAAAATGATTCTCTGAGCATCCTCAGGTATATCACTGTCTTTCATCTCTATCATACACGCACTTCACTTTTCTCACAATTTCATCCTAGCATACCATTTACAAGTAGCCACATAGATGGGAGTGTTTTACTTGCGAGATACAGAGGCAAATTAAAACAGCACTTAAGTTAGGATAATTGGAAGCAGAGGTGTAGACGCCGTGTTTGGGAACAAGGGTCTTCCCACAGGGAAATTCTGCTACAACTTGGTCTGTTTCAGAGGCCAAACATTTTTCTCTGGAGAAATTATTTTTATGAGCCACCAATGATTCATCCTTGGCAGAGTGATTCAACTTTAGCTGGCAAAGCTAAACTCTAGCAAGAGGAGGAAAATCACCCTAGTTCTTCTGTTGTTTTGATGACAGAACAGAGTAACTTCTTGTTAGTGAGTCCCCTCTAGAGTATCACTGGATTCAAGGAAGGCTATGAATACAATTTACCAAGGACAGACACACTAATGCTGGCAATAAGAAACTCATTAAGGAGGGGAGCTATCATCATTAGACAGGTATTCCTACCACTAGGATTTTCTGCAGCACAAAGCTCCTACTTGCTCTCCACAGGAGTAATTAACTTATGGAAACAAAACATGCTTGAATGGGAGAGGCTTCTTGGAAAGATGCAGTTTTTACAAGTGAGTTAAAAGCTGAAAGTATTATATGTGCAAAAAGGCTTAGAAAGACCATATCATTTTGCCAGTGGGATGCCTAGCAGCAAACGTTTGCTGTAAAAGTCATTACCTGAGTCACTCTTTCATTAGCTGTGTCACCACTCCGGAGAAATGAGATGAACTGACACCATTGCAGCAGACATTTAACAAATGCACGGTACATTACAGAAATTAACAAACACTTCAGTCGCACAACTAGGTGTGTTCTGATTTTGCCAAAAACTGTTACAAGATATATGAGGGCATGGTAATCACCTCATTTTTCTTCAACTACATTTATTAAATGCAGAAAAGATCCCTTGCAGAGGACTAGAAGCACTAAAGGCAGCATGTCAAAGATAATGACTCTCACTGTTAATCCCTGTGTATCACACTACATATTTACCATTTGGTACAAGAAGATCCGTGTTTCTCTAAGTAAGAACTCATCAACGCTAATATAAATTGGCAGAAAGAAGCTAGAAAACACGAGTCTTATTTATAAGCTCTATAAGCAACAGCAAAATTACAGTCTCTCTTTTTCTTCTGTTACAAAACACATTCATCACAATTCAGCAATACAGTAATGCTTGCAACCCACATCACAGGTGAAATTTAAAAGCTGGAATCTTCGACCAGAAGATGCGTGCCTGAGGACATGCACTGATCACCGCAGCCTTCCTAACCTCAGAGTCACATCTGCCATCACCTAAAGGTTGGGGACAGAGCTGTGTGATTGGCCTGAAGAGCCCTTTTCACAGTGAGTCTGACACAGCCCAGATTCAACAGGATATCCACACGCCCACTGTGCAGCACCTAATGGGAATACCTCATCTGCATATTTGTCCAGCTCCATTTGGGTGGATGGTGCCCAAGGGTTCCAGACAAACGTCTAAAATTCAAATTCCACCTGAGCTTCTATTCTAAGAAAGATCTTTTGGAGGAATTTGGACATCCATTGCCTTTTCTACCTCTGCGGGACAGACAAAGACTGAGTTAAGGATTGCAGTCTTTTCCTTCTCTCGGGAAGAAATGCCTACTCATCTCTATCATACCATGAACCGATGAATGGGAGCTAATCCAAATGATCCATGATCACCTCAGTGCAGACACTGATTAATTCTTGAGCTGCTCTGCCAACTCAAAGCATCAAAGGATCTGGCCTCAAAGGCTGTTACACATTTTTCTCTTTTCACTTGAACCTCTACTTTTTCTTTCATTTCCATTTTTAAGGGCAACAGCAACGCAACAAACAAACAAAAACCTTTAAATATGAACTTGAAATCACATTTCATTGTGTTTTATTTTTTGCTGGAAATGGAATTACTTCTTTCACTAACACTGGCTGAATAAATAGCAGCATAGATTCATTCCAACATATCAATCTATTGTCAATGAATTGATTTAAACAAAAAACTAAAAAGGAAAAAAAAAACCTCCTTCTACCCTTGCTGCATTTAGCACAGCAATCAAAACCACTTTAAAGCCTCTATGAAAGCATCCTTTAGGACAGTAACAGATCAAGTCATTATAAAGTCTAAATATAGCTTTCCATATATAAAAAATTAAACAAGTATTGTATACAATTATTAGTAGCGCATATTTTCTTACAAATCAATACTTACTTTGAACTCCGAAAATCTCTGTTGAATTGTATAGTTAATGGGAAAGTTTCTGTTAAGTGGATAATTTAATCCGTGTCAGGACAGCTGGAAGGAGCACCTTTTGAAAGGTGAGAAAATTCAGACTATTGAAACAGAGCCAAACCTGGGCCACACTCAGCAAACATTGCCGAGAAGAATAAGCACTTGCCATTTATTAGCCCACACACCTCATTTACTCTCAGCTACATTGAAACCACACACTTATTATGCAATAGCTGTTATTTAGCACCTACATTTCAAGCTAGTTTCAAATGTATTTATAGAGGTTCAGTCTGAGGCAAATATTATACTACAAGCTGTTAGTTGATGCAAATTTCTTTATAATTGCTTCCTGCATGTAAAGGACAGCTTGAACGAGAGAACGCACAGGATGCACCCATGCGCTGATTCAGACTGAATAATGAAGTGGCTCTTGGTCTTCCTAGAGAAAGAGAATGGTTTGTGAGCACAGGAGGCCCTCAGTCAACTGATGGGGGATTTATTCCTGTCTATTTCATGTCTTACATAGCACTACACATGCCTCAGTTTCAGGAAATGAATAGAGAAGTTTCAGGATGCGTAATGGGGGAACTGAGCGCTTTTAAGTTGCCAAAAGATGCTCACACAAAGTTGCAGTTCAGTGATAGCAACCTGCCTGTTGCTTTCCAGGTGCAGGAATGATGGGCAAGCAAAGATGGGGAAAATGTCCTCACACCGACAGAGCTCTGGATGGGCTTACAGTGCATCATGCTTGCAAAGCAGAAACAAGAAAAGCTCTGGGCTCCTGAAATTCCAATGGACATCCATCTTCTCTAATCAAAAAGGCTGCACAGCCATTCTCTGCCTCTAAGTGCTAAATGTCTACATTCTTTCTCCCTCATGAAGAGTGGCAGAAAAGCCAGAATCCCCAGCCTACCTCCAGAAGGCCTTCGTGGTACTGAAAGTAACCATACACAGCTGGACACCACCTCCAACACTTTCCTTTAAACTGGCCAGGGTCAAAGGCCATGCTGAATTGGAGCTAGAGTAGCATACACCAAACTGAGGGGGCTCAGGACTTCTCTAACCCCTTGCCTGGTATTTGCTTTCTCAGCCTACAAGGGGCTGAACTGGGTAAGGAGAAGCTCAAAGCCCTGTGCTCTTGGTTACAGCTCAGCAGAGATCTAGCTGTCGGTGAACAACAGGTTCCCACTGACCCCATGATGGCAGCCTGAACATGAATGAAAAAAAAACCCAACAGAAAACAGGCTCCTAAGTGAGTTTGCATCAAACATTTTCAAGAAGCTTCTTTCACAAAGGGTTTAAAAATCAATAGAGCAGAGCTCTTGCTGTAATTACTCATTGATAGGTCATGACAGAAGTACAGGCTGCAATGGGAAGAGAGGCAAGAGGCCAAATTTATTTTTGACATAAGCAGAGAGGACAGCAACAGAGGACAGCAACAACCATAGCCTCTTCTTACCTGTCTGAATCCATCCCATAAAGATCAAAGATCATCACTGATAACCTCTCAGATGAGGCCATGGTGAGATTTAGGAATCTAAATTCTTTAAAGATGAAGAAAATGTAAAAGGCACCATTTACTCACTTGGAGATATCATTTACTCACTTGGAAATATAACTAGTCTATTAAATAATAGTTGCAGCCTAAATGGGATGTTTTCAAATAATCCAAAAGGTTTCTGAAGTGCTTGCCTATGCTCCACTTTCTGGTACAACTAAATTACAACCGAGGATGCTCTCCACTTACACAGCCAACCCTCTCCTCTGTCAGAGGCACAAGCAATCCCTGTAGCCACCACATCAACAGTCAGTCAGCGCTAGAAAAATCTTCATTTCCTTTTACTTCAGCAGACATCTTTAAACAGCATAACCTTGCAATTCATAAGCTGTATTAGTTCTGTTCCTGTAGTACAACATCTCTCTACATAGGCTGGCATAAAATTAACTGCCTGTTTAGCAGTTTACAAACCTTACAGCAGTTGATCTTGCATCCCATTATAACATAGCAAGCAAGAACAGCAGAATATTGCAGCATCAGTCTTCAATGTCACACAGCTTCTCCATCATCACAGGGACATAAAATTAAATGACTATCTGAAAGACGAAGTAAAACACTAATTTGTCTGACAGTTTTGTGAGGCTACTAGAGAAATAACTGCTGCAGTCAGCCTTCTAAAATCAGGACAGCACAACTTGCCAAGGGTTAACCTGCTCACACACTGCAGCCTGAGCCTTTCTCTTGCTTAAGGACTGTTTAATTATGTATACCTATGCAATAGCTCCAGCAGGGAAGACTAAAACAGACTCTCACATCCTAACACAAGGGCATTTGACCAGGAGCCTGCAAGGCTGTGAACCAACATCTCCCATGTTCATGTGGGTATCTTAAGACCTGGGATGGGAATTTCATCACTTCCTGAGGGGGAGAGGGTGGAAATCAGAAAACTGTGAAGGGTCTCAGTTACACTTTGAAAACAGATTTCATATGAAACAGGATTATCTGCTCCTGATTGTCTCATAAAGTGCTTTAGAAGTGCTCCATGCTTTTGAAGAACCAAAGAGAGCATGCAAAGCATAAACAGAGTGATATTTTTCACTTGCGTGCAAACAAGGAAGACCCTTAGCTTAAAACTGATTTTTCATTTCATGGGGGGATAAAAGCCCTCTGAGCCCTTAGCCTACGGTGCTTTGTGGCACCCCTCATCAACAGTAGTTTGTCCTCAGCACACAGTCATTGAGGGTACTTGTCTAAACAATCATGCCATCGAATGTGAGATTCTCTGCCGAAGACACTAAAATGATTTTTAGGCCGTTTTCTTTAACCAGAAAAAAAATAAGCTAAAGCAAAATAATAAGGTTTCAATGAATTAACAGAAACAAACAAAGAAGTGATGTGGTGATACAATGTGATAATGGGGAAAAATCAACACTACAGCGAAAGCAAAACAGGTGCATTAAAAAGTTGATCTTCCTGTATCCCTTTTACTGCCTACCAGCAAAAAAGCCATGCAGCTCTAGGTGAAGTCACGCTTTTTCCATCCTTCCTACCCATCACATTAAATTGCACAGAGAGAGGAAGCAGCTACTATTTTATTTCATGAGCCCTCTGGATAAGCGAGATAGATTTCTCAAGCAACAGGAATTCTTCAAGTCTCTTTCATATCTTTTATCTCTCAAACACATGCCTTCAGGGAGCCCCCTCACCCCCCTTTTTAAGCCCAAGTACTCCTTTAACACGAAGATAGGGCTGTCAAGCGGCAGATCCCAGAAGCCCAGGGTTTAACCACATGAAGCTCTTCAGCAAAGACCAATAACTTCCCTGTTCCTATTTTCTGTGAGTTCAGGTACCATTGTTACAGGCAGAAGACACACACCATGCAGCTTGGAGCAACTTTCACCGGGCTGCACTGACCCTGTAACAAGAGCTGCATTTTCCAAATCCTGCTCACTGCAGAATTCTTTTAAAAATTAAAGCAGAAATACAAAATGCTGCACAAGAACAAGTGCAAATACTATGGGAATGGAGCACGTGTGGACATTTAGTGTTAAGTTTTAATAATCATTATTTAAACTCCGAAAAACAAGCTAACAGCAAAGCAACAAAACGATTGCATGGGCTCTCCATACTGCACTGCAGCTGCACCCCACTCTGCTTTTAGAGCCCCACATAGGGCATCCAGCAGCAGCATGGAGCTGCTGCCTCCCAAACACACTCATTTCCACTGCAGTTTTCTTCTTCCAAACACCCAAGCAGTATAGGTTGCCCACACCTACAGAACAAACAAACAAAAAATGAAGCAATCAGAGCAATACACATCAAAAACTATTGGAATTACAGCTGGGCTCCACTTGAGGCTCACCATAGACTAGAAACAATGGCACCAGATCACACCTCACCTGCAGGCACTGAGTCTCAACTCAGCTGAAAGTTACTGCTGCTGCCCATTGCAAGTTCACGTGGCAGAGCACAGCCACACTCACACTGACTAACAAACAGGTGGTTCTCATGGCCTGTGATAACCACACCTAATCCCTAGCTAGAGAACAGCCAGAGTGCTCTGGGAAACAAATTTCCTGCCAAGTTACTCCTGCCCTGAGAAATCAGGCAGTGCAGAGAAAGACCTGCCAAGCCTGGCCAGTGCCACAGTCAGACAAATGCCACACTTCAGGGATTGAAAAGCGCTATCTCTTACAGTCCAAAAAATAAGAATGCCCTTCATTCTGAGTACAACACACTTCTGGATGCATTATTAAATATCATTCTTCTTTCCCATTTTTCTCCGGTGTAGAAGTAAAAAATGCAGTTTGTGTTGTTACCTAAGAACAGAACTATGTTTCCTGCAATACAAATCCACTTCTACACTTGTTTCGTCTCTTTTTGTATTCAGATTTGTATCTGAGAATTCAAGAGGTCAGCTCTGGAAGGTACTGATAAGTCACTGCTCACTCTTACTCCTGTTCACATCATAGCATGCCTGAGTGTTCCTTTCTAAGGGCCTGGCTCTCTCAACACCGAGTGCTGTGGTGACTCAGTAAAAGAGCAAATGGTGAGATGAATAACACATTAAAAACCCAGTAGCAAATATAATATCTCAATGCATTTTACATTTACTCTAAAGGTTAGGGAGACAGAAAGAGAACAGGTGAAATCACCTCCTGAAGATGTCTCAGCTGGTCAGCAGCATAGCCACGAATAACAACAAGTTAAACCTACTGACTCCTTCCAGCTCTCATTTTCAACAACCATGCCTGTACATAATAAGTGCTGCTGTGAGCTCTCTCCTTTGTCCCCCTCTTTGGAGCTGTCAGTAAACCCAACCAACCTGAAGAGTTCAGGCTAAAGGATTTGAGAGTAAAGCGCCTTTGTGCAGCACACTCATTCTTCCTTTCCCATACAGAAGAGCACTAAAGTGGCTCAGCTCACAAAGGATGGCTCCAGGAATAACGTATGTCACAGCTTCTGAAAAAAGATGTGAACATAAACAAGGAAGAAAATAAATGGAAAACCACAAAGTTTTGGCTAACATCTTGTGTTGTTTTTTTTTAAACACAAAGATCTCCTCTTATAAAAAGCCTTTCAGAGTGAAAAAGCCCTAACAATCTCAAGCCTTTTCACTGCATTGGCTTATAGGACAAAACATCAAAGCTGTGAAAGGCATATTTCTGTAAGCTTAGGCTGGTGTCAGCTGCATCTGACAGTGCACCCACTTGTAGCCATGTCACTTCTGAAGTCCTTCACACCAAACCCTACAGAGAGTATGAAGCCAGAAGAACCCCTGCCCCTCCCAGCATGGCCACTTCCCACAAATGAGTATGTCCTGTCACAGCTCTGGTATCTCTCTTGCTGATGAGCAACAGTCAAAACGACCTTAAAGGATAGTAGGTAGGACTGAATCAGTCCCCACAGAAGGTCACCACAGCTAGACAAGGACAAAGCAGAGAAAAGATAAATTCAGTGTGTGGGTTATCTGCGGCACTGCAGGACCAGATGTTTCGTTCCACCTGAAAGAATGGTGGAATGAACACTTCATCACCATGCACAACTATTAGCCAGGGTTGAAACACAGACAAGTACAAAGATGCCGTGAAGTTTGGTATTATTGCACCCTTATCAGAACAGAAGTGCTCCTAACATCTCGCTTCTTGTGAGTAGCCAAAGCTCTGCATAAATATTTTAAAAGTTGGTGTAATTGTTATCATTGCAAGAGCATACCAGGTCCTGGACAAGCACAAGAAAAAGCAGCAAGTTTTTAATCTAAAGTTTGGAACTCAAATATTAGATTACAGACAGTGAGTATGGCGAAATGCTTACATGTATTGCTCTCAAACATTTGTGGTACTTACAAGATGATTTGTTTACTCATTTGCAATATATGATAAGATGGCAAACTGAGAAAGTTCAGTTTTATTCCAGGCCATCTTCTCAATTCTTCCATCAATATAGGTCGGTCTAAACCACATTATATGTTCAGATCTCCACCAAGAACCACTCATCATTGTTTTCGTTCTTGCAGCACCGTAAATACAATCACCTTAGCATGGAATTTTCCCCAGCATGGAAGGAAGCACTTTACCATAGACACCATTCTGCTTCCTCTAACAAAACTTGAATTTGCACCCAGTAAAGTAAGTAAAAGCAACAAATGGAATTTAACATGCTAACACTGTGAAGTCTTAGCCCTCTTGGTTGCCATTGTCCTTGGGTTTCTATTTCTAGGGGAACTTCCATGTAGATGTATCATGTTTACTGAAGATTAAAAGAATAGATATGATGAATCTAATGTTATCATTAGTTTTAATGTTGTGAAGCCAGAGACACTGTCTGGAAGGGACAGGGGCATAAATTCAGCACTGCTCATATACAGTGACCTGCCTCCTGCTTTTGTTACAAGATTGAGTTATATATAAAATGAAAACATTTCAGAATATTTTTTTCCTGCATTCATGGCTAAGATGACAATCTACAAAAAACACAAACCACGCTTGAAACACCACAGTAGAATCAATGTGCAGTGACAATCCCAAGTCAGTGATAACCATCAATGACACAATTCATCCTGACAAAGCACTGAAACTTACATAGACTTTATGTGCTTCCAGCCCTTCACCACTGCTTTGGTGAACAGAACACAGGCATGCTGAGTAGCATGCCTACACCCACACAGCCCAATAACAGCTGGCCCTGAAACATGTACCCAGGCCAGAAGCAGCAGTGCCCTTGAGCATCCACCAGAGAAATCCAGCTTTCTTTTGTAAACACAGTAAAACTGCAGCTGAATAGGAAAGAAAAGCATGTGAAGAACATGGTACAGAGTGTTGCACTTGGCAGCACAGGTGGGTTTGTCCCAACTAACCAATTTGATACTAATTTCATTACAGATTTCCAATATGCCTGTAACAGAATTTCCCCATCTGCTGCACCTGAGTGCTACTGCTCCCAGCTCCAGACTGATGCATAATAAAAAGGGCTGTCTGCAGCAAGAAAGGATCAAGCTACTACATTTCAGATATGTATTCCTTAATTCTAAAAAAAAACCTCATTCGAACATTTTAGCAGAGATCAATTTCTGAATAAAATACACCAGATTTCATTATTTTTCATTTCTAAACACTACCATATGATATAAATTTATTTTTTATTTCTGCAGTATCAGTAATAGTGCTGGTTATGATTGCAATTATAAAAAACAAAATAACATTAATCCTAAAAAGAATATAAAACAACCAATGGTAAAATGTGAAATGAAATATTCTGGTGTTAAAACAAAATTTTCTGGAGAATCAGCATGAAAGATAACAAATTCTCAAACCTCCTCTTTATGAGAAATATAATTGCCATCTCTCTGGCCTTCATGGGACAGCCAGCAAGCAACCGTCAGGTGTTCCCACAGAGAAACACACTGATACACCTGCTGCCAAGGAAAGCAGAAAACAAAACTGATCTTCCATTTTTAAATACAACGTTCAATAAATAAACATCAGATTAATATGAAATGCTTCAAGTCTATGAGCAATAAGATGTTCTACTATTCAAAATAACAGAAATCAGTGGATGTGTCATTCCAATAAGTGGTAAGGAGAGCTTTCAAGCAAAACATTCCTGGCTGCCTTGAAGTCGATATGTTTTCATCCAGAGTCAATTAAACAGAGTGTCAGAGCTAAGAAGAACAAAGAACGTTTTGGATTGAAAGGCTCAAAGGTGGTTGATTCAATTTGTAGCTGCTGAATTCTTCTTTTAAATAAAGTTCCCCAGGTTTAAGGAACTGCTCTCAGTGGCAAATTGGGATTCATAAAGGTATTTGTGCACCAAGTTAACATCAACAATTTCATTAACAATGTTTGAATAGTATGATTTCTGTAAACAGAGCACTTCATTAATGCATTCCCAACAAAAAGTGCTTTACATTTTTTATTGACATGTCTAAAAAAAATGCTTCTTGAGCTCGGTCTTATTCATGAAATGAGACAAAAAATGGCTTTATGTTCAGTAAATAAATGTTTTTGTTTTTTAATGACTAAGCAGGACAAAGGAAAAGAAAAAATGTCTTCAAACACCAAACTGTTCTCCTTAGAGATCAAATGGAGGGATGGAGGGACAGCATTCAAGGAGAGCTGATGGTCGACTTTATGAGCTCAGTGCTTCAGACGCTTGTGGGCAGAGAAGCCCAAAGCACTGACATCAAATAGCAGGCATGGCACACTGCTGTAAGCAGACATAATGAGGTATAAATAATATCTACTCTGTAGATAATACAACACCTCAAGTATTTGATAGTCTGTAAAATAAAGAGGGGGAAGCAAAGCAGGAACAATATTTCATATCCCTTTTGAAGTAGGAGGAAAAATAGTTCCTCATTGTGACCTCAGCATATATTCAACATTAACTGTAAGCAACAGTATGTCATTCATGAAGTGACTACAAGAAACTGCAAAGCAATACCCAGTGCCTCTGAAGTGTACTGTCACAATGAGGAAAACTGCGTGGTTCTAAATGAATGCTAAAAAAAAAAACCTGAAATAATGACAAATTCTACTATCTTAGATAAAAATCTGTGCATTTCAGGTGTGCAGGAAGTTACGGCTCTTACACTGCTCCTCTGGACAGTGCAAGGAATGAAAGGATTACTGTCCATCCCAACAACCCAAGGTAAGATGGTGCCATCCTGTCAAAGACAAATAATGGATAAAAATATCTTTTCAGGAAGTTACAGGCATCCTATACAGCAACACAAATAAGCCAAGAAACATACTGTATTACATATATATATATATATATATATGAATATATACAGCCTGGCTGTACTTAGAGATATATACACCTCAGAGATCTTCATAGAATTATAGAATTGTTCGAGTTGGAAGGGACTCTTAAAGGCCATCTGGTCCAACTCCCCTGCAATGAACACGCACACCCACAGCTGGATCAGGGTGCTCAGAGCCCATCCAGCCTGACCTTGAATGACTCCAAGGATGGGACATCCACCAAATCTCTGATCAAAGACAGAACTGTTTCCATTCTTGCCAAGCTCACTCATACACGGGTGAAGCTCAGAAAGGGAAACGTAGCATGTAAGATACCTGGGCAGATGGCAGCTCTCCAAAATATGTTCTTCAGAAATCCACTAACAAGCAAAACCACTTCTGAATAAAACAAATAGTGTTAACTTTGTAGCAGTCAAAAACATCCAAGACCAAATCTTGCTCACACAGATTTCACAGGGAAGTCAGCCTACATCTGGAGCATAAGTAAATTGTTCAGTTTACTAAGCACGACTACCCCAACCTCTTGAGGTTAACTGGAGGCCAACGGACTCCAGCAGTACAATTTTAGAGTTATGAAGAAACCACCAGTTTCCTCTCTCTGAATTAGGGACAGCTTTGTGTCAGATGACAGTCACTCAAGGATGACCCACAAGGGCTGCCCAGCAGCCAGAGCCCCTCAACCCAGAATCTGGCCAAAGGCCTGGCCAGCCTGACAGAGAGCATCACACTTCTGCAGCAGATCTACCCCCATGCGTGGGGAGCAGCCTGTTCTCACTCTGATCTCCAGAAAAAGAACTGTGTTTCAGGTAAGTATGCTGCTCCCCATACTAATACACATAGGAGCCACAAAAGAAACAAACAAAAACAACAACAACAACAAAAAAAAAAACCAAACCACTAATAAAAAGTTGTTAATTACTAATAACAGCATATATGTAAGAAACTTCTTGCCAAAATTATCTGAGATACATTTTTCTTTTGGTAATTCAGATGCCTTTTCATAAGAGTGGTATAGCACTAGATGAGTAAAGCCACTGCCAATGAATGACACACTGGTGCTGATTGCTGAGATTAGTGTACTGCAAACAAAAAGCTAGGAAAAAAAATATTTAGAGTGTCAAACAATTTTATGTATAGAAAACTGATACTTCAAGATCATTTTCTTCCGGTGTTTTCATTTCACATCTGTGCTTTGTATAAAGTAGAAAGAAGTTCAAGAACAGTTTAAGAATTCATCTACCTAGGAAAAAGTCCAGAAAACTGGCTCTCAAATGTCCATGCTTTTAGTGTGGAACAAGATTGCCAACATAACTTCTTTGCCTAAAATAAGTTAATCTAGTTTGCAAGTGGATTATGTGAAACTATAGAAAGGGAACTTGCTCTCCAGGTTGGGCACAATCATAGATGAGCTTCTATACTTAAAATTTTCATCACTCAGATTTCTTAATACCCTTGCTACACCTTCCCTATGAAGTCCTCTGTTTTGTTTTCTTTATATTGGCCTTAATGTTGTGAAGAATTAAAAGATTTTCCTTGGAACTATTCTCTCAGAGTTGAGAGGAAGGTGATGGAAGCATTTCTGGTGAAGACAAGTGGGCTGTACAGTATTCTACAAGACTACATACACCACTGCTTGCCACTATTTCACATATCAAACTAACTGAGATCAGGGCTCACAGAATCATAGGGGTTGTAAGGCACCTCTGGAGATCATCTAGCCCAACTCCCTGCTAAAGCAGGTTCCCTACAGTAGTAGGTCACCCGAAAAAGCAGATTCCAACTCTGCTTTGCAAAAGTTGAGGCCAGAATTTAGCTTTTTCTAATCTGTATGCATGGAGTCTTATCATGCACTGGAGTCTTATCATCCTAAGAAACGTGAGTGTGACTCCCTTCTTTCTGCTGTTTAAACTGGCAAGCAGATTCCTTATCAAGTCTATCTGCCCAGACTGCACAAACGATAGCTCAAGCAGCAACCCCATGCTATTGCAACCCAAGGCACTGACCAAACAGTTCAGATCCTAGGAAACACTCATTTATGGTGCCACTCTCCATGGGCCAAACAGTAAGAGAACACACACACACAAATAAATAATAATTTAAAAAAATTAAAAAGAGGACCTTTTCAGATGAGCAAGTAGCACAAAGATTAGACTTTGCACCAAGACACAACTCTGGAACTTCTACAGGCTTCTCATGTTCGTGCCATATTTCCACCACAGGAGTTTAAATTATCAGAAGTTAATCACATCCCCAAGGCATTACAAGGCAGCCAGCAGTAGTGAATATCTCTAATCCCTCTGGAGTATAATTATTCCATAACCACAGCACCTCAGGGTTACCCGATTGCCATTACTGAAAATTTTATTCTCTCCCTTTCTCAACACAAATCTTTTAAAATTAAATACATCTCTGACCTATTTTATACAATCCCTGTTCTTTCCCTGTAAGTTCAGCATAAGACTTTGCTCTTTTAAAACTTCATAGTACATCCAACACAATGAAGACTACTAGAGGCACTAATTCCAAAGGTAGCACAGTGGTTTTGAACAGAGCTTTATTTGATGCTTGATTCAAGAAGGATTATGATCATCAGCTTCACAATGAATAGTTTCCAGAAGACTTGGTGATGGTGGTGGTGGTGAAAACATCTGGTTTCTTTCAGCATACTACCTTTCTGGTGAGATGGCATTTTTGATGTTATGACTTATTCCCCTCAAGTTGCTATGGTATAGAAAGATTAAACTGGAGAGATCAACATGGATTATTTTTTCTTTTAAATTATGAAGTTATCCATGCTTTGTTCATCTCCAACCTCAAAATCCTGAGGGAAGAATCACCAATAAACCTGTAAGCAAAAGAAGTCTCTCAGAGAATATACCTTATTTTTAGAGACTTGCAGCTTCAAATGAAAATGATCAGATAGATTGGGAGCACAATTTTCAAAAATATAAGAGATATAAACCCTCCTTTCCTCAGCCAGCCCTCAGGCAAAACGACTTTCCCACATCACACCCAAAGGCCTTTTGATGGGAACAACCATGCCAAGCTCAGAACTTTAAGTGCATGGCATTGCTGTCACATTTTCCAAGTCTTTTCATTACCTGTCTATGCAGCTCTGGCAAAAACCTATAAAGCAAAAAACTGCAACTGCACAGTTCCCATGTCCACACAGTAGAGAAACAACCAGACTTGTGCCTAGCAGGCTTGACATCAGAGAGCATTTAGACTCCAGAAAGGGAGAATGAATTACATGACAAATTTTGGAATATGTTAAAAATATCATTCTTCCGCTTAAAGTTTATAGATTTCAGAAATTGCTAGTATTTCAGTCTTTTTCCTCCCTGATGTACAGGCCTGAGGTCCTTATGCATTTCTTCTTCACAGAATTTCCACAGGAGGTAAGAGCAAAGAATTCGCAATGGAAGCAAGGAAGTGAACTAAAAGGGGAAACAGTGCCCTTCTAACTGAGTCTACTTGCTCAGCAAGAACCTGGACAAAACACTGCTGAACTTTGACTGAAGCAATCAAAATAATCAATATAATTGTAAAATACCATTAAATGTTAAGCATCTTAGCCAAATTTCATGGTAGCCAGCATACCCATCACCTGATATTGCATTCCAATGTTTCTGTTTAAAGCACAGTTTTGGAGTGAGACTCTAAATGAACGCTTTCCCTTGCATGATTCAGCAACTGACATTTTAAACTCTACTGTCCAAACAGCTGACAACAGACTCCAGCTAGCACTGCCATGCCAAGAAGCTACAGCACACTGATTTATCCAGTGTATTTTATGTAATATACCAAATGGATGGGTGCAAATTCTATTTTTATTTGAATGTAACAATTTGAAGGCAGTTAATTGAAGGCTAAGGAGCTCTAAGTATTTAGAACCTTAGGAGTTCTGATTTACAGAACTGACACTCAATAGTTTTCTTTCTAAACAAATTGAGGCATCAAATCATTCAGAATCTGTAGAGGATAACTAAGCAAAATGTTAGGGTTCCAGACTTTTAGAGTGGTGTTTTAAAATTCTGGCTATCGGACAAAGCTTCCAGAACATCTCCACTCTATTGCTGGTTTGAGTTGCCATCCAAAGTGCTTAGAGTAAGCTCTGCAGTTCAGACACCAAGATCTCTGAAAAGAACTGAAGCAGGATGAGAAGGAAACTTGCAGGAGAGGTTATTTTCCTGCCCTGATTCTCCTGAAGAATCATTAGATGGAAGCAAATAATAATTTAAAAACCACAACATTCTGTGTATAATTCTTTTTTTTTTCTTTAAGGTTTTGGATAGTAAATCTCCTATAGATATCCTAGAAGAGGATCTCAGATTAACTAGAACAACAGAAGCAAAGACATTGTTTCAAAACTAATGAATAGATCTATGCAGTGTGTACTATGAAGCAGAAATCATTGGTAAACTATGTTAAAGACTGAAAAGGAATCTATTCATAGAATCATAGAATCGCTATGGTTGGAAAAGACCCACAGAATCATCCAGTCCAGCGGTTCTCATTAAACCATGTCCCTCAACACAACGTCCAAATGTCCCTTGAACGCTTCCAGGCTTGGTGACTCCACCAACCCTCTGGGCAGCCCATTCCAGTGCCTGACCACCCTTTCAGAGAAGGAGTATTTCCTAAGGTCCAGCCTGAACCTTCCCTGGCACAGCTTGAAGCCATTCCCTCTAGTCCTGTCACCAGATACAAGAGAGAAGAGGCTGATCCCCAGCTCACTACAACCTCCCTTCAGGTAGTTATAGAGAGCAATTCATGCCTTTTTAAAAGTCCTTCCATTCTCTGTTCTCCTGTGACTTCTAAATGCAATTCCATAAGCATTAAAATGAAATAGTGATCTTCCTGATCACAGAAACGTTTCCTTTTAAGATTAATTACAAAAACACAGGGAAGCGCTCAAGTTCACTGACTCAAGTACATACCAAAGCAAGGTTAACATTGTTTCAAGTACTGACCAAAACACAATGGGGAGGGTGCAGTTTTAGCTAATTAAACATCAGCTCAATATTCCAGGAGAATAGCAGCACTGATAGTCTTCCAAATCACAAAAAAAATGAAGGCCTTATCTTTCAAATTGCTTCAGCTCCTGCAGACTTCTGAGAACCACTCTGTAAGTCTGAAAATAGTACTTCATCAGTTTTTTTTCTTGTCTGATTTAATTATTTGACACTGTTTCTTTCTCACTCAAATGGAGCAGGAATGAAGACAGCCAATCTGGCCAGAAACAGCTCAACACACTGGTAAAAATAAATGGTTTGATGCATCTATAAATACAACCTTCAACCTCTCTGTAATTGCTTTGAATCTGGTACTGATGAGGTAAATGAAGAAATACTACTGAAGTTATTTGATGCTCATCAAACAAGTGCTGATCTGAATAGCTTGATTTGGGGGGGGGGGGGGGGGGGGGGGATGTCCACCACTTCATATATTCTACTGCTGAAGAGCAAGGGCTCATCAGTTAAAAATATTTAGTACCTGGTAGAGTCATCGCATTTTGCTGCTAAACACCAAGGAAAATGATGAAGAAGAAACTGCTGTAGAGGTAAGCTCTACAAGACAAAAGGCCAATTGAGAAGTACAGTCAGTTAATTCCAGCAACCTGCAACGATTTGCTCCCCCAGCTTAAAAGCACAGTTCCACCAACCTTAGTGACTCAGACTGCAAAGTCACTGAAACATTCAGATTCTTGTCTCCAGTGAGTGGCAGATAGATAGGTAAGACATCTGTGTTTTAAGTTTATGCAACAGAAAATATAAGCTTCTTTATTCATCTGGATCTCAGTTACTCTTCCATGTGATATCTAGTTCCAAAGGAATATAGGTACCTCTTGCTTAGCTATAGAAATTATATTTATGTGATAACTTGTATGTGCATCTCAATAAATCCAAAATATTGCTTCCTATCAGGATGCAAATGCTATTCTGATTTTACAAGACAGCTGCAACTAAAGGACTGTAAGCCTCTTCCCTCAGGATGGGCTCCTACTTTGCCCAGTACAAAAGCAGGACTTAGCCCAAGTCCCAGGCCATTAGGCTAAGTGCTGTACAGACAGGGAGAGAAAGGATGCTTCTCTTCTAAAGACTGGGTAGAAAATATGCACAGAGAATGCTAGAGGGGATGTAGCAATGCTAACAGACTGCTGTAGAGCTAGGTTGTGGTTTTGTTTTATTCTTTATTAAAAAAAAAAAAAAAAAGCTCTAGTAGTTAAAGCTTTTAACCTAAGCTAGGGAAAAAGAACTATGAAAGGAAGGAAAATGAAGGAAACTGCCCAGAGATGAGAAACTGTAGGAGAAGAAATCTTTAGGTACATACAGCAGGAGCTTACTGCTTTAGCTAATGACAGAGCAAATCGATAGGTTAAAAGCTTGGCCACCTAGATACAAGAAGATACAAATACAGAGAGTGACACCTTCAATTTATGTATCAGATTGATAGTGGTGATTACAGAACAACAAGAGCTTCCTGCTCCCCCCCCAGGTGCTGCCTGTGGGGCCAAGGAGAATGCTTGGGGAAAGCTTAAGTCAGGATGGGGCACTCATCTGTAACTTATCTGACACTCAACACTAGCAAAAATGCCATGACCTTACGTTTGTAGGATTGTGTTATTTAGGTGCAATAATGCAATAAGATCATTATTTTATTTTAACTTCAGAATAGCAACTCTTCAGGAGCATCTTCATCTCATTTTCGCTATTTTTATGGTGTCTTGGTTTTACTTGGCATCAGAACTGAAGGAAATGTCAAAGGCTTCTAAAAAACAACACGTGAGTTGTTTTCTGACAAACTGTACTAGCAAGGAAGAGCCACTGGCAGAGGAAGGGAACGATACAGGAAAAGCAGTCCTTTGACATTTTCCACTGAGTAGGCTACAGCAGACTGAAGTTAAATGAACAGAAGAATGACAGAAAAATAAAGTTCCCACAGAACTGGGATTTTCTGTCTCCATCACAGGCTATTCTTCTCTTCAAATGATTAACCCTACCCCTACGCACATAGTCATATACTGTATATATATGCATACACCTTAATGTTATACTTCCAAAAATATGAACACTGTATCCTTTACTAATAGAGGGCATTTTTAGTGTTGCCTACAACTAACAGTGCCGCAGTTACTCTTTCCAAATGTCTTCTTCCAGCTTAGTTTCCTACCGCGCTAATGTTCAGAAATTATGAGGGTTTAAGCTTGAAGCAACTAAAAAAAAAAAAATCTGGCGTAGCCTTCTGCTGTAAAATCATGGAGAGAATTTATACTATGGCTGAACACATCCAAAATGACTCAATGACCAAACACAAAATACTCTTCTTGCATAAATCCCATTAGGACAATGCCCTGGAATAATACCAGCAGTCATGAGCCCCTCCCCAGGAGCTCATGCACAACACACAGAAGGTAACATTACACATGGCCAGGAGGGGCTGCAGCCTTTAATTTCACAGGTCCTTTTGGATGCTTTCAGAAGTGCAGCTAGCAGAGCAGGGATGTGCCGAGGGGAACACAGGGAATTTTAAGACACAGGCTCCCTCAGAAGCAGCTGCCTGTACCTCCAAGTAGCCCAGCCAGTGCGGCACTGCCCTTCTAGCAAAGATTTATCCTCATAGCATCTAACTGGACTTTCCAAGCTGTAATTTATGACCAGAGCCTTTTGTGGTATCATCTGGCATTACTGAGAAGCACTTGGATACATCAGTTTTGTCACTGCTCTCTAATACTCCGCAGGCTGCTGTTAGATCTCCAATAGCTTCCTCTCTTCCCAGCTGTCCAAGCCCAGTTCCCCCGGCCCACCTCGTACAAGATCTCCTGGTTCCCAAGCACCTGAATGTGAAGCCCCCCATCACCTGCCCAAGGAGTGGCAGATCTTGGGTTCTAACAGCTATACTGCCTAACTTCGAAACACACAGCTGTGCTCTGGTTTCTCCCAAACATGACCCATCTTTTCAGTATAAACGGACTTCAGGTTTTTCACTTACTCAAACTTCTTTTAATTCACAAATGACTTCAGTGGATAAACAAAGCTAAGCAAACACATGCTTTTTCTTTTTTTTTATTTACAAGGAAATTATATAGGACAAAATCCTGATCAAAAGCTTACCAAAGGCAAGGGGAGCATATGCAATGACTAATTGGTTTTGGATTAAGTCATTAGCAATCTCGAGGACAGCCAAGCCTGAATTTGCATTTTTGTAAGTAAAAGTCCAATTGGCAGCTGGGAGAACTACAAAGTAGAAGTGGTGTGTGTGCTCCAGGGGGTCATGCTGGCAATACACTTGAGTGAGATCAAACGCATTGCTAAGTACAGCACTAAGGCAGCTTTCAGACCTCAACATCAGCTACTGACTGAACACTTTCTTTTTGTTAATGACAGTAAAGGTCAGTCTCAGAATATGAACAAAATTCCAGTTTGTCTTATTATGTTTTGATGCATCCAAGTCTTTCTATAGCACCTTCATATACAGTACACATTCTCAGCTCTCATGCTAAGCAGTTATTAAGCAGCTTTCACTTTGAATTCTGTACTTACTCAACTCAGAGCACCTGTATTTGAGAAGACTATGAAATTACATACGGTAACATTTCTAGAAACATTATGGGTATTTATTTCACTTTAATTTGAGCCCATTAATTAGAAAAAGGCCCTTCTGAGGCACATCCAATTCAGCAACTTTAGGTTTGATTTTTTAACATTATTATCCCTAAATTACTTTGCTCCAGAATTATAGTAAGCTGAAGCAAGACATTAATTATCTGAGACTAAACTACACACCAAAAGCTACTGCCCACTTTAATTAGTTCAGCACTCCCAAAAAGTTATTAAAATGAAAAAACAAAAAAAATTGTAGAGAAAACTAAGAATAAGTTGCAAGCCAAATTTTTTTTCCTCTGTAGGTGGATAGTGCAAGTTTGATGTCAAAAGTGCCAGTGCAATCAGCAAGAACAAGGCATGCAAACAGTGCTTGTGCGTGAAGAGACCATCTGAGAACATAAATAAATACACAGTGCCTTAAAGCCAAGTGACAGGAGAAATACAGCAGTGTAACTTCTCCTCCTCCTGGTGCCTTTGTGCTGACATGCACTGAGTATTGCTACTTCACTGGGCTCCAGAGAATCTGGACCAACAGAGGGGGGAAAGCTCTGCTTTCATACACCCAACTGCTACCTCACAGCAGCTGTCCTGTCATACACTGCCCGTTATGAAGAATGATCTGTAGCTTTTTCCTCATTTAAAATTGGCTTTGAAGGACTTGTGCCATTATCCTGTCTCCTTGCTTCTCCACAAAACAAGATGTAATTCTCATGTTTCCACAGATTCTCATGATAACGTATTTCATGAGGTTTCATTTTAGCTCTGCTTGTACTCTACTTTCAAAAGCCTCATTTTGTATACCATCTCCTAAATAGGCAGCGCTGCTGCCTACAGTGTTGTGGTCTTGATATGTCCATCCTGCTCAGAGCTTGGTACGTGCAATCTGACAAACGCATCAACTTTCTAAGATGTAAATACCTTTTTATTTTCCCCTTTTTCTCCTTCTCCCATTGAAATCTGCACTGCTCTCTCTCTCAATAAATAAATAAATGACTATACTGCACAATGCCCTCACTTGAGGGACAACTCACAACAGCTTCTCATTTGAGGAGGCACTAAGGCAGCTGACTTAGAGAACTGCTAACCAGCAAAGTAAGGCATGAGTGACAGACACAAAACAGCTTACCGGTAACATCTAGATTGTAAAAACAAATATCAAAAAACAGCTTCAGAACATAGCTGAGCCCAGCAGCTCCACGGAGGCACAGCTGAGTTGCATCAATACTCTGCTCCACTCCAATGGGCTCAGCAAAGAGAACCGTCCTGACACTATGTTGTAGGGCCTGCTCTTTACCTGACAGATTTAATGCTGACAGCTGTTTCCCTGTTAGGAACAACTACCTCTAGGATGCTGTTAACCAGACAGCCGTCTATCCCATGCATTCCCAAGTAAAGAAGAAAACAGCCAATTTTTCTTTAGTTTCTATTTGTGTGTATTCTTTAGTCTGATAGGAAAAAGAACAAATAAAACTCTACAGAAAGTCATAAAAGTAAAAGAGACAACTGATTTTGTCATCCAGCTCCTTATACAAACAGCGTATTTTGGACAATCCTATAGGAGCAGTAACCATTTGGGATTTTCAATACCTTTAAACATCTTACATTTAATAATTTTGAGAGTGCTTTAAGCATCCACAACATCAGCTTCCCCCCCTGCCCCTCCCCCCAAGAAAAGGATGCATAAATTGAGGTCGCTGTATCCCAAATGATTAAACCAGAGTAATCTAATATTCATACATCCCCTGGAGTACGTCTCTTGGTTTTCAAGTGCCATCTTGAGACTCCTTGGCAGCGAGGAAGACTACGAAGTGCAGCTGAGCAGTTCTCTCGCCCGAAATGCTCTCAAGACAGCATTTTGAAACAGGAAGATACAGGACTCAGGAGAACATATAAATATCTTATAAGGTGCTGGAACACGCAGTAATTAATTTTTCAGCAAGGAGAAGCAGTTTTTATTTCAACAATGTGTAAAAAAAATTGAATTTCACATGCACTGCTTGGCTACTCGTGCTCTGACCCAAAATAAGAGCAGGGATGGAAGAATCATAATTAAGGAACCCACCTAAAATAGGCCAAGGGCCATCATTTTACTTAACCTGATTTCTACCACAAAAGGTGAAGTTATGTTTCCATTACAGAACAGTGCAGGAAATTTAGTTTTCTTTTTGTAAAAAACTAAGAGATTCAGAGGACTCTCTAATTAGGACAAGAGGCGAGCAAAATGTCCCAAGAGCTTTATCCGCTTCAGTGCAAAAGTGCTTCTGTCATTCTGGAGTCTGGGGCAGGTGCAACAGAGCATAAAAGCCTTACAAACAGGATTGGACAACTTTTATGGGCACCATTATCTTAAAAGTTACGGTGATCCAGATTCAGCTCACAGTCTCACAGAGAAAAGAGTGGTTCTCCTCTCCACTCCATCCTGAGCACTAGTTTTGCCAGAGGTTCTCCCTACCTCATTTTAACCCATCTCTCTTCAACATATGATTCTTCCACCAGGTTAGATCACTTGCTCTGCTTCAAGCTCTTCCTCTCAAGCAAGTAGTGATATCCTTGATTAACTCCCTTGTTAGCTGATCTGCAACACCTACCACGATATGGAGGATAGCCTCAAGAAGGCACATAAATTGCCTACTGCACATATCCATTTTCAGTCAGAAAGCTGCAGAAAAGGGAATGCGTGTCTTGCGATGTTTCTGGAAAATCTTCCTAAATCAAGAAGTCAACAGATCTGAATACAACCCTATAATACCCCTAACCCTCGATCTAAACATAGGTAAGAAAAAATTTTTACACCATTGCTGCAGTCCACCATTGATGAAATGAACCCATAGTAGGAATGGTAATAAATTGAAAAGTTTGACATACAGTTTTATTCTACAAAAATCAGAAGGGATTTGGAAAGAAAAGGTCATGGAAGGAAGGAAGAAAAGCCAACGAAAGTCAGTTTCATGTCACAGCTGTACTCCTAAGATATCACAGACTTGGGTTCAAATACCTGCCCCTCAATGAGATAGCAAAAGAATTTAAATCAAAGCACTGTGAAGGGTGGGTGCATTGCTATACTTGAGCTATTATAGATCTCCATCTTCAGACTTGACAAAAACACTACCAAAAAAATAAACAACCCCCAAAAAAATCCTTATTGATAGCTCAAACACAGGATTTCTTTAAATAACACAGTTCTCATCGGGATAAGCCCAAATGAAGGTATCTCACAGCATATAGTTCCCCTATGAATTATAGAGCTGTTTTATAATGACTAGAGTATTTGTTCAGCTGTTTGCAAACTTACTAACCTAACGACGAACAACAACTCTTATTAAATATTTAAGATGTTTCTTTCAGAAGTCTCATCCTTAGGAACCCAGGAAGGCAAAAGAGATTTCCATTTGGCACAAGTTTTGTCAGCAATACTTCAAGTTTTGTACACGAAGCATTCCATGGAGGCAAAAACGTTTCTTGGATCAGACCCCAGTATTAGTAATGAATGCCCAAAATATAAGGCAGAGATTTCTGAGAGGAAAAAACTCCTTAGTATGGACTCTAGGTTCACTGGAAGGAGGTAGAACAGGAGGTAGCTCTGAAATACCCACAGTCACATCACAGCTCTTAACTGCTCAGAGCAGTTTGCTACGGGCACTGGAAAAGCCCTTTTCCAGCAGTCAGCCATCCCCTTGATGAATCATTTGTTACCATACCCACCACCTACTTCATATCGTTCAGCCCACTTCAACTGTGTGCTGGTCAAGGCCCAGAAAAGGGTATTCAGCACACTGTCAAGAGAGATGGTTCTTTCTCATGAAATGGAAAATGAATATAATGAAGTAATCAACAAATTGCGAATACATTTTAGAGACTTATTTTTCAAGGATGATTCAGGTCCACTCCTGAGACAGTTTGAGGAGTATCACAATGCCATCAGACATCTGTAACACCACAGCAACTCTACATAAAAATAATTTCAGTTTTTAAGCAGTTCTGCTGATACAGGAAGATTGATCAGTAAACTTCAATCATGGGACTAAAACTGCTATTGGCAAAAGCCCTTCCTTTCAATATGATTTACTTGCCTACAAGAGCCCATGCAGAAAATGTCCCTTCCAAACCTATAGCAGGGTTATGGGTGTTTTTTCCACTGTCTTTGATTTAAGCAGCAGTGGCACCCTCAATACTTTGTGAAGCTCTGTCTGTGGATGGCAACAGCAGAAACAACCTGTAGTTCCCTGAGCACTTTACGAGCACCCTTCAGTCTCAAACTAGAGCTGAGTTTTGACCTTTCCCAGGGCTTTCCTCAAGTTTTGCTGAAGTCGAATTGGAAGGTCACTCAAGATCTGAGTGTGATTTTTATCTAAACTGCTGAGCACCAGAGAGAGACAACTTCTAACAAGCTCCTTCAGCGCAGACCCTGGTTGCCAGGACAATACATGGGTTTGCTGTGTGTTTAGACTGCTGCCACCCCTTATAATCTGGTCACTTCCCGTAAGACTGCCAGGTTCCACAGATATGAACACCATGACCACCAGAGTCCAGACTGATATCTTCTGGACATCTCAATTCATGTTCCCACAGTGCTTCAGCTCTCTTATTTCAAAGGTACCACACAAAAGAAAGTACTCAAAACTGCAAAATGCTTTACTATTGGAACTAGTTAGAAAAAAATATTACTTTGAATTCAAGCTTTCAAAAGAACATCTGTTTCGGTTTGGTTTCATTTTGTCTTTTCTGGAAAGTCCTTTACAAACTAAGGACACTGCTGGCTCTCTGGTCTTCCTTCTTAATTCAGCTGATCAGGGACACTGTTCTGCCAGGGGTTTCTATCTACTACAAAATGAACCATAATGAAATGACTTCCAACAGGCCCACAAGCAGGTCACAAGCTGTCATTGTTTCCTTGTGCTTTGATGGCAAGTCTGTGTTTGAGATGTAAGCCTAGAAGCTAAAGCAGTCTCTTCATCTTACAACCTCTCTCCACTCTCTGTTAGCCAGATTCCCAGCCTAAGGATTTTACTTCTATCCATGGCTACCTCAGAGAAAGGTGGTGAGCAGCTGCAGTGAACACAAAGGACCAGAGAAGAAATTAAGACACCAGGTAGGAATGAAATAAAATAGAGCCAGTTTATCCCTTCCTGCACATTTCTGTAATTCATTTAGGAAGAATTTAATCTCAGCTGCTTGTCCTTGAATGTCTCTGGGGACCTCTCTGCAACCTGATGCATTCAAGTGGTCTCCCTGGTCACCGAGTCTTTCCTCACTGACTGATCACAGTCAGTGAAGTGAAGCAGCCTTCCCACAAACTACACGTCACTGGCAGCTAGCCTCAGGGTCACTGAGAGGACCAAGGCCTAAGGGATGCCCACCCTTCACATCCACCAGTTTAAGCTAGCTACACTACAAGAACAGCAAGATTAACAAAAGAGAGGCCTTCGGGAAAAAGTTCATCAAGAAATTGCAAAGTGGATTAGAGCACATAGCCTCTGTGTGCCTTCACCTCATCTCAGAGGTTTACTCTGTGCTTCAGCCTGTGGCCACATGTTCTCAAATAAATCGGGGTTATGCAGTGATGGACAACAGGCTACAACTGGAGCTTGCATGCAACCCATTAAGTGGAGTCAGATACTGAAGATTTCTTTAAGCACTTCTAAATCTTTCTTGCAATTCTAGGTCAGCAGGTACTTTTTAAGTCCAATCTCGAGTCTTACTTCTCATCCTTCCAGTTTGCTAACCAACTGTCTTTCTGCGTACTTTCAACACATTCTCCTCCAGTCCTCCATGTTTCCCTCAAATAGCCAGGAAAGTCAGACACAAAACTGAAACGAACAATGTAGCATAGATCTCTGTGACAAAGCTTTGAAGTTGTCTTAATATGGTACAAGTTTGAGTCAAGGTCTTCCCTACGATCCCTAAAACTCCCAAATCTCTCTCAAGTGGGAGTAAGCGAGCACTATTGATCCTAAAGGCTGGATTGACAACATAAACATTGTTTTTACTGTTGTTAAAGAAATCAGAGATTTCTTGTTCTCCTGAAGAAAGGAAAAGCTGCTATAATTCCACACATTTTAAATGTTTTCCAGTCAAGAATACTTTCAGAAAAGTTACTACAGACGTAGGTAACCTTTCCTGGTAGCAGGACAGAAGGGAAATCACAAAGACTCCATGTTCCCAAAGAACAGATGCTTTCACTTACGTATATTTATATAGTGCAGGATTAGCCACTGTTTCTGCAGACAGCTTTCTAGATGCAAGCCAATGGCTAAACTACTTCTGCACACAAACAGCCAGCAGTAGCGCCATTATTGTAGCTGTGTTCTTCCAGGCATGGAAAAAATATAATTAACAGAACTCCAGTTAATTTTACTATCAAGAACCCAGCAGGGAGCAGTGCAAGCGACAAGAACCCACTGCTGCCAAGATTTATGTGACATTCTGTGCAAGTTATTGAATGAGCTAATTTGTACACAGCTACAAGCCCATGTTTAACAAAATTGTGTGGATTTACTGATGGGGAAAGGCATCTAATTACAGCATCAGTGAACAAAATATTCTCTTTGTGTGGGGCACCATCTCCTGCAGTTATGGTCATGCCAGCAAGCAGAGGAGAACTGTGCTAGCAAGCACAGAGGATGTTAAGCCTTCACAGTCCTCTAGTTCCAGGTTTCCTGGCTGAAATCCACAACAAATGCTAGAGATGAGGAAAAAAAACCCATGCTAAATGGTAGCAGAGCCAGAGATTAAAATTCTTAATATGCAATAGACTCCAAACCTATTTGCATCAAACAGTGAAAAAACACAACAGAAAATGACTGGTAGAGAATAAGAAAAAAAGTGACTCCTCAAGCACTAGATACGCTAGGGAAAAAAATGCATTTATATCCAGGCTTAAAAACAACTGTAGAACCATTTCTAATTAACTACAATCTCACAGAATTGTGATTTCACAAAAAATGTAGATATAACTAAGATATAACCAAGCAATGTCTCACTTTCTCTCTCAACCAGGAGAGATCTAAATAATTCATTAGCATGTTCTTGTTTAAATTCTTCCTACCTTCTCCATTCATTCTACTCTCAGTTAAAGCATTAGAAAAGATTATGTATTTTGTCCCTTACTGTGTATGTCACAAACACACATCAATTTCGCTTCAGAATTATCGGTCCCAGTATAATGTCCAAACGTTAGGGGTGAGATAGTACTACTGAGGTGTTTCATAGTAAGAAAAAAGAAAACAACAGACTGGGGAGACAACTATTTAAAAACAAATACCTTTGCTCAGCTTTCCCCCCCCATCAGAAATACATGTAACCTTTGAGTTAATATACTCAGTGTATTCATGAGAGTACAATTCCCTGTTAAGCAGACTCACGCACTTCAGTGTCCAGCAGTTAGTGGTTAATTTTAATTTTCTTCTGCTTTGGGAAGGGAGAGGCAAGGAGAAAGGAGATACAATGACATGGTTCAACAGCCTCTCCTGAAAAATAAGAAGAGACCTTCAAAATGTCTTAGGATGTAAAACTTGAGTTTTTAAATGGAACTTCATTTGCATGCTTTTGTGGTCCTGCACACATACTTCTATTTATTGAAATGAACACTCCCACTCAAACTTCATCTCAGAGCCTTGTGAAAGAAATCTGTAATCCTCTGAAATGATATTTTAGTAATCAGTATAGAAGAAAGATTTAGCTGAAGTTATATCACACACACAAGGAAGTAGTTTTGTGTGGATTTCATTCACTTCCATCGAAGCCTTCTTCTCCTGTCTTAATATTATGGCTCAATACTGCTTTTGAAACAGGCAGAAGCTGTCTCCTGACATGAGCCGGGCTGGGAGCCCTTCTTCACAAGAAAATCTGCTCTATAAGGGACACCAAAGTGACAGTATCACCAGTCGGGGTAAAGACAGTGTGCAAAAGCTGGGATTTCTGCAGTACTAAGCACCACAAGAATCTCAGCAGAACCGCAGCAGCCAGAGATACAACAATTGAACATATTTTATGAGAGGCAGAGTCCCCAGGGTGCATCTCCCCTCTGAGCATCCTGCCACTGGGAGGGATCCCCCATCACGTGGGACAGGGTGCTGGGAGCAACACAGGGACCCCCACAGCATGGGAGGTACCTGGGGCAGAGCCATGCCCTGTGGGGAGAGGGTGTTGCATCACCCTCTCATCTGGGGATATTGGAGCACATGGTTTTGCGTGCAAGCACTACTTCAGGGACTCAGCTATAAATGGGTGTTGATGGATCTGTGTTTGAACGTCAGCACTGTGCAGGTGTCTGGTACTGTAGTTTATCCACTGTATTGCTGATATTGATCTTCCTGATACAGTTCACTGATTGCCGGCTAACTATGTCTCTAATAAACAAACCACTTGAGTCCCGATTTGATTTAAATTGCCTTAAATGAGTAGTTCTTCCCTGATGAGAACAAAAAGGTCTCAGAACGACACAGAAGAAGGGGAAATGGAAACAAAAAATTGAGGGTGTAATAATAAGCAGTAATAAGAGGCCTAGGAGACTGAGGAAAAAAATTAACAAGGAATACTTGTGCCTCCTTGGCATGGCTACAACTATCAAGATGTGGATTGCCCACAGCGTAGCATTTCATTAGCACCACTGTGACCTTTGCCTAATGGCTAACAAGAATTCACATCCAGCTCAGTGAAAATGCAAACAGCACACAGCCATGCCACATGCACACAGTGAGTGCACTTTAAGATACTATCTTATATAATAACCTGAGCTGAAGAATGGCTGTATTAGTACACATACACAGCTCCATCACATTAACACATTTACACAGAGACCTTGGATTTTGGTTTTCTTTGATGAAGGAGCCACTCGGTGTGCTGGTCACAAACAGGATGACAATCTACTGTACTGAAGACACATTTTCATTTCTGGAGGTTTCTGTTGTAAAATAGATTACAGCAAAAAAACTTCTACACTGACTTTCAAACTCTGCAGTCTCTCCAACACTAACTCATTAAGAACAAAACAAGAAGTAAAGAGTCCCCTGGCTAGTAGGCAGAAAGAAATCTTATTTAGCATCCTGCCCAAAACAAAGTACAAAAAATAAATCAAACAAAATGAAAATATTCCAAGACTATAACTTAAAAAGCGGAAAGATGCTGGAAAGAGGCAGAAGGGAACTCTTCCCCAAAATGCAAGGCACTGAATACACACTACAGCTAGAACAGCATAATCTTACCCTCTAGCTGAACCTTCCCTTTTTATCTCTGTTCTAAAATTGCACTGGTTGCTCTGCTAAAAATACACTTTGAAGTTGTCATAGCTTTTGGTCCCGGCTCGTCTTTTTTCTGCCTCTGAGAACAGCTAAAGTAATAGATCACAGTAATTAGGCTCTGACGGGTGCAAGAGAGTCTGTTTCAGTTACAAAGAGGAATAAAAAAATAAAGCTAAATAAACAAATTTAAATATAACAACTAATGTAAAATATGGAGAAAAATACAAGAAATTTAAAAACGGCTACAGGCTTATCATCAAAATCTCTAATTATAAGACAGGCACAATACACTAGAGCTAAGGCTACCTTTTCCAAGAACAGAAAGACGGAGTCATGTGGGTAAAATGCCACAAGAATTATTTTGTCCAAGCATGAATAGAATGGAGAGATTTCTAAAGCATATAGGATGCATCATAGAATTGTTTGAGTTGGAAGGGACCCTTAAAGGCCATCTAGCCCAACTCCGCTGCAACGAACAGTGACACCCACAGCTAGATCAGGGTGCTCAGAATCCCTCCAGCCTGACCTTGAGTGTTTCCAGGGATGGGGCATCCACCACCTCTCTGGGTAACCTGCACCAGTGCCTCACCATCCCTACTGTAAAAATCTTCTTCCTTATGTCCAACCTGAACCTCCCTTCTTTTAGTTTGAAACCATTTTCCCTTGTCCTATCACAACAAACCCTGCTAAAGAGCCTGACCCCTTCTTTCTTATAGTTCTCCTTTAGATACTGAAAGGCTGCTATCAGGTCTCCCTGAAGCCTTCTATTCTCGAGGCTGAACAGTCCCTGTTCCCTCAGCCTGCCCTCTCAGAAGCATTGGAAGCATTCCAACCCCTGGATCATTTTTGTGGCCCTCCTCTGGACACATTCTAACAGGTCCACATCTCTCCTGCTCTGAGGATTCCACATCTGAATGCAGTATTCCAGGTGAGACCTCACAAGTGCAGAGTAGAGGGGCAGGATCACCTCCCCTTGACCTGCTGGCTGTAATACTTTTGCTGCAGCCCAGGATACGGTTGGCTTTCTGGACTGTGAGGGCTCATTGCTGGTTCTTGTCCAAATTGTTATCCACCAAGTTATGCCCAAGTTGTTTTCAGCAGGGCTGTGCTCTATCCTTACATCCTCCAGCTTGTACTGAAGGAGGGGGTGGGGGCTGCCACAATCCCAGCACAAGACCTTGTAATTGGCTTTGTTAAACCTCAGGAAGACTCCTGGATCCAGTACTCAAGCCTGTCCAGGTTCCTCTGGATGGCATTCAGTCCCTCAGGTATGTCAGCTGCACCACACAGCTTAGCTTGCTGAGGGTGCACTCGATCCCACTGTCAACATCATTGATAAAGATGTTAAAGAGCATTAGTCCCAGTACAGACCACTGAGGGACACCACTTGCCGCTGATCTCCATCCAGACATTGAGCCATCGACCACGATGTACGCACATTTGTACACACCCAACAGATGCAGAAAATCAGACTCTCTAGCCCCCAGCTCTGCCCACCCCAAGATACTTCTGACAGCTACAGTCAAGGTCAGTGGCACTAGCACTGTTCAAGGGCACCTACGTGTCACACTTCAGCAGTACAGATGTACTATTGCATGAATAAAACATTTGCAGGTATATTAGTTCTCATTCAAGATAAACTGAGGAAGGTACAACCAAAGTCAGAATGACTTCCCGGCTCGCTGCATGCCATTCTCTACTTTTGCAAGGAAAAGTCACATAGTCCGTCCAAAAATATATTGATATCTATCCTAGAAACAAGTAGCTTCTTTAGCCATATTACTCCATATGGTGGCTGCTGCAGAGCTCAGCATTACTTAGAATTAGGAACCACTTTCTAATTCCCAGGTCAATTTTATTCATCATAAATTTATTAAAAACTGCACGTGTGCCTGTACTGTCCTCAACTTAGTTAAGTCTTCTCCCTGCTTGATATCCCTCCCGTAGAGCACTCTTGCAGAGTAATTATGTCTCCTATCTCTCTCAGTTTTGCTCAGCTAAGTACTCTGCTTCTTCCCAGCCCATCCTCTATAACCACGTCCCATTCTCTGAAGACAACAAAAATGATGGGTTTCTATTCTCCAAGTACTGATACATATTCTCATATTCAATCCTAATTTAATCCTTAGTTATTATTTTAATATGGAAACAGGCTAGAGATCAGGAAATATGAGCAAATCTGTCACGAGCAAAATTGATTAAAATGTCATAAACTAATATCTACCATCAGCACAGAGAAATTGTTGTGTAAAATTTGAAGAATGTACATCTGCAGTACTATCAACTGAAGCATTTTTATCATGATTTTATGATTTTTGTGTTAAAGAACTAGTTATAAAACAGAAGCAATTAAGTGAGAATCTCAGATTTCACATATTAAAAAAAAAAATCAAGCTGAAAGTCCTGAAAATATAACTCGAGACAAATAAAAAGAATGCCAGAAGTATCCAGCAGTTTAAATGCCTTTTAGTCATTTATATTCTAGGCTATTTCCTAGGAGAGAGGTTGTTTCTCCAATATATGATGTAAACAGAAGTTCTGCTCTGAAAAAAGCATATAAATATTTACAAATAATGAATCCAGTGGCACTTCATGATGCAAGTCTCTCACAAGAACACCGTGAAATCTTGAAAGACTGAGGAAACTCGAAGAAGAAAACCTGAAAAAAGATGCAGACTGCTTTTGTTTAGCAATGCATTAAAGTTGCCTGCATGGATACCACCTCGTTTTCACACATGGCAGCTTTTTTTTTCCTCCTTTGCTGCTAAGTCATCACTTGGACTAACCTCTTATCATTTTCTCTGCTCCCAATTGTTTGGACAGGATTCTGTTAAGATAGACTTTTACGTGATATTCAGTGGAATTTAAGAGCACATAGCAGCCTCGGTCTTCTGTATGGCAAACAGGTATGTAGGTATTGAACCAGAGAGATTATCACATTACAAAGGAGAAATGAAATAAAGATCTTACCCATGTCCTGGGCTCGCAGAAGGACCCCAAGAGGAAGAACCTCCAGCTAGAGATCCTTCCTCCTTGGGAGTCAGCACTTAAATAGGGTCTAGGAGGGGTGCAGCCAGGCTCCACCCCTTCTGGTCACTCAGGTGAAATTGCGTTCACCTGTGCCCCTGCAGCTGACTCAGCACTCGCCTCAGGTGGTCAATCAGAGGTTCAAGCAGTGATTCAACAGTTCCCATACAGTCTTCCAACTAGATCCCAATTCTATTTTTTAATGCAAAATGCTAATTTTAACAAAAGCTTCTTCCTCTCGTCTTTCTGATTTTTGGTCCACACATTCCTTGCGTGCATCCATCTCTCTCCTTGATTTCTGTTTTCACAAGTGCCTCTGCTTCCTTTTCCCTCCCCATCATCACCCTGGACCCATTCTCACAGCAACACTCCAGATATTCACTATGTCTGGAATACAGGGAACTGCCTGGAGAAAAGCTGCTAATGAAAGGTTGCTTTCTTTTTTACGTCGTTTTTAGTCAGATCTTACATGAGCGTTTATAAAGAGGATAAGGCTGGCAAATACTGAAGGTAGCACACAACCCAGATTTTCTTCTGAAAGCATCTTGTGGCAGCTGCAAGTTTGTATTACATTTACTTAGGACAGTAATTGCTTTTGGAAATTAGATTTTTCTGCTTGTTTAAAAGATTGATGATGAGCAACAATAAAATTCAGAAGTTAACTCACTAACTGCTGACCAGATGCGTATAGCAAAATTTAACTGCAAAGATGGAAATGTACCATCAAATAATCTAGGTCATTTCTTTGATTACAGACTTTGAAATCCCTCAGAGCATACGTGATCAGAGTGCCTCTAAATGACTCCAACAACGTTTATGAACTCTTCCCCACTTCATTTTTGTATTTTCATCCTTCTTGCCCACAGGAAATTCTAAATAAATCTTTCTTACTGGTATATTCAGTTCATATTTCGTCAACCCCTAAGTATTTTGACTTTTCTTTCCCTGATTTCAGCAACACAACAGTGTTTCCATCATCTTTTCTCCAAGATGATCCTATCTACCAAGGTGTTTTTTGGTCATAGGTCACTGTTAGAGTAACGTAAGTAGGTCTAACGCCAAAAGGTGTCCGTGAGCAGTTTTCTTCTTGATACAGTCAGCACGTGAACTTTCAGGTCCTAGAATATTGGAACAATGAGCAGAAGAGCCCCTGGGACAGAATGAACCAGGTTTGCAGGCAAGAACAGGAATCAAGGGAGGGGGGCAAAATTTCAAGGGATAAGTGACAGGTGTTTAAGACAAATTGGTATTTTCTGTTACTGTTGGAGCGATGTGCATCTTTCTCCTCTTACTGGTTTCTCACTGCATCTCTTTGTTCTGTGCTGCAGCACCCATACGATGCATACAGACTGTACTGTGGACGGGGACATCACTCATTTCTGCAGGAGTCCTTGTGCATGAAGGCTACCTGCTCCCTTGGAAAGAATATTAAAGTGCTTCTCTTTAAGTTTTGCCTACTTGCCCTCCAGTAGTAACCCCAAACACCACCAGCACTACTTCCAGATGTGACCTGACCAAAGAAAACACAGCTCTGACTTTTTAACTCACAGAGCAGTACTTAAGTGGTAACGCAACCTTACTTTCACTGGATATCAATATGCCACATAAGAAGATAGAAGACAGCAGGCCTCTACAGTACAGCAGTGCTACCCATAACACCCCATAAGCAGCCTGGGGCTCAGGTCTATGTACTGAGACATACAGAAAGATGAGAGATAGCCCAAATCATAAGACCAAGATACAGCTTACTTAACTATAAATGTCTACACGTGACATAACTATCCGTCAGCTACGTGTCAGGTATCCATTAAAATCAGTGGAGGCCTACTCAATACAGCTCACATAGTTTAGGGTACAACTCATCTTAACAAGCAGAGGGTGAGGCAAATCACACCCCAAGCACTACTTACACTAATGAGTGCATCTGCATTATGTAATTTACACACGGATGTCTTCCAGAACAGCAGGGCAACATAGAGCATTTTGGATTCAAAAATAACACGTCTCACAATTTCATAAATATCAGCCCCCAAAAGGTTAACCCTGAAGGTAGAGGAAAATAAGACGTGTCTCATTGAGACCATCTGCTCTAGCAATCAAAGTAGTTAGAGTCAGTTTGCTTGCAGAAGTCCATAGAGAACATCACAAACAAATTGGAGTCAAAACAAATTAGTTTATTTTGTTCTGCATGGCCAAAATTCATCTCACTTAGCTTTATGTATCTAAGTAAAGAGAACAGTCAGTTCTAGGCTTTTCTCCATAAACAAAACAGATTTTGCTCCAAAGGGACCCTCACTATCACATAAGGTCTGATTTGTCCTTTAGATACACATGCCTTTCACCAGTGACTATAAACAAAGGCAGAACACCGTGAACACTCAGGTGGCTTTTGAGTTTCAAATAATCTAGCTGAGACTCAGTAAAGAAAGCGTGAACTATCTGAGTTTGTACACAAAGGGCTTCTCTCTCCACCTTTCTCTCTACCTTACTCCCTCTAAAGAACCGCAAGAATGACAGCTATGGCAAACAATGGAACAATTGACAGCAGAAATTACTGTGGCCCTGTTATTGAAGACCCTTATTTCTTCCTCCTCAGGGATATAAAAAATAAATTGCACCTCAGGTTTCCTATTACAAGCAGCAAATGTGTTTTTCTTTACTGTACAACTCAACTAACACCAACTCTACACTGCACGGTACACAGGCAGACTGCGTTCTGTATTTCAGGGAGTCCAGTGCAGTGTTTTTCTCATTCATTACCGGCAGTCAAGTCATCTGAATGGAAATTAGAGATGAAGAGCTAAACATTCATTTGCAGAGAGGAGAGAGAATCAAAAGAATAAAGTCTTGGCCCAGATTTTGCTTATGATTTCTCAACACTAAGAAACGTACAATTAATGTGTAATGCATCACTAATAACAAACAATAAATTAAGTTTAGAAAGTCAACAACCAATAGAAATTAACCTTGTCCAAAACCAATCAAAACTCTCAATAAAAACCAACCAACAACCTTACAGATGTGCATTTGCTTAATATAGAATTCTATACTATTGAACAGTACGTGAGGCATGGTATCCTACAAGATAGCAATGTATTTTGACATGTGATTTTATTACAAAGGGCTGATAATAGTATCACCTGAGGAACACCAGCATGCAGAAATGAATCAAATGGAATGCGCACGCTCCCCTCCATTGGTACCACAGAACTCACAAGACTTATTCTACAGTGACAGTAATGAAACAGTAGTAGGCAAAGAAATGAAGAAATACTTAAGCAGGAATGCTGTGAGATGAAAAGAAAACGAGACATATTCAAATTAAATTAATTTCCATTTCCAAGAATAGATAAGCATATTTCCTGCAGAAGGACAGCTTTAAAGCCCTAATTGTAGATCACGCAACCAGAAAGTTCCTTCCTATCCCAGATCTGCCTCCATCTGCTGGTGTTAGACCTCTTAGTAAACAGGTTCTAGAAGACAATCTGACTAACCAGCTACTGCTGCTTCCAAATTAGCAGTCAAAGTGTGTTCATAACACATTCAAAACAAACAAGCCTACACATTACCCAGAAAATTTTCCCATGTTAACAATTCCAGATTCCAAACCAAATATGCAGCAACCAAACCAAAATCGTGGTTATCAAAAAGTAACACTTTGAACAACTTATGCTCTGTATGAAATAAGCTATTTTCTCAGAGTATGAAAGTCATCAAGATTGCAGTCACTCAAGCAGAAATCAGTACAATGTACACCCAACACATTTTAGTTATCTACAGCTATTTTCCAAGATGTAGAAATGAGTGAAAAAAAAAAACTTTTTTTACCCAGGGTTGTATTACATAAGCTAACACTGTAGCTCCCAAGTTGCCACAATGATAACTTATTTGAGCCATGCAAGAGACATCTTGTTTTTGTCAGAGCTACACAGCATTTTCTTTCACATGCTTCATATGAAATATTTTGCTAGCTGAATAAAAAAATACATATTTACAAGGTTTCATCAAATTACACAGCCCAAATATCATAGACAATACATAAGCCTACCCCAGAGGCAAACAATATCTTAGTAAATAGGTTGTTCTCTTTCAGATTTAATACTACCTCCAAAGTAATTCAGAACAAGACATTCCATCATAGTGAAAAAAGCATTTGACATCACACACTGGTGTTATTTTACCTTTGCCTGAGTCATTTTTCACTAGCATTTCTCTTTTAATTTAAGCAGTGGAACAGGAAGTAATAACACCTACCTGCAGAGAATCAAACTATAAATTATGTAACAAAAAAAAACCTCACAAAATGAAAAACAGAAAAAAATCTGTGAGAAGATTGTTGCATGCCAGACATTTCATAGGTACTACGATAAAGCTGGAAAGGTACATAGAATCACTTCAGCTACATTCAGTAAACTTGGACAATACCCGAGTGAAATTGCAACACAACTCTTCACAAGAAATGATACCTCACAAGTTAAAAAATTATAAATGTGTTATCAAGTATTACAAACTAACCAGGATGAATGCTTCCACTGAACAGAACAATACTACCAAGCCTTCAAATGCTATAGCTTAAAACATCTACTTCCCTGAAACATTATCTTGAATGTGTACCTAAGCACACTGGAACGTATTTCTGAATCCAGAAAGGGTAGAGATCCCTCCACAAGCCACAGGCCAGCTAGGAGCAGGCTTTTGTAAGCAGCTCCACTCTTACCTTCCTGTAGACGATCATGTTTGGAGAGCTCTCCTCAGGGTCCGCAGCTTCTGCGCTGCTGGGGTCAGTGGGCGCTTGGGCCATGTCTGCCTCTCGTCACTGGGCCTGTAGGGACAGAAGAAGTCATTGGGCTGCTGTAGCCAAAATGCTGAGTCACAGCTTGAACCAATGATTGAGCACCTGGAGGGAAGGCAAGGCCAACCCAGGGGAGCTCAGCTGCATGCAATGCACCTGAGTGGAAGGGGTGGATCGAGGATCCAGCACTTCTCAGACTTCATTTAAGGGTTGCTAGTGGAGGCAAGGGTATCTTGCTGGTGATCGCTGCCTACTGGAGACCTTCCAAAGGTATGCAGTTTTTCTTCGTTTCTGCATCCATAGCTGCTGCATTTGGGCTTGTTCTCATTTGCTGTAGCCTAGGATTGTGCCACCCTGCTACTATTGCTATACTTTCCATTATGTTATAGCACTATAGCTGCAGGAAACATGGCGAGAACAGGTGATAGCCTCCCAAACAGATGGACGAGGACAGTACAGGGGGAAAAGTTCTGGACAACAGGCTGGGGCAAAGTGGGGCTGTTAGGGCTGAGCACAGGGCCCCTGGAGGAAGATTGGTAGAATGGCAACAATACCATCTCAGGGTAAGGGCAGAGGGGGGATTGCTCCTCTCTCCTCATCATACAGTGAGCAAATTGCAGCAAGAAGCAGATCAGCCACCAGTTGTAACACACCCTAGCCTTGCTCAACTGTCCTCTAAATACATGAGGAAGGTGCTGCCTCATCTCCTCCAGATCACACCAGGCTCCGGTCAAAAACATTAGGTTTTTTTAGAAAGTAAGATTATGGTGCAAGGAGGACTCTGAATTCTAGGTCAAAAGTTGTTCGTTGTTTGTTTTTTTTTTAATTTTCTCTCACTAGCAGACTTGACAGGTTACACCTTAGGAGTTGTGGAGGAGTAGCGTGATGGTCCTCACTAGCCCAAAAGGAAGCACTGCCTCTGGCAGTCACCAGCACTACAGCTGCTCCACGAGCACAACTGCTTTAACACTAAAAGAACTGCTGCCAACACTCCATTAAAAACTGAGACAAAAATATGCTCAAATGATGTAAACAGATACATGATCTACAGATTCAGTACTATAAAAACAGTTCACCACCAAAACACATCCCTCATGTGAGGCTTATCTTTTCACATTCCCACAGACAACAAAATGTCCCAGCACCTCATACACGTATGTAACATACAACTATACATGTAATACAGCCCTAAACCATTCCACTTGTCAGTTATCAGCTCCCACATGAAAGTCAAATGGCAGAATTGGACAAGTTCAGACCAAACCCCAGCTCTGCCTCATTTCAGCAGTGAAAAGTCTAACGTGGTAGCACTGCATCCTCCACTAGAGAGGGAAGCACTCTCTCCACAAAGACATAAAAGATATCAAGTACAAATAACCTACATTAATTCAGATGGCTTTATTTCTTTCATTATGTACATACACTAATGAAATGGGCAGAAATGCATATATATGCATGCACACACCAATTTAAATTCAATAATCCAGTTCTAGCTTCAATCAAACTATACATAATCACCTTTCAAACCTGTTCAGGCCACTTTACAGGTTATTTTAAAGTTAATTGATATCCTTTAAAAATTACATTAAAGTTTTTTTAAATCATACTCAACTCCCATTCTATTCTTTCTAGAAGCACAAGCATTTCACTGTTGTGCCATACCATGAGCTGAAAAGGAAATGGAATAAACCCTCTAAGCATAATGACTAGATTAAAAAAATAATAATAGTAATAATAAATAGCACAGTGAAGGGTAAAGCATTTTAAAATTATAGCACTTTGAATGATTTACCCTATTGTGTTTTTTCACAGTGCTTCTTAGTCTTGATTTCAAGGCGCTAAACAAGTGGGATCTATGTATCATCAGTCAATTTAACGAAGCAGAAACGCAGCAGAGATTTTATGCAACTTCCCAAAGGCAATGACAAGCTGAAGCAGAATTGAGAGCATACATCACATCACCCAAGTTTCAGCTTCCTCTGCAGTATATGAAGATCATTTCACTCCTTCCTTTACATCTGAGATCGTATACACATACTTTAAAAGAAAACAACTGGAATTAACTTTTGAGTAATGCTCTTTAACGAATAATTTTACAATTTCTAGTCAAAAAGCCCCCTGCAGCATTATTGAGCTGTGCTTCGCTCTTTGCACTGTTCACTCTGAATGTCCACAATTATAAATCATAGTGCTGTTGTTTGACTGTCAGCTGACTTCATCTTTTTGGGTACTTCAGTGTTTCCCACCACAGCACATCTACTCCAATGCCATGCAACAACAGCAAAAAAATCTCACAGAACACACAGCAGTGGCTGTCACACTGTTCACAGCAACATCAAGGGAACCACTTGAATACCTACAAAAACTACCTCTGAATACCTAGAAAAAGTATTCAACACAAATGAACCTGTTGTCAGAAGACAGAAATTTGGGAAAGATCCTCCCACCAGCACCAAGCATCTCCTGTTGGCCTTTACTCAGTTCAGTTCTCACTGTAACCCAAGATTAAGTTGCTTGAAAACATCCCGAAAATGACAAGGTGTCCTTCCTTGGTTGGCAAGTCCAGCTCAGTAGCAACTATGACTTTATTGCAGAAGATGTCCACTCACTTTATGCAGAAAGATAGAGAGGCAAATTTCACGTGAGCTTTACATGCAGGAAAACACCAACTGATTTTTATTTCTGAGTTGTAATGAATAAGCCAAATAAGCCAGGAGAACGTTTAGATACGCACATTTCTTTAGGACTGTTACCTTACTATGAAAATTAATGTTAGCTAGGAACTTAGTTTAAGTCCAGTCTCATTTATGTGTACTTGGCAGAAGTAAAACCCATCACTCGTACAGTTTTGGTGGTTGGACTATTTTTCCTGTCTGCATCCCCATCTATACATTTAAAAAAAGCAGCACTAAAGATAGGATGACCATGAGAACTGCAAAGAGCTTTGAGCTATTCTCCTCTAGGTTGCCCATCCACATCCAGCCAACACAGCTGATGACTCCACTGAGAATATCTGCAGCCACCTGACGGCCTCAGAGCCGCCTGCCAGTGCTTTCATTACAGCCCCAGGAGGGCACACTCCATCGTCCAAACAGCATCAAGTCTGGCAACACTCTAAACAGTTTGCTCAAGGGAGTATCTATGGACTCCAGAAGTCAGAAAGAACAAAATACTCACTCAGTCTTAATGATGATCCCCGTGAGAGCAGGTGTTTCTCCCCTACCCTCTCTTCCTTTCAGGCAGAATTTTAAAATATTTTTTGGCCCACGGTATTATAGAACTGTAAAAACCTTTGCTGATAAGGGGTACCACGCAGTAACACGATATTAAAAAACAAACAAATCCCTAATTACAGCATGAAAGAGTTACGTGGCTAATTTTTCAAGGGATACTATTGAAATCTACTTTTTACACCACATTTTCCTCACTGCCAGTCTAACATACTCCAGATAGAGAAATAGGTTAAAAAAAACTTAAAAAAAAAAAAAATGAAGTCTCTTCCCTCTGAGCCTTTCTAAGTAAATGTTTGCAGTGCATCGACAAGAAGAGATTCCAGCTCCTTCTTACACAGACATTTCTGTTATCCAGGGCTGAAAAGGGTGAAAATAGACATTTATTTAAAAAAAGAAAGAAAGCTGCACTGGCATAGTCTCCAGATCCTTGCCAATTATTACCTGAAGATCACTGTCAGCATCTCACTCCTCCAGGCAGCTTACCACATTACGAGCAGCACACGTCTTCAAAGAAGAATATATATATATAAATATATATATAAAAGAACCTAACAATCCATGAAGTCCAACTCTTAAATTAAAAAAGATGCTATATCCCCAGCTATTTTCCTGAAAATAGCCATGCTTGCAGTAATCCAGGCGCTGCAGCAGCAAAAGTGATAACACTTGAAAACCAATTGTGCTAACAGTTCTCTGTAACACACAGGGAGCAAAGCAGTAGTCCGTAACTTTGTGGATAAGACGGCCCATGAAATCTTAAACTAAAACTTCCTAAATAAATTATAAATAAGTGCTGAGGCACAAATGGTAAAAGGTGAGGACGCGTTTGGCTCTTGTTGATATTTTTTCTTTTATTTTGTACTATGACTCTGCTATTTCCTGAGAAACATAATCATACTGGACAAGAACTGAACCACAGTGAGTTTCATCTCCCTCTTGTCTGATCTGGCTTCTCCAACTGCCCGCAAAGCCAGAAGTTGTAAAGAGATGCGCCTCCTACGTATCACAAAGGAATCTATGAACTCTTCTTAAATGGTTTGGCTTTGTTTTCCTCCCCACAGCTCATTTCTTTAGAGTTTCCATACAATAACAAAATTTCAACATTGCCAGCCTCTGCGTTTTAAGGCATAAATATTGCCAGATAGATAGAAGCTTAGCAGTAAATTAAGAGCTTCCTATTCATGCTATAAACTATCCTGACTATTGCAAACAAGAAGGCTGTAAGAAAACTCTTACAACAAGAACCCACATGCATCACAGAAATTAACCCATCAAGGAGTCCTTATTGACTCTGGGTTTTAGACATAATTGAGACAGAAAGAGAAGAAATACAAAGTTGAAGAACTTACACAAGAACAACTATTTCTTGAATTTATCATCTGTGTTTAACAAGCCAATACAGGGTCATATTTAGACTGATCTTGTGTTTTAATAAATTATTTGAGAACTTGATAGGCAAAATTGGCAGTTGCAAACATTTCTTGCATAGCTGAGATAAAATGAGATAGTTTACTTGAATAACATAATCATTTTTAATCTTGTAAAACAAAATCTACTGCATGAAATCCCCATGTAAACATCCACCAATACTACTCAGCTGAAATGTAAGTTGAGGTAACAGTAAGTGGAAATGACCTTCATGCTGTGTAATTAAAATATTTCAAGGACAGCTTATAATTGTTGTGTAGTACTTATGTCACATCAAAAGAGCTTTGGAGCTTTAGCATTCAACTATAGAATAAAAATAATTCTGTGTCATTAACATCCAGCTAATTTCATTCTAACAAGTGAAACACATCTAGACTACATGGCCTTTCATGTGCCTGAGAAATTATATAACTACTCTCCTTGCTAAACTGACAATTACCCTACAGAAAAAAAAAAAAAAAAAACCCTACCTAGTTTGATCTATTTGATTTAAATATTGAGACGTTACTGATGCGACAGGAGGGAGGAGACAGGAAAAAATAGCCCATTAACCTGCACTCAGTTAGCTCTCATTAATATTAAGTTGATATTTAAGAGTTACTACTAAAATCTCTCTAGAGTTGCACAAGGAAGTAAGAAACCTGTAGGTTTCCATTTTTCTCCTGGTTGCCTATCATTTCATTAAGCTAGAGGTCAAGCACACCAAGCAAGATGTGCATAATAAAGGACAACACAGAGTATATGGTAGAAGTTATCCTGCTCACCAAAATGAATCCATCGCTCTGAGGATCCCCCAGACCCAGCTGGGCTGTGTAGTCTGCCTGCAACTGGTGTTGCTTAGAGTGCTGAAGGAGGAGCAGAGATGAGAGTTGCAAAGGTAAACCTGTATGACTCGTGAAACAACTTTCCACAAAGGAACCAATACAACTAACACAACAGGCACTGCCACAGGTTGCCCAGAGAGGTAGTGGAAGCCCCATTCCTAGAGACACTCAAGATCAGGCTAGACTAGGCCCTGAGTATCCTGATATAGCTGTAGGTGTCCTTGTTCACTGCAGGGGAATTGGGCTAGATGACCTCTAAGTGTCCCTTTCAACTCGAAAGATTCTGTGATTAATTTGAACCAAAAGGAGCCAGGAAGACAGAAGGTGAGGTCAAGACTCTGCTGTCCTTACCAGCACCTTTACTGGCAAGGAGCGGGAACTGTTGCTTCTGCACACTGCCCTGCAGACCACCTCACCCAGCAGAGTAAGGCTTCGTAAGTGTGTTCCCCTCCAAGAACAGGTGTTCAGGAGGACCTAAGTGAAACATGGACTGGTGATTCCTATGCAGGGAGCCACAGCACAGAATCACAGTACATGCCAAGCCAAAAGGGACACACAGGGATCAAGTCCAACTTCCAGCTCCACACAGCACCACCCAACATTAAAATCCCACGTCTGAGAGCACTGTCCAAATGCTTCTTAAACTCCTGCAGGCCCAGACCATGACCGCTGCCCTGAGAGCCTGGGCACCTGGGCCCAACCAGAGCCAGCGGTGACAGACTGAAGGGCCTTGTGCCCCTCTGGGTGCCACAGCACTGCTACCCTGACTGGAGGGGCAGCAAAGGGGTCTGCCTCTAGTCCATTAAGTCCAGTTCTCAAAGAACATGAAAATCCCTTCAATTACTGTTTTGAACATCCATCCGTAGGTGAACAAGGTTACTCTGAAAATAGTTTCCCAATGGAAGATCATCCCCAGACTTTCTGCCCCTTTTTGCAAGTGCCAAGTGCTGCAGAACCATCAACAATAGTTATTCTGTTGCTGTTTTTAAGGAACAAAGTATAAACATTTCCAGCAACTGCACTTAATGTTTGATTTCGGGGCCAAATGATTTCCTCCTTGTTTATGAGTAAGCAACTTGTTTGATACCGGGAACATTCATAGATTCCAAAAGACTTCATTCTCCCCTGCATGACACAGAGCTCAGGGAGCTCCGAGCTGAGGCACAGGGGCTCAGCACTTCTCCATCCCTGCGACACAGGAAGAAAGCCAGAGCACACCTGACAGAGCAGGAAGGAAGGGCACTGTTCTGGACTGCTCCCTTTATCGTCCCTTTCATGGATCCTGACAGAGACCAGAACTGCCAATTTCTAATGCTTTAACATCTCCTGAAGGCATAGTCTACCTTCCACACATGTGACTACTTGTTTCCCGCAAAAAAACTCCCGCAAAAAGCCAGTATCTAGGCACAGAGGAGGGCACGCAGCTCTCTCCCATCACCACACCAGCTACTGTGTGTAGGACCTTACATGAGGTTAGGCTCTCTGCTTCTTACCCATCCCTGCAGCAGTTTCCAAAAAATTCTGCAACTTCACCCACCCTGACACCACATCCCAAGTCACCTGGTGCATAACCTTGTCCTGGTGGCCTGCAAAACTATCTTGCATTTTTAAAAAAAATTACTGAAAGGAGAAAAAAAACAACACATGATATGATCGTGTCTCCAGGTCACAGAGATACCGCCCAGTGGCCAGTAAAATCTCCCCAGGCAAAGGCATGTATTGCAGGCACTCCAAACCACTTGGCCTCCCACATACCGACAGGTCACGGTTTTAAACTCAGCCCACTGCATAGCTGAGTTCAGTCTATACTTCTCACCAATCACTTGCTGTTCCCAGTTACGTATGTCCTTCAGTAGAAGGACTACATGTTCAAGGTGTCACATTAGCCACAGATGGCCTGTCTCATTTACCTGTCATAAGATCACCCTGCTTCTTAATAAACCACAGGAGACGATTATTTTCCTCACTTCTCCCCAGGCAGCCATGCCCCATTTGGATTCCACGTATTTCTAAAGCTGCAGATATTTCTAGATATTCAGAATGGTGAAAATACTGTCTTCAAGTGGACATAACATCCAGGGATAAAAGTCAAGATAAATTAACTTTCTCAGCATCTGCCACTGACTAGGTCACACATTTCCTGACATCTAATTAGATCCATACATGCCAAATACACACTACCTGTTTTCTGGTCTGTCCACCTGAACTGTGTTAGAAGTATTGCTGACTTAAAAGGAAGACAATACCCATTTTCAGAGCTTTCTTTTATTTGACGGACAGACACACAAGAAGAGCCAGGCAACCAAAAGGAAAAGCGCAGCGTGGATGGGTGGTACTGAATATTGACGCATGAATTGCTTGTTAACAAGGCCAATGCTTCCCTTTACGAAATCAATTGTTAAAATTGGCACCTATGTACCAAGTTTATTTTTGATTTAATGGATCAGGAAGAAATTGGCTCCAGTATATCCACCTTCCTTCCAAAGAACTCAGAACAAAACGCAGTACCCACCTATCATCACTTTACCTTCCAATAAAACACTGCTGTGAGCACAAGGGCTCTTGGAAAGGCTCTGAGCCAACTTGCTGTTACCAAGGATAGCTGCAGAGAATGTAACAGCAAATACATGCTGAATACTTAACTGAAATAAGTGTCAGCAGTATATGAATTTAGAAATGCAAAGACATAGACATAGTCCAACTTTGAACTTCATCTGAATCGAGGATCCCAAACAACTGCAGTATTTATACAGTCTGTGAGGAGCAACTGCAAAGGAAAGAGCTGAAGCTGTGTTTTGTTGTTTTGCAACAATGCCAACTTTTTGGCTAAAATCATTCCTTGGGGAAAATGAGGTGACTAACTATACCAATAATACACCCTTCTCCAATTAGAATCCCTTTTTGAAAGAACATCTTCCTTGGATCACTTAAGGCATGCAAAGAAGCTGGTCCATCAAATATGCTGTCTCAAAGTGCCTTCTACTTCACAGATCACAGAAAAAACATTGCAAATGCAGTAAGCTGCTTCTTTGGGGAAGGAGGGATGGACTGCATTTTCCAGTTTTTGCTGTATCTAATAAGTTGAAACGAGAAGAAGAAATGTATTTAAAAAAGAACAATGAGAAGTGCAAGCTAATGGATGCTCTAATAGGGGCTGACATGAAAACCAAAACACTAAAATTAAAAATTTAGGCTCCAGAATCCGTTAGATACCCAGTGCAGAATCCCTCTACATAAATGCCCATGCCAAATGGAGTTTGCTAAAATTAAACTCCCTTCAAGTAGTCTAATGCAAGTTGATGTAACGACCAATTCATCCCTGCATTGATCAGTGACTGTACAACCTCATTTAAAACACCCCAAAGTGCTGAGAATTCTTGCTGGTTGTTCATTCTCAAGAGGATGGAAAATTGCAATTCCCTGCAATCACATAAAATGGGAAATCTGCTACCCAAAAGCACAGGTGCTCTTGAAGATGTGGTACCATGCAACAGCTCTGGTTGCATTCCACGTACTTGGAGGACATTATGCAATATACTATGATTTCACTGCCCAGCTGTTTATCTCAGCAACTTACAGCCTTTACAGATGCAAATTAAGTCCAAATCATTTCAGTAATTGCAATGTAAAAGGCATCTGAGGCACTCCTGAATTAGCCAGCTCCAGTTCACACACCCACAAGGTTCAGCATAGCCTAAAAATCCCACTGCAGCACTTTGTCTACCCTGAACTCCACAATGTCACAACCAGACTACTGTAAATAGCAATATATGCTATGTGCATTATAAATACTAATATGCTTTACTATGCTGCTGTAACACTATAATGCTGCCACAAAGACAGCTCCTTTAATTGAGCTAATAAGCATCTACACTGGACTGCAGTTACACTAGTGAAGGGATGATCTATAACCAGTTGCTCATCTGTAGCGGAAACAAATACTACTTTCATTCACAAAACAATAAACTAAATCACAATGAAATTAAGTGGCTTCCCCACATTCACACAGCAGAGGACGGAGCAATAAATTGAACATAGAAACCCTGGCTTTCCAGCCATTAGTTTTCATTTACTCAGCACACAACCCCCACTGAACAGTAGGTCTGTATTAATCAATCCAAGGAGCTTTTAACTACCCTGTGAATCTCTCATCACCAATGCCAGCTGCTGTAAGTACAGTGGATGACAGAACACTCCTTTCCACCGGGATGGCATTTGCAACTCTCTTTAAGATTCCTGGCAGAAAAAAAAAATAAGAAATAAAGCACTGATTTCTCTTCACTGCCAAACTGCTTCACAGTCCCAGCATGAAGCCCTGTGTACAACACCTCTTCAAGGGCACAACCTGCTCAGACGGAACACATTCACTGTACAGAAAGTTAAGAGATTAAGGGTAAATGCAGAGACCTGCAAGACTAAGTATCAGAGACCTAGGAACATAGTAACTTAGCTCAGAATATAAATAAACGCTTAACTCCTTGTCAGCGCTCATAGATGCAAAGAGGAAATTCTGTAGCCTGAGGAAGTCAGATGTGTGACTCAACAGGAACAGAGTGCCTGACTCGTCCAGGTGCTTCGGCAGCCCCCCGAAGGGGTCCACCAGCAGCAGCAGGCACCTCAGCGCTTCTGAAACACACCCAGACTGCTTTTTCCTAACGTGCTGACAGCAGCAAGCATTCGGGGTTCAAAGTACTACTGCATCTTCAGCAGCAGCACAGAGACCTCATACCTAGCTCACATCTTATCTGACAACAGCTCAAAGACTGACGCAAAGAAACACCTTTCCAAATAAGCATAATAATCCCACAGTACAGAGTTTTCTTTATACTTACAACAGCGTGGTATGAATTCTCATACTAAGGCAACGATGAACGGCCAGAGAAAAGTCCCATGAGGAACCAGGAGCGTGTCGGTTCCGAGAGCTAGATGGATTGTTTGTCCTCTGAAGCACCCCGGAGCTGCTCGGTGACGTGGACCTGTCTGCTCACACAATCTGCCCTCTACAGCGCCGAGGTGTGTTTGCACAAACGCCACTTCAGCGTCAGGCACCGAGCACACACAGCGCTGTAACTGCTCCTAAGGGCAGAAGTGCTCTCCCGTGGCGCTGGGCACGGGAGGGGCAGCTCGCCCTCCTCCTACCGCCGCTTCACAACTGCAGGGGCTGATTGAGAAATCGAAGATATTTCAAGCTAGAGCCTTTGAGTTCACCATCCCTCATTCTTGAAAAGCTGGAGGCTCACAATGTTACAGGAGAGCAAAACCGCCCAGCAACAGCCCTGCATTCCGATAGGAAGCACAAGCCACGGCACATTCAGGAGTTTCCCCACAGACAAACGAGCAGCATTAAGGCGCTGCAGCTATCTGCTCACCCTACTTACTCCATGCACAGCAGCTTCTTTTCTTCCCCTGCCGTCCGCTGGTTTGCTGCAGTCTGCTGGGACAGGGCTGCTCTCTCCTCACGGGGACAGGGACAGACCCTGGCACTCCCTGCTTCATGAACGTTAACCAACACAGAGTTATCCCGGGAACAAGCAGTGCTCTACTCACCGGCGTTATAGCCAGGGGCTCTGCCAGAACAGTGCACCGGGCACCAGAACACCTCAACACCACTAAGCAAGGAGGCAATCACTGCCCGAAAAGGACACACCTCTTGCTCTCGTCCTCAAGTGTTATTTTGGCTAAAACGGGCATACCTGCACTCCCTGCATCACCAGCACCAGCAGAAAGAAATAAAGGCAGGCAGCACCAACCACCACATGCAGCTTCTTGCTGTGCCTCTCTTTACAAGGGCTGGGCAGTAGGAGGAAGCCAGAAAACTTGGTCAAGGAGACTGAACAGCAACCTTTATTACTGATAAACCTCCGTGAGAGATACGCAGCAGTAACTGTTCCTCCTTCGCTTGTTTCTGATCTCCAATGCAGTTTAAAATGTGAAAAGTAAATAGTGGCTATTTGGAAGCCACACTTGCAGGAAAGAAACGGGAACATTTGCCATTAAGCATTCTATTAGTCAGGTTGCTGGAAAAAGGAGCAGCTCATCTAAAAATAAGTCAATATTGGCAGCGTCTAAGCAGTTTCTTCAGCTTCTTACACACCTATGCGAGCAGCAAGTGCTATTACTCTGTGCTCGTACCCCAGGGCCCCAGGTCCATAACCACAAGCCAACACCTGACCTCTATTTAAGCAGATTTACAAGGCAGCCGAGTGAAAGTGCTCGCAATCAGCCGCCGAAGAAGTAGCACCAACGGCGCGCCTCCGCAAGCTCCAATACCAGGGAAGTACCACGCGGCCGTGGGACGCTTCCCTGGAACCGAAGCTTGTGGATATGCCCTGCGGCTGTGGGAAAGCTGCATTTCCCTCAGAAGAATTTGTGGATCCCTCAGGGAGGGAACATCCGAAGCTCGCTGCTGGCCCTACAGCCTATCTCTCCGCGCTCTCACTGCGCGGCTGAGCGGCGATACCCGTAGTGCCGCGGCGACGAAGGCTCCGGGCGCTCCTCCATGCGACCCGCCGCAGCGCCGCTGGGAACGAAGCGCTGCTGCCCGAGCGCGGCACTTCCCAAGTTCCCCACGGGGCACCGGCTCCCCTCCCAAGCCCTGCCCTGCCCTGCCCTGCCCTGCCCTGCCCGACTCGCCGCACGGCCCCGTCCTTCCCAGCGGGACGCCCAGCAGCACCGCGGCACCGCAGCTCGCCCGAGAGACATCCTCACCCCACCTGCCCCGGCCCGCCGCCGCCCCATTACCGTGGCAACCGCGCCGCCCTTCCGCCCCTCGCGCCTCCTCAGGGGCGGCGGCGAGCCGGGGCCATGGCGCAGCCTCTTCGGGGGGCTCTTCCTTCGCGCCTCTTCTCGGATGCCCCTTCTCCTCAGGCCGTCAGAGCAGACAGCGGCGGGCACAATGCGCCTGCCGCCCGCTCCTCGCTCCCGCCGGGGCCGGGCGGGGCGGCGGGGGCGGACCCGGCCCCTTGGCTGTTGCAGCGCCCGCTGCGGGCGGACCCGGCCGCTCTTCCCCGCCCGCCCCGCCCTGCCCTGCGGAGCGCGGAGTGGGGCCTGGGTCTCCCTCCCCGGAGCGGGAGGAAAGTTCGGCCCCGGCGCCCTGAGGGGGCAGGCCGAGCGCGAGGGGAGCCGCGTACCGCAGTCCCACTAAAGGCGGATCGATAACGGCGGTCCCGATGCCTTGGGCTGGTTAAGCGCACCTCAAGGACCATAGGAGGGAAAGTCTGCACCTGGTCCAGCTGTGGCTGAGCCCTTGTTCTTAGAGTCCCACCTCCAGATGCCCAAACCCTCAGTGAAGTTTGTCTGCTGATGGGATGGAGAAAGGAGCACTGCCTCATACACCTTTAGCATGGTCTTAACACTTCACTGTCAGCATCACTTATGTTTGACTGTGTTTTCTTGCTGTTTCCACTGGGCACACTTCACGACCACACAGGGTCTGATTTTACATGTTGGCAGTCTTGCACTCTCACTCACATGTTGTACTGTGCGGTACCATTGGGTACAGCTCTCTGAGCCCCTTGAACACTCCCAATGCCCAGCAGCAGCCTGGGGCTGCTGGCACCAGGGCCCTGCACACCTCTCACGGCTTCAACAGAACTGCTCTGAGGCACACAGCTCTTACAGGCAAACCTGTCCCATGGGCAGAAGCCATCGCTGTTGGCTGCAATGAGTTTCCGTGCATTAACTAGATGTGCAAAAGGTGCGTGCATGCTTCCTATGGATGTGCTCCATCAGTTCCTCCATTGGATAGGAATCTCATTCCCTTCCTTTTCCACTAGAAGAAGAGCTAAGCCCCCTTTGCTCAGAAGCAACTCCTGTGCCTGTGGTAACCCCATGGACGGATGCTAGAGGTGCTTCCCCTGCAGGTCCCTCCCCCCATGTGCTGACAAAAAGACACTGCAGGGCATGGTGCACCAGCTCACTGACCCTTACAGGACATCACAGTGTGCTGGTTTAATGTTATTTAAATGGGTTAACTCTTACTAGACATTGTGGGGTGCTGGCTTAATGTTATTCACACTAAAAGCAGCTCAGCTAGGTTTTCATTTAGACTAATATTTACTCCGAAAAATGCCATCACTTCTACCTTATCACAGACACTGATTTGACTAACCAAAGCACACCTTTTATAAAGCTGTTCAGAGGATCATAGAATCATAGAATGGCCTGGGTTGAAAAGGACCACAGTGATCATTGAGTTTCAACCCCCCTGCTATGTGCAGGGTCATCAACCACCAGACCAGGCTGCCCAGGCTGCTGTTGTACCTCCTGCTCAAACCTGCAGCAGCAAACTCCCCGAGCACTGATGATAAGCACTTCTTGCCCTCCTTGCTGCAGACCCTTCCCTCCCAGCACTGCAGAGACAGGTTCCAGCCCCTTGTGGCTGTGACACTGGATTTACCCCCACTTGTACTTCCCAGTGCTGTCCTGCTCACTGCTGTGCTTGCCTTGTTCTGAGGCTGGGCAGATGCTTTCCTTCATGGGACTGTTGGCCCAATAACTAAGCCTTACCCTGCGGCACTTCCTTCAAAAATAGTCATTAAGTGTTAATTATAAGAAAAAATGGAGCAGTTGGCTCAGGCCACAGAACTGGGGCTGTTTCCCATGGGCACAGAGGTGGAGTCAGTGCCACTCTCTGGCTGAGCGTGTGAGGAAAGCAAAGAGGTTTTCAGGGTTGCTTCAGGTAGGTTCTATTTTTCATAAAATGTTTAACAGTGACCCAGTTTTACAATGGCTTTCAGTGTCTTGGCTTTTCTTATCTCCTGTGTCTTAGCCTACATCATTAGAACAACAGAGCAATAGGCTTTACAGACACTGCTACGGCACTCTAAGACCTTAGCTGGTGTGTTAATTCCTCTCTATTTTGTTTCAGGCAGCTGCTATGGCACAGTTTCTTTGTAGTTTTAAGGAGGCTTTAACCTATCTTTTATGTCACATACTGTGGATGTTTTTAAAGTGTTGGTTCAAAGCCTTTTGCTTATTTCATGGTACAATTTCAAGTACCAGAAGCGCAGCAGTAGTCTTGAATTCCTCAGCTTTTTAAGAGAAAGATCTTTTGCTTTGTAAACATTCGGTTAACTTTATCAAATTGATGCCAACATTGACTAGAAAGTTTGAAAGTTTACAAGCAGCACAGCCATATGCTGGCATTCAGCAGGAGCAAGGTATGGGGTACTGCTAGTTTTGCATACCTTGCTTCCCCTACTTGGAGTTTCAGGAGGAAAAAAGGATTCTGCGTCTTGTCATTGTAAGTACTACCCAGTGGAGCAAGCAATGCTTTCACTTTTTCACTTTCTTTCACTGTGCATTACAGAAGGTGGGTATTATCAGCTGCCATTTCACAGTACCCTTCTGCAATTCTTAGCTGGTCTTTCCAGAAGACTTTTAAAACTTCTGATTCTCTACGTCACATGCTAAGTTCTGTATGGGTTCAGCAGAAAAATGCAACAGATATTTAAAAAGGGTGATTTCAGCCATTCAGCCTCAAACAGAATAAGTCTGCAGAAAACTGGCATTTCCTTCCACCTCTATCACAGGGCTCTCTGGAAATTCCATCAGTGGAGAGTCAAGTGGGGAGTTTTGCTCCACTGAGTCCTTCTGCATACTCTTCCCCAGAGGAAAGCCTGTGCAGGAGGTGCTGCCACGTCTGCCAGATATCCACAAGTACAAATGCTCTCTGGCCAGGGAGAGCTCTCCCTCAGGGATCTTTGCCCACAAGAGTTTGCTTTGATCCACATTGACGCGTTCTGCAGAAATTGAACTTGTCAGGCTGAAGAACGCAGGTAGTGTGTATGGGCAGTTTTCAAGCCATGAGTTAAACAGTGTAAGCCAAATGTCTACATCTACATCTATAAGGATCACACAAGCTAAAGAACAAAAGCAGAGCCAGTTCCTACCTTTGTGAAACAGGATGGCAACTGTCTTTGCAAGTGTGAAATTTGTGTCAGCTCTGATGCTTCTTCAGTTTTGGGTGATCCTTGACAAACTTCTCAGTGACCTGTTATCATTAGGAAAAATAAAACTGGTGATTTTAAGGGGTGGGAGAACTTGTTCCTTAAATCTAGAGCAATCACAAAACCAAACATACTGAGAAGAAATGTATTATATAATGTTAAAAATATCAGAACACCATGAGTAGTGGCCGCCTTGCTCATTTTTATCAATAAAGAATACTGTGGAAAAGAAATAGAGTATTTGCAAGTGCACCTGGGACAGTCTGGAAGACCTCGTTTCTGGATGTTTTAAACAGGGTTGGATAAGAAGCTTTGTCTCACACTGTCTGGGGCTGGTCTGGGAACTACAGTCCCAAAATGGACCAAGAGCAATGCAGCTAATCAGAAGGGAAACAGTTCAGTTCCCTCAATGCCCTAATTCTTGTTCAAGCAAAACAGAGGCTTCCTTTTCGCTCCTGCCTTGGAAATCACACATCTGAACAAATCAGAGCCTTGGCCAAGTGAGGAGATCAGCAATCATCTTTCCTGCACTAACAGCATGTCTTTGGAGGGGATTTTTAAGTTTTTCTATCTTTTATGGCTAGGACTCTGCTAAGGTCTCTCCATCACTTCTTCCTAATCCGCAGGAGATCAGTTCCTTGACAGCTGTCACTGTTTCTGAAGGGGATCACCCTTGTGCTCAGACTCCAACAACCTGATCAGAACTTGCCAAGATTTCCCAGGCCAGAGCCTCCACTTCTGCCATGTCAAGTGTCAATGAAGTAATATGAAAGCTCTCTGCACTTAATGTCAGAAATGAATGAATTCCCATGGAATTCAGGCTTTCTCCAGATAGCCTCCTCCTGCTTGGAATGGAAAGGGTGCGTAAGGAATACTTGTTTGGAGTAAATTACAGAATCCTTTGCTATTTTCTTCTGTATACTGCAGGAGTTTCCTGTGGATTCTTTCTGTTTGAAATAGGTTTTATCATGATTAATTACATAAGCTGTGATGGGAGCTGGTGTGCAGTGGGAATGAGGAGCCTGGAGTGTGGAGGAAGGCATGAAATGTGTTTATAAAAATGCTTGCAACTAGCAAGATGCAGTATGTGCCTGTCATAGCCCTGATCATGCTGCTTATTTGCCATGTCCCTCTCACCACTATTTATCTGCATCTTATTAAACTGCACATTTGCCAAAGCAGAAACTGTATCATCTCCTGCTTTTGAAAAGCATTTAACATACGGAAGAAACTGCAAATATCACCATAAGACGTGTTTCTTTCCTGTACTTGTATGATTTATAGTACCCACCAACGCACCTCAAGTACTGAAATGCACGTCCGTGTACTTACATGTGTTCACTCTCTGTACACTCACATATTTTTTCATATGGAATCTACTCTCTAATAGTAATAAACATCTTGCAGGGTGTTGATGGTTTATTTAAACCATGTGGCACCACTTCTCCCTCTTTGGCTCGGTTACGCAGCTGGACACCACAGCACATTTTCTGCTGTGAGCAGGGCACTTTAACACTGGACACTCACTTGTGGTGAATATTCAGTTACATATTTTGCTTCTGTTTGTTTTTCTGTTAAAAGCAGTGAAGTCTGAGAGGTCAAACATTTCTACGGTTTGAAAAAGTAGTCTCTAGCACTCACTTTCAAACTCAAGTGAATATTGATTGATGACTTCCAGCTACTGTTCCAGCTTGTCTGCTGCTGAGAAGGTGCCATGCTTGGGACAAATGTGAAGGACCAACCCTAGAGGCAGGATGGACAAGAAGGTATGGCTGAGATGTCAGATGTGCAGCACTCATGAAAACAAGAGAAGTTGGAACTCCAGAACTGGGGTGCGATCTCTGATTCTCAGCACTGCACCAGAAGGAAATCTTTTTCTCTCTGCTGAGCACACAAAGATGTGAAGGAGGTTTGCCTCACTGGGCTGCAGTTACCCTTCTTTAGTTTTGTGAACCCCCTTACCTGCATAGCCAGGCATCCAGATGTCTCAAGATGTTTTGCACATCTCCGAAGCATGAAACATGCAGTGGATCCAGGGCTCAGCTCTGCTCTCGTCTTCCACTTCTCTGGCCAAAAGAGCTGCACCAGAAACTCTCTGAAACACACTCCCTACTTCAATAAGCCTGTTAATCTTTAGGAATAAAGAGACTGATGGAGCCATTTCAGTTAGAACCATTTTGAACTGTTCGACTATGTAAAGCAAGAACACGAGAACAACACAGGTGCACAAAGCTTAAATCAAAATAATACATAAGGTTATTTTTAAGAACAGGTGTTTTATTTTTCTCATTATCCAAGAAACTGGTCCAAATCTGCGCCTTACTGTGAACACCACCACAAATCTTTAAATATACTTCATGTCAGGATCTCACAGGGCATTATAAATAATGGAGAAGTGGTAAGCCCTGAAATCCTCCTACAGGTAAATAACCATGGTCAGCGTGGTTAAAACGCTGCCATTCGCTGAAGTCGTGTGTGTTTTTTTTATGTTCTGCACTGCGTGTTCAGATTGCTGATGTTCTAATCAAACTACGGCTGCTTCAGCTGGAACGTTTCGTTTTACAGATCAACACAAGGCTGGTTTTCATTTCTCATCTTTTATTTTTTTAATGTTTCAGGAAGAAAAAAACGAACCAAAACTGCTTAACTCTCTCCAATGGGATCTGGAGGGAAAAAAAAAAGGCTCCTTCCCATGCTAAATACATTCTTTTATCTGAACAGTCCAATGTTTTGAGGCTACCATTAAAAATGTATCAGGGAGATGGGCCTGGGTAATGGGGATGCGCTGTTCTGTGAAAATCTGCCCAAATTTTGACAAGTTATGAATTCTGAAATTTTCAACTTGCTCCTGCTTACATTCTTAGCGACTGAAGGCTAAATTCCCCAGAAGCTGACTGCAGTGATGCATATTCAGATTAGGATAGTTAATTTTAACTAAACATGTAAATTACTCAGTGGGTTGGGGTTTTTTTTCTGCTTGTTATCAAACTGTAGCACAGAAGGGGACTGAAATCACTTAGTCCGTCCCACTGCCTCGGGTAGGATCAGCTGTGCCTGATGTTACTCCTGACAGGACCTTAAAGACATCAAGCAGTGGATGTGCCATAGACACTGTAGGAAACTTATTCCTGTATTTAGGGAGACAATATCTGTCTTTATCCTGATATTGAAGATGAATCTCTCTTGTTAAAACTGAAAGCTATTCTTCCTTGTCCTTTGTCATGGATATAGACAGCAGATTATCCTTGTTCTCTTTGCAGTGGACTTTCACCTCCTTTAGGACTCCTACCCATTTTTCAGCATCAGATTGGTCAGCAGTGGTTCTTTTTTCTTCCAGTTTGTGTTTTTTCCACATCTCTCCTTTCCGATTAGTCCATCCTGGGGACATTTATCCATCCTGTGCAATCTGTGCCTGTGCAGGCAGTGCAGGATCGTGTTCTTTTTTTTCCCTCTAGCCCAGCATTATTGACCGCAGTTCTATTTGTGGTATATGATGCCTGCTAGATCTTTTACCACAGAACTGCTTTGAAGACTGTTCTTTGCTGCCCTGCATTTCTGCAGTTCCATACTTATATCTAAATGTAGCTCTTCTTCATCTTGAATGCTATCCACATTTTCCAGATCATATCTGCAATTTATCAAGATCACTGAATTTTGATCCTGGCTTCTAACATACTTGCAGTCTCTTGCTGCTTGAAATTATCTGCAAATTTAATAACAATTGTCTTTGTGTCATCATTCAGCTCATTAATGAATTTAATGAATACTGCCAGACTTAGAGCAGTCCTCTGTGGAATTCATGCAACTCAGCCTTACATTCTGACAATGAAATATCTGTTTGAGTAAGGTCTGTGAATACAACTCCGCACCAGGTTTTTGGTATGAACATTTACAAGTTCACAATTTATCTTCTGCAAGCTAGTTGTTTATAATGCTTTCTGCTATATTTTTTTTCTTTGAGCAGGGTGGAAAGCGGCAGGAAATTCTTCTACTAATATACATTGAAGGGACTCAGAGTTCTAAGAGGGTTGAGCAGAGTTGAAGCAAATTCTATGTTTCATTAAAATACTTAATTGTGGGAAATATCTTGAGATGCACACTTATTAGCATTCCCAAGAGGCAGTCACGCTTAGGATACTGCCAGTCTTTCTTTTTTTCCTTCCTTCTAAAAAGGTTTCTCAGATTTCAGCTCAGCAGCTAATGGCAATAGCACAGAGGAAAGCATAAATATTGAAATATGAAGAAAGAAAGTCCTCAATACTCCATTGATCCACCTCAGTCTGAGCAAACTTTTTGCATTGACAGTGGCTTAGAGAACTTCTGCAAGTGTTTTTTCCTCCTTTGAACCCTATATGTGCAAAGGAATAGTACTTCCATGACAGTTAAAACATATTTAGAAAAGGCCCACAGAGCAGCTCATGTGGCTGTGAGCTATGATCTACCCACACATGCTAAAAAAACAGAGCTCTTTTTGATCTGTTATAATCAGGTGGTCCTCCTCATCCTTTCAGAACATGAAGGAAATTCTCTCTTTCTGCAATGCTCAACTATTCACTTATTTGAATAATCAGAAAAACAGAGAACTAATTCTGGTATTTCTCCTCTTCTAACAGGTTAAGTCTTCCTTGGTCCTGCACAGCCAATACGTGGTCTTTTCAAATCGTGTAGTTTTAAGTGAAGTGCATTTCTGAGCAAATAACTTCAGAGGGATAGACTAGATGGGAGCTCAGAAGTCACCTTGAAATGACAGCCACATTTCTGTTCTTTATTAGACCTCACACTTGTTTTGCTTCACAGCCCCGATGCTCTCCATGAAGATGGATCTGAACCGTCCACATCCTGTCTACATCTGCAGGGCTGAGCTACAGGCTTACCCTGTGCCACCCCCATGCATGTAGCCCGCAGGATGGCCAGACTAGCCCTCCAGTCCCCTGGGGCTGCAGCAGAATATTGGGATACAAGGATCTAATAGATACCTGCTACCAAAACACACTCCCCTTAGCCAGCTCCTGGCCACAGTCTCCCCACACTTCCACCAGCTGGATGTAGTGGCCACATGGCCATAGGAGAGGTTGATTAGGCTGGGAAATCTAACAGAAAACATAGCCAACAAATAAAGACTACTTTGCATCTGGAACAGGGATGCAAGACTGCCTTTTTCAAAGGCTATTTGATTTTAGCTCAGTTTAGATGCAAAGCATTACCTCTGCATATTTCTTTCTTACCTTCTAGCCTCCACATATAAGCCTCTGCCCACACGTTTCTAGTCATCTATTTTTAGTTCATTTAAATAGTTTTCTGTTTTAACTTACAGCTTTTAATCCTGTGCTCCATGACAAAACCCATCCTTGACTCTTCCCTGGCAGTCATCTTCATAAAAGCAATCGCACTTGTTTGGTCTTTGCAGGACCAGTTTGTACATTAATCTTCCAGTCAATTTCACAGTAATTTAGATTATCAGAAATTAATTCCCAACAAAGCTAAAAATACTCTGTTCATTTGCCTTGAAGAACAGTGTTGCCTACTGGGGATGGTGCACAGAAAAAGGTAACAGGAATCCTCCCCTACACTAGGTGACCTTATGAACTCTGCCAGGCCAGAAGTTAGGTCCTCCTTTTAGACAACATCCTAGACTTCCTTTGCAGCCATGGCAGGGCAGTTAATTCACTTGTTCTGAATACAGATTTGATGGTGGGATATGTTATCCAACGGGGATGATTCTATCTGCTCCTTCTCTTGACGAGAGCCAAGACAACCAGCTCAGGCAGCTGCTAAGGATGGAAACAGAGGAGAAGAGGGTCTGACAAGAGACTTCAATCAGCAAGATTTGCTCCCACATGAACCATTGACCTCCAGAATTGTTTCCTAAACCTGAGCAGGAACCAAGAGAGAAAGACCAGGATGGACCATGGCACATGTGATCTGTGGGGCTCAGAGCTTCTTTTTTATATTTAAGGAACAACCCTTTCACACATTTTTAAAGGAAAGCTATGAAAATGACAAAGGCAAACACAAAAGAAAAATGGAAAAATAAGCAACTATTGCAACATTCTTATACATGTAACGCATGACGTCTCAGAGGCTACAAGGGATGGATATGCACCAGCGTGCTGCCAACATTTCTTATGCAGGTATTTTAGTTTTAGAAGAGAACTTCAGCAACGGTTTAACAGACTCTCTTCTCGGGGGGTTTCAAATAGCTGGAAATTATCTTTTCTTTTAATATAGCAGCTGGACACTGTACTCATTTTGGTCCAAGACAGAATGAGATTCTCAGGGAAAAGTGCTTTCTGGGGTTATAGCAGCCGTGGGAATGTCTTGTCACCCTAAGCTGCCCATTCTCAATCCCACAACTTCATTTACACAGAGAACACTTCCACAGCAGCTGCTGAAAAATTCCCAGAGCCAGCAAAATAAAAAGGAGAGGAAAATCATCTTTTCAGAAGTGTCTTGTCAGCTGGTTCTTACCATGCATGTAAATACTGCCCTTCTACAAAAAATCCCCAGTCTGTATCAGGTTTTACTCAGTCTCTTCACGTGCTCTTCCTTCAGTGCTTCTGCCTTAAATTTGAGCAAGTGCTGCAGATCAAGAAAACCCATATATGCTGCCTATCAGCCCCTTGCCTTTTGCCCAGTCTCACTATTAAGAAGAAAATTGCAACATCCCTACTGTAAGAAATGTACCTCCCTATGTAAACCTGTGCTTTCACAGGCCTGGAGCATTGCGTGTAGGCTTCTGGTTGCTGCAATTAAGAGTCTCATGAAGCTAAACACCGTGACTAATGCTGTGTTCCAGCAGAACTCCGGTTTCTCGTTCTCCCTTTATTTGGGAAGCAAACGCAATGCTATTTGCAACAACTGTTTTTCCCACCTTTTATTTTTGAAAAACATGTCATTCTGCACTTGACTAATTTGCATATCTCAGTCTCAAGGGCACCACTCCTTCCTTCCTTCATTCTCCATAGGCACCATCTGCCTGCTTGCCTCAGGTGTTTCCCTGTCCACTACTTCCCACCACCAAGGGTCAGCTCTGACCCTCAGTATCCTCACAAAACATGGCCTCCATAGCATGGTGGTGATGGGTTGACAACTGGACTAGATGATGTTAGAGATATTTTCCAGTCTTAACGATACTATGATTTCTCCTTGCCTACCCAACACGTCAGGACTTCAGCCACACCTCACAAGAGTAACCAGCCCAGCCCTTCACTTTAAGAACATCACAGACCTCAGCGAATGTGGGAAAGTTCAGACAAAAGAGGATCCCTGAATTTGTGATGTTTTCTATCTGCAAGCAGAGCTCAGTTTTTCAACCTACACTTGTATTCTCATAATTTCTGTGACTGAGGCACAAATATCCTCTAAGTTAGATCTTCCACAATGTCAACATGGAATTGTGCACTTCTCTGGAAAAAATAATGGGGAGACTGGCATCTTGCTTACAAGAAAGCTGCTAACTCTGCTTGTGTTAGAGGAACAGAGCAGCGCATGTCTCGAGTCTGACACCAGATGCTCTTACACTCTCCTTTTCTCTACTGCCCAGAACTTAAAATAGTGTTCCCAAACACAGATTTGGATCTAGTTTTACAGAATTGGTGTTCGCAATTCAGAATGTATAGTTCATGTCGGAACTATAGCTCGTAGGTACGGAATACATAAATACAGTTTGTAAACACAGAAGTCATATCCCTCCCACATACATTTCTACCTTTTGTCTGTGATGTTCAGCTGTACACGACAGTCCTCATTATTCTTCCTTCAGTCGGTGCCATCATTAGCTTTGGGCTCAGTGAACAAGAAATACTACTAAAGTGCATAAAGGAGAAAAAAAATGGAGAGTGGGAAGCTCTCGTTAAGCATTTATGTTATCAGAAACAGACTGGCATGGGTAGGCACTGGTATGACAAGCATTCGCTAAAAAGGTGAATAGCTCTCACCCTGCATCACTTAACAGGCTGTGTCTGGGGATGGGATCTCACTCACAAGTCTGGCATACCTGGCACAGTGACCTGGTCTGCCCCAAGTGGTGCAGGTGAATTCACTGAGCCTCTGCACAGCAATATGGACAAATTTGATCACTCAGTCCCTGAAGTCACTGGTGGTCTGACTGCACAGCTGCAAACAGGGAGGTGACACAGCATGAGCATTTCCAGAACATACACAGATAAATATAAAACTCTTGTCTTCTCAGAATATAACCTAACAGTTCATACCCCTTTTCAGGATATAAGCAAGTCCATACATCATGTCCTCCTACCAACACTTTCTCTCCCTTTGCTTTGGACAGAAAAATATCTAGATTATAATTGGAGATGACATGCTGTTACAAATGAGGGCCATAAGGGAGTCCAACCAAAGAAAATCTCAAAAACTACTTTCCTGCAATAAGAACGGAAAAAAAGAATAGCAAAGTCCTCACATGATCCTTCTCTCATCCTCTGCTCTCCCACATACCAGAGATGTGCTTTTATCTACTGGTAAATCAGAAAATGGAATGGGGAGATGACTCCAAGCCCCATGATGCAGGAAGGCTTTTTTTTGAACCATGGTGAACGTTATCCTACATACCACAAAGCACAACTCAGTAAATGATACCTGAGATTCTGTAGAATGCAAACACTGTCATGGGGAACTTCCATTTTGGTTCAACTCGAAGATATTTATTCGAGATGGAGGTGGGGGTCCTGGTACAACCTCATCTGTCACAGCATTGTTTGCAGTTATTAACTACTGTAAGGAAAATAACTGGGACTGCCTAAAATGATCTCTGGTCTCAAATTCCATGGACCTCCTGAAGAACTTCTCATGGAAAGAATTTCCACAGTTATGAAATGCAAAAAAATACTTTTTCTTTTGTCCTTTATATTCTTTCAGCACAGCCATGTTCCTCCATGCAGAAAGCTTGCACAGGCCCCAGATATACCTTACTACTCAGCATTGTGTAAACCATATGATGCACTGAAACTTGTCTTCTCCATAAAATATGCCAGCTTTACCTTCTCCATCTGTTGTGAAATGGAAATCTTGTCATTCTCCAAACTGTGTTATTACCTGTGCTGAGGCCATGCTGCGTTTGCGTGGACTCTTTCTGATAGGCAGCCAGAACAGAAGGCTGTATCCTGGAGGAAGAAGATGTGTGTCTTCAGATGCACCTGCATTTGATCTCCCAGGAGCAATGACTGTGTATTTTCTGCTATCCGTATTCCAAAACCCTTCTAGAATATCATTTTCACTCTGGTTCCTAACTCCAAGCTTCCTAGCGCCAGCAGGACTTTTCCCTGCTAGGTGAGGGGAAGAGGCCAGGAGCAACTAAGATGGGGGCACAAGAAAGGGGGACTTCAGTGACAGGATTGTCAGTGCCATGTCAACGCCTTGCTGTGCTGCAGCTCCTCCAGTGATGCCACAGCCCTGGGACACTGGCCAGAACAGCACTTACCTTGCAGAGACTTGCAAATCCCACACATTTCCTGACCTAATGGGGAATGTCGGCAGCTGTGCCTCCCAAAAAGCAACAAGCACATTTGTGAATGGTGTTATGAGCTTATGCCTGATAGAGAAACTGAAGCTGTGCATCCCAACTACTGCAAAGCAACATAGGGGTCTTCCCATCTAAAGGGGGGAGTTCAAAAGGAAATACACTGCTAGTCTCTCTGTTAGATGCTTTGGGGATGAGGGAATGCAATCACTCCCAGAAAAGCTATAAATAACTATTCCTGAGGCTAATTCCCTGCTTTATATCTCAATAGGAAAGAAATCTTCAATCCTTGGTATGTCCGTAATGTCACAGAAAGATGTAACATACGATGGAACCCTAACATTTCATATCATGTCAGACTTGTGGGTAAAGAAATTTTTAGAAGAACTCTTCTCACTTTGCTTCCATGATGGATGGGAATACTTCTGCAACACCTCAGTGGCTGGGGAAAAGAAAACACTCTCTATCTATCTTTGTCACTCAAGGCCCTCTCAGTCACCCTGCCAAAATGGGTAAATAAAAAACCATGAGAAATATAGATCCATTTTCTAACATCCTGTATTGCTTAGAGGGACAGACCCAGTTATCTTTCATTTGGATGTATTTGGAGATTAATTAAACATAACCTGTATCAGACTTTATAATGAGTTATCTCTCTAGGTGTTTCTTGTCTCTGTGAGAAGAGCTAAAAAGCTGAAAAAGCACACGTACTACTGTCCTACTCATCCTATGAGAATGTATCATACCATAGGATCTCGGAGAGAGCAATAAGACTTTGAAGGCTGGATAATCTTTTCCCAAGGCTCAGGTTTCCTGCAGGAGCTTACAGAAGCCGCCTTATCCTGCACCCATGTCCTGCAAACATGCTGCATATCTGCCTCTGGTCTCCTTATTCTGGACTCAGCATGGCTTTGACACTTTGCAGAACTCTGAGCTGTGTTCTCATCTTCAACCACAGCAGAGATGGTCCCCATGGCCAGAAGAGGCATCAGCTAAGAGATCGCTGTGGCACTTGGCTGGAGCAGTGCACGATAGCTGGGTGAGGACACAAACACTGCTACCTGTCCTGATTGCACTGCCTTACCACAGTGTAGGGCTCATTAACCCCAATGGCAAATAACCACTGTTTTATTGTTGTTTTTGTTTCAAACTTGCTTAATACAAACATATCAGAGAAGAACTCACAGGGATTGGTTTGTTTGATTTTCACTGTCAAGGAAGGCACAAGTGTTGACAACTGTCACGGCTGGTAGCTACTAATTTTGATTTGTCCAAAGACATAAAAACCTGCACTCTGGAAAGTGTCTTTGCCCTCAGCTGACACCTGCGGTCAGGGCTGCAGCAGGGATGCCTCAGCTCACACCTCCAGAAAACAGCCCTGGATAGATCACCATGAAACACAAATGGTCTCCTGCTAGCTTAACCTCTCTTCTAAATAGAGAGCGTATCCTCAGTGAACGGGCCAGCAGCAGGCCAGACACAACCTGAAAAGAAAACAGGAATTAGGATATGAAGGTCAGGGCAATTCTCAGCCCACACGGTGTGGGAAGGTGAGGAAGAAAGCCCTACATATTGCTCCTAATGTGGTTTTAATAGCCGAAGCCTTTCAGAATATAATTAGTGTTTATGTATCCACTTGTAGGAGCAAATTAGTCCCTTCCTCAGGAAGACCATTAACTTGATTTTTTTTTTTTTTTTTGGCTCTCTGTGAGTTGTAACCAATTAAGAACCCAAGATGTGCAGCTGTCAGATTTCACCTAGAAACTTGGCAGTTGCCAACAGGTGAACAGTAATTTAGTAAGGAAACACACACAAAAGAAGGACAAAATAATTAAGAAAGAATAAGAAATGATCTGATTCTTTGCTGAAGTATTTAAAATAGCCCAATTGGAAGAAAGGATGATGAAGTCAACCTCTTTTTTAAGAGGTTTTCACCCCCATTCGGTCTGACTCAGTACATCTGCTTTATTAAATGGAAGAATCCCCATGAATCCCAAGGGCAGATAGATTGTACTTTTAACTGTCTTGCACACACTTCAGACTCTATAGATGCCTAAAGCACAGCAACTCTGCCTCTGTGTTTGGATCTTCTGCTTTCTCCAGGAATCCAAATTATTGACAGTAACAATTCAAACACCAGATTACAGAAAACATGAAAAATCACTAAATCCTGGAGCATCAGTCCTGATTAAGGGATGAAAATGAGCGAAGAAGAACATACATGGGGCTGGTTTGTTTTGCTTTTTAAAACTGAAGTCAGAAAGACACGTGAGAAATGTTGTACCTCTGTTTACCAAGGAGAAGTATCATCTTTGCTTTTTTCTATAATATGTCTTGACAGTTCAGCATTGCTGTCTGCAGTTGTTTCAGTTGTGGTGAACATAAGGAGTTCTGGATGATTTCAAGTTTTCTGTTCTTGGTAACAACAGAGGTTCATCCACGCACTGCAGGACAGGATGTATAGAGATCGGTTTGTACAGTTTCAACTGATTTTTAGGTAAGTTTTTGTGCCAAGAACATTACTCTGTTTCATTACACGTCTCACTGCAGGTTTCCTTCTGGATTTAATTTGCACGTGTCACTCATAACAGCCACTGGAATGCAAATCATGAACAGAGGAGATGATTGATTAGAGATGAAGCACATCCATTGCGAAGATCCAGCTGCCTCTCTGTCCTGGACTTCCGAAAGGCAGCAGGACTAGTGGCAGGACCAAACAGGACTGGTGTACTCATAACTGCAACGGGCCACTTCTGAAAGGTCACTCTAAAAGTAACATATATACTTATAACCTACATAACATATATGATACCATATAACATATATACCACCATAATAACATATGGTGCTCCAACAGCGGTACCCCCAGTGATGGCAAGTCCCATTTCAGTGATAGCAGATTTCACTCTCTGCAACATGCCAGCTCCCCGCACCCAAACTGTTTTCTTTCTCTCTCAGCCCTGTGAGAGGGAGCAGATGAGAGGCACACCAGCTACCTGCCCTAGGAACTGGAAGTGTCCCCAGGGTGTCCCTGCACTGGTCCCTGTGCTCTGCACTAAGCTGGTGCTGCTCTGTCCAGCAGGCAGGGGCTGCCCAGCAGTGACACCGTTGGACTCTGTCCTCAAACAGAACTGCCAAAATCTTTACTCTGCAAGAAAGCTCTAAACTCTTCTCCCTGCAGAAATCAGGCCAGAGAGTGGGAGGTGGGGGCTCGGAGAGAGAAAGAGAGTGGGCGAGAGATTAAACAGCCTCTGGTATTCAAAGCCTGCGGATGACAGTTTCAAAAATATTTCTAGGGATACACTTGGCAGGCACTTGTCTGCAATTTCCTTCTAGATACACATAAACAGCAAAGGCACACAAACGGCCTCTTACTCAAAGAGTTATAATTATCCTAATTGTTGTACCCATACAAAGATGGATTAGCAGCTGGCTGGGGCACCTCTTCCAGTGCTGCTCCTTCCTCTGCCCTATGCAAGCACTGCTCCTACACTCATCCTCACTGAGTCAAGGGCCAGGCTGCTTCCCAAACCTCTGGCACATAAGCAAAGTGGTTTGTGACCCCTGCTCCTGTAGCCCTGAGGGTGAACACAGAGTACCGAGTCCCAACAGATGTAGAGGCTGAGTGCCCAATGGATTTTAAAGAGCTGTGAGTGCCTGCCTACTCCAAGGTCCTCTGAGAATCCTACAGTCCCAAATCCATGAAGAAATATAAACCAAGTGGCAATTCCTTCTTTATACTTTACACTTAAAACTGAAAAAAATAATTCAAACTAATGTCAGCATTGGGAATATGAAGCTGTAACACCTGAGTGGAAGTTATGCTGAATCCACCCATGTGGAAGGGGCTGCAAGGAGACCAGCTGTGTCCTCCATGACTTCTCTCCTGCTCTCAAGGACCTGCCATGCTTTGTGAGCCTTGCCAGCCACCTGTAATGCAGGCAGCTCTGGTTCACCTCCGTGGCTGTACACACAGAACAAGGAGATGAGTGAAAACAAGAGCCAACCCCAGAACACTCCTTAAAATCCTGCATGTTTTAGCAGGGCAGGGATATCCTGTAAGAATCGTGGGTGTGAGTTATTAATGTGAGTACTGATTTACCTTTTTGTATTGACCTAACATACTGCTGCTGTGCAAACAAATGCCATATGTTTGTAAACAGCCCGAACTCAATCACAAACGTAGTGTGACACAAATGACAGTCACACAGGAAGCCCTTCGATATATGTGCAAAAAGTGCCATCGCAATTAAAGTGTGAGATACTAACTCAAAGTAGACTGATAATAAGTAGTTTATTCACCAAATTAATGAACCTCCTAGCTATGGGTGGATGGTAATTACAGGTATCATGAAATGGAGTCACACTGTGTAACTGCACTCTAATTATATTTGCTGTATTAAAGTGCGACCCTGGTATTACACTGAGAAATGAGATGAAAAGCAGGAGAGAAATCCCAGCTCAGGATCCAAGTGGGTGGAAAAAACCCGTAGCAGTACGTATTCACAACTGCCTTTCCAGCTTCACAGCTTGCTGCCAAAGATACATAGCACGCACGTCTCTGGAGTAACAGTGCGATCGCATGTGTTTGTACTGGCATTACACATGCACTGCTCGGCTTAGTATCCTCCCTGCAACCACTGCTCTGTTCCACTACCAGCAACAGGCAAACTCCGTAACAGGAGTGAACTGCCAGCTGTACAAATCCCATATTTTTCCTGCAGTACATAGGATCCTGGTGGGCTTATTGCTGAACACAAGTACACTGTGCTGGTGCCAGCGTGCTCTCCTCCTCCCTGTCCTTTGTGCCTAAAGCTAAAAAAAAATGGGAGGAAGAGAAGAAACTGTTCTCACTAGTTTTACGGTTGTTGGGTTTTTATATATTGCTTTTTCAGGGGCAAAGCTTGCTGATTAGCTCTGAGACCTTTCCAGTGCCCAGCCAGCTTAGAAGAGGCATGGGAAACACTCCAGTACTCACTGAGAAAAGGGGTTGGGAGGGAAGAAAGCATGGGAAGGTCACCGGGGAAGGAGAGGGGGGAGAAATCTGTGCAGGAGAGTGATAAATACATCACAACAGTACTTACAGATACCCCCTCTGAAAAATACACGCTTCCAGTCACAGGCATGACACGTTTTGTCTTTATTCTCAAACCTGAAAGAAAACCTGTTTGAACTTGTGTAACACTGCCATCCAGTGCTGCGAGTGTGTCCCAGGCAGCAGCCCTACCTCTGTATCCAGTCCCATCTCACCACAAGACAAAGCCACAGCCCTAGCAGGCCCCAGTTATCAGCATCCCTAGTGTAGCATCCCATGCCATGGCCCCTTCCCATAGAGGCCTGGCACTGCAGATCACAACACCAAACCCTCCTGCCAGGCCGCTAAGTCAGCTGCCCTCACCTCTAACAACTCACTGTCTTCCTTTAGAATGAAGATAATGGGAACAGATCAGGTTGAAAGGCTCAATGTTTTGAACTCACTGCACGTATTGGCTGCAGAAGGACAGGTTGTCACCATAATCTTCTTTATCACAAAAGCACCCAAAGGAATAAGAAAGTAACCCTCTAAAAAAGGTGAACCCATCGACGTATTTTCTCACCTGTTCTCCAGTTCTTTAACAGCTCAAGAAGGCTTCTAACATGCTAAGTACCCTGACAAGTGGTAATATGCCCATGGGCTTGAGACCACTATGGAGGCAGTTGCTCAGCAAATAGGGGAGGTGGAGTTGCAGAGCAGCCAGGAGGATGCTAACTGGGTTCTCCTTTAATGGTCACCACTAAATCTGATGAGAGGCAAATTTTTCTAATACATAGGAAGCAGCCGAAAGGGACATTCTGAGACTTCTTTCAGTCCTGACGCGATAGATTTGCTTTAGAGGCGGGTATAAGCCTCTGTGTAAGATTCTGAGACCCTTTTCATTTCAAGACCTCTGATAATAAAAGCAATGTTGATTAACGCAACCCCAAATAACTTAGAAGCAAAGGCCTCAACATTTGCAAAAGGCAATCTTTGTCTCACTCCGTAGTAGAGCCCTTCCTTTTTTGTGGTGCTACTTCAGAGTTTTATGCAGGCCTTTCCCACACCATTCCCTTTTACAGAGAAACAATTTTCTTCTGGTTCCACTTACCAACCTTCATCATAGAGATATCTGGAACTTTTTCACCACTAAATGAATTGATAGCCTTGCTACTGAATAACTACAAAAATAGCTTCCTTCAATGGAACAGCAGCAGAATGGACTGCAATGAATCACAAAAATAGATCTGTTGGCTTTTGAACATGCTTTGGTAGGAAAAGAGCAGCTGAATTTGATAAAATACAGCCACTTTCTCAGCTGACCTGCATAGTCAGGAGAAACTCTGCCTTTTAGATCAGGTGAAGTTGAAAGGAAATCTTTGATGTAACACAGAATAATATCTCCATAGTGGAGGGAATATAAACAAACATGTTTCTTCTTTATTTTTCTGCAGTATACTTAGTTAATATTGAATGGGTGGTTTGAAAATTCATTGTAAGAATTGACAGTGGGGTCTGGGTGTTTATTCTTGTCTTGAAGAGATACATCATTATTAATTAAAGCAGATTACTGTAGCTCCTGAAGCCAAGAGGATAGCACAGAGTATTTTTCATGTCTTAGTTCATGAGGATTTTGAATTAAATTTCTGGAACACGTACTATACTAACACTGGTTTTGCAAAAAAAAAAAAAAAAAAATCCTACTATTGATTGACAGAGTTGGAAAGATACAATCATTCCTTTTCCCTACAAAACCAAATCCCAAATGTTTGGGTTTGAACATGTATTGTTTCTAGGCATTAGTTTCGGCCTACTCCGTGGAAAAGCACCAAGCTCCAAAATTCAATCAAAATCCACTAGAAAGGGATCTGTGTTCAGTTTTCAGTCTTCCCTCAGCCTCCTGTTCTTTTCTTGATCTAATTTCTATTTCTAATTTCCTGCTTACTCAGCCATCGTTTCTCACTTCCAATAACCAAAGGCCCCTCTTTTGGTGTTCAACAGCAAGGTGCACACACCTCTGGTGGCCTTTTTTTGGTGCCAACCTAATCCTGAACACATGGACTAACCTCTCTGTATTTCACTGGCACTTTAAGATGAGGATAAATGCCAGAACCAAAAGTCATGAGAATTATGTGCATTCCATAGGGAAAAAAAAACATTACATTTTTCAAGCAGCATTGACTGCTAGCAGTATGCCAGACAGTTGTTGTCCTAGAGTTCTTAGATTCCATGCTGCAGGAGCACGTGCAGAGCAGCACAACATCAAGGAACAATCACCTGAGCACAGTGACCTCTGATGCTTTGCAACTGCAAATAAAAACCATCAAGTAACAACTGTAGATTTTTAATACAAAGATGTATGGTAGCATGTAACAATGACATAGTGGTAATGGCGAAAATATTCATTCACAGGGAGCTCACCTTTAAGGATTAAAATGGAGACTGTTCATCTGTACGAAAGAGGGTCGCTGGTCCCTGTTAGTATCAGCCTATTATGGTGCTGCTGTCAGTGTGGGCAGTGAGACCTGCTGGCTCAGTTTCCATCACTGCTGGCATCCTTACCCCTGCTGGGAAAAGTGCAGGGGAAAAATCTTATTTTAAGCATGAAGGTGGGCCCTCCTGTTTTTAGGTTCCCAGTACTAGCACTTAGATAGGACTACATTAACAGAAGTAGTTCCTCTCAAAAATCTGATTCGTAAAACAGATCAGCTGGACACCAAATAGCCAGAGAATGCAAAGACTGTATCATAAAGATGAGTCTTCCACATTAGAGTTCTGGTTTGTTTGTTTTACCATCCCTCCAAAGCTTATTAGTTGCACTATATTCCACAGTCATCATCTGCAGGAGTTCAGACTTTCACACTCAGCTTTCTATTAACCCTTAAAGTCTTTCAGTGCCAGGAATGCTCCCAGTTCAATAACACAGTTGCATTGAAGGAGACTGGACCTAAAGAAAGCAGCTAAGTTTCTGTGTAGTGGAATCAATTTGCAACAGATTTATGTATGCCAGTGTGTAGTACTTGCCTTGTATCCAAAGCCAGAGAGACAGAAGGTCACAATGGGAAGTCCCATTCATTGTCATCAGTCACGTCTCTGAGTTCCAGGGGAGGAATGCAACCCACAGTACATCTTTGAGGCCTTTTTCTCATGCATTTCAAAATTAAACAGTCTTCCACTCTTGAACAAGAACTCTAAACAGACTGAAGAAGAGGAGTACTGTGGGGAATTTTATGCTTCACTTTACTCAGATAATTAATATCGTATAATGCTGGCTCACCATTGTCTCCCATCCTGCACAGCTACACAGGCTAAATCCACAGAGAGATTCTTCATTCAGAATGCAAATCCTCAGAGCCCCCTTTTCAGCTACTGCCTAACTTTGGAGGTGGCTAAACCCCCATGATGCCTGAGATCCCATCAATAAAGCTCTCTAGTTGTCTATGCTTCTGCCTCTGGGCCTGCCCAAATATACTGACAGTGCTGAATAACTCAATATTTCAGTCCTACAGGGATTTGCAAATAAGGCATTTCTCTTTCAGCAGATATATCTGCCAACTACAACCCTGTAGGAATTTCTACGACCCAGAGCTAGCACAGACCAAAGCTGCAGGCAAAGGATGGTGGGATGGTATGAACTGCTACTGCTATAATAAGGAAGAGACGGGGATAAGTCAGGGATAAAGGCAGTCGAATTATCTCAGAGGAGCTGGTTGTGGTGTTTGTGCCACTTCTGGATCTGCTGGCAGTTCAAATCCCTCACCTAAATCTTTCAGGAGGAGGATTTTGCTGACCAAGTGAATATTACAGATACAGGCAGGACATGACAAGTACACAACTGCTTGGATAAGCAGCTTGAGTTACAGGAGATGTCTCATCATTCAAAAATCAAGCACGTGCCTCCTGCTCCTTTCCTTGCATTTGCTGCTGACCACCTTAGGAAGTCTCTATTTCTGCACAACAGTTTTTGTAGCTCTCGTTGGGCACTTCAACCTCCATTTGCCCAAGCTGTTCATTTCACTGGGCTGCAGAGCACTTAAGAACTGAATCACCAAAGTTAAATTCTCTGCACAGTTATACAGATGAGTTTTGCTTGGGAATCCTATTTTTCACCCCTCAGTTGGTAAGAAGCCTGCAAAGCAGAAAATCAGCACTCTGAATTTTATATATATATACACACACACACACACACACACACATATATATATATAATTGAGTAATTGCACCATCTCTGGCATATTAGGCAGTGTACTTACATGAAATACCCATGGCAGTCCCAGGAAGACAGAGAGCAAAGAGCACCAGGTGCAGTGAGGCTGCCATGATCTCACCTCATCTCCTCTGGTAACTAGGGAGATGTGTTTTTGGAGAGCCTCTGAAAGAAGCACCAACCTTCTGGCAGGGATGGTTTGTTTGGTGGCTGAACCACAGAGCTAAAAGCACACGGGAAGTCACAACAATCCTGAAGGCAGTAATCAGATCACACACTCCAGCTGCATGGTGAGTTGCATTAGCAACTGTAATAGAATGGCCCGACAGGAGATGATTAATGGAAGAAGGTTTACTATCGGCTTCTCCATAATTTTCCATGTTATGCTGACATTTTTCTTTGCAAACAGATTTCAGAATGAGCGCATAATATGACCTCCATCCTCAGCAAGCAGAAAATTCTGTGTATTTGCTGAAACCCTGTTTTCCATAAGTTTGAGCAAATGCACAAATTACACGACAAAGAAAATTCAAAGCATCTGTGTATGGAGTTCAAGCAATGACACAACCCAGGAACCAAAAAGATCAAAGTGCCACTCAGCACACACACATTAACTGTGAAAAAAAATGTCACGTCTATATGCACAAACCACCTAGTGCTGCGTATTTCAAGTAAAAATGGCATGTCACTGGAAATGCATGCTCCTCTCACTTCTTCCTTCTACTTACCCAGTAAAGACAATTCAGCCATGGGTTGGGTTATCTGCACCATTAACTTAAACGTCTTTGACCAAGATGCCAAAATTAACAGAAGAGATTTTTGAAGAGTACAAAAATCTGTTCTCCGTTCACCTAAAATACATCTCTACACTCATAACCGTGGAATGAGACAACACCATTTGACCAAATAAACATACAATGTAAATACTTGCAGGAAGACACTGGAATTCCATCCATTAAGAACACGCATATATTGATTATATTAAAACAACATTCCCTGATCGTTTCCATGTATTAAGAATACATAACAGCTAACAAGGTGCAGGGTCTCATTGTTGCAAATTTTGGAAGAGTTCTCTGTGCAGACATGGCAGTGACCAGGTTGCATCAGTTACTCTGGGTAATCCTTGATGAAACCTTTGCACAGGGAGCAGTGCACAGCAATGTGTAAGAGAGCCCCACTGCAAGAAAACAATTTCTAGGAGTTAAAATTATTTTTTTCCCCCCTCCCATAAGGCCAGATGATTTCACCAGCTTTATTCCTGTAATGTGCATTTTGACCAGTGATTTGTCAAGGTTCCCTCAGAACATCTTTTAAGACACCAAGGTTGCTATAAAACTAAACTCCAGCATCTTGATGTGTTCAGAAACTAGATGCTGGTAGCAGGCCTCAGGGAGCAAGTGAGTATGCTTTTCAGTCCAGTAACCTAAAACTCTTCTTATTAGCCCTCTGTAGCCAAGAACTTTAAAACCTACAATTTAACTATACTTTAGATGAAGAAAGGCTATCAGCTGTATAGGCTTACATCTGACCTACCATGCTACCAAACTGAGTCAAACCTGAATATATCTCTTGGGCATCAAAAGAAGAAAAAAACATATTCAGAGTTAAGAAATTACATTTGCAGATAATGACAATACCTTCAACAAAAAGAGGAGCAAACAGCACCTCTGGATCTGCTCAGAGAGGCAGAACACCCAAATATCCCTCTGAGAGCTGGATGAGAAGGCAGGATGTAAGTGTTAAAGATGAGTGGTTTTACAGGTCAGCACACAGGTCGTTCCTATCTAAAACAGACAGGTTTGTGGTTTAACGCATACAGATCTGTACACAGGCACCGCTGAATAATATTTTCAGTTGTGGCAAAAAAACAAGTTATTCCCAGCACAGCCCCAAAACTTGCATATATTGCCTCCAATACTCAAGCTGGAGCTAAAAATCAAGTAAGCATCAGGCACTCTTCTCCCATCGTGTGCCCCCATAGCACACCTTTTTCTCCTCACTCCCTAAAGGCAGTGGTCCTCCATCGATGGAGCAGCTACACGTGGCTCCTCCTTGGTCTTGGGAGAGCTGCTTGGCACCCCAGGGCATGCTCCAGATCTTTGAGCAGAAAGCACTGAGGTCTGCTCCAACCACAGCAACTTAATAAGAAGTTTTCAAAAAGCCTTTTTGGGAAAAGGCTGTAGTTACGTTTCACTCAAGAAAAGATTTGTCTGCCTCTGGCAGCTCACATTTCTTGCAGATGTGATTTCTGTATAACATAGCCTTTTATTATATCTCCTTGTTAACTATTTTTAGAGTTTATGCAGAACTCACTCAATATACAACTGCTGTGACTGAATTTCACCCCAGACACAAGTTTGTCTGCAGGCAGAACATATCCATCAGCAGTACAAAGGGCACTGGCAAGATAAGAAGCTGCACAGCTCTGCAGCACAGGCGCCAATGAAAGGTGGTGGCTTGCAGGACAAAGCTGCTGCCTCTCAGAACTACAGACAGCACAGGATCATGGTGACTGATCTCAGTCTGGCATTTCTCTCTGGACATTAAGTGGAGACTAAAAATCCCTACACAACTCAAGACATAAATTGCAGAATCACGTAGGTGTGAAAAGACCTCCAAGGTCATCGTACTGTTAAACTCGTGCTGCCACATCTCCCACTAGGCCATGTCCCTGAGCACCACATCTACTTATCTTTTATATACCTCCAAGGATGGTGACTCAACAGCTTCCTTGGGCAGCCTGTTCCAATGTTTCACAACTCTCTCAGTGAAGATATTTTTCCTAATTATGGAAGGAACATTCAGCAGAGCTAATTGAAGTATTGAAGTCACTATCTGCCAGTGTTTGACAATCACAAGAAAAATATTGCCCTTCTTTAAAAGATCCCAGATTATAGAGAATAATAAAAAAAAAAGCATGTTTTCCTCCTGCTTCCTTCTCCTTGCATCTGTCCCTTGCTGCAAAGACTTGTTTTTCTTCTGATAAAAACAGCATGTATTTCACCAACAACTCCCACATCATTTTAACCAGAACACATTAATCCTGACCAGTGAAAACTAGGATTTTTTTAGATTTTTATTTAGCCTTCATTCAAATATCAGTGTGATACAAACAGGCTTGTTAGCCAGGAAAGCTTGTGGCTTTTCCATCAGCACAAGGAACAAATACGACCAAGACTTACTGACCCATGAGAAGTTCAAGCTGAAAGAGTGGGGGAACTTCTGCTACTGCTGTTGACAACAGCCCTTGGAGAGGGCAAATATGCACATATGCTTGTGCATATAGAATATAGAGACATCTATGTATGTATATGCATACAAAGAGTAAAAGAAGATGAGTGAGTTGGGTTTATAAAGTGACGACTTTCTCCTTCAGAGAAATATCTGAAGAGCAAAACCATGATGGGTGGGATTAACACAGTGGCTGTCTTTGCACCACAAGAAACCACAGTAATTTTGGTCCTAGAAAGAATCTTTACATTTTGTCTCAGGAAAGCACATGAAGGGGCTGTTGTCACCAGGACAGAAAGGAACTCTTTCAGCTTTCTTTCACCTAAGATTTTAAATGCAGAATAATGATGGATATTCAGGTGACTTTCCCTCAGCCAGTTCAGCATTAATCCATGTATCTCCAGTGTATTGTATTCTCTCTGTGTAAGCTAACAAACATGGAAAGTATAAGAATATAGTACAGAGAAGAACTTGTGAGCCTGTGAATGGTCACTTGAAAAAAAAAATCTGCAAACTCTGACACATGAAACTGATGATTGCAGTTACGACATTGGATGCCTCAGCAGATTTGGAAGATGGGAACATCAGAAGAAAGGGAATGCAGAAGAAGATAAGGGAATTGCTAATGATTGAGTCTATGGGGAGTTGTGGCTTTTTTTTAATCCTTCATGGCACTAGCACGTTAAGTTGTGCAATCACAGGTAACATCAGAAAACAAGAATGGCTGTCACCAGCATGGAGACTACCAAGGACTGAGTCAGAGGAATAAGAAGGAAGACTAGAGCAAGACAAGCAGAAAATAATTGTAAAAACAACATTTAAGTGATTCTTGATCTATGAAAACAGTTTTCATCACTTGTCAAATGCACACAAAGCAATCTCTGGAGTCGGCATTTCTCATAATGCCCACTTGCAGATAGAAAAGTAACATGGATGGTGTCTCACTCTAACTGGAGCACAAATCATTTTTCAGGTGGTAAGTCATTAACTGCATCTTTTTAACCTTACTTTCTGCTCAGGTCCTAGACCACGGTGACCTTTGATCTCAAACACAGACCAGGTTGTTAAGAAACTCGCCACCTCCTTTCAAGGGTTTGGAACTTTGTTTTGAGTTTTGTCCTTCACCGTACTGATAGCAGAAGACAATTGCATCAGATAGTCTGCTTGAGAACTTGTTTTCTGGAACCTTCTATTAAGAAAAACCATAAAGCCTGTTAGAGGATCGTAAATGCACAGAACATACAGATGGAAGGGATGCAGGTAGGGTATGTAATACATCTTCCTGTCCCACGAAAGACCAACTATATTCAAGATACTTCTCAACAACTTTAATTCATGTTCTTGAAGCTTTTCAGCATGCCACAAGCTCCCACAAAAAAATGTGCAAGGCACAAAACCAGGGCAGACAATACCTGCTACAACTATTTTCCCATAGAAGAAAAACCAGTGGGTCTTACATTATTTGCTCTTAACAATTTCTTAGCTGTTTCTCACTTCCTTGCCTTGGGCTTGATGCTTTACTAGCAGTTCGGTTCTTTGTAGAGTTTGCAGTATAGTTAGGAAATAAACTTTACTACTGCAGGAGAAATCAGGTCTGAATATACAGTAGTGGAAAAGGCAGAACATGTTGTCAGCGTTCCCAATGAATATGTACACACTGAGGAAATTTTTGTGAGGAAAGAAGGAAAAGGAACAATTATAGAAAGGGAAAGAAGTATTGAATAAAAAGATTTTGGTGATATGATACAGCAGTTGCCCAGATGCATATGGAAAAGGCAAAAAAGGGATGTAAGAACTTTCCCAACCTGTATGAGATGTTCAGGGCTCTGTGCATGGCAGGAATGCTACTTCCAGTTTTTAGATCCCACATTGTGGACTCTCAGGAGTCAGTTGCATGATGAGGGTCAGTGGCAACAGCAGCTGAAACCCTCATGCTCCCAGGAAAGGAGTCTTCCTTCACATTGTGTCTTCTGTGAGTGACAAAAGACCACCTAACAGCCGACATCTTTACAAAATACCTAGGAAAAACAGTGATATCTGGCACAAAAGAATGAAAATGAAGGCTCTAGAAACATGTGAAGGACAGAAACTGCAACAGATGGTTATAACTAAGAAGTAATCATCATAGGAATGAATATTTACTTCCATTTCTTACTGAGACTGATATAGTGCCCTGTGTTGCTGGAGGTGTACTGGAAGACTGTTGTTTAGTCTTGATTATAGTTTTAAAAGAAGCAACTCTTCTTGTTTAACTCCCAGCTTAAACCACACAGCAGCTCCCCATTGGAAGCCTGTGGCAAGCTGGGCCTAACCTGCCTGAAGGGAGCTGCCATTGAAGGAAATTCTTTCTTAAAAAAGAATCTACTGCTACAGACCATGTCACACAAATCAACAGGCCTGAGGAAACAGATTGGCACTGGCAGAAGAACCTGAGCGTCTCCATTTATTACCTCCTGCAGGAGCAGAGGAAGGCTGCTGGCAGCAGCACAGCAGGTACACCTGCATTCCTCAGCTGCTGGGGAAGCAGACAGATTTTTAAAATAATTCCGTACTGCAGAAAATGAAAACACTAAGTGCACACACCATAAATGTGATGTGACGTCAACATTCATGAATTTCAGCGTTACCCACGGTCACACAGGTATTCCTTCTAATTTCTTGCTGAAATCTGTGGGCTGAAGCCTACAGAGCCTCTCTTCTTGAGTGCAGACTTCCTTCTGTAATCCAATTAAAGCAAGTGAAACCAATCCTAGAAAGCTGGGCATCACAACAAATTAATGCTGCAAGACATACCTTTGACACACAGGCAAACACAGAGCTCCTGAAAGCGTTGGTCAGAAACTGCCAGGGTCCTCTCTGAAGTTAACTGCAGATATAAGGAGTAAGCCCCACATCAACAGAGTTCCCGAGGTACTGGGGCACCAGATGGTGGTGGGTATCCCACCCTATGGAACAGAGATGAAACCAGGAGAAAGACCTTGGTTTTGATGCTGAAATTCCACAGCCTTCCCAAAGAGGTAGGTACAACACCAGTCCTGTACTGCAGCCACATCCCGAGCAGCGCGAGGAGACCTCTCCAGCAACGAGCCTCACAGCAGCCACATGGCACTGGTGTTCCTCAGACCCCTGCCAAACCCACTCCTGGTGGTCGAGATCTGCCACCACTACTGCCAGTGCAGGGAAGAGCGTGAGGCTTGCTCTCAGTTTGCTGGGAGAAGACAATCTGACTTTGGGACCTCAGGGTTAAGCAGCACACAGATGAAAGAAAGCTCCAACCATCATTTTCTCATTCAGGGAATACCTGTGAGCTCTCCTAGTCAGTGACCTAGAGATCACTTATTCCACATTGCTCTTTTATTAAGCATTAGTGTCCTAATTAAATTGATTCACAGCCTTCTTTCTGTTCTGTTTCCGTACTATCCCAGCTGGTGGTGGCAAATGGGATAGAGAATGGGTTTTAATGCCACTTCAAAGGTCTGGCAGGAGACAGCTTCCCTGTTCTAACCTATCCCTAGGGAGCTGCCCATCTTCCAGTTGCGTTGCCACCACTGGCATATCAAACCCCCTTGATTTTTAGGGCCAGATTTCCTTTACAGAGCTGTCTGTGTCATCTTCTCACCAGCTGACAGTCACAGAGACAGGCAAGGACAGTTAAGAAAAGAAAAGTACCCTCTTCTTTTCCCCTCAACCCTTCCAGCACCCAGAGCATTCTGGGGCTTTTATCAACACAAGGGACAAACACTGATCTGTAATTGATGTAGAATCTCTGGTACTTTTCCCTCCACCACACCATTCAAAAACATTCTTGCAATGTTGCTGTGCAGTTTTGAAAACAAATCCTGAATGATTTTAAATTTAAAACGTAGCAAACATACTAAGCTGAAGTACTAACTGAAGAGCCAAGCTTAAGGCCATTTAGGATCAGAGCAAAATCAGTCACACCCATTCCAAGTAAAGTGGAGCAAAAAGGAAGGGAATGATTACACAAAGCAAAGTAGAATAAAGCAGAGATTGGAAAGAGGAATTCTATTGCAAAGTTTAAGATCTCTGCAGGGCGCAGTTTGCATTCTGTCCTAGGCTCCATGTTCAGAGGGCTTCACGTGTTGTTTTGCTCTGTCTACAAGGAGCAGCTGCTGACTCCCTGCAGTCAACAGTTCTATCTATTTTGGAGCTTGGTGCTAACAGACTTTGTGAAGGAGCAACGAGGAAGGGAGCAAGAACAAAGGCTATCACCTCCTAAATCTACTGTGATCCACACATACATTGTAGTGGGAGTTACTGCAGTAACAACACAAATCCCAACAGAAGTGCTGTAAATTCTAACAAGTGTCCTCTAACCCAGCTCTCCCCTCCACCTCCTCCTTACCTAGGCAGTATTTAGCAATAACATGGTAATAGCAAATCAGAGGATCTGCAGTGAGGCTTTTCCATCAGTAATGGAAGTTTCTACACCTACTGATGACGCACCTTCATAGGAGATCATCCTTGTCTTCCTGCAGGGAACTTCACTGAAGCAGTAAAGTCCAGGGAACGATGGTGTGGACAACCAAGCTGACATTTAATAAAATCAGGAGTGCCAACATTGCTCAGGTGAGCTCAGTGCCAACAGGATACATCCTAGCAGTATGATTTGCTGTGCTCATGGAGTGCAGTGAAGAGCAGGTAGGTTCAACTGCTTTCTGGTATCTTTACTAATAAGTTAGGCTGCATGACTACATGCAAGAAAAAGCTTTAAGATCTTGGTCACAAGTAGCAATATGATCTGTAGAAGAAGTAGCAACAAACAGCATAGATCAAGATAATCCCTTGTCTACTGCAGTCACAGTAGAGTGCTTGTTACCAAAAGCACATGAAAAAAAATGATTTAACTTCACCATAGTATAGTCCTAGGGCAATGACTCCGTGTGCTACTGCAGTCAGCTTGAATTACAACAAGCAGTGAAAGTAAATTCTGAGAGATTGTCTATGCTGTTGTCTCTGTTTTTACGAAGCATCCTTTCCCATCCACTTACTTGACCACACAAGAAAAGAGCTTTCACATCACTCACTGTAGCAATCGGACAGACCAATATAACAGGAAGGGCATTACAACAGAGGTGTGATGACAGAAGGACCAGAACAATAGAAAGGTGCTATAAAGGAAGATGATTGCTCACCCATATCAGAAAATCCTAGATTCACAAGGGGAAGTTTCACCAAGGAAGGAAGGTGGCAGTCAGCCCTTAAATGGGGACCAAGAGAGGTGCAGGCAGGTTCCACCCCTTCCAGTCAACACATGAATTGCCTTCACCTGTGCTCCCAGGGCTGACCGGGTCCTTTCCCCAGGTGCTCAATCAGTGGTTCAGGCTGTGACTCAGCAGTTCCCATACACTCATTAAATAAGAGGCTGTCTGCCTTTTCTGCTAAGTACCAAGAAGGGCATTAAATAACAAGTGTGTACCTCTGAGCCAGTTTAAATTCAGAGCAGATCACCTCACTCCCAGCAAGGGGATGGGGTCATGAGGTTGCAATGCCTGAGCATTAATCCAGCCCTCCCCTTTCCTGGGGGACATGCAAAGGTAGAACAGTTCCATCCTTTAACCAGCAGTGAGCAAAATGCTCTGAAGCTGCTTGCCCTGGGTCAGCCCTGCCTTAGCCACAGGCTCTGGAAAGTGCTGTAGTTCTCTCCTCCGTTTCAAGGATGAGAACTCTGCCAGGGTTTTTTGGAAGTCTGTGTGGTTTCTACGTTGTTGGATCTTGACATAAATAGGTCTGCATTTATTGACAGCCTTGTGATGCTTTCAGCCCTCTTCTTGAACGCGAGGCTTTTACTGCCTTTCCAAAGAGCTGAGCTGCTAAGTGAGGAAATTGCTGCCAAGGCTTCCACAATGGCTTCTATTCCCTGGAAATCCATCTAGTAAGGGAAACATAACAGAAACTTTCTAGCGACTTAGTTGCAGTAACTGCAGACAGCTGAGAGCACTGTAACTGCGCGGCGCCCTCCGCCTCAGCCCCCGCCAGCCCTGCGGCTCAGGATGAGTTTGGGGAGGGCCAGCTGGCAGGGCAGCACCATGCCCAGCCCGCAGCACATGCAGTAACAGCAGAGACTGAGGCAGGGAGGAAATTGCATGCCTATAAAGTGCCAATGAAACACAGCTTGCTTTTGCAAAGAAAGGCTGGAATGTCTGAGAGTTACATCAACCCCCTTAAGATTCACTATGTGAATCATAATGTGTATGTTACAGCAGAGGCACTCGCTACAAAGTAATTTGCTAAGTTTTTCTTTCGTTGTTGTTATTTCCTTTTTCAACAGTTTTTCCTTATTGGAATACTTTCATATTAATGTTGGTTGTTATAAGACATCCTTCTGGTGCAGAAAACTGTTAATGTAACCAAATATGCAAGATGAGAAGGTTACAATGCTGCTAAATTAAGCAGCTTAGAACAGTGGATGAAGTCAGTGCCACCACGGTGCCTGTGCTCACTTGTCAGCTGGGGCAGTGTTAGCTGGACAGGGAGCTGCCATGGGCTCTGCTCTGCAATGGAGACAGTCCCCTCCCAGTCTGCCTCATGGTGAGACCCAAACCTGGAATACTGCAAAAAAAAAAAAAAAAAAAAAAAAAAAAAAAAAAAAGGAAAAAAAAAAAGCAACTATGAAACACTAAATGGGATTTGTGTCATCTGAGTGAGCCTAATTAGCTAATAAAGGTCAGTCTCATTAGAAGCTCTTCAGGGAAGGAGCGGCTGAAAGAAATTCAACAGCAAAAGAACATTAACAAGCTGTCCTCCCTCACCTGGGCCAGGAGCACTCAGCAAGAAGCTAAATGTCTTGAACAAGCAATGAAGGAAGGCGTTGACACACAGGTGTTCTGCAACAATGAGAACGAGCTTATCCATCAGATCATTCAGTGACATGTGGGAGCTCTGCTCTCTCTCTGCACAGGCAACGTTGGATGCCATGGGTCCACAAAGCGAGCCTGCCTCTGAGCTATGTCTCCTCTGCTCAGCAGCCCCCAGAAAACCACCTCCCTCCCCCCCACAGACAGCAGCCAGGCCCTCTGCTGCCTGTTACTCCATCTCCTTCCGTACCAGCACACTGCACCCTCAGCTAGGAGTTACTAAAAGCTGTTGTCTATGCATGCACCTGCCATCCTACCATTGGGTAACTCTGTTCGTATGTTCATTCACTCCTGCATAGACTGCTCACGATTTACACCTTTCCTTTACTTCCCTGCTCAGGAAAACTAACTAAAGAACTCATAATATATCACAGTACAGAAGCACCCAGCTAAAGGTGTGGGTTCCAGGGCCTTTCACTTGCACTGAGGACATAGGTAAAATGGAACACCTTTCCCCCACAAGGCTGTTATCCCTCCTGCAACCAGATCTGCTTCAGCAGAAAGGTGTGGGAGAAGAGGGGACTGCTCCAAAAGGTCTAGCACATAACAGAGGCACAGCTCTACCCAAAGAAAGGGAAGTACCATTTCTTTAACCTCCTAACCGCCGATCCTGCAGTGCTCAGTGGGCCCCAGGGATGCTGAGATGTGCTGTTTCTCTGCAGGACGCTTTCCCTGTTGGGCTGGTGGCGGCTGCAGCATCATTCCCTCCTCTTGGGCTCTTCTCCAGGGGAGAAAAGAGACTGGGAAACCTGCGAGCATCCTTCAGATGCTGTTGCCTGTGACAGGAGGTGTGTGGGGTGTGTCTTCATTCCCCTGCTGTGGAAGGAAGAAGTACATTTTAGAGCTGTTTGCTCCTGACTGGCCGCAGAGCCCTGCTCTGCCCCAGTGCCACAGCAGGGGAGCAACTGCTGCCAGGGGGCTTACAAAGGTCACTCTCAGGAAGACTTGGGGGCTTCTGTTTGCTTACTTGATTTCAGAGACAGAGCGGAAGGGCTCCAAGGCCCCGAAAGAGCCCCTTCATTCCCAGCTGCCCACGGAGGCTGATGTTCCCACCTCGGTTTTACGCGGAGACGTTTGCCGGCCGGCAGCCGGAGCTGCAATGAGCGGGGAGCGGCTCCCCCCAGCGGGCACCAGCAGCAGAAAGGCACCGAAAAGCACAGGAGGAGAGCTGGTGGGCTGTGAGAGCCACAGCGGGCAACCGCGGGGCAAAGCAGCTCTCAGCGCGTGATCTGAGCGTGGTGCTTTTGGGCAGGTTCCTGCAGTGCTGCCCTGGTTCCTGTGATACAGCAGAGTGCCGTTGCCGCTATTATTTGATAGCGTTACTCTGCAACAGCTGTAAGAGCATTGAGAAAGCTCACTTGGGCTGTGCAGGCTGCTGCACAAACTTAGAATTGCTGCCCCCCCTCCAAAGCATCCAGCGGGAGCTTCAGGACAGCACCTAGCAGAGCACGACTGTACCTCATGGCTGCTCAGAGGTGGAGCTGGGAGCCCTCTATGCCTTCCTCTTCTCAGTCCTGAGTGCACGGGGGCCTTGGCAAGCACTGCTGCTCCCGCTGTCACTGCAGCCACCTCCTCCATCTCCCTTGTGCTGAGGAGATGCTGAAAGTGTAAAGCTTCCCAATTGCAATCAAGCAGACACTTGCTCTCTATGTCATAACCTTGCCCAGTGCTGGCTGTGCAGTGACTATGAATTACATGTGGGGCTAACAGCCCTTGCAGCCTAGCTGCAGATGCTGAGAGCTCTGTGGGGAAGAGGAGTGGGAGGCACTGGCTCAACAGTCCGCCTGCTGGTCTCTGCTCACCCACCTTCATCCTAAAGGTAGGAATGGAGTCTGCTTTTGTTGCTATCAAAGAATCGTTTGAGTTGGAAGAGACTCACCAAGGCCATCTAGCCCGACTCCCCTGCAATGAACAGGGACACCTACAGTGAGATCAGGGTGCTCAGAGCCCCTCCAGCCTGACCTTGAGTGTCTGCCGGGATGGGGCACCCATTGCCTCTCTGGGCAAATCTCTAAGATACGCCAACCTGCGTTTGGTTCTAATAGAAATGAGAGAGCTGCACATAAAGTAGAGAAGGGTAAGCGCCCAGCAGCAGCAGATGCAGCGCTGTCTCCAACACTTGCTGCTTGTTGCTGGGATGACTGTGTTACACACCGCCCTATGACCAAATCCTGCATCACAGCTTTACTCCACTTGCCCTGGGGGGATAGTGGTGATGAACTATTTCTCAACCAAAGCTGCAAGAGCAATTTTCCCCCATACATCAGGCAGCTTGTTCTTTTTCAGGTTCCCCAGCTGGGCACAGCTGCGTACTTCAGCCCTGAAGCCTGCTGTAGGAAAAGAGCAGAAAGGAGTTGCTAACGATGGAGAACGACATATCCAGGAGGAAGAGCTGCTTCTAAGAATGTGGGTTGGAGAGCAGACCTACAGAGGATGCACCTCCTCTCAGTGCCCTGTCTCATTAGCCAGTGTGTCCCATGGGGCTGCCAACTCCACTCCCACCTTCAGAGCCCCACACTGCTCTGTGCAGCCCCCTCCCTTGCTTCTGCTGAGCTGCCTGCTGACCGAGGAGAGAGCGTCCTGATGGCAGCAAGAGCTTTGTTTTGTAAATCCTACAAGCAAACCAAGCCTCGTACACCAACAATACGCATCTCACTTCGGGAACATTCCTGTGCTGTTTTCATGCCTGCATAGCTTCACAGAAAGCATCAAAAATCAGTAAGCAGGTTTCTTTTAGCCGACGAATGCTGGCAGCAGCAGTTTTACAAATGGTACTTAACGGTTAAACCGACCCCACTGCCACCTTCCACCCATCCAAACAACTAAAAGCTCCGTCCCAGGAAACCGTAGGGCACACTGGGGCCTGTTCTGCATCAGCTGCTGCTTTAAGTTTAGCAGCCACATCCATTAGCCCAAAACAGTGAATGTAACGAGGAGGAGCTGTGCGGCATTTATCACTTGACAGCCGATGCCACCTGCTGAGAGGGAGCTCCGCTGTCTGCAGCCTTGATTCAGCACAGCGGGAGCAAAATGGACTTTGACAAGCAAACTATGCAGCTAAAACACTTTACAGCCATGAAAAAAAGGTGGGAGGGGAAGCAGAAGGAATGAGCAGAGCTGCCACTTATGAGGGTTGCTCTGAAAGCAATGCCTCCTATTTTATGATGTTGGCCCACGACGCTGGAGGTGGATATTGGTGGTACGGCAGAATAGGCTGAACCATCTCACCAATATTCCTCGACGTGTCATTGCCATGAGACAGACGGCAGCAGAGGGGCAGTCTGACAGAATGGCATTGACACGGAAGCGCAGATGAAACAAAAGGGTGTCATGGAATTCCTCCATGAGGAAAAGAAGCACCCAATGACGTTTACTGCTGCCCTGTGTACTTCCCATGGCAGCCGTATCCCACTGATTGGCACTTACAGCTGAGAAACACCCGGCTGCCCCTCAGAGCTGCAGTTCCAAAACCAAAGAAGCCTGCCCTTGAGGCAAGGCACCTCACAACTTTAATGCTCGGGGGGAGAACGGATTTGAAAAAGCACATGTAAACAGAGCAGGTCTCAAAACAGTTCACAGGGAAAGCGGGGCCCATTCTCCTCACCGGGGACCCGAGGCGGAGGCGCGAAGCGGGCTGCGCAAAATGAGTCCGAAATGATGGGAAATAACGGGAAAAAATCCCCCACCCGTCGGGCCCTGCAGCGAGCGGCGGGGCCGCCAGAGGGAGCCCGGACCGCGCCGCTGCAGGAACGGCTCAGCCCGCGGGGGGCGGCACTGCGGGCCCTGCAGCCTGCACGGGGAGCCCGCGGCCCGCGGCTGAGGGGAGACGGCGCGGGAAAGAGCTGAGCGGCACAGACGCGGCAGGGCCCGGCTGCGGCCGCTGCCTCACCGCGTGCCCCTACGCGCCCCTCTCCGAGCGACAGCCGCTCCGAGCGCGTCTCCTTCAGCCTCAGGGGACTTCTGCGCTCCCGTGCGATTTCGGTCCCTTTAGAGCCGAGACGGGTTTCAGTCCAGGCTCCGCCCGCAGCCCGTGCAGATGTGCAGCAGTGCCACCTGGAGGTGAGACGTGGCTACGGCGTGGCTGCGTCTGCCGTTGGAAGGGGCCTACATGATCAGTCAGGCCCAGGCCGTGCCGTGGGGGCAGCGCTGACACCACCAGCTCAGCCCCGTCCCGACCGCCCTGGAGAGCCTCTAGGGATGGGGCACCCACAGCTCTCCGGGCAGCTGTGCCACTGTCACCACCATCTGAGTAAAGAATTCCTTCCTAACATCTAACCTACATCTCCCCTCTATTGGTTTAATGCTATCCCAGCCCTCCCGGTCGTGAAGAGGCACCTATGGGTAAACTGCTTCATATTTCGTGATTTTTTTTGCACTATCTAGAAACTCAGGTGTTTCATATGCAGGACAAACAGAACAAGGTCAAGATCAACACATGAGATACTGGCTCTAGGATTTGGGGCTATCCACCTACAAACTGCTTTTTTGATGCAGCCACTTCCGAGTGATGCTCACAGGGCTGCAAGCAGAGCAAGGAGCCCTGCAGAAATCCGTCTATCCGTGCCAGTTTTCGGAGCTGACAGCAGAATTAGCCTGGTTTTAGAGCACAATTCCCCTTTAAAACTGTCGCACGACTGTGAGACATTCACCTTATTTTTGTCCAACTATGGGACTTATAGAGAGAAAAACCTGGGCTGATATCTGGTGGTCCAGCGGAGCTGGGCTAGAGGAAGCCCTAACTGAGCTGTCCCAGGAACAGAGAGCATATGGCACCCTGTGTGCTGGTCTGGAGTGCCTGCTGCCACCTCTCCAACCCAGGACAAGCACTTACAGGAGAGCATCATCTAGCAACATCTCTAGCACCTCCTAAACCTTACATATGCAGAAATGACTGGGAAAATGTCAAGCATTTCTCTCTTCATCCTCCTAGTGCAGAAAAACGTGCTGAAGATGGGGTCGGGATTGTCACGGTTCCTACCCGCCTCCCCCTCCATCTCTATGGAAGCTGTGTTCTCAGCCACGCCTGAGCCTCCCACCGCCCCCTGCATCAGGCTACCTCCTGGCTGCTGCAATCTGCTCTGCTTCTCCCAGCTCCTGTCTGCCACTGAACGCACACAGCGTCGTCATCTGACAGCCGTGTGAGCTGCCAAAATCCTATCCAGCGCGAGCCAGCACATCCTCAGCTCAGAGCAGATCTTTCTGTTAGCTTCAGGATCAGAAACCTCCCTCCTGCTGAAAGTCCTCTCCAGCTCAAGAGGCTTTCACCCCACTGGAGCAGCTCCCAGCCATGAGCAGACCCTCCCCAGAACCAGAGCAGCGAGTGAAGGAGTTCCGCAGAAGGAGCCTTGTGGCATCTTCCAAAGCCGCTCACATCGGGCAGCTTCCAAAGGCTCCGAGTACCTCCAAAGAAGTTGCAGCACTGACGGGAGAAGTGACGAGGCCCAAATTGTTATCTGAGGCTGAAAGGAGTAAGACAAACCCGAAGCCAAGCTCCCGGCTGTCTCAGCAGTATCTTACTGCTCTTTCTGCTGTCTTCAAAACACAGAGAAAAGCTGCCACGCACATTGTCTTTTGGTGGCAAAGTACCTGACACTGCAAGAAGAAACCTCTCCAAGGAGACCAGACAGTCCTGAAGAACATTTTGGAAATAGCTGTCAGGCCTCATGAATAAAAAGTGAGTTACAAAGTACATTAGAGTATCCCTATGTCAGCTAATACCCTACTAAGGATTTCTGTCTTTATCACAGACATCAGATACAGAAAAGATCTTACTGGGCTTGGTCCGCCCTTGGGGAACATAGCAGGATTAGCCTCTGTGGGATGTGTGCAAGTGCACTGTTTCACCCAGAGAGAACTGTGATTGGTTCCCATCCACAAGGTGCTAAGGACAGAAGCACGGAGGAGCAGGCAGGGTGCCACCCAACGCCACTGCGCTCCAGCTGGGAGGAAATCCCACAAATGGGGGAGAACTGCCACAGCCTGGCAGCTGCCTGCACCCCACAGCAGCATCTTTGGCTGGTAGCAAGAGCCTGTGCTCTCCCCTTTTACACCATTGCTGCAAGAGTCTGTCCTCTTCTTTCCTGTAGCCCCCCTTTAGATACTGAAATGCCAAATTCTGTGAATGTTGTTATCTGAGGGCTCCCAGCACACTGCACCATCCAGGGACTACTTGTAGGTCTTTCCCCCATTACAGCTGTGCATGCCCCAAACCTGCCTTTTCCTCACCCTGTTTACCTTCATTGGGATTTCTGATTTCTCCTCCAAGAGCAGTGCAGGATTTAGCAGTCCTCCCCTGGGGTCTCTCCTTCTGGCTTCCCTGCTGGACACGTGGTGTGCAGGGTCATGGGCCTGTGCCTTTCCCCATCATAGGAGCTCAGGTGAAGGGGAACCAAAGTGAAGGAACCAAATAGTCACCAAAACAGGAATGGATAAAAGGAACCTGAATGCCAGTCACTAGGTTAGGATTTCCCATTCCTGAGTCAATGCATGAAGAGCTCTAACAAGAAAAGCTGGGATAAAACAGATCCAACCGGTAACCTGGTGTATTTTCCTGGGAGATGCAATTCCAAAGCCCCTTGGACAGAGGGGGTGATTCAGCAGTCTTGCAGCACCCCATGCAAACTCCATGATGAAACAGCCATCAAATGTGCAGACAAGACAGCCTCAATGCCTCCAAGCATCTGCCGATCCTACCAAAGGCAAGCTTCTGCCCCAGAAGTCTGTTAGAAAAATAAGTTCTCGTGATAAGGAATGGATGAATGATTGAAGGATAGGAAATAAAAGGTGGAAACAAGCTGCAAGATTTCACAATGAAGGGAGGTCACCATGGCAGTCTGAGAAGGATGAGTGCTGGAGGCTGTGATGCTCAGTGGACTTGGTAAATTACCTGGAAAATGAGTGGGTAGTAGAAGTGAGAAACCTTATGGTGGCACGAGGATGTGCTGAGTAAAACCACAAGGGATATCTGTGGAGAGCTGTGGAACAACCATATGCTACAGAGTGACAAGGTGAGAAAAGAGTAGATAACCTGCAACCTAGAAACTCAAAATAACGGACATGGGAAAAGGAGTGCTGACCTCATTACGTCAAGATGGGCTCTTGAGCTGGCTCTTAGGAATAAGGTCAGCTCAGCTTATGTTTGGTAGCAGAAAATGAAGTGTCAGGAACGCTTAGGGAAGGAATAGGGAATGGAGAACGTCAGGATAACGTGACAGTGCACCTGCATCCCAAATACTGCGTGCACTTCTGGTCCTGCTGCCTGCAAAAGGCAGCATGTAAAGGGCTCAGAGAAGAGCAATAGGAAAGATCTGAAAGTGCTTCCATAGGAAGAGGAAGACGAGGGCCGGGCTGGAAGAGAGACAACTGAAGGATGGAATGATAAAGGTCTTTTATATCATAGGGAGGAGACAGAAATTAAGGGAGTGGTTAAGCTGAGGAGAGTCAGTTGGAACCAGTGGGTGGAAATTCGAAAGAAGCTAATGGAGGGTTGACTGCAGGGCCTCCCTGGGACAGGTGCAGGAGGTTTATGTGGGTTCTGAGACATAACACAAGTTCAGAGAGGAAAATTCACAGAGAGCTATTACATGTAATCACAGCCTCACAGATGAGGAAGTCCCTAACTCAAATTGCTGTAGGTACATTCCAGGGAAATAGCCATGCTCCGTTCCATTATTTCTACCTGGACACCCTGTGCTGAATACAGAGTCGGGCTGACTTCAGTCTCATTGAATCCCACATCCCCTGGAGCCAGCATGGGCCCCAGATAAGGAGCAACAACCAGCTCAGCACCTGGAATCAAAGTCTGCTGAAGTTCTACAGCATTCTCTCGGCAAGAGGTGCCCCTTGAATGTGTGCAGAACATATTTCCTTAATTTTGGTTTTCCAATTAGGGTAACGCAGTAATTAGCTCCATGTAAAGCTGGGAGACCAATGGGAAACTGAAGAGGAAAGGCTGTCCCCACTCTTCTTCTTCTATTCTAGGTTAAAATAAATACAATATTTAGCAATCCCAGAAGCTACGGGATCCTGCATCCTGGAACTATTGCTTCCTTCAGTTAACTAGAGGAAAGTAATACCTTCCAGTTTTAAGCAGAAATTAAGTTCTTAAAAAATACTGGTCGCTTAATGTCACTTCATGTTACTCTTTTTAAGTGAAAAAGTCACCAGGTGCTCTCCTGTACTAAGTTTCTGTGCAAATGGACAGCAGGAGTGCAAATTAATCCAACTGAAAAATGAGAAGAAGAAAAGAAGCATCAGGCATTTTCTGACATAAGAATGTGAACATTTGTTGTTCATCTATGTACAGCTCTATGTATTTCAGTAATTAACATATCCCCTGACACACTGGGAAATATATTGGAATTGCAGTACAAAGGGTCACGTTTGGTTGCAAGTCATCACTCTTTGGAACTATGAGATATCTGAGAACCAATACATCTTTACACTCCATCAGTACAACAAGATAGCTAAGAAGAGTATATGCAGAACTGAAGAACAACCCTTCCACCACGGGTCTCTGTGCCTCCAACAGAGTTCGACACCTTAAATAAGCCACAGTTAAATCAAGCACAGCTATTGGGTGGGGAACATCAGCTGAGAACAAGCTGGAAAGTCAGGGCAGAACTCTGGAACCAAGGCTGGTTTCAGCGCTGCTTGCAGGCCAAGGTAGCCGTGAGGGAATCTCAGCCCTCAGGCTGCCAGCAGCACTGCGAGGACTCCGGCTGGGGGGGCAGAGCGGCCTACCGATGTGAGGCACTCACTGGGGAGAGCAGCGCTCATCAGATGTTTGATCTCATCTTGAAAAACGCAGCCTCTTCAACGGAATGTTAAAGGCGGCTTCACCTGCATTTCTGTTATCTCACTGTTACGATCAGATGTGGTGGGTCAGGGAGGAAATGAACCGAAGCGTCCCCAGGCCTCTGTCTGCGAGGTGCTGCAGCAGTGCGGAAGTGTGGGATGCTGTGCTGAGCTCTGCAGGCACAGCCAAAACCCTCAAGTGAGGAAGCGCCAGGCGAGCACCTGCTTCTGCTGCACGTTATCTCTGGCACACAGCTCTCTGGGCACAGCACAGCCTGTTCCTCCTGTACAGGCGAGTTATCAGCTGAGCTCCCAGCTCCTGTTAAGCAAACCCAGCTTGGGGTGTAAGACGCAAAGAAGATGCAGATTGTCCTTGACAGTTTTTAGCCTTGCTTCTAGCCAAAGCTGAAACCCCTGCAAGGGAAAGTAGCTGTTGCTGAAGAGCTCTGAAGTAAATATTTCTATTTCTACCTCTTTTCCTCACTGGATTCACCTCACCAACAGCGCGTCTAGGATTTCCTCACCACAGCTTAGAGGTGAGGGACCTTCACAACCCCCTCATCTTGCTCCTGCCCATTAGGAACCGCCTCAGCAAAGCCCAAGCCTGCTGTAAGTGCAGCAGTGGAGGAGGGACAGCATCCCCTTTCACCCAGGGAGCCCAAATTTGGGTGCCATGTGAGCTGTAAACAGCCTCCGCCCCTGTTCCCTGCTGTCTTGCAGCAGGGCAAGTTGCTCACATACGGGGCTGTCACCATACCGGGGTGTCTGCTAGGAGACAGCAGAACGCCTCGGAGGAGGATTTGTTAACCACTGGGAGATGAGAGAAGGATTATGTAAAGGTTTGTATAAAACAAATCAGCCCCCACACTGTGCCTGGTTTCATGGGGAATATTTGCCAGGCCTTTTCCCACAAAGGGAAAAGCTGGGGAAAAAAAGGCTGTCTCACAATACCTATCCAGCAGGTCTGGATCACATCTCAGCTTTCTGCAGAAAGCACAGCGCAATACCGCACTTCTGGAGAAGTAAAGCCTCAACAGACTGCATTTCATCGCACAGCACACCTCCCCTACACCCACAGCTGGCCACCCCGTGTCCTTCCACCATCTTCTCCTCTCAGTCCCACCTCCTGCATGCCCCAGCTCACCTCACCACAGCTCTACACTCTGACCCCATACCCACACCTACTTCACTGCTCCTCTAGCACAACCCATCACGCAGGGGGCAGAACAGGAGGGCAGCCCCTCTTCCATGCCCCCTTTCCCCTCCTCCCACATCCCCCTGCCCAGGCAGCAGCTGCCCCGGGCTGCAGATGTCTGCAAGTCAGGGCATGCTGGTGCCCAGCCCAACCTACCCTGCAAGGTGAAGCGTGGGAACCACCAGTGTACATTACTTATGGCTGTGGGCAGGGCAGCTCTTCCACCTGCAGGAATCCAGCTCCACTTTTTTTTTGTTGTGCAGAACACTCATCCAGTGGGCTGAAAAACATCAGTTAAAAACACATTCAAGATAATTCCCTGGGTCAAAGAATAAGATCTGGAAAACAAAACAAAGGGAACACCTGACCTCCTTAGACCTGATGTTCAGTGCTTACAGATTTGGCTCTGGGATGCTGAAAGCCAAGTGAGCCCCCAAGCGGGTGTGCCAGGCTGGCTTCACCTGAACTGGCTTCCATTTCCAAATTAATACCAGAATCTCGAGAGGTAAGAAATGATAAATAAAAACCAAAACCCCACCTATCCTTTATTCGCCTGGTAAAGACCAGGGAGCTGTTACAGGTAACAAAACTCAGCTATACAGACAAAGGCAATTGGGGGAAGAATTTGTGCAGTAACATAAGCAAAACATCAGCAGACAAAGCATGCATTTGTGTGCCAAGTAAAAGCCTGCTGGGGGATAAAGAGGAAAAACCAGAGAACAAAACCCTTCCATCCCCAAGCACTCAGTTAAGAACTACAAGAAGGAAGCAGAAAGAAATGAGTACTCCGGAAAGTTTTGAACAACAAACCCAACAAAATCAGAAGAAAATGGTTTAGAAGAGCCTTTAAAATGAGTTTTATTGTCAGAATTTTACAAGTAGCCTTCAGTGGCATCATACAAGAAGAACTCTGTTGCAAAACTCTAATAAATAGTCTGCCCCAAGTCCCAAAATATTTTTGAAATAAAATAAAACCCAAACTTAAAAATAAAAGAGAATAAAAGCAAGACTTCAGGATGCTCAGAGATGTTAGCAATATTTCCCATTTACAAATTATATCAGGCATTATATAAATCTCCTTCATACAAGTCATTAAAAAACCCAAGACATTCTAAACCTTTACAAAAGCACTCCAGAAATAGTTCCAAAGAGATCCATTTCCATGACAAAACATTAGAGAAGAACTCCATGGGGATTAGCATCACAAATGAAGTTTGAGGTTGGAGTGTAGTGTGCACTTGTGTGGAGCAAGATTAAAGGGTATGAAAAGGGGATTTGAAAAGAGCGTGTTAGTTTCTGTGACAAGCCTATGCCCGACCATTTTATCCTGTTTGAGAATGTGGTCAAGGGCAGGGAGGGCTGTTCTTGTAGTTTACTCCAAATTTGCTGCACCTCGTGCAAGGCAGTATTTGTTAAGGTAGTGACTGCGTACTCAGAAGGGAACTGAAAAGGTTTCTCAGCACGCTGCACAGCTCGATGCTTGTGCAGACTGCAGCACCTACAGCTAAAAGGTATTTTCTGGAGAGGTAATATGTTGTGGCAAGTCAGCTGTTCCTTCAAAGAACATGAAATTAACTTTCCTGACAGGAGGCAGTTTGGGAAATATCACAGTAGACAGCTTCACCAGAAACTGGGGATTTCAGAGCTCCAATCCTATCCCAGTACTTAGGAAAAATGTACTTCTCTAATTTCACCTTTACGTATTCCTCTGCTCGTGGCCACGAAGGATTTAAAGACCTCCCATGTCATAGAACAAAAGCTTAGTGAACATTTCTCAAATCTGCAGTGATTTGAGAAGAGTGGAGAAATGGAACAGGAGGGCTGCTGCACTGAGATGGCTTACGAGGATTTTCATGGAAGTGTTCTGGGGTGTATAGAGGAAATCTTAATCTCTTTACAACTTCAGCCTAAGTCTTCTGCACATACGACGGTAACAGACTCCCCTGGAAGGGTCGGGGACGATCCTTAAGCGGTACAGCAGCAGTGCTTGGCATCTCAGCCTGCCTGATACGGTACAGACCGCAGCACGCCTCATTTTGCTGTTCGTGAAGTTACTTGCAGCCGTCGCTTCCACAGGAAACAAAGGCTACCAGAAATGCTAATGCAACAGATGTGTGATAATGTGCCTCAGCCACGGCTCAGGTCTCTCATCTCTCTCCAGATGTTGTGATGCTGGTTGCACTGTACCTACACTACAGACACACGCTTCTCTGTAACGTATGGGAAGGTAGCACTAGCAATCAAGCGCAAATTGCTAAGGAGACACCTAAAACATTGCATTACATCCCCTTGTCTGTGGCATACTTCAGAAAACAATGTAAGAAAAGCAGTAAAATAAACATTTCTTCCTAATTTTCTAGATGTCATAATATTTGCCAAAGCTGCAAGGAAAAGCAGATTACCTGAAACAGAGAGAAAGGAGATAATGGAACCAGAGGCAGACAGAGCAGCAAGCCTGATCCAGCCTCCAAATCGCTTTGTACGTAACAGATAAAGAAACAATGTGCAAAAAAATAGACATTCACATTTTAGCAGTTAAACTTTTATTTTACCTCTTTAAAATTATTTACTTTGTTTTTCTACAAAAGGCAGACATTGATTGTTGATCTGCAATTGTTCGGAGTGCGCGCAGAGATGCAAAAAAGGGTTATTGGAGGATGGAGGACGGGGAAGTGCTCTGACTATACTTTCACACGTCATGATTAAGGTGGCATTAAAGCTTAAGTCCCAGGAATAATATTCATTACAGATAGTTTCCTTCCCCGTACACTGCTCTCAGTTCATATCGATTGTGTTGAAAACCCACTCGGTGAATTTCTTCAGCTTCTCAGTCGCATTCTGGGATTCCTCCTGTAACCGCAAGTTGTCCTCCCGCAAATGTTGCACTTCAGCCTGAAGATTGGCTTTGTCCTCTTTTTCCTTGGGCATGAAGAAAAACACACATCTCAGTGGTAATTTTGAATCATGCTTCCTATCTACATGAAGTGGCAGGAATCTCAGCGAGCACGAGTCTCACACTGTGTAAAGACTTTATGTGCAGCAATACATAGATGGGCTTATATTTAAGGTGCATTTCTTATGTTTCATTCCTTACTTTTTGCTTGAACTGTCAGGGTTTGTCTATTAACAAATTCAAATAACAGAGGGCTGTGGCTGTCTCTCCAAGTGGTGAAATGAAATCGGTCATGTCCTGCTCTGTATGAACAAAATATGGAACTACCGGTGGTGAATTAAATAAAGGATAGGACATTTCTGCAAATACTTCTCTAGCTAAAAGACTTTTCACCCGACACCAGCAGATCTTTCTTGGATCAAGCAGGCAGTAACGTAGCACTGAAAGTTTTCACAATAGAAATTACATGGTTCGATAATAGTGTCAACTCTTCAGTATCAGCAGGATACATTTACACAGCAGTATGTATTAACATAGGCTAACAGACGCCTGAATTAGGACTGTAGGTACTCAGAATCACTGTCCTAATGTAAGCAGAGGAGTCAGATGCCTACAGTTTAGGCCCTGTACCCTCATCTCACATAACTGGAAGCACAGCCTGAGAAAAATAGTAAAAAAAAAAATGTCATTTTCTGACAAAAGGATAAGACTGTCACAGGCTCAGGCATGGCAAAGCAGAATTACAGTAATTAGTATCACCTATCAGAACCAAATATATGCCTTACAGATTTTCTGTAGCTCAGAAATGTACCTTCCTTAAATCCTCTTGCAGCATCTTCAGCAAACCTTCAAGTTGGTCCACTTTAGAGGCGAGAGTTGGTGGAGATTCTTTACTGTTGGAAGTAGGAAACAAGAATAAATACTCACAGATTTTATCATCTTCACATAACAGCCTTGTCTGTACCAAGCTCGTCTGTGTAAGTGTGCTCTCAGGTATGCCATGAATTCACAAAACCAAGAAAAAATACCTAACACAGTGCATGGAACATGTGCAGTGTATTATCAAGGAGAACAAACTCAACCCGTGATTAAGTGCTGCCATCCCATCACATAGTTTATCTCTACTTCTGCTCACTACATCCGCCTTGAGTTACCACAGCTTTGGACAACCTCACATGCACACCTCAGGCAAGAAGGAACCTGCACAAAGGTTCAGCTGTACTTAGAATTCTTCTGTTTTCACTTCCCAACATCATGAGAACTTGTAAAGAGTTCCACAAAAGCTAAAAACAGCTTCCAGACAAAGGTATTTGAACTCTTTCCATTAGTTTGTAACTGAGGATGAGTGTTCATGTGGTATACTTGCTTACCCTGTATAAGGCTTTATCTGTGCAGTAAGCTGGTCCTCAGCCTGATCACCACTGGAGGCAGCACTCACAGGCCTGTGGTTTTCATCCGCAACAGCAAAGAATGAAGCTCGCTGAACTGAAAAGACAGATGTAGAGAACAGCAATGGCACCAGTAATGATGAATTGTTCAAGCACCATGCAATAGCTGCACTACAAGATCTCAAGGCAATCCAAGAAGTCTGACTCAAGACTACAGTATGATGCACCTGATATCAATTTGGCAGAAGCAAACTGCTTGCCTAGTGTTCGTACCAGCTTTTCCACTGCGTTGGATTCAACTAGTGTGTCCTAGAACTGGTAGAGTTCTGCATGCTCATGAAGACCATGCATCACCCTCAGGCTAATGAGTGGTCATGAAAGGGAGATGATACAGAGTGCAAAGCAGATGCTCCAGTGGCACCTGCAGCATACCCATATGGGGACACTTCCAGTAGAGGCAAGAACTCAAGCTGGAGCAACAAGCACTGTGCAGAACCTCCTGGGTACACTGCCCAGTAATTCAGTACCTGTATTTAAATTCCTGCACTCCACAAACGATCTCTATCTTGAAGAAAGTAAAGCTTACTCTGCATAGCTTATATGTGGATAATAAACAGACCACCGTCATTTTTCAGAACCAGGTTTTTTTTCCTTATGCCTTATTATAAAATCTTTTCAGACTGAAATGTGAAATCCCTTTCCTGCCTTGTATCTGTATATTTTTTGTCCTATAACTGCTCCCTCACAATGTTTTAACACATCTCTAAATCACTACCATGTGGTGTGACTGCAGTCAGCAATTGCCCCTGCCCCTAGAGTTCCCTAGCACAAACAGAAATGTGAACACTTTTTAGCTTAATAAATTAACACCTCTCTCCCTCACCAGCTGCTGATTTCTCATTGAAAACAGAAAAATATATATATTTTTCTGCTTGGCAAATTTTTATTGTGTGCTTTCACCAAGACTAATATTAACAGGCATTGCTACGATGGAATGATTCCTGCTCCTTTCTTTTTCCCTTTGACAAAAGGGTTGCAGGAATCCAAGTAGATTTTGTTCCAGCTGGTTGCAGGTATCGCTAGTTACAACTCTAGGGGCTTGTACTGAAGACATGAACCATGCAGAAGAGAGTGCACAGGGCTGGTTAGTGCTTGTCAGCCCTTGCTGACACCTAGCAGAGACTATGGACTAAGATTATACGGACTACAGAGAGCTGCTCCCTCTCCACATCAAATCTTGAATATGTTTTTACAGTGGTGAGATAAGATTGCCAGCAAACACATTAGCCCAGCTCTTCTTGTTCTGAGAGTCAGTCTGTTACCTTCACCACACTGACTATGTTTGCACTTCTAAAGAGAAATGCAAATGAGCCCGGGGTCTACAGAAATGAGGAATTCAGGTTGACGAGGGCAGTGAAATTTAAGGAGAAATTAAGAAAAGGGATCTTTTGAACAGAAACTGCTGACCACAGTGCAGTGTATTAAAACTTGTTTCATCTCTATGTTGTGGTGAACACAGCAACAGAGTAGAGCACAAATGATGTCTTGAATGCTAAGTTATGCACACACTACCTTAATGGTGTGTCTGACTACTAGCAGAGAACAGACAAGAAAACAAGTTACTCCACAGCATTCTCCAGCCATGCAGAGTAGTGTTCTGAAGATTCAAGATCGGTGAAAACACCCTCATGAAGGTGGGTCAGCATTTGTGCAGAGATTAGCAAAAGGTACTTCTGTTTAATGCACCTAGAAGAACATTCCAAACATTCCACCAGATTATAACAACTGTAAGACAAACTCCCTTTGGGCAGAAGAGCATTTCATTTTAAATTCAAATACATCTAGGCAGTTTACAGTTCTCTTAGTTGTACTAAGTGTCAAGGAGATGGAAAGTGCTATAAGGATGAAATGACACCTATGTGCAAGTCAATGTATTTGGAGTATGCAGATGTATACAGTAGGGCAACAGAAAACTATACGCCAACAAGGCACATTTCCCACATTACCTTGGGAAGTGCACTTCAGCTGCACTACAGAAACTTTGTGCTCGTGCAATAAGCAAACAATGATTAATGTGCTCATATGCTTTTTCCCTCTGCTCTTTGACTCAACTTTGCACTTGCAACAAATGTTTTTCTTAGCTGTCATGTCTGCAATTGCTTTACGTGACATGAAAAACAGCCAGTTTCACAGATATTTGGCCAAACTGCAGCACAACAAAAGGAATTCAGCATGAAGAAATGCCACTTTATACATGCAACAAAGTTCGAGGCTGTTAAGACTTGAGTTGTTGTTTTAAAAGAGCTAAAGGCTCACACTAATAAAGCCAACAAAATTAAGGGTCAAACCCCTCCCCCCTTCACAAAGAAAAACAGCCCTTCATGAAGCACACAGAAGGATCAGCTTTCTAAGTATTATATTCTGAAAATTTACCTTCAAAGGCTTTGGCAGCATCTACCAGGTTTGACCAGTCCAGATCGGAGGCAGAGTCAGGCAATGGCATAAGACCAGGGTCTGGCATGGGCTGCCGTCTTTGCTCTTGGATATCTGTGAGGGAGCTGTCTGAGGCAGAAAACTCTCCTAGAGTAGAGTAATTCAGAATAAATGGTAAGCTCCATAAGAAACAAAATAACAAAAACAAACAGACAAACAAACCAAAACAAAACAAAGTTCCTTTCCTAATACTAAAGTATCTCCTTTTCATTTTGGGGGAGGATATCATTTCTGGATCTAAACAACCCAGCAGAACACTTGATCAACCATAGTTAACCAGACAGAGCATGTTACACTGAGATGGTGCCTCACACCAGAACATTAAGTTCCTTCTGAATCTGCCTATATCTTTGCAGTTTACCACGTAAAAAGTCAACCTCCGCCTCCTCCCAGTATTGGGGTGGAGGTAGTACCACTTTCTACCCAATGATTCCTTTGCCATTGCACATGTTGAAGAAACTTTGGACAGCTCTGCAGCTTGCTTGGGCTTCTCCACTCCCTGGTACCTATCTGCTGCTCTAAACAGTACCAGATCGCGGTTTTCCTTTTTCATCTTCTATTTATGATATTGTAAGACTAAGATATTGTAGGAGAAGACTTAGGCAAACCGAAATATATCAGAACAAGAACACTCTGAAAAATACCCAAGCTCATCCATGATTTGGTATACGGCCTGCTATGGAGAAAAAACCCAACAACAATAAAAACACACAGGCAAGCTTGAAAAAGGATACAGAGAAACAAAGTTCCTGTAATTTTTAAGTAATCTGTTGCCTAAAAAGTGGAATATTTAAATTATTACCCCTCGTGAAAGAAAGTGCAAACTGTGAACGTGCAATTACCTGTTATATTTCTATTTGCTGGCCAGTGAATCAAGAAGCATGGAATGCCTGGTCAGTTAGCACACATGTAAGCTCAGAAGCAGCAACAGTCTGCTTCCTCATGCCCTGCGCTTGGTGAAGCATAAAGGAAGTTGTGACAAATGTGAGGCAGCATTAGGAGAAGTAGAGAATATAATGGTGAGAAGATGGACTAGGCACACAGGAGGAAGCTGCAGAGAGGAAGGGTATACTAAAGAATCAACCTGGACCAAGACAAGGTAAACCTGGGGACTGTGAACAGGAAGACAGCCCAGTGGGCAGGGCATAGACCCACCAGAAGACAAACAATTAGTTGTGTTGCCTATTTTTGCCTTTTTTTTTTAATATTCTAAATAACTTTATGATTTCCATAACTTTAAGAACTTTCTAACAGCTTTAAGTAACACTACTGCCTGGAAACAATGGCCAGAAATGCAACACTGCAGTTGCTCTGTGCTCAAAAGCTTTGGTTGTTTTTTCTTTTGTATATACCTAAAAAACTAAGGTTAGCTCAGTGGCAACACTGAAGATTCTCGCATTAACTCCACAGAAAAGGACAATTATTTGGTAAGTTCTCAACACAAATGTTTACAACTAGTCAGAAGATGCACAGAATTGGAAGTAAAAGAACTATTTGAAAAATTAATTGTTTTAAAAGCATTGGCTGGTTGTTAATTAAGACAGATGAGTAAATAAAAAATATTTTAAGTGCAAGTGCTATTTTTAGTGCAATCTTCAAACCAAATGAAGGTGCCCTGGAGTGGCAGTTCTTTGTTATTGAGATCTCTGAATTAAGATAACTCTGAATAACTCGAAGCCAACAAATACTAGAGGTATTAAATACCCAGTACTACTTAATCCTCCTCTGAGCAAAGGTAAGTGGGGAGGGGGAAGGAAAGACAATTCATATGTCATTCAAACAGCCAGGCTTTTACCATGCAGGCCTACATTTTATAGAAAATGCAAAGTCTTATTTTGTTGGCAAATGTATAAAAGATTATGTGCTAGAAGGAGTTTCATTTCACTGTGGAAAAGAATATGACAGTGAGAAAAGGTTTTTCAGTTTAGAAAATACGGGCATCTGAATGAAAAGAGTCTACATGCTGCCTTCCTCTACTAACTCAGATGGCATCATTAATCTTCTGACCCCATGCTCTCAGAAGCTAAGTCCATCAGTCAGTTATGCATGTAACGAAGTCCACAAAGTTATTTTAGCATATATAAAAAGAAGAACTGAAAAGAGTTTGGCTTCCTAACATGCTGTACGGAAACAACAACAGTACAGACAGTGCTTAGTGCCTACTGTAATGAGTTGAATTTATTGACAGTCTTGCACTGAAACATGAAAACATGAATAAATCAGAAAAGTCCTTTAGAAAATACTGCAGAATCGCTCAGTACACATTTAGTTATAAGGTACAGCAGGAATCTGAACATTTCCCTTACTCACCAGCTGAGAAATTGACATACAATAACACAGCTTATTCCAAAATCTTACTGGGACTTTTCAGTATACTAATGGGGGAAATTGAGTGCCTTCTTGACAACTGTATAACAAGTAATTCCCTTGCAGAACTGCTAATGTGACCAAAGTTAAGTAACTCAAGTGCTGTAAAATGAATAGGCAAATGAGCAGAACTGAAAAATAGTTGATGTAATAAAAGCTGTTTCTAGTGTACTCATACATTCAGAACTGCACCAGCATTTACACACTTTCATACCATTATTTCCCTACTAGCATTTTCTTCCCACAATCCCACGCTAAAGTAACTGCCATCTGTTGTCATTGACAGATAACCAAGCATACGTTATTTGCCCATTGGTCCAATTCATTCTGATGACTGAAGAAAATGGTGAATGTTTACAGCTGATGAGGCAATTATTCTGCTCCTTCCACAAGGTAACCACATAACTAGCCAGTCATGCAACCTCATACCCACTGAAGCGAGGAAAAAAACTTCTGTATCTGTTTTATATTTTCAGGCAGGTGTGACTTGACTCTTCATTTCAGCAAAATCAAGACAGAAGTACTAATGGCTGTAACAAACTACTTCCTTTGATGTAATTACGATGGAATCTTTTCAAAATAGGAAAATCAGAAACGCTTACCATGTAGTGATTTCATTCCCAAAGTATATGATGGTCTCCGTAATGGCAGCGATTTTGGGAGAGAAGGGTATGTGCTGGTGAACAGGACATCATTTGGCATGGCTTGGTCCAAGAGTGAGGCCCGCGAGGCGAAGAAGTGGTCTCTTTGACCACTGTAAATACTCTCATCTGATAAAGTCCTTTGCAAGGCACGCCTTGTGGTAGGAGTGCTGGGAAAGGGAGACTGACAGGACAGAGTGTGTGACTATACATTCATAAAACAAAAAGAAGAAATACAAAGAAATAAAAAAATCAATATAGAAACTTTTGAAATGCATAAAATGATTTCTTAAGACTTTTTATTTTAATGAGAAAGCAAATGTTAGCATAGTTTTGTTTTGTTTTGTTTTTTTTTCCCCAAAGTGGAAGGGAAAAATAAAGGCATCTGCTTTGAGGGAGACTGTAGCTAGATAGCAAATTAGGTCTTTTTCAGTCTTGTCTTACAATTCTGCTTTTAAGTATTCTTCCAGATTTGACTAAGGAGTAAATCTCAGCCTCCCTCATGAATTCTAGAGCTCTCATGTAGCAAAGATTATATTTGCAGAAACAAACCAAATGCTGCATAAAAGAGCTCTTCTCGTACCTGGGTAGGCTGCCTTCCTGTACGCAGAGCACCAGCAAACACTGACTAACTGAAAGTCTCATCTTATTGAACAACCAGGAACAACACTAGCACTTCAGTTCTTTAGAATTACTTGAAAGAAAATTAAATGAGTCGTCCCACGAGAGAACTTGTGTCTCACCCCCTTCATAATCCCAGCTTCCACTAAGCTTGGCACACAGGGAAGCAATGCTGCGGTCAGTCTGGAACTACATGCTCACTGGCCAGTGGTAGTAAGCTGCTTTCAAACAATGCATACCATTCCCACCAGTCCAGACGCCAATTTTCTACGCTACCAGCCACAAACGTTCGTGAAACCCATGGCAGTATAACCACCTCTGAGACACAACATTTTTTATGGTTTGGTTGAAATCTGGTCCAAAGGCTTTCATGGAGAGATGGCAACCCGAGAAAAAGACCTTGCCACCCTCATCTGCTCTGTAAACATGTTTGAACAAGACGGGAAAGAATTCAATTTCTGGAAAGTGTGATTAAACATTACAAAGCATTACTCATCTGCACAGAAAAACAGTTCTCTCCTCAGAAAAAGGGGAAAAAAATGTTAAACAGACGGTACTCTATTCCTGTGATCAAAAACCCACACTACAAGGTGGGAGAAGAACATGGAGAAAGGACTATTGGTACCGTACAGTGAAAAACTACGTGCCAGATTTTTTTCTGTCAAAACATTCCAAATCTTAATATCAGAAGTCTGCTGCAGGTTTTGCTTTTTGTGGATTAAGGATCAGAACAACTAAGATTACTTTCAAAAACTTGCTATTGTGAAAGACAAGAAAGGAAAGAAGTCACGTCCCATGCCAGCTTTGTTACGTAAACCTCTCCCTTCTGCACAGCCTCCTTTAGTGATGGCCACAACATTACAACCCTTGCATATACAGTTAATGCTACAAAAATGACAACATCTGGTACACAGCTGTCACTGCATTATGCTGAGGGTCAAGCTGCTTTTTTTGTCTGCAATTTAAAAGCTCAATCAGCAGGTGCACATTATGATCTGCTAAAAGCTCCCAGCATTTGCACTAAAGTGCCAAATGAATAGAGAGAGCTGTTAAGTCATACACTTTACTTGAGGGTCCTATAGTTAACATAGTGCTAAGGAATTCAAATTCCACCAGAGAATTAGGAGCTGGAACCACCAATTAATACCAGACCTTAAGGTTAGGATAGAGGAAAAAGAACAGAGACTTATCTGAGAAGACAATGCATTAGGAGTAGGTAAGGAGTTGAGAAAGACTGAGTAGATAGTAAAACAACCTAAAATCATAGCCTAGAACAAATTCTACTAGAATACAAAGCAGTCAGCAGAAAGGAGGGAGCTTTTTAGTCTTCGTGCAGTGAACACATGAGAGGCATTATCATACTTTTCCTTTTTTTTTTTCTTTTTTTTTCCCCTCCAACTGTCAAACATTTTTTCATGTAGTCAGAGCAACAATTTTTTTGTAAGATGAAATACAAATCCTGCAGTGGGCAGAAACGACAGTTACTTTTAAAATGCAGAAGATTTAATTTATTGGTTTGATAGTGTTGGTAATTTGCTGAAATCTATCAAAAGCATAACCTCAGTTAACATATTGGTTACTGTCATGAAGAAATTAAAATTAAGGTAAGAATGGATTCACTCAACCCAAAGCAAAAAAATAAACTGTGGAATGTACACACTTTTTATAGTCTTCAGGTCATTTCTTTGAACAGAAGGGAATTTCTTGGAATGACAACAATCAGCTTGCTCAAAAATGATTAACAGGGGATGTTTTTGCTTGCCTGTGGCTCACGTAGAACTACCAGAAATCTAAGAGAAAGTTATCTTAACCTTGACTTCATCTATCCCGCCCCAAATGTAGCATCTGAAATTCTATGCCTATGGAACCTAGAACTTGTAAGTTTTACTAAGCCATTTTGGGCTTTTGCTAGCAGAGAAAGAAGGAGCAAGCTCTCTCTTCTGCAGAGTTGCTGTGGAAACCATCTGGGGTAGGTGGAAAGTGAGCTGTGATGTACTGACTGTACATACAAACTGTAGAAATCAAGACATTCTCTTCAAAATGATGGATTCTTAAAACAAATATATACACTTTATGATTATTATACACAGATACCAAGCACCTCAGGAAATGTTTACACAACTATCCTATATAAATATTTAAGTTTAGGAAGCATTCTTGGTCCTTCTTAATGAAAGCACACGTATTGTAAGGAGTTTCAGTACTGTCAACAAGTCACAGTTTAGTGCTGCAATCAAAGAAGAGCAATTCAAATACACAAGACAACATTACAAGATTTCTGATATGCTAGCAGTCCTAAATGTTCTTTGCAATTAAACACACAGTTGAAATAATACTGCAGTGACTGGAAGAATGCAACTATTCCCTAAATGTTTTCCTCTCACAGAACAGTCTGTGACAAACAGATGGCTTTCTGTCGATGATAATTCAGACAACGTCTTGCGTTTCATTTTCTTATTATGGGTGAGAATGGGAGAGATCCTATCTGAGAAACTCAGAGGCCAATAATGCAAAGTACTGAGTAAGCTCGGCAAAAATGAACACTTCAGTTTCTGTTGCTTTGAGAGCACTCAGCATTTTCTACACAGACATTTGAGAGCTTCACAGCCTTCATCCATTTCCAAACTGTGACACTTTTTGCTGTATCAGTGATGTGTCCAGGAAGTGATGAATTTCCTCATCAAATTCCTCTGAAGTACAGCTTTACACATTTCTGTTTTGTGTCAAGAGAACTATGACTTGGATCAAAATAGGATGTGTGCATTGCTCTCAAGGTATTCTCATTTCACTCAGCTGCGACAACAGATATCCAGACTCTGCAACATACCTTAAAATTCTTTTGGGATTCAGGTGTTGGACTATCAAGATCTATCAGTTTCTTCAGGTCTTCTTCAACTGTGGACTTCGATGCTCGTTTTGGTGATGCTCGCAGATCTCTCGCTGAGGCACGCAGCCGAGGGTGGGCCATCTCGTTGCCATCACTCTGGTGACGTCTTAAATGAAATGGAGCAGACACATTCAGGTCTCAAAGCCGTGGGGCAGGAGGCGTGCATGAAACAAGAATCATAGCATCCTCGCAATTTTAAAAGAAAGAGCATAGGTAGAGGGCATGAAAGAGGAAAGGAGTTTCCCTAATACAGCAGAGCCTCATCTTAATGAATACCTGTTGAAGCAATCAATTACTGACATATGTTGAGATTATTGTGATACATTTTCTCAATAAGGGACCAAACCTGCTAAAATAATCCATATTCTGCACAAAATTAAAAAGAATATATTTCTTAAATCAGTGCAAGAGCAACATATCAGCAAGTTCCTCTAAACTTTTCTCTCTCTCCTTTTACTGAAGCTTTCACAATGTTCCATCTTCTTTTGATGATCAGTTACTGGCATCAGCTTGGAATTCTGCACTGACTCAGTAGAAGTCAAAAAAGGATAAACAAATTATTTTGAAATGGGCTTTCCAAATCACATGCTTTCAAGGCCACATCAGACTTATAGAAACAGTATTTTCACTACAAAGTTTTTTCTCTATTTCTGTTCCAAAAGAGTTGGCTGAATATTGTAACACTCCTTTAAGCCAGTTAGACAGGATGCTGGGAGCAGCCTAGACAAGCCAACATGGAGAGCCACAGAGCTAATACATACTGTGCACAGTACTACTACTACATGAGTGAGAGGCTTAAGAAGGAACTCAGCCTCTACCTTAAGAAGATTTTTAATATTTGCTGAAATAACATTTTGAGTCTCCTTTAAGAAGTCCCAAGGAAAGATAAGCTTTAATAGAAGTGAAATCCATACCATGCCACAAAAATAATATTTTTTAAAAGCATGTTATCAGGGAATAAGATTAGCTGACTATCAAATATTTAAGCCCAGCTGCAAAACTCATTATGAGACTAAGTTCTACTGTAGAATAAGCATTCTATTAGATAGCCTTGAGCTTTTTTATACAGAGAAATGTCACAGATTTTAATGCTTCCATACAATTAAAGCCAATAACCAAAGAAGAGAACTAAAAATCATTCTTACTTTCTTGTATCCATAAACCCCACTGAGTTTATTGTCCCTTCGGGCTTCTTCCATCCGATCAGATACTTGCTAGTAGCACCCTGGCGTGGGTAGAAAGTCCTAGGACCAGATGAGGAGGAAGAGGAGGAGGAGAAAGAAGGTGCGAGCTGGGGAGAAGTAGCAGAATGAAGCTCTTCTTTAGGTGAGCTTCTGGCACTGGTGAAAACAACCGGGCTGGCAGAGTGTCGCGAGCTCATGGTACTGGGAGAGAAACATAAAGACGAAATTTGCCTCTAATGTGCATATATGCATTTGTAAAGAAAAATTCGGAGCATGTGATATTGCACTTATCCATAGTAAGTAAAGAAGAAAAACTGGTTCAGCCTTCTTAAGGGTCTTCTACCAATGTTTTAATGAAAACATCTCATACAGTCACAAAAAGTTTTGTTACCTCTACGGACACAACATATCAAGCTTCCCCTCTCCCTCCTTTACAAATAGGAAACCTAAGGTTCGTTGTGATTAGCAGCTTTAAAGTAATACATGAGACTGTAACTGAATTTGAGAAAAGAACCCAAGTCCAACGTCTTGCTGGAATTCCTGGCCGTGGAACAAAATATATTGTTAAAGAAGTTAAGCAACAGGGAATGTCCCCCTCTGAGACTCCACAATAAGCCATAGAAGAGACCCATCTATCTTTCAAAAGAGATCTTCCTGGATTTGCCTGAAAAGCCATTAGTGTTTGCAAAACAAAAAAAAGAGAGAGACTTAGCAAAATTGCTGAGTTGGCATATGCCACAGTTTGTCTAGCCAGAAGAGTCAGGGTGACTAACTGCAACTTATCACTGGAAGAAGGTGATGGTGGTGATGGGCTTTAAATAGGAGCTATTCTTCAGATTTGATGATATTAAAACCTCATGCAATTTGCACAATATCAGGAGCACCAGTGCTTCAGACAATATTTACTTTAACAACCTCAAAAGGTCAAGCATTTCTAGTGATAGAGCAAAGCTTTGTATACAGCCTTAGTACTGAAATAGCATTAAGGGCGTAGAAACCAGTTTTCCATCAGTTCTCCCCACAACTTTGTCACATTTTCATCCCTGTATCCAACACTGCAAGGAAGGAATCTGAAACAGATGGCCCTGTGGTAAAGAACAGTTTCTGACTGAGAAATAAAACGTTAGCTGGGAGGCTGAGCAAAGTCACTGAACTATCTCCTCATTCTTAGCTTAATAGAAGATTCTTCAGTGCTGTTTTCGTATCGTGATAAAACAATCCACTCTCATGGCTCTGTCAGTTAATGAAACAGAGAAAATATTTGAAGTTAAATTTATGTTGCTACCTGGAAAAATAATCTCACTTGCATTCAACCTTACAGAAATAGGTTACCTGATCTATGCCAATTGCCTGGCTCCTACTGTAGCCAATGGAGAGGGAAATACCCTTGCAGGTGATTCTCCTCACCTTCAATCAGGTGTCTCAGTCAGGGAGAATCATGCTTCCCAGTTTTTCCTCTCTACTGACAACAGATGGCATCTGAAGTCACTTTCAACTATACCTTTCACCTTCAGATGGCTGAAGTGAAGTCCCAACAGCTAAGGAATGTGGATTTAGCAAGCGGTGACAGTAGGCTTCCCTCCTCAAGCAGCACTGCCTGCTGCTGCCCACACTCCCACCTAGTGTGCATGAGGATTGAAGTGCAGCCATACTAGAGGGGAGATGCACCTCCTCAAACGTACACAAATCAGATGGTAATGATACAGATTTTATTTTCATTTTTTCCCCTCACCTTTGAAATACCTTTACAAAAAATGGCAGATTAGGAAAGCAAAGGAAAAGAGATTTTTGTCCACCAATCCCATATATTTGGTTGCTGCACACCATGGCCTTTATTTATATAACACATGTAAGTAAACAATTTATAGCAAGAAAACAGGGAAAAATAGGAGGTAGAGGGAGAGGCAGTAAGTTTCTCTTCATTCCTCCTTCTCTTTTCTGTTTTCAATACTGAAAAGAGAACTCCTACATATGCTGAGCATAACAGCCCATCTGTGAGGCATCACCACTGCAAAATTGAGACAGCAAGATTTGTGGAAGATGTACATCTTTAAAGAAAAAAGGTGGGTTTTTTTTTGTTTGTTTGTTTTTTTAATTTTTCATGCTTGTCCCCTTCTAAAGACATCCAAGAATTGGTGAAGTCTTTTGCCTCAGCATAGGAAAAAAGTTCTGATCTCACTTGAAAATACTTTAATCTTACTGGGTCAATCTCAAGGAAGTGTTATTTGTGAGGACAAAAATATTGATAAAAATTAATAATAATAAGTTGGTAGTACTGACCCTTATTACTGCTATGCAAAGAAGGCAAAAAATGATATTCAATATATTCCACATGAAATGTATATCTAAAATGTGCACATATTTAATAATTATATTTTATTATACATCATACCATATAGAAATACTGTATATCATAAGTACCACTGGTTAAATATTTATTATTATACGTGTCATGTATAATACATGACAAAGAGCAGTCTGCTGGATGAGCAAGAAAATTAACATATGGTTTTTAATATACTTTTCTTTAAAGTGAGTAGAATATTCTGAGCTGTGGTTTTACAATATAATATTTTGGGAGGATATGCAGCTTCAGGAACTATATGCAGAACCGTGAAAATGCCTGAAGATTTCTTCATACATGTAAACAAAGGCAAGTCAATAGCATACTGACAGAAAGAGATACACTTGCCAACTGTGAGCATTTTTGGAGAGCAAAAAAAAGGCTTTAGATAAATCCTAGAATAAATTGGAGCTGAAGCTCTATGGTAGTGATGATGAGTTATATAGTGCTTGACAGCAGGAAGCATGAATACTGTAACAGACAGCTGTATCAGCTTGCTTAGATCTGGAAGGAATTCAGTCCTCGGTCCCAGGACAGAGAGAAGAGAGCCTTTTGCCACCGGTGGTCCCTCACTTCCCAACTGGAGTACTGAGACAGGAAGGATTAAGTTAGGGAAAATTTCAGATATCGCATGACAATCTGCAACAATTTCAGTTAAGTCTTTCATGAAAGTTAAATATTCTTTAATCATTTTGGATTAAGCATATTAAAAATATTGTAATTAAAATATATTGGATAAGAAATATCCATAATTTTAGTTTTGCTAAAAGGGACGTGACAAACCACACAGTTTAGGTGGAAATGAAAGTTTGATTTATTTATTTTTCCCCAGGGAATTAATGCCATCAGCACATATGGCTTCATTTAATGTCATTCAGCTATAATGATTCTGTATAATTACTGGCTTACATAATGCAGTTCTCCTGAGATGCTATGAGAAATCTGCACAATCATCAGGAAGGAGTTTGAGAATGGGGGTGGAGAAGTAACAACCCAGCCAAAAGCTCTGCTGTAAAAGTTAATCACTATAATTTACATTTTGCAGCCAATTCTCAGGTACAAGTTCTTTTACGTACCACCAAACGATCATAACACTAACTGTTGCTCCTGTCTTCTATAGACACAAACACTCTAATTTGTGGCTATTTTCTTTTCTTTTGTCACTGAGTTCTTTTCAGGGCCAAATTCCTTTTCTTCTTGCTCAGAAACCCAACTCTAAAGATGTCACAGGTGTTCTGGCATGAACGAGGCAAAAGGTAAAGCGTGAGAAGCAGCAAAGGATAACAGTTCAGAAACTGACAGAGAGCCACAACAATTAAGCTGTTCATTTTTCACCAAAAGCAGCTTTCTCAGGATCATCCTTCACTCTCCTTCTCCTTGAAGCAGGCAGCAGTGGCTACACTTAGAAGTGCCAGGTTAACAAGCCCCTGCCTGCTCTCTGTCATGCCCTTGCTGCCCATCCGCCCAGGTCAGCCAGCTAACAGCTGGACCAGGGTCTCCTCAGGTCAGCACTGCTGTTCAGTGTGTAACCATCAACTGAGAATCCATCAACCATCACCATCAACCATCACCATGAGAAACAAACAGAAGCTAGTCAGTCCAGACTGTGCCTTTGTTTTATTGTAAGGCATCAAACATTTTCTCATCTTCACGTCAGTCTGTCCTTGTCTCCACCAGAATAAACAATATGGATGCAGTGCTTGCAGCATGGGTATCAAGTCCCACGTACTCTACAAATTGCTACAACCTCTCTTCTTTGTGAAGAGCTGCCGATCTTTAAATGAACAAGAAATGCCATTTTATTTAGCCTGAAAAACAATACGTAGAAGACCACTTCAGTGTCACTGCAGAAACACCAATTAGATTAAACTAAGTCAACCAGAGAAAATACCGTGTTTTGAGGAGATAAAGGTAAGGGCTGGAAGAGTGAAGACATGCTTAATGCTGCTGCTAGTTACATTCAGACAAGCACTGCAGGGCATTTGATAAATTCTAATGAACATCAAGAAGAAATACATATAAACACGCATGTCTTAAAATTTATAACACTGTAGATAACCACCACAGATTTTTACTTCCAAGAAAGGGGCAAGTGGTAAGGTTGCCTAAATTCTATGTAAATTGCCTTCCATGGTGCTTTCTAAAGATTTGCTCAAGTCCTTCATGCATGGGTAGCTATTGGAAACACCTGTCTCAAGGACTTGGATGGAATACGGTGAGCTTTACTGCCAAAAACAGTCCACCAGAAAGAGACAGAAAACCAGAGTGGGACCACCATAAATAGCTAACTAGTAAGAATCACCCTGACAAAGTACATGGAGACAGTTCATTACACTGCAGTCTCTGTGACAACCTCAATTTGTAGCTATTATATGAGGAACTATTGAACTGTCTGATAAACATCTACCCTTGTCTAAATGTAGCTTTGCTCAAAACAAACAGCAAAAATGCTTCAAGCTTCCGTCCTTAAGAATCAAAATGCAATAGTCAGTCTCTGTAAAAGCAACAGATTTTTATGATCGTACACTTCTCTAAAAAAAAAAAGCTGTCTCTTCCTTTTTGTACAACACCAAGTATTTATGAAAATGTGCACTAAATTTTTTTTGGAAATGGGTTAGAAAAATAGTCTAAAATAGTGTCTGCCTCTAGCAGCTCAAATGAACTTGTAAAGTGGGTATCTTCCATCTAAGGTGTTTGGGAGCTTTACACCTGTACTTGGTATATCCAATTTTAAAAATTGCAAAACTAATGGAAAGAGGGAATGTGACAGTAACATGTCATACTTGCATCTTGCTTCAGAATGAAATCAAAATCTATATGCCAGCACTCTCAAGCAACTTGCTCTCAGTATTACTGATTATAATGACTACAAGCAGAACTCTAAACAAAAAGATTTATAAAAAAAAGTAGAAGACATCTGAAACACATACTTGCAAGACTAAAAAAGACACTCAGAATAAATTGTGCATTATGATCTAATTTCATCTAATTTGTATACCAACTGCAGATCTTGCAAAATATTTCTTACAAACACATCAGGTACTTGTCTGTCTTGTTTAATAGCAGTAGTATGGAATATGTTGTCAAAGATATTTCTTAGTGTTAGATGAAGCAGCAGACACTAAGACTAAAAATGGTCTTAATTTGTAAGCATTCTGCACAGTAAGATCTCTCAAAACACTGGTCATTAGACTGGTCAAATAGAAGCCTCAACTTAAACAACTGCTTCTCACTTTTATCAGGCTAGTGAATGAGAACGCGAAAATGAATGTGGAGGTGTCAATCTCATAAGAAGTGAAAATTACCTTGTATGTGAGACGGCATCACTAAGACTATAAGCACTGTTCTCCCTCGTTAGAGGATTGGAGGCTGGTTGACTCTTGCTGTGAATATCCAGACTCAGTGAAGACTCAGCTTTTCGGTCTATGTGGCTCTCTTTTTCTAATGTCCTGTCTGCAATGGAGACCACTTCACTGGAGCTGTGCCACAGTGGTGTCACTTTTTCCTTCGTTAGCCCCGTTCGAGGAGATGTTGCTGCTCCCAGAGAAGCAGTGCTGCCATGGCTAGGTCCATAGGAAGTGGTATCTATGCCGCTATCAGCCGAAGTCCCCTGAAGATAGTTGTAGCTGTTCAGCTCTGCTTCAGTGCGCTCTCCACTGTCATACCACTTCTCATCACTGTGAGCACTGGAGGCATTGCTGGAGAGAGTATTGCTGCTGGAATGGCTGGAGTAGTGGCTGTCAGACTACAGAAGAAACAACAATAAAAAAATCCCAAATAAGTAGGTTTACTTCATAATTACAGCAATGGAAGAAGAGTTGTAAAGGGTTAAAGTCCCCACTGTACAGTAGAAATTCCTCTACCTTCAGGTACTGGACAGATACAATCAGGAGACGAACTCTAAACATTCATTCTAACACAATGAGTATTATGTGCTCTGTTCTTAGAGCACATAAGATGCTTTCACAGGGACGTGGAAGCCACGTTTCAGCAATGCAGGGAAAACCAGAGTAGTTTGTAATTTTGTCATAAAATACTTCACATTGTTTTCTTTCAACTATAATTCTACTCAGGCCCAACCAATGAAACTGACAGAGCTGTGTAGAGACTTTGACTTGTTTTCTAACTACTCTACTATAACTAAATATATTCTAATTCTAAAAGTCTAATGTTTTAGAACATGATACATAACCAATCCACAGATTGTTATTGTATTTCAACAATACAATTGCATAACAGAAGGCTAAGGCAGGGAAAAATAACCATTGGTCTTCCAACCCCTTTGCAGTAGGTACGTCTATTTCCTCCTCAGCAGGACCATCCTTTGCAAAGGACCACTGAAATGCCATTCAACTATTTGTAAGTTGTTTTCCAAAAGGCAGAATTGCAAGAAAAGCAGCTTTGGTGCAATGCTTTGAAATTGTCCTATCTGGACATGGCAGTTTCTGGCTGGGTTGTGTGTTCTGTCCTTGGTTACAACCAGCTGTTATGAAGAAAGTGAATGCCTTCAATTCCATAGTGGGCATCTGTGGAATATCCCGTTACAGAAAGGATTTCTTGCTATACTCATCTCCTCTCAGTAGCTCACCTTTCAAGTATTTATATCCCGCTGAATTCCTTAATTTTATTTCCCATTAAACAAACAGATCTAAGTTCTGATCATCTAAATAACCAGAACTGAAAAACCTGTTTTTCCATTATGAAATGGACTTGTTTGGTGATGAAATGCCCCCGAAACAATGGAAGGGACAGAAAGGACATTTAGAACCACCCTTTCTATTTTGCCTACTTGCAGAATTTTACCAAAGAGAAATGGGCAGATCAAATATCAAAGATTAGATACTGTTTCTACTCTCACTGGAAAAGAGGGAAAATAGAGAATGGATTGATACCCAGAGGAGGAAATTTCTGTATCCACATTGCTTATTATACTATACCAAGAACTGACAGAAAAACAGGATGAATGTTAAGTTGATCTAGTTATCTCCAATTAATGTTACTGCTCTACATTAGTAACTGTATCACTCCCTTCATCCATCTGTCTACATAATAAAGATTTACAATAACAAAGACTAAACAAGAAGAATGCAAGCATCAGTAAATCCAGTATATTTATATTTTACACACAATCTAATGAGGTAGCTATCACATCATTATATGGTCAAACGCATCACATGGAAAACAAGTGAATCTAAATATAAAAACTCATAAGAATAGGAAGGCAGGTGTTTTGTTTAAAATAATGAAGGCACGTTCTTCTGAATTAATAACCTAAAAGAAACACTGCAAATTGCATTCAAAGAAGAATGCTGGTAAGCAGAAGCAAATAAAAACTAATGAAAGAGCTAAATAAATGCAACTCATACCGTGAGTGTAATCAGTCAGCACAACTCTGTATTTTAGCTGATCATAAAGACGAGCAACCAAGTCATCTGGCATAATGAACAGCAGATTAAAGAGTATTTTCTTTCTTTGGTTCTAGTGACTTAAATAATTTTCAAGAGATTTCTAATTCATGAATATTACTGCAGTTAATCTGTCTCTCCATATATGAATCAGGAAGTGACAGTCTCCAAAACAAAGTGCACATTTAACTATTGAAACAGAAAGGTAGAATTTGCCATTTAGAAATTAAATATAAATAAGAGACTTCTCAGCCAGATTCTAGTGGTCCTTTCAAAAGAACTCCTCCAACAGTGTGCAAGATTCGTTATGGAAAGGCATTGCAGCAGATGAGGAGAGTGAAGAAAACTTAAAGAAAAGCACACTTCTAGTCTGTTTCAAAGAAGCAGCTTCCTGAGCCTTGCAACAGCTTTCCGAGTCTTGCAACGCACAGCGTATTTGTCAACTTCATGTCTCCCATGTGAAGCCTAGGAATAGCTTTGTAAACTCCCATAAATCCTCTCCTTATCACAAGATAACAGACAAGAAAGTGCTGTTCATCTGTCAACAAAACTTTATTAACTAATAAATATTTTAGTACACCCTGGGTAGCCTCTGCAAGGTTCAGGAAGTAACATCTGCTTTATCGCTTCCTCCAAAGTTTAACACAGAACAGGGCTTGAAGATTCTTTTTCTTTTCCATCCATCTGTCTTTAACTGACATTCTAAACATAGTTTTGAACAATACATTTGGTATGAAGAGCTTTTGAAACAAGAGCAGAATATTAAATAATTCCTTTTTCAGGATAACTTACATGACCCTGCTTATTTGGAGACAAGTGAACCACAGGATCCTGTCTCATCAGTCTTCCACTGGGACTCTCTCTGAAGGATGGCAGTACTTTTGATACTGCTGGGAGATGACACGTTGGTTCTGCAATACAGCATACAACAATGTACTGAAAAGCTTATGCAGCACAAGAAATAAGAAAACGCGCACTCCGATTTTACACTGCGATTTTTCCCACAGGTACCATTAGCCAAAGACTTGGAAAACCAAAGTGAAGTTCATTCCAAATAAAAACTATACGTGAGACAAAGCATAGGCGAGAAACTGAGGGCCCATTTTTGCCTGGCATAAATCAGCAAGACTTCATGAAAAAATGCAAAACCTTGGCTTTTTTTTTCTAAAACAACTTGAGCAGTGCCACACCCTCCTTGTCCAATAGCAATATTTCAGAACATTAAAACAGACCAATATTCATATTCATAGTGTATTGGCATTGTACATCATTATGTATGTTGCCTGAGGATAGGATTAAAAGAAATTTCTGAAGATTGCATTTCGTTACATGGTATTATTCTATGCAAGGCAGGACAATAACAAAAGTCTAAAGTGACTGCTGAAATTCACACATTTTTCTCCAGCAGAACTACTACGAATTTCCTGTCAAAGTTAAGGTGAGCTAAGTAAATATTTTCCAGCTGCAGAAATAGCAAAATCTGTTGAAATCACAATATTCCTGTAAAAATTGATGGTTGTGAATGCGGACGCTACGTAGATGTTCAGAAGAATTGAATTCTTACTAACCTAGGAAAAAATGGACTGAAATCAAACTACTCAACTTATATAGACAGTTTCAGAAGTGCCCTTTGCCAATTAGGCTTTTTTTTTTTTCCCTAGGAGATAACTATGGGGGGTCCAGAAGATGTTCAGATGACCCTTTAAGCCCTGTAATTGCTTTCTCAGAGCCCAAGAACAGTAATTCAAAATAATCTTATTTTTAGCTTTTTGTATAGATGATATTCTAGCCCTGTGCTTGTGCAATACTTTGTGTTTCTAGAAATATCACATTTAAATAGAGTATGTGTTTAACAGCCATTGTTATTAGCAGTTCTTTAAAGCTTTCCAGAATAGAGCTATGGTCTGTTCATCTTGATCTGCAACATAACTAGCTTTTAAAATTACTGTTTTAAAAAAAGAACTTGATTTCCACTGGCAAGTAGTAACAAGCAGTATTGGTGCACAAAGAACACAGATTTTCTGTAGCTAAGAGTGGGCAGGAAGGAGTGAGCGTGAGTTCACTGCACCTAATGCCCTATTTACCTTGATACAGATTATCCCAAGTGGAAATGTGCTTATTTGGAATTAAACCAAACTTCCACCTAGATTCAGAATGGCAATAAAGTCTGCAGTCAGAGATGTGGTTTCCAACTGGCACTCTACGAATGCAGGACAATCCACAAGAGATAAAATACAGGGATTATATGTCAGCACACATCTCTCAGCCGCTGCCAAATGTCGGAGCCATTTCATCTACCACACAATTTTTCCTGCTCTTTCTGGCCTTATTTATTTATTTTGCTAATATGGTGACTCCTGACATTTTAGAACAGACCTTGCTGGCAGCTCTTCTTGGTGCCAGCATCAGCACACAACTGCTGGTCTGCAAAAGTAATGCTGAGGAAAGAATCGGTTTTACATGTGTGGTTACCATCACAACAGTATCAAAACATATGTGATTAAAAATTGTTCTGTCAAAATGAGAACTGCAGATCTGTATAATCACAGCTTTTTAGTGAGAAGAAGCATGGGGGGAGCTGTGAGGGAGGGACTGACAGATGGTTTCAATAATAAGGAACAGCTCACTGATGTTGTGAAGGTATGTGAACAAAGTGCATCTCCAGAACCTGAAGATCACGTTTCCCTTACCAAACTCCTGCTAAATCCACTGAACTTTATTCTGTTTTCATCACAGCTTGATTTATATAAAACAAATAAAGAACTGTGATGCAGCACAATGATCTGTATATACAAGGATGGAAAAAAGTATGGAATTGTTTAACCTACGGTAAAAAACAAAGTTAGGAAAAAAAAACAAGCAATTTTGACCACGTTCATCATGTTGGATCAATGCTTTTTGAAGATAGTACAACAATTTCACTGGTGTCAACCTCATTGGTATCCATGCAAGCTAAGCCATTGCTGCTGGGAAAAGGTCTATGTGCAGAAACTCCAAATGAAGGCTTAACAGTGCAAATCCTCAGTACCCAGCTGTTTCATACAGTTAATATGTTCTCTCAACTGACAGTTTAATTGCCAAGTGCAATGAAAATGTATACACTGGTGGAAGGCGATTACCGAGCTACAGATTTACCTTACTATTTAGACTTTAATTGCATTTCTTTTTTCCCATTTTGTACATGGTATTTTTATAGCTTCAATGATCAAACAATCAATTTGCATTTATATAGCACCATTTGAAAGGGAGCATCACAAGCATGTTAGACAAACTAAGCAAAAATTAAACTAAGTTAAGTCACTTGGGAGAGCAGGTGAGGTCAACCAAGTCCTCAAGAGCAAGGCAAATTAATAAGTGCGCCTACCCAACCGCTTCTAAAAGGACACAGTGTTTCAAGGTAAAAGCATTAAGGTAGATTTAGTCCCACAGCCAAATGCAGAACTGAAATGAGTTCTTCCTCAGGTGATATTCATAAGTCTCAAGGACACAGACTGCAGAAGCTCGTCTACGCTCAAGATCTAATTATTCATCCTGATGAACAAGGTTAAACTTCCAAAGACAGAGTGCTTAAGAGGGTTCTCCCTCTGCATGAAGAGAAGTATTGCCAAAGTCACCTTGAGGTTAGCACGGCTTGCTCGTTGTAAAAGAATTAATTACCTACCCATCTGGTCAGCGATACTATCCTCACTTCTTTGCCAGCTGGGTGTGGATTTGCCGCTACCACCCGTATCTGATTGCGTGCTCTGCCTGTCAATGGAAGCAGGGGATCTACGGCTAATTCCAAACCTGTTGTAACACCCCAAAAACAAAGCAGATAGTGATTTTAAATATGCATAGATCTCACATACAGGAAAAAAGAGCACTTATAAGAAGTCAGTGTAAAACCGCAGGCCATAGTAATGCATAGCACGACTCCTCTTCCATTTAATTGTTGTGGCAGTGCTCAGAGCCTATTTAGTACCTTTAATGCATAAGATAAACAGCGTACATTATTTTATTGAGCATTTTTCATCAAGAACATTTGGTTACACGTTATATACAAGTCAAAACTAGATCCAAACCATCCAGGAATAACATTGTAGGCCTTTGTTTACACAGACAGGTGACAAGGCATTTAAATTATTACAAAAACTGACCACAAGTAACATGTGAAAGTTTGGGTAAAAGTCACATAGAGGAATGAGGTGCATTTATTGGGAGTGGGTTTCAAGGATGGATCCCCTTAAATTAGAAATTGCTACCCTGGATCTAGTACAAATTAACATCAGAAATTCCTTGGGGCAATTCTGCTGTTTTCTTTGGTTCTAAGCAAAAGACTATTATGGCTGCACTTGAGTGACACACACACAGATTCAAACAGCACAGATCTATTTGGGGCAATATTATACTGCAAAGTATTTTACTTTAGATGTTACAAAGCTGACTATTGGTTAAGGACTCCCAAAGCCTGGGAGGTATGAGTTCTCATGTGAAGTTCTTGGATCATTAAGTAGCTTGAGTTGTCTAGCAAAAACTAAATCTAGTAGCAATAACGCAGGGACACATGTCTATTGCTGTGAAAGAAAGCATGCAGAGCAAAATAAAAGTGGGTTTGATGAGACTTTAAAATCCTGTTAGTCAGATAGATTTTTGAAAGGTAAAAGTAACCTCCAGGAAAACAATCTCATATCAAAGGAGAGACCAAAGTATACATACATTATATACAATGTCTGTAAGACAGCTATAATTTTGTATTGCATAGCTGGGTTCTGAATTAGCAGGTCAGTCATTAAGAATACTTCAAGAATAATGTTTTTCTCTTTTTAGAAAAGAATTATACATACTCTAGAGGAAGAAAAAACAACACGAACTACATGCAGAGTGTAACACCCAAAAGAATTCCAATCAACATATTCTGTAAATCAAATATTATCTCCAGCTGTCAGTGCCTAACATAATCACAGAAAATAAAACATCCCAAGTTGATTTCTACTCACACTAGTAGCTACAGACTGCCTGCATGACCCCTAATACAAAAATGACATCTGCCAAATCATCAGAACTAAGTCAGTGTGGTGATCCCATTTGAAAGTTCTCCAACTCACTAACTCAAAAGAATCCATCAGAGAAAGACTATAATAAAAGACTATATAATTCAGAACAACGTATGTACGTACATCCAGCATAGCTCCAAAATGTCAACATTTGAACTTGGGTCTTCCATTTTTTTAGCCAAACATAACCCTTTTTTCATCTTTCTTGGCATAGCTACTGTATGATTTGTTGAAAAAAGCAAGGTCGAGAACATCTGGACACCTGCTCTCTGAATACAAGCACTTTAAATTGAAATTGCATTATGTGGGTAAGGCTTTTCCTTCTCCATCCAAGTTCCACACACACTATAGCTAGAAGTTCACTTAATCAAATACTAAATTCAATATGAAGAATTCAATACCAATTCAATAAATGCATAAAAAGCCTAAAGACAGTACTTTAAAAGCTGATATACTTTAAACACCGATCTCAGGTACTTTCCAAGCTATTAAGACTTGTAAAGTATTTTGTGGGCAGTGTGTTTTCATTGTGAAGTAACCGGACATCAGTATATAAAAGAAAAAGCCCCAAATCCAAGAAATCTTAGTTTGACCAAGTTGCGCTGCATCCATGTTTTACTTCCCATACATTGTTCTCTTACCTAAAGCCCATACATTCATATATATGAACAATTACTTTTTCACTTGGTACACTCTATGATGTTCAACTATTTTTAGAGATAATGAAAAATATCACATTGCTAGTTTTATTTCATTAAAACCACTGCTCTACTACTTGAAAAGCAAGATATGTTAATAAATGAATAAATAAAAATGCAACGACATGAAGTGAGCTGTTTAAAAGTGGATGTAAGAAGTGCAGGTGGTGCTATATACTATCCTGATTAAATATATAGCCCATCAGCGTGTAGCAAGGAATCTCAATACTAAGTAGAAATCAAGGTGGACTAAATGAACTGGAAAATGGCTTAAATACACATTTTTAATATACAGTCTTTAGAAGAAACTCATTATTTCAGTATTTTCATTACATTCTGCTATAATTTATGACATGTACATACCTTCAGGTAAACTCAGAAGTATATGAAACAAACTTACATCAAGACCCGTTTGGATATTCTTGAAGGCACTTAAGTTTTGGCTTATATCCCTATCTAAGTCAGGATATGGATCAATAACGTAGAAGAGGCAGCAATTATTGCTCTTGCTTATGTCTGACAAAGGTTGGATTTACACCCACATTTCCAGTCATTCTAAGTCTCACAAACTGTTCAATATCAGTCATATCGTGCATCGAGAAAGAAACATACACACAGATTCTGTAGATGAGATTTCCTGCACTGGGAAGTCACAGGGATTGGCATACCCAGATTACATGGAGCTTCACATCAGGAAGAATACTTTCAGGCCATGGTGCCCCTTCAGCCAAGTATTTACTCTGACACCTCAACAATTGAACGCTACTACCTCCCCCCTAGTTAACAATATATATGGGTTACTCTCTGACCAGCTCTATCTGGTATAGCAGACATCTCTGCAGGGCTGCCTGGAATCTAGTCTCTCATATGCATTTCAACAGAAGATGCACAAGGAACTGTAATGAATTTCTTAGCAATGTGACAAATGCTCCTTTGCTTACTGAGGCAAGGGAAAGTTTCATTTTTAATGATATTTTTCATGCTTTCTCTTTAGCCTGGCAGATGACATTTGGGAAGTCTTGAGTAAATATAATTTGTGTGTAAAAGGACAGTAAGAGATGCAAAGAGCATTCCTTTAAGAACAGAACTGACAAGTCGCATCATTGGAGTTTTATAAATGATATCTTTTTAAGTAACAAAGTTCATTTATTAAATACTTCTTTCATTATTCCATTAAATGGTTGTTCGCTTGGACCAAATTAAAACTGGAAAAACAAATTGTGTATGCAAGGTTTCCAGGATGCATCTCCTTGCTGAACTTGCAAAATACTCAAAGATGCTGCATTGAACATCCGTGTATAGTTAACCTGAAAGAAGGAAAGGGGCTGAGGAACAGTGCTGGTGTGCTATGAGGCCAGTTCAAAATGGAAACAGAGTATGAAAATCCCTTCCCATTCAAGCAGTTATGGTTGTGACGGTCTATGGACATACGGCAGCAACAATTCTTCTTAGAGCAAATGATGTAGTTGGAAAGAGCAGACAACATACTGAGAGTACAAGCTGCTCTTCAGAACTGAAGACAACACAATTGCTGCTGGCATGAATGAGACAGAAGTATGCAGCATAGAAAAAAGTTCAAGTGCTCTTCTGAGCTGCAGAGCTCTGTACATGTTTCCATTTGCTTAAAGATTAATGGGTTTTGAGCAAATCTCCTAATATCAGTAAGACCTTAGCATGAACTTAAATAATGGCCTGAACAGTAACAGTCTCACAAATAAAATCCATCATGTACAAGTGCAACAGAGAAGAGATAACTTCCTCTGAAAAACTAAAACCAGGCTAGAAGAAGAATACTTGGAGGACAGTTCTTCAGGGCTCTGGAGCAACGAGCAACACTTGTTCAAATACACGCCGTGAAAAGCATTCCCTGGGCTGATACTGGATATTGTTCCTTCATAGGCACTTAAGCAGGCAAAAGATTGTTGCTTGTGCTTAAAGAAATAAATAAAAAGAACAGTAGCTTGCGCTAAGCAGTTCCCAGATATGATATTTAATCTTGCTAATTATGTGATTTTTTTTCAATAGATAAAAAGATATTCTACTTTATAAAAGATGCAAAATAGAATTAATTACACACAATGACAAGCAATGTACTCAAGATTTCACAGGAGTGTCAACTATCAGCACTATTGTCCTTTCTCTTCTCAACAGGAAGTAATTTGGAACACGGTAGATAGCTCTCTTACTACCAATTATTTTTTTCCCCCTGCTCAGAGAAGCTTGACTTATTGCTTCTTTTGGTGTTCTCTGAAAATGATACAGATTTAATTTCTTCCTCTGCAAATTGCCCCTTACATTGACACTGGATCACTCAGGAGTTTGGAGAGTTCTGGAAAGTTGAATGAAAGTGCCTTAAAATAAGGCACCTACAATCACATAGAAAAAATTCTAGCTATGTATTATTCAGCACCTTTGCGCCCACACATTTGGAGTCACCACTATATTGCTTCAACTATTAGCATAGACTGCAAAGTCCCAAACCTATTATTTACTTTCTTTTAGAATCTAAATCTGTGAAAGGAAGTAATTTGCAACATGAGACCAGTGCCTTTAATTTAGATTTTAGAGAGATATATAAGTCCCTTCATGAGCTTTCAACCTGAGCTCTGTTGTGGATTGGGATGACAGAGAGTGGTTAGGGCACGAAGGGAAAAGGCGGAAGCAAGGGATTTTAAAATGCGACTTCCAACAGGCATGACAATTATATTTGAGTACAAACATGCTTTAATGCGTTTAAAGAACAGTTGGCAGGAGCCTGTGTAAGCACTCCCTCGGTTTAACATACATTACAACAAATGGAACGGAGACAAAAGACTGCCTAAAAAAAAAATATGAAAGAACTCTAGTGCCTACCCTTCTGGCATAGATTTTTGTCTGTATGTGCTCCCAGCAGAGCCTGTCTCACTTGAGGTTGATAAGTTGCTTGGAGAATTGCGACACTGTTGTGACCGTGCTAATGCAATGGACGACACCGTCACGTAGACATCAGAACCAGGAGACAACCTGTTCAGAGCAAAGGAATTGGTCACATCAGCAATTCAAACAGCAGTAGTGTAACGCAAAGTGTGATGGACTCTCTAATGAGAACTGTCAGAGCAGCGAAGAACATGGCATCAGGGAGACAGTAGAAAGTGTCAGCTGAAAAAATAGACCTGTTCCCACTGTAAACCTATTCCCTGTGGAAACTGAGGAAAATGAGCTAACAAAAGGTGGGTGTAGAGGAGCAAATGAAGAGAGGCAAGTGTGTGTGGGTAAGGAAATCCCAGTACACTCTAGGAAAGCATCACATTTTCTTAAGTCTTGATTTGCTTTTGCAGATTGATTGTAAGGAATAATGAAGCATGACGCTCCTCACCCAAACACCGAAGAGTGGTTTATTTCTACTTTTCAGAACAAACTCTTGCCTGGAATTTAAAGTTGTCTATGCAAACTCAGAATATCAAGCTTATGCACCTATGCTGCCAAACTTGTCCATGCTCAAGTTCAAGGTCTAATAATGTAATCTTACTTATAAATATCTTCAAATTCCCCCTAACTTAATGTTCTCGTATAAAATATGAGAGATTACTGAAAGCACAGACCAGAGTTATATGAAGTCTTCCATTGGAAAAACAATGCAGCAAATAACTTGGCTAAAATGCATTTGGGCTGGAAGCTGCACGCTTATAATGATTTACTTGTATATCCTGTTCTGCAGTTGAAGTCTTTTCTAGATCATTTCCTGCTTTGTGCATTTTGTTTCCCAAGCCCCAGCTGAATTCAGTGCTGCCATTAAGTTTTTTGTTCCACTCAGTGGTGACTGCAGTCATTTAGCACTTCTGCAGCAAGCTAAGACGACTGAATTATGCCATCCATGAACAAGAAATTCTACTCTGAGTGCAGATCTTTCCTCATTCTAACTTGGAAAAAACCCCTGCAACTTATATATTAGGAACTGCTTAACAACTGCTTATTAACTCTAAAGAAACACACAGCCAACTGTCTCATTACACAAACTGGGTCCAGAGATTCACAAGATCTTAGTCTACCCACTTAATCTGTATGTGTAAACAAGTGACAGATTCTCACCCACTCTCACTGTGGTACTGTAAGTACTTTTGCAATTCAAAAACTTTTCTGAAAATAAATTAAAAAAAACCCACACCACCAGCTTATGTGTTTGTGTGTATATTCCGGTATATGCATACTGAAATACACAAAAAAAACCCACAACAGAACAGCAAACTAAATCTTAAAAAGGGAAAAAGCAATGAGACAGTCAAGAACCAAACTTCCTGACTGCAATTTCACCAAGTAGAAATCATTAACAGTAACTCCTTCCCAAACAAGAAATAAATGACTCAACTCCTGACCACCACAAGTACCACTTCAAGCAATTAATTACCTTCTAGTCTACTGAAAGGAATTTATCTTACTTCACATTTATCGAGCAACATTTCTGAAATATTTGATTGTAAAGCAAAAAGTTCAGAAGTTGAAAGTTTGGGGAGCAGTGAGCCGCCAAGCGGTTCACTTTCCCAGTGGCACTTTAATAAAGAAAAACAAAAACCAGTCTGGCCAACAAAAATATGTCCTTTCAATAGCTTTCAATATAAGCACACACATTTAATTTAATATCAATGGCAAGGAAACCCTTTACTTCAATAATTTCTGTAAAATGTTTTTTTCTGTTGAAAAATGATTACATTTTTACTTCAGAATCAGCTGTGCCTTTTCTTTGCCCCCTGTGCCTTACCCAGAAGTGACAGCAATGTTCAGACAGAACATCAGGATTTCAGAATTGTGTCATGGAGTTGTAACTCATTTACAAAGCTGAAAGATCTCGAGGACAAACAAAATTGTTATAAATGTGATCTGAACAGCACCAAGGAACAGCCAATTAGGAAGGACATCCTATTTACTTAAAGTGGAAATACATTTTACCAGTATACTCCAAAGTAGTGCTAAAAAACATCAATAGGGAAAGACTTTCCTTTTACACGAAACAAGCAAACAAGACAAAAGAACATGAAAGTAAACTTGTTCAAATTGACTTTTAAAGCTGATTCGAAATCTGGTGATGAAAATTACTTCCCAAGACAAGAAGGGTATTGTTAGCAGTATGGCCCTGTAGTTAAGACCTTCTATGCCTGTTTTTTATCTGTAATTAAAGCAAAATAAAAGAGGCCATTATCTATTTCTAAAGACAAATTTGAGAAGAAATTCCAAGCTGGTTAAGTGCATGAGTTCCATAAGTGAATTTAAAAGTAGGCCAAGCGTCCACTGCATTAAAAAGATACAATTACATTACAGTCAATTGAATTGGGATTATACCACGCATGATTTAGCTCTAAGAGACCCACCTCATCCTGAAAGGACTGGTTGAGTTTTGCTATGTATGGGAAGAAAATCATCTTTTGTGGAAACAATGAGTGGGATAGACATATATATGTTTAGTATGACAAAGATGTTGAAAGCATCCACCTTGCTCTTAATAATTTAATTTCCATGCCATTTGCTGTAATTTTCTCAAGTCTTTAGCTTGCATACGTATGTAATATATACATCACAGGAAAAATGTTAGCCTAGCACGCTTTGTGTCTGTGGCCTAAGCCACTCTTTAATTATAAAATCATACACTGGTCCCCTCTCAGTCATACGGCTGTATTTTGTCCTTGAACAACTTCTACAAGAACTGCACAGCTCAGCCATGCAGGAGGTGCAGGCTGACAGAAGAGAAAGGCTGGCATTATATTAGAGGCGCTTCCGTGCTGACTTAACAAACTGAACTCTTATCTTACACTTGCTGCAGCATTCCAGTATGATCACTGGTGTATTTGTTAAAGACAATTTTTCATTCATTGCCACTAATTGCAAGTTTCCCAAAGGCCTTATTTGATTCTGAGGCCTGATTTACTTCTGTGCCGAGAACCTACCAAAGAAGCTGAAGCTTTAATTTGAAGCTGTAATTTGAATACATAAAATATTAACAATGCTAGGCACACTTCCAAATTTGAGACACTCAAAATAGGATATAAGAAATGATTAGAACATAATTTCTCTCTTTACCTTTGTTCTTAATCTGAAGAGGTCCAAAGACATCTATTTTCAGACAAGAGTTTTGAAAATTCAGTTTAATTAATACGTGTGAAGAATTCAGAAACTACAGTAATGAGCACCACTGTAATGCTTAGTGGGGAATTAATAATTGCATCTTTACAGTGGGATTTGAATACTATCCAGTAAATAAAGGATGGAGTAATGAAGAGGAAAAATATTAAATTGCTGTTCTTTAATGAGCTTTACTTCAATTTCACTTCAACTGTGTGAAGTGAATGAGGCAGATGTTCTCTGTTAAAATAAGTTCTTGTAATTTAATCAAGGAAAGTATCAAGAAGTATGGTTACATAAAGAGCTTGAACAAAATCAGACAGCAAATCTTAATTCTAGCACAATTACTTTCCAAGAACTTGACTTTACAGTCCTAATCGTTCTGAAGCACACAACATTTCTCTGAAAACATGGACTGCTCTCAGGTTAAAAAGGAAAACAAGTTATTTACAAAGGAAAAAAAAAGAAAAGAAAAGAACATCAGCATGTCTGGAAAGGGACCAGATAAAACAGAAAATACAATCATGCCATCATATTGTACCTTCTCACACCACACTGCATGCACACATGCACACCTCATGAATATTTTTCTACAATTTGATTATCGCATTTCAGAAAAGATGTAATACATCAAGGAAAGATATGAAGGGAGGCCATAAAGCGACTGGAGGTACAGAATAGCTTCTGTACAAAGATAAACTCAACAGGCTGCAGATGTTATTTTGTTGGTTTTTTTTTTTTTTAAATCATTTCTGCCTGTTGTCTGCCCAAATGTGAATTACGTTGGATTAAGCAAACAAAAAGATTATTCATCATTCCTCAAGACAGAAGTATGGATAGGAGAACTGTAAACTGTAAAGGCACCCAGATACCACCCACAGCTGTTAAACTACAGTACAGATGCACCCATCTCTGGAAGTTCTTAAATTACAGATAACCAGGAGACTGCTGGATCTGGTACAAAGTCATCTTTATTTACAGATATGCCAATAGCACAGGAATATTTCTTATGCTTTTCCCTGGTCTCCGCTAATGGCCACTGTCAAACAAGAGACCAACTCTTGATCACAGACAATGTGGCACTTCTCAGAAGTTTTTGGAATGAGAGTCTGGCTGAAGAGATAAAAATTATAACAAACTTTTGCTTTTTCACTGCTATATCCAATTCTAGGTCCTAGTGTCACTAGAAAACACATTAGCCTGTATTTTAATTTGAAGGATGTTATGAAAACTTGAAATTACTAAACTCTATGAGGAAGGAAATGCATGTGCTAGACAATGTTCATTCAACAGGTAGTGAGATGAGCACAGAGGCTTGCTTGTTTGTATTAGGAAAAAAGCTACTGATACAAGCTAATCAACAGAAAATTAGGGTTTTTACATGATACAGGAACCATTTAAACTAGAATCTGCCTGCAGGCATTAGCCTATAAACTATTACACAGTTACTGCCACTGACTACAAACAAGTACTGTTTGAAGAAGGATGAAGTTTCAGGGCCAAAGTGTACTTCATAGTCCTCAGTTAGAATTAAACCACTCTTGATGAATATTGTTCCTATATTTCTCTATTGTGGAATTTCGTGGCCATTGCTTGACTGTAGTCATGTCATAATTTCGTTCTTTATTTATTGAAATATTGACTGTGCTCATGTGTTTTCAACTCAGAGTCCTTAAGCTTTCATCCAGTGCAGCACTTAATCACATTATGAGGTACACACAAGTCCCATAGGATACATTGCTCACTTGTTTTCACACTTTTCAAATGTTTCTTGAGTCAGGTTTTAGTTAAGACTAATTTCAGTTTATGATAAGTTAATTAAGAAGAGATTACCATCGAGGACTATTTCATCACCTTTCCTTACATAATTTTTTTCTTCATAATAAAGTCTGGAAGCCAACTGGATGAAACAGGTTCAAAATAGTGAGAGGGGGGAAAATAAGTAAATCCAAAATTACATCTTCTCCAATCTCTAGTATACTGAAAAATATATGTAGGTTGCTGTTCTGCAAGTTATGTCTCCTATTTATTTTGATGGTAACTACAAGATACAAAGAACACAATGACACTACTTGATGGAGCAAGTTCTCAGCTACAAAACACTTGTTTTCAACATAGTGACGACCATAAGCTGTGCATTTTCACCAACAACAAACAAGAACTCGGATGCCGCATTTGTAAAAATCTCTGTCAGCAGAGGTGACCCACTATTGCTGTTGCCTCTGCTGAAATGCACCAACTGCCTCACTGAGTTTCTGTACTTCGTTTTTTTGTACTTCGTTTCTGAAACTGCTTAATGACATTGGTCATCACAGGTAAATTTCCAGCCCCACTGACAATTAGGCAGCACCTTCCTTTGGAAAGTGAAACCCTAATGGTAATCAGGAAATAGAGGCAATCTGCACAGCTTTCCTAATGAGCCATAATAAGGACCTATAACAGTTCTCTGACTCTCTCCTGAATTCTCAACAGATGGCTAACAAAAGTAAGTAAAAACCAACAGAATGATAAGGTGTTTTATTAAAAAAAATTACTTCCTGCTAGGCTGGTGACAACTTCAGCTTTGACTCTCACTATAGTAAGGCAATAGCGGACTGGTAAGAAAGGAAAATGAGCCAGCCCTACTCTGAGCACAACAAGAGATCACTGCCAATGGGAACACAAAAAGGGCTATGTTAGTAAGAGGGCTATGAAAACCTCATCCTGGTTCATTTCAGACATTTAACACAATAACAGTGGAAATATCTGAGCTTTCTAAAATGCAATGCTTTTTTTTGTGCAGAAAATGACAAATAGAGTAATCCCACTGAAGTAATCTTACTGTTTGGTTTTTTCCTCCCTATTCCATATTCCTTTAAAATGACATAACAGTATATTTCTTCACTTTAACTGGCAACACATTAACCTCATGCAGCTGCTGTTATATTCAAACTTGATCCAGCCAAGATTAACATGTTTAGAGCAGACAGATTAAATATATTTTTTGGGCATCCCAAAAAAAGCCCGGCCAAACAAAATGCTACTTTGGTAATATATGCTTCAGGATGAAAAAATCCACTATAACCCTTCTAAAGGAGAAAAAAAAAAAAAAAAACCACCAAAGGATGTCTGGGGGAAAAAACCCAACAACAATAAAAAAAACAGCTACATGCTTTGCAAATGAAAGAAATGGAAAGTATAAGTTTCACTTTTTGGAAACAAATACAAAATATATGGAAATGTAATCTTCCCTTTGCAAAATATTCATCAGGCCAGAACTCCCCTCTAGAAGCATCCAGTGAGTGGATAAATCTTGGATGCTTTACGGGTGTTGTGTTGTCCATGTGGATTTCTATGTGCAAGAAAAGCACAGTTAATAACACCACACCTCTCAGCAAAGTCAGGGCCTCACCCTCCTCCGCACAAGGAAAGGAAGCAGCACTCGAGATTCTGCACAAAACTCTCTGGTTAGTTCCATAAGCGTTAGAAGCTTCTGGAAAAAAACAGCAGTTCAGTTGTATCTGATGTTCTGCCACTCCCTGAAACTTTGTCCAGGTATTACTATGCCTCCCCTAATTACAGAGTGAGATTCTACAGCACTGGACAGGCAGGAAAAAGAAAAGACAAACACCACAACCCATTAAAAAAACAAAAACAAAAAAAACAGACCTATTCCTATCCCTTCAAATGCACCACCTATTTGTCTCCAATTTCAACAGGGAAATATATGGCACAAAGCCATGCAATTTCTATCTTGGTCCAAACGTACCATAAGAGAGAGAACTTAGTCCAATGCCTCACTGGCTTTTGCAGTCTTCCTCACTAATAACCTTATCAGCAAAATGAAAAAACAATACATACATATATATACAGACACACACAATATATAGGCATGTAATATATATTACCAATAATTTCAGAGGTGCCAATTTTCTGATGATGCAAGTTCTAAGCATGCATCAGCTGAGCTTATAGAAAGCTACAGGGGGGGGGGGTAGGGAACCATGAGACATACCATCTAATTCGTTTAAATGCAGAAGTATGACAACATCCAATGAAATATTAAGCAAGAAAATAAAGTCTTTACCAACTAGTGTCACTTGTTAATACGTAGCCTACACAAGCTTCAAGTGATTTCACCTTGGTAGTTTTCTGGTCTTGGCTGTATCACCTTTTGATGTATTTTTTTTTTTTATTATTAACCTCAGTTCTTCTCAATTTTAAAAAATATTTCACCTTTCTTTCATTGCATCTCTAAATTGTCTACTTTATGCATGTTCATTTTTTTCTGAAGGAATTCTCCAAAACATGAGCTATGAGCTTATTTCCCTCAACAAGCCTCTTTGTAAATGGAGAAACACAACAGATTTGTACAGATAAGCAAAACAATGACATTTCATTTGAAAATGTGACAGGCTATGCCTGATACCTTTCTTAATAATTGCCTTCTTTCTTAAGAAGCAAACAAAAAATTCCACGCTCTACAGAAATGCAGACTTAAAACAATCTATTCTCCAGCCTAAGAAGTCTGAAAGCATCCCAATCAATAAATCTGCCTTCTGTACAGGTCAGTATTTCCTTACTTACACTGTTAAATGCTATTTCTGCCTTGGGAGCTTTAGATTATTCCCCCAAGCCTATAAGCAAACTATGAATTTTAATTTACTTCTTTAAAATGCAGAGGTTCAGGAAAATTTACATGTAAAACTCTGGTGTCACTCACTTCAACATTAAACAAAAATACAGGAATTTTAGAATATCACTCAATGCAGTGAAACATTCTATCAGTCAGTAGCACTTCTTTTTCTGGTTAGTCAAGTCAAGCAAATGTATTTCCCTTTGGCTAATGTTTCGCTCATATTCACACTGCCTTTTGACTAATTAAAGACAAGAGAAAGAACAGTCCTTAGATGCCTAGATAAATCTATTGTGCCTTCTTCAAGACAAAATTCTGAACAACAATAAAAAGCAATTTGTGAAGCAGATACGTACCTCCGGCTCTCCAACGGGCGTCCATCACTAGAGATGCTTCGGGGGATGTTGGCTGCTCGTTCTGGGGGTGGCATTTTCCCTTCTCCTTTCCCTGAGCCAATCCTAGATGGCACTGGACTTTGAACTTGGGATGGTACCTGAGCCACATGAGGTCCCTGTCCTTTGTTTGCATTTCGCTGCCATTTGTTATTATTTCTGAAGGGAAATTTGAATTCATACGACATTCCTTCATTCACTTTGTATTCCATCACTGGCATACGGTAGTTTTCTGAACAACTTCTGGAAAAGAAAAAGGACAACAAAACAAAATGTTGTTATAAAAAACACTTTTCTAAAAAGCAAAACAAATATATACTGTCCACAAGGATAAAATTTTGAAGACGGAAGCTGAGTCAATTATGTGAAAGAGAAGGTGCAAGATTTTTTTTAATAAACATGTATTTAACAAGCTTTGCTACTGCTCATCTGATTAGCGTGCTACAAAAGCAAAAAAATATCTGCAAGAAAATTATCTTAGTACAAAATGAAACACTTGCTAATAACTGTAGATGCCAAAACAGAAGACGTCCTCTGCTTCCTGAGGATAAGCATGAACAGGGCAGCACAAGAACTGGATTAAGATAGGACATAAGCTAACATAGTTCACATAAGATGCAGGGAAAACTTCTGTATACATGTTAAGTAATACGTTAGAGTGATTTGGAAAATAAATGTGACCCTTGCCCAGATGGCCAAGAAGGCCAATGGTATCCTGGCTTGTATCAGGAATGGTGTGGTGAACAGGACTAGGGAGTAATCCTGCCCCTGTACTCAGCATTGGTGAGGCCTCACCTTGAGTACTGTGTTCAGTTTTGGGCACCTCAGTACAGAAAGGACATTGAGATGCTGGAAGCAGGTGCAAAGAAGGGCAAGCAACAAGGCTTGTGAAGGGCTTGGAGAATATGCCCTAAGAGAAGCGACAGAAGGAACTGGGACTGTTTAGTCCAGGGAAAAGGCGGCTGAGGGTAGACCTTATTCCAGTACCTGAAAAGTGATTACATAAAGAGCAGGGCTGGTCTCTTCTTACTCTTGACAGGTGACAGGATGAGGGGAAGTGGCCTCAAGTTGCACCAGGGGAGGTTCAGATTGGATAGAAGAAAAAACTTCTTTACAGAAAGGGTTGTTAAGCACTGGAATAAGCTCCCCAGGGAGGTGGTTGAATCACCATCCCTGAATGTGGTGAAAAACCATTTGGACCATTTGGATGTGGTGCTCAGGGTCATGATTTAGCAAAGGGTTGTTAGGTAGGGTAGTATGGTTAAGGTTGCAGCTGGACTTGGTGATCTTTAAGGTCTTTTCCAACCTGAGCAACTCTATGATTCTGTGAAGTGGGTGGGGTTTTTTTATGTTTTTTTTTTTTTTTTTTTAATCTGCCAGCAACCCTGCACACTTGACTGCTGGCAAGTCATCTCATCTAACTGCATCCCTGTTCTTCCTCCAACTTCTCGTCAATCAATTTATTTGGATAGGAATTGCTTCTCAGGTGAATGTACTATACCAATTTTCATTTTATTTATTGTCTGTATAAGCTACTGTAGTAGAAATACTAAATGATCTCCAGAGGACAAAGTGGAAGGACATGAGTTTTGAAAAATTGATTGCCAAAGAGATAATGATTTGTGCAAAGATTTAAGCCAAATCTTCAGCAATACAAGTAGGACAGCCACCAATTCAATACACAGTTCCTAAATCTTAATGATTTTGGATAAAGCAAGCAGGATAAACAATTACATTTAAAATTTTTATAATTAGGTAATAACCTACTATGAACATTTGTTCACTACAAGACAACAAAATCCATGGCTGCTGAGAACAGTATTTCTAAAAGTGCAGTAATTTCTCTTCCCGCTGTGTGTATGGATACACGAATGCTAAGCCTGCTTTTGGCTACACTTAATTTAGTTCAGAAATAATGGAATCTGTGCTTTCCACACAGATTTTTCTGCTCTAATCCTTTTGCTATGATTGCAGCTGAACATTCCATTTGCTTGGGCTACTAAATACTGTACAAAAGCTTTCCAAATACCTCATAGGTCACCTTATGCCACTGTGCATTTTAATCCCTGACGTATTCAATTTTCCATTGACACATAGGGGACAAATAAAACTACTTTCCCATTTGCTACCAGTTACAACAGTGTTTAGAATGGCTCACAGTAAAAACAAATATGAATTCTTCTAGCTTTTATGTAAATATAATGTCTTTGGTTGGAGACATGTTTTCGTATTAATGTAATAAATGTACATTTAAGTTCAGCTCCAATGTTCCTAACTATAATAAGATTTAAGATCTGTCCCTGTGAAGATACTACCTGATTAGAACACAGCAGTGCAAAACCTACTCTCTGACTGCAAGGAACATGTTGATTTTTTGTAACTGTGCATGCTTTTCTTGGTAAATCTATGATAAATCTTCAGCTAGCCACTGGGCGAATTTAGTCTATCAAAGATTATCCCATTTTAATCATACAGCATTTACAAGAAACTAATACAAGATGCTGGGAATGTGGTCAAACACTATAAACAACTGAAGAGTTCAGGGGGACCACTAAAAAAAATAACAAAAGAACTTTAGATAGTATGAGTTCCGGAAAAATGCAGACAATATACAATTTGGGAATAAAGGCATGTGTTAATTTTTATTTCTGACTAAACTACATTTAAAACCTGTAAGAGTAAAAATACAGTTAATACAAGCCTCAAGACTAACAAGGATTGGAAGTGAGAGAGATGCAGCAAGATCTATAGAGCGAAAAAAATTGCAATTTAGAGGAACGTCTCAGCTCAGATCCATAGATTTGATAGACTCTGGTGCCTAACTTACTCATTAACGGAGAAAACTATATGTCTATTCATAGCTCTCCAGAGACACTGAAATGTACAGTTATTTTGGATGCATATAAATGCACAGTTCTCTCTATGTTGTTTGATTTCCACACATACCTTAAAGGATACATATGCTTATTTTGACATTTCATTAAGCAGCAGCATACGATAAATGCTTTGCAGGGCCCAGAATGTGAGAAATTTTCCTTAGCTTTTCTTTCGCCTTATAACTCTGGATGCTATCTTATAACCATGCACTGGTTTCTGAAGGTTAACTCTTATTCTCCAGCATTTCCCCCACCTCCACCATCCCCCAGTTCAAAATACAATCTCTGACTAAAGGTAGCCATCACACAGTACCTGCGTGGTGTGCAGTCCTCATATGGAGGGACAATGACGACCTTCACCGTTACTGATGTCCTCAGAAGATCAATCATTTGCTCATGGCTCAGAGTGGCTACAGCCACCTTACAAATTTCCACCAGCCTGCTACCCTGCCGCAGTCCTGCCTGCCACGCGTACCCGTAGGGCTCAACATCTGCCACAATTCCTTCATAGTTTACATGGAAGCCAAGCTGACCCAGACCATTCCTACGCAGAGTCATCTCCACTGTTTCACATCCCTTAGTCACAAGCTGTAGATCGAAACAGGAAATTTAATGATTAGGACATTAATAGGACACCATAAGGGAAAATATATATCCAAGTCCTGGGTACACAATCGAGTGAAATGATCTCATTACTCAAACTGGCATTTTCAGTAGAGTCTGGTAATCCTTGAAGTTTTTACCAAAACCACAGGAATTTTAGAAAAAAAACACAGCAGCTCACAACAGATAACACATGGATTTAGACAAGTGTCTCTATTTTATCTTATACGATTTGGAAACTAGACAACCATCCTATATGTTTCCAGCTGTTTCAGTAAACTGCAAGTTTACTTTCAAACAGAATAATAACGTAGTGGCATATGCTACTAGACATAGTAAACTGTAATCCATGTCAACTTGTCTCTCTAACATGAACATGAATACAGTCAAGAATATTTTTCCCTTTTTCCTGGTCATTATACAACTGCAGCTGTGAAATTACAGGAAAGACGTTGAAATATAACACATTCTTCCATGACTTAATTGGGTAAAAAATGAGCATAGACAGATGTTTTATATAAAGATACTATGATTCACTGCTTTTTTATCTTATCACATCGAGAGAATATCTTAAGCTTGCAGTATGAATTAGGACTGCACCCTGCTAGCACCTTAATAAGACAAATATATTAGAGTTTCGTTTGAAACAAGTTCCAACAAGTTTATAAGCAAGAGATAATAAGGAAAAACCTACAAAAGAAAAATGATGACATTGGCATCTATTGTGCAGGATCAATTTATGCATGTGAAGGCCCTGGTTTTTTGTTTTGTTTTGTTTTAAATACAGAGACAACAGACAGAGCCCGTTGATGTTGGCTGCTAAACTAACATCAGATCAATAAGGGATTTTGAGAAATAGAAGCAGGAAAGTCTTTATAGATTTAACAATTAGCAACTAGGACAGCATCAGGCATCCCAAACACTGATGCAATTCTGAAGCCTTCGTGGTGGGGCGTGATGAGAAAGGAAAGAGGAAGCAAAGAGAACACATTCTAACCTCCAGCCTTTTGACGATCTCTTTGATGTCATCAATGTTGCTGATGAAGCTCTCCAAAGAAACGCATTCACCTCTCTCATAGAATATTTTTATGTTTGTGTCCGTTGAAGTCCAACCTATTACATCTCGACAGGAGCAATTAAACACCACACTTTTTGTGTCCTGTTCAATGAGGACTACAAACTCATTAGAGACACCCAGGAGACAGTCTATTTCCATACCCTTGCTGTAGTCTTTCGCATGGACACTCCACACAATAGCACCAGAACTATAGATCTCTGCTCCTGGATAAGGCTTGGACTTTTCTTTCTTTTTTGAAGCAAGTGAGATGAAGGGGAATTTGCCAGAAGGGTCAATAGGTGTGTTGGTGACATTCTTCTCTGCCAAGTCTTTCAAGTATTCTTGACGGGTCCTGGTGGCCATTGCACGAAACTTTTCTGATTTATGAGCAGCATTCTCTGCATTAATGACTTTGGCTAGTAAGAAGTCCCTGAACACGTTTGATTTAGGAAATGTGACGCCTTTTGGAATAGGTGGTCCAAAGGATGGTACATCTCTGGATCTTGTCACAGCAACACTAAAAGAAATACGGAAATAAGGAAGAAGCAGAGTTTGACTGTATGTGAATTCAGCACTTTTGGAATACATATTTCCTTTTTTCCATAACCCCCGAATGTTTTTCTTATTTTCCCAGTAATATACCCATATTTACATTTTAATCTTGCCAGTGTGCAGACCACGTCTCCCTTCTTGTATGAGCAGAAGGCCAGGTATTTCTGCACCTAGGAATTTTTTGAGCCATCCTCAGTATGTCAGCTTAAAAAGAACTTCAAATGTTAAGTCCTGCACTTCTTGGGGGGAGGGATAAAATAATTGGTATGGTACTATAGTTCTGATTCTTATTCCTTTTCATTATAACCAAAAAATTTCTGACATTCTATTACTCCAGCCTATAATTTAGGCAATTAAGTGGCTGAAAGGCTCATTCACTCAGTTGTCCGTCCAAAGTAGGGATCATCAACTGCACTGCAACAGCTTTGTCACAACTACCACTCTAACAGTTCTAACCTGATTTAGCACATCTAGGTCAAATATGAAAAAGTATTAACTAATTTTGGCCAAAATATCATGGTAATGGAGTTTTTATAAAGAAAGTAAACGCAGGGAAATACACTAGAAGTGTGTATGATGATTCACTTGGAAGGTTGGCTGTTATTAGTTTCACACTTTATTCTAACCTGTCTGATCCCTTAAGCATAATTACTGAAATCCTCAAGTGAGTTATTCTGACAGAGAAGCCAGGCTTCTGAAATATTCTTTATCTTAGGTGGGAGGGAGAACCACTGGCAAAGACAGTGCTTAATTTTGTTCCTTTTATGCAGCTCTTTATATAAAATTCCAGTACAATTTTATGCTACGTTGCTTCCTGTTTAGTCTAGAGTTATGATCAATGAGACTGCTCCCAACAATCCACTGAAAAGAAGTCAAACTTACTTTGAAAATTTTCCTAGAAAAACTTGTCATAATGGCATTCTATAAATTTAAATCAAGTGTTTGTACCAAGAGAAGAGGATTAAAAAAAAAAAAAGTTGAAAGGACTTTAAAGACAGTACATAGAACATATAACGCACTGGCAGTATCCATCTCACCTGTCAGTCTCATCTGTGCACAAGACTGAAGGCCAACATGCATGAAGAAAATCACAAAATTGACACTGAACACCTAGCCAATTCTAAAATCAACTCTGACACTTATTTTTTTCCTCATCTCCTCTCTCCTCCCCTTAAAATCCAGGTCTGTATCACTCAAGCTGAAGTTTTCAAATAATTTTCTTCACTGCCAGTAATCAGTAAGATCCTAGCCTTTTCAATTGCAAACACTTGAAAAAATAGAGACATGAAAGCCTTTAGGCTAGATGTAGAGTCCTGAGATATTTAAATTTATTATAGTATAAAGAGTATAAATCTTTACCATGCTCCATATAATGAAAAAACATGAAATCACGATACACGGTATTTAAAACAGCTAGCAAATGCAAATCTGTCTCTGTGTTTTTAAATACACGAATTCAGATGGAAAATGTATTTGTAGTCCTTGTTGATTTCCCAGGATTTCATACTTTTCATTTCCCTCAAAATCACTGACAAAATAAGGGCTGAAACGTGTCTAAAAATTTAAGAACACATTGTGTCCACATAAACCAAGTAGCCATTTGTCTTCAGAAGTACAACTCAAAATGAGAGAGGAAAGCAAACTTAAAACCCAAGCATCCTCTCAAACATTCAAACTGAAATTACTTGTTCACTACTTGTAGTCTTTTAGTATAAAGGGTCAAGAAACAATCTCAAGATAAAAGAACTCCATCCAGTTACATGCAGTCAACAACCTGCCTTACAGCAAGTATCAACATAAACATGTCTATTCCAGAAAAGTTTAATGCACAGACAAAATTCAGCATTGCTTCTAGTACTGCTGCTTGAAGAAACATTGCCACAAGCTTGTGGGGAGGGAAAAACCTTCAAACCTTACCATAATTACATGAAAAACATGAATATATCATCTCAAAGGCTGCACTCAACTGCCTTAGCTCTTCCTCTATAGACTGAAGTGACACATTTCTATTTCAGTAAAAACAATTCTAAGGCTCTCTCATTTCCAGATGATTATTCTAAATCCACTGCTCTGACATTTCCTCTATTAAATTAAAAAAATGAAAATTTGCTGAGATTAATTGATATTTAAGAAATAGAGCAAGAGTTCAGGATGTAACAAAAGTAAGACATTTGACTGATCTTAAAAAAAGTCAAAAGCATTATTTCTACACTTAATTTGGTTACAAAATTTACACTAAGTAGGAATCTCATTTTGCAGTTCCTTGTTATATGTCACTATCAATTAGCATTTTCTCTTTTAGTAACTCTAAGGTTACACTAAATTTTATTCGCTGCATAATGCTCTGGAAAGATATTTTTGGAGAGAAACTAATAAAGAGCTAAAGATATTTCAGACAAAATATTTCCAAGAACGTAGCTACTTTGTGAAGGTTTATTCACATTTTTCTCACTGCATGCATTTCAGAAAGGGCATGTATGCTTAGATGCCTAAACTATCTGAACAAAAAGTGCATTTGTAAAAATCAAAGAGGAAAAATTCTTCTCGAATACAATTATGAAGAAAAATGGGAACAGAATTCTAAAATCATTCCTAAATGCTTGAATAGAGAGTGAGCAAAATGAGTACATCCATTTCCTCACTAAATGAGGCTCCTTTAAATACTTACGTGTGCCTACATACTTTTCAAAAAACAATGTTCTAAATTCACATATCCCCAAACCTCCTCAACCTCAATCTTTCATCACATTTTCCTACTGAGAATTTAAAAGAGGAATTACACCTCTCTTTGCACTCAGTTCCACGTTTTCAGTGAAACCAGTGATAGTTACCTGTAACAAACACTGTCGGTACAGGGACCGTGCACTCTCACAATGACAAAGACGTGCTGGAAGTGAGATCGGATGTTCTTTGGGCTGAATGGTTGTGCTCCAGGCTCCTGGAAAACTATTGTCACAATATCATTTCCAATATGTCGCTTTCTCAGAAGCTAAAAAAAGATAAAATCAAGGAAGGACACATTAAAGCTCTTCTCACAGTTTTTAAAGTATTTAGTGTTTCTTTTTTTCCTATTACTGTTGTTCAGTTCTTTATTTCAAGCTGAAAAGCAAAACTGTTGATTATATATATGTGTATATATATATATATATGTAGCATGACATCAGTTATTCATCTAGCAATTTTCAGGAACAGGCATCTTCATGACAATTCATTTCTACATGTAATCTATAGTAGGGTCTTGTTAGAGAAAATTTTAAGCTAAATGGAAATGCAAAAAACAATAACAAACACCTGCTAGTATGTAATCGGAGTCACCTATCAGCAATACAAGGAAGCTGGAAAACATTTCCCACTTCACCCATTTTTACAAGGTTCAATTTCAAGTTAAAATTGTTGTCGCTGTTAAGACAGTCTATAATAATCTGACAGACTTCCAGTAAATCTAAGACTACAGTAAATAAGAAAGTTAAATTATAGCACAGTGTTTACTATATGAAAGGAAGCTATAAAGAACACTGTGACTTTTTTTATTGTTAAAGGAAATCTCCATTTTATTTGCAGAAACACAACCTAAATCTTTAGAATAAAATGGATACACATCATACTCAACAAGATGCTCTAGTATGCAACAAGAAAAATGTAATGAACTTCCTTCAGACATATCAGAAGGGGAATTCTTTTTTTTTTTTTTTGCTACTTTTCTAATTGATTAGTTTCTCTCCTTTTAAAGACCAGGAACTTTGAAGTAACAAAACAAGTCAACCTGCAAACTTCTTCAGTACATTAAAAATATAAAAATAAAAGAAAATGAATTTATTTCACTCATATCTTCTTTAAAGTGGCTGCACAGCGTTCTGGACTTCAACTTGCCACCTCTGATTCTGCACACATTACTGTTTTGCTGAATCAAAGCATGATTGACCTTGTTGAACAAGGCTGAAAACTGTCACGTATGCACATACGTAATACAAATGCACTACTGACATTATAACATATATTTTCATTTAAAGTTTTACTAAATAATGCATAATGAGATAGAAAACAGTCCTATGGAGAAAAATCTAGCTACACCTGCAGTGTACCTACAATGACCTGCCTTGCCCATCTTTCTGACACAGATGGCCAGTGTTTTCTTTGCTAGTAACAAACAACATTTGTCATAATTATTCATTACTTGACCTACTTTTGAGACAGGAAAAATCAATGGTAAGCAGTCATGGACCATCTTACCTGTTGTTTGTTGTTTGGAGTATATGGCAACATAGTAGAAACATGGAACATGATTTCATAGTCCTTGTATGTTGTATACAGAGAGTGAGTACCTGTTGAATCAGCTTCAGTTAAAGAAAGAGAAAATAAGAGCATTATTAAAAACAAGTTCAAAATAAGGTTTCATTACTATCAAAACAAATTCATCAGACAAGACAAGAATTCCTATTCATCCTCAATCCTAGCTTACATGAAAACAAATAAAAACTTACTTAGAATTTGTTCACCTGTCAAAGCAAAGTGACACATATAGGCTGCACGTATAATTTGACATACTTTTGTCAGCAATGAGTTTGCTAGGAATAGAGAATTTTTCCCAGAATATTGTGAAAAAGTCTATTTAAGCATGAAAGATGACAAACATGGAGAAGAAACACAAACTATATATACAAAATATAATATAATAATATAATAATAATAATATAAATATATAAAAAATATAGGTGGGTATAAGCCTACAGAAACACATACACTATTAACATGTGTATATCAATACTAGGTACTAAGATAGAGTAATGCAATAGGAAAACAAAAAAAGGTATTCCTCACAGAGTATGCATTAGTTTACATATGACAAAGTAAACTAAAACTTTCCTACTTTGTGTAAACTAAGGGAGCATTCTGGCTTCACTGAGTGAGCCACCTGGATCTGCGTGGTTAGAAAGTCACTTCCTCATTATCTGGGCGCTGCTTTTGTACCCTTTGGAGATTAACTTCTAAAACAACTGTATTGATTTGGATTTTTTTGTTTCTTTTTTTTGAAGCAACGCTTCTAAAAATTATATTTATTATATTTAGAGGGGAGAGTGAGATTAGAACCCAACTCTGTCACTATTTCATCCAGAAACGGCAAAGTACTTTTGCAGAGCACTAAGCAACCAGAATAAAACAACAGCCAACTTTCAAAGTAGATAGAAAATAAAATACGTTTTGGTATGTGGAGGGATTCTTTCTTTGGAAAGGGTATCCAGAATCAGATATCTAATCAGAATGAAACTGAATGGTACAGAATGTGGAAAGGACTTCAACAGGTGCTGTGATCTCATGCGTAACCAGTGATGGACATATGACACACAACATGAAAAAGAACAGAATGAGTTATTTTAAACATAAATTCCAGGAATCTGAATTTACTGTAATGAGTCAGAAAAAGCCTTCGCTAAAAATGGTACTTAATGGAAGAGAGCAAAGTAGAATTTTTGTATGCTTATAATATAATGATGGAAAAAGCCCACAGCAATGACATTACACTGCTGGTATATTAATCAAAAGGTACTCTCATTATTTGAAAAGTTATAGAAGAAATAGAAGGAATCCATAAACAGGTAACTAAAATAATTATACCTAGATGGAGAGGCTTTAATGTGAAGAGGAAACCAGGATTATGAAACTTAGAAAGGAAAAAAAAAAGGGGGGGGGATAACATTAAAGTTTATGAAGTGTTGGTTAAAGACAACACTTCCTTACAGACAAACTGGAACTTCTCTTCTTACTTTTTCTGTCTTAAATACCAAAAAAAAAAAAGCACACAAAAAATTAAAACTTGAAAACATACAATTAATTTAAGATGCAACACATTTTAAAGCTGAAATAGTAAATAGACTCAATTATACATAACTGCTACCCACAGTGCAAAAGGCCAGGATTCAAATAGAATTTTAGAGGTAATTCATTCATACGTAGAAAAAAGCATCCTGCATATCTGAAGTTGTAATGTAAATGTGCTATGACATTATACAGTCTCAGCCATTTACAGCAAGAAAGTTGATAAGCCTTTAAAAACAGCACGTTGGAATATTTCACATTAGCAGAGCTCATGTTACTAAGGAAATGATGGTTTGTGAAGTATTTACAATAATGTGCACTGATTATTTACATAGATTTTGGGTATAAACTGACTTCAACTTTTAATTTCCTGTTACATTTGGAAAAATAAAGGTAGTATTGCTATCAGTTATAAACTGCAACATCAGCCGTAAAATGAAATGCAGAAATTTCTACATCATAGACTGTGTGCAGATTTTGCATTTGTAAATAATCTGTATTTAACAAAAAGAGAAAAAGAAAGCAAATGTGTTTCTGGAATCTTATAAAAATCTCAGCAAATGCTTCACAGAGTTTGGGCTCTCTTATTCCACACTCAACATTGCCATCAAAAAACAAACAAACAACAAAAAAAAGCCAACCAGCTAACTGCTGAATATCTTTTTAATGCTAATTACAAAAGCTGAAGTGGAGTCATTTCATCTTGTGCTCAGTCTGCAGCAGCTTGATCATTACAGTGCTTGCTGAAGGAGGCAGATGCACTTGAAAGTCACCCAAACATCAATGCACCTCCTTACTCACTCTTTTTTTCCTTCCCTAAGCGTGCAATTTTGTACATAATCTTTGCTATAGCCGATAGAAATATTAGAGAGAATGCAGAGGGGCGGGGGGCACTCTGACCTGTTATTAAAAATAATCCAGAACAACAAATGTGTGTTCATGCCAAACCTCCAACTTTCATGAATGGACTTTGTTGTGGACAGAAAAGGGTATTTTCTTTGTTGTCCTACCCACCTCAAAGTACACAGAAATCTCACAACAGGATTGGTTCTGCGAATTCAGTAAGACACAATCCTAGTAACTTCATTATTCCAATAGCTTCGCAAGAACTCCACAGCTTAAATCCCTCTTATTCAAATCCAATATAAACAGAAGTCCATATCTAATACAGACCTGTGTATCTTCTTCACCCTTCACATCTCTTCTTTCCTACAAGACCAGAATACTTCTACTGAAGTACAAGAAAATAAGTACTGATATTTACTTGAAGTGAAGTCACTGCCATTGCAGCAAAGTCAAGGATTGGGCACTGGAATAGTATCCATCATTCCAAGGTGGGAACTGTCAGCCAACACTGCAATTGCCTTTAATTCTTCTATATTTAACAGAGGCCTGAGGTTCTACAGATTCATGAGTAAATTTTTTTTTTTACACTGGGGACATGCTTTCTTGTCATCTGTTTATGGTATATCCATGGATGTTGTATTCTCAGTCCTGTCCAAGTACTGGGTGTGCTTACCTAGCTGCAGACCTTTTCCTTCCACCATTAATCAACTTCAAAAATCTGTCCCATTGGTCTGTATTTCCAACGCTTTTTTAGTTACCTCCACAAGGACTATCTTAACAGGATCCCATTTAGATGTTTTTTTCCAATACAAACAGTGCCCAAAATCATTATTGACAAAAATCATTAGTAAACACGAGCAGTACCTTACTGAAGCCGTGTGACTTTGCCAGCATGCTCCTACAGCAGCTTTTCATTTTTTTATTTTCTAAATACTCAGTATTTAGAAGGAAAACACGTTGCAAAGATTCTAAGTCAACAAAAAATAAATGATACCAATTGGGCAGGAGAAAGAACAGTCATTACTACGAACCGCAGCAGTGCTCAGATGAGAGAAGCACGAGAACTAAATGTTTCAGAGCTTCATATTGCTGTCATTTACATTTCCTGTCAAGATGTCCTGACTTACTCCTAATTTCTCCTATTTATTGGCCCAACGTCAGCACCTGTCAGACCTGCCTGCCTTTCTGTTATACACAAGGACAACACCGAACATTCACGTTCAACTTCCGTAACAGCCATGTTGTTTTCAGATACCACTTCTGAGGACAGAACATAATCCTGTATTTTGTAACATACAAACATTTATGTGTAACATAAGCACAGGCGTTCAAATTTCTCCTCCTCCTTTCCCCCCAACCCTCTTCTGGTTTTAAAACAATCCAGGAATGTTTGGGGTTTTTTAATTATTATTTTTACTTTTTACCCTTAGACTCCCAATGAATACCTCAGTCCCAATATTCTTTCTTACAGGTTACAGCACAGAAGTGCATGCTAATCTGTTTATTTCATTAGAAGCACTCCTCTTTATTTAAAAAACCTGATTTGAACACCAGTTTGAAGCTCACCCATTCCCTACGTGTTGCACCTATTTTGTATATTCTATGCTGTTTTAATATTCTTCCAAAGTCTTAAACAAAAATCCATGGAATATAAACATCCCATACAAAAACCTACCATTATCAGCTAAGCTGATAATCTCATCGAGTGGATTTTTCATGAACTCTCACAACTTACATTATCTCCTTTATTTCCTGCACCACAGGCACCGTGACACTGCTGAACAGCAGCTCAGGTTACCGGGCCCAGCGTCACCCAGCTGCTCTAATTTACTATTTTAAAATACTGAGAAGTAAGACTGAGCGAGGGGGAGGGAAATAACGCCTGTGTTACAACTGGAAAATTAAGCCAAATGACTGAAGTTACAATTTCAAAAGATTACTGTGGTGTTTATTACTTTAAAGTGATGCCTATAAACTTCCTAGCAACTGCAGGAAAGATGACATTTTCAAGCTCTATTTCCTATCCAAAGTCTGCAGGCTGCCAGAAGGTAGATTGTTTCCCCTGCGGTAATGCTAGAAGCACACAAACAAAACTTTAAAAGTAGCAGTTCTTTTCCACCGTTGCACTGACAGAGATCCAAAGCTAAAACTCTTCCAGGATCCAACATACTTAAATAGCCTTTCCGTTAATAGGATGAATAAGATTCTTTCTTTCAAAAGCTGGCACTGTAACAGATACTTACCAATTAGGCCCATAATTCTAACATTTTCTAAGAACGACTGTTCTGAAATTGTCTTTTACTATAGCAACTTTACCCTCCCTAACTTGCATAAAATACGAAAGTTTTGTGAATTTTTCCAGAGTAGATATAGAAATCAGCTTCTCTCCACACAGTCTCACGTCATGCATCTGCTTTTTCTAGGTTGCAAAGTATTGCAAAAGCTCAGAATGTGGCAAAGCAGCCCACACAGCTCTGACCTTTCTTGCAAGTTGATGAACAATCATCTGTTTTTAAGAGCATCTTTACAATCAGCTGTGCTGGCAGGAAAACGGAAATCTTATTCAGGAAAATGCCCTGAATAACTAGAACTATACACAGGGGTAGCACGAGAAACATTTCATGAAGGTGGTCTGTAGCAACACAAGAGCACAGAAACAGAAGACAGAAGCTAGCTTCCTAGGCTGTGGGCCTCTATATACCACAGGAATTACAATAAAATCCTATAAACCTAAGTCATGGCAAAACCACAACCTCTGCTCCACAGGCTTTCCATGTGAGGACAAGTGCAGAAAAGACAGGTTAATTACTAAGGGCAACTATCAAATATGCACTGTCTGCATGCATTCTGCTGTTTGCCTGTTTTCCATGTGTGAGATTCTGAATTCTGACCTGAAGGCCACCTCTGGACTTCATCATTTTGCCTACCAATAATCTTACAGAGAAACAAGAAGCAAGTACAAACAGCCTTTCATCTCTTCCTCAGCTGAGAATGCAGATCTTTGGAGATGATAGCAGCAGAAATCTGCAATGATGTGCTTTTCAACACACAGCTGGTCTTGAGCAGGAGGAACTCAGCTCCTCAGCCACCTGCAAGTCCTCAGGGCTGGCACACTGCGCCTGCTTGAGGCTCTGGCCACCTCATGATGAGCAGGATAGCACGCTATCTCAGGGCTGCAGATAGCAAAGACCTGGCTACTGTGAACCAGCAGGGGCTCCCAAAACAGCTACGTCTGTTACATCAGGAACTTCAGCTCCTAACAAAATACCAAGGAATAAAACTCCCATTGAAACTCCAGGATAAACCTGATTTTAATTACACTCCTACTCAATTCATATAGATGTCCTTAGGCTGTTCAGTATGTCTCACATGGCCTTCAGTCCCACTCTTAAGGGGACAGGTTTCTGAGACTGTTATTTAACAAGTACTACAGACAAGGAAAGTTTTGGTTTTTTTCTTCTATCACCGGGCAGCTCCTCCCAGCATCGTGCTTCCTTCCTCCCTGTGCTGCTGCTTCTTAATGCTGTGTCAAGTTAAAAAATCACTTCATTATAGCAGCACCAAATTTACTTCACTAAATATTTAGTAAGGGCTGGAGACCTTCAGCTAAGTTGATGTTTCCTCTTAATAGTCTGAGTCTATACAGAATACACATTAATAGTTTCCAAATGAAGCTATCCCAAAGAGCTTAGTATTGTGTCCTCAAAAACACTTATCTTCCCCCATTTCCATGTCCATCCAACAGGTGTATGTTATTGTACACCAAAAAAACCCCACAAAATTTGATAAAATTCTTTCCCCAAGTCAGTAGGAACAAGAAGGAACTAGAACACTGCTGGAAAATTCTGCTGCTTAAGAGCAACCTTCAAACAAGTACGTAAGGCAGTTGCAGCTTTCATAGTCCATCTGATCAGATGAATCAACTCCTCATCATATGGCATTTCTTGCGCTAGAAACCAATGTGCGGACTGTCACCAAAGAAGCTGGTAACAGTCCAAAGGTTTTTTTCAGATGTCTTAAAAAACTAAACCAAAAGAAAGGGAAGACACTCTTTTAGTGCATCTACTAAAAGTAAAGGAGGTTACAATATAAAGCCAGAAACTATGAAATCAGGAGTAATATTTTTGGTTTTCTGTACCTTTGATTTTTGACTTGGCTTATTTTTTATGACAAACTAACACTCCAGAGTTGCAAAAAAGGAAAATTAATCCTAGAATATAACATATAATGTACCTCCAGTACAGGAAAGAAAACGTTAAAGAAACTGTCCTGGACCTCATCTGCCTCATTTGGAATAGTATATGTAGTTATAGCCACTGATATTAATGAGATTGCGTCCAAAATGAGATAAGTGCAAAAGGAAGTTACCAGGTAATACTGTGCATGAGGAAAGTAGAGAAATCCACATCTCCCAGTCAGTAATAAAAACTTGGCTATTAGAGTTAACATCAGTAAATAAAGCATAAAGGAGACAACTGCAATATCTAAATGCACTCAAGAGAATAAACGCAACAAGGGAAACTCAAGTATTGCAACTAAAAGACAAGTTGGCTCAGTGGTAAACGCCAGGAACAGGTATTAAATTTCACTTAAAAACATGGCAAGTTTTCTAACCCTCAGAGTAGTGATGCTTAGACTGATCAAAAATAGCATGAGGGGCTGGCAACAGGTTCCCTGCAAACACCAAACACACAAGGTAAAACATTGGAAATTCAAGCTGAGTAATTTACTGCATTTGTGATAGGATAATCGTGGCAAAAGCAGTTTTTGATGCACTGAAGTTGATGAATGCTTTTCTGCTATTAGGACTCCTTTCCTTAAATTCCTTTGCTGCAAGTGAATAAAATAGTGAAAAATTTCAATAGGAATTGGTTAGTTACAGTATTTGAAGGAAAGGAATATAGACCAAAATTGTCTTGAGTATCTTTACATAGATTTACAAATGGAATGAAGTAGCAGTAGCTGATAAACAGGTATTTCACAAACTCTGCTTAAAAAAAATTAATATTTCATGTATAGTTTCTGTCACCCGAAATCATCTTTCAACTGCATTTTTTTTAATTTAATGTTGTAAGGTTAAAATTGATACTATAACTGTCAAAAATAGTCTAACTTCTATAAATCTAAAGAAAAATCATAGAGGCAAAAATACATTTGATACCAGGAAAAACAGCTTAGAGAAGAAATTACACGCAACAGGCATAGCATAAAAGCAGTAGATCAACTTGTCAAGGTGGAATTATTTGGGATCCCAACACATTCTGAGCCAGTTCATTAGCGTATCATTCAAGAAATTCATGACATGCCAACTGTTTTGATTATTCATTACACAATACAGCAGTGATGGGCTTGCAATGGTGATAACAGCTCCATAGTCTACTGGTTTCTTGTTGCAGCTTTAGTAATAATTTCACACCAAATTAGTATAAACGTCCCATAAGTCCAATACTTATCAAGACCCTATGTGTCTGGGTCAAAGTACATACTTGCTCTGCTTTCACTTTCAATAGTAAACAACTTTCCTCCCATTGCAAAGAGCTTACATTTAACAATTCTGTGGGAAAAAAAATCAATTAGTAACTATATTACGTATTTTGTTCACTTAAGCAAAAAAAAAAGACTCCTTACTCTTCGTGTCCAGCTGAGCACGATACTTTTCAAATCCTTTGAGCCGAACTCGTTCTCCCAAGAGCTGAAGAAACTCTTCAAAGGCTGGACCTGCCGACTCGTTATTGTACATTTCCTCTTCTGTGCTTTGCCCAGCTTTGCAGTACATGATGCCCACCTTAAGTTGGTAACTTAACTGCAAAGAGAGAGAGACAAAAATTTTGTACGTACGACAAGTGATATAACAGCTTATTTACTGAATCCACTTCAGATTGTTTTTTATTAAACCCTTAATTAACAAAGAAAGAAATGTCAATGATCAGCCTAATTTCCAAAAGCTTTCATTGTTTCTCATTGGTGTTCCTTATTTTCTGCGAAGAGACACTGCAGCTAGCAAATGGTGCATGTCTTACACAGCCATGTGACTCAATGGTATCAGCTGAAAAACATCAGGAACTTGATTTGCACTCTTCAGCTGGTACTGTAGCTGCTGTTCTATGCTAAACCTCCCACAAAGAAAGCGAGGGCACAACACTCACTCATTTCTGTAACCAGTGATAAAATCAACAGTCTCTCATTTTAAAGAAAAGAGAAATTATTCACCTATTAGTGCATTCAACTATTAAGCATGCTTAAAGAGTAAATTGCATTCATTGGCAGTAACAAAACAACTAAATAACATAGCAGAAACTAACCATGCAAAAGTAACCCGTTTTTTAATCCAATTGCAATTTTAATCCTTCAACACATACTATTCGCACTGATTCCAAACTGATGCATACATAAAAGGGGTCATAACTGCATTTTATGTCTGAACTACAGAAGAAGTCAGAGATGGAAAGAAAACAGTGCTAACAGCCACTTACTGACACTTCTGTAAATGACTTCACATGCAGGAAACCTGAGTGGTTGAGTGCAAAAGAGTACAGTTTGTGCATGTAGTAAAAGTACATAATTATTGTGGAGAAAGTAATTTCTTCTCTCACATTTGCATTTTTTCAAAGCTTGCATTTCAAGAAAACATAAAGCATATCTATCAGAACAAAATCTGAAAAACAGCTAAGGAAACCATCAAGACATTCTCAGGTATGCGCTATAGTTTACTGTGAAATGCTAACAGGTATTTGTAAAGCCACTGAAAGGAAACTTATCTGAATATACCATGATTTGCTCTCGAAGTGCCTGTAATAGTTCACAAGACAACATTCTGTAACCTACTGAGGTAATGCGGACAAACTTAAATCAACTAAAATTCATTAACTTTAACATATTATTTTTACAGTTGGACATTTTAAAAGCCCTCAGAATTGGTTCTGTTCTTTCTCTACATGAAACACATTTTAAAATTTCAGAAAATTTTAAAAAGCACAATACTACCTAAAATGAGTGGTGGGAAAGGATCAGAAGTCAGAAAACAAGCAGGGGAAAGAAGAAAGGTATAGGCTTAGTTAGTCCTGCTGGAGAAATCGAGCACGTGTAGTGAGTCAGAGTTCTTTCTGGGCCACCTACAGAACATTCTTTTATCCTCTGATATAATAACTACTAAAATTTTATCTTCTAAATATGTCTAATTTCTTTTGTGAGAATATGAGTACAGCATATCTATCACTTGTGAATTATCTACTACTTATTACTTATCAATCTATTACTTATGGAAGAAATATTCACAGGCCAACTTTCAAAACTACAAGTGCACTTCCCACATTACCAGCAGAGGCTCTGACAGAGACTATTCAGGAACACTCATTGCTCAGATATGTGCTCTCTGTCCTCTCTGAGGGAAATCCAATGGGTGAAGGTGCATCTTGGAACCACAGTGCTTTAGCTGTTCTGCTAATCACAAGTTTCTAGAAATCTCACTCAGATTAGGACTAAGAAAACCATTCTCACCAAGCGCAGCTATGCTATTTAACTCCATTTTTGATGAAGGAAAGATTTTCCAGGGCATAAACATAAAAGGGATCCTCAGCTTCCAGAAACAATGAAATAGCTGCCCTTTGTACCTCTGAAAATGTCAGCATGAGGAATTAAAGACCACGCTGAAAAAGTACAATACCTTATTAAATTTGCTGAACTTAAAACAAAACCAACAAAATTCCTAAGGACAATGAAAGCTGCTATAGAAAAATAAAGCTCTACTGGAAGAATGACGCTCAACTCCTCCTTCTAAATATAGGATCTTTAAGAAGTATAACTCAAAATAAGAAAGAAAGAAAGGAGTTGAAGGAAGAACTACAGCGTGGCAAAGCTTTTGGAGAAGCGGCTTCATTTTAATAATCTAGAAGCATTTCCATATACAAACATGGGGGAGAAGTGCACTTGCAGTACGCTATCTAACACTCTGTGAAAGCACATCTCAGATTTAACTAGTCAGTAATTTTATATTATAAATACAGAATTACATTAAAATCCAAGTGACATAGCACAGTATTTCCATAAATTCTTATTGGAATTAATCAGCAACTGTCCTGATATTCAAATTTTTAAATCATATTTGAATGCAAATCTGAAGTTACCATGAACTATGCATTCAAGAAAATTAGTGGATGCTAATTAGTCAGAAAGGTAGCACTGCCACACCAAATGATTGGATTGCTTTTTTATATAGAACCATCCAAAAGAACATGTTTTAATAACACCAATAAAAAGAACAGCTAGGTGAGAGCAATGTGGGCTGTATGTAAAGAACAGCAGATGTTACACTGACATTAAAAACCTGAGGGAAGTAAGGGACATGGAACCTGAGATAAAACACCAGTACAAGAATTGGGGCAAGAATAGCTCCTAGCCTCTGCAGTAGATCTCCATTCTGATACTGGACATCATATTCAGTTCAGATATCTACTTCCTTAATATTCTGAAAGATTGTATTAGCTCAGCCATAAAAAATATACAAAATTCAGAGAAAATATGTTGCAGAACCTTGAAAAGTGCAATCTGTTTAGTTTATCATATACAAGACCAACAGATGATTTCATCACCGCATATAAAAACCTTTGCATAATAAATCTCACACCAAAATGACTCTCTAGTTGTAGCAGAGAAAAATATCAGAAGAAAAGTCTAGAAACTGAAAGAAGATGAACGTAAATAAGTGCAAATTCATAAATATGAAAACTAACAATTGCTTTAAAATCTCACTCAAATATTAAAAAAAAAGATAGCCCAGCTTAATCAAAACTGGCAGATAAGTTTTATTAAAGCACACAAATTTGTCTCAAGTGAGGGGTTATTGGGTGAAATCAACTAAGTCAGGCCAGGGTCACCTTATAGTCTTAACTCTTAACAAAACCTCTCATTTGCTACATCAAACAGGCACCTGTTCATGTAGTGATGAAACAGTGTGACACACACAGCAAGAAAAAGTGATAAACAGTCTGTGTACCTAATTAGTGGAGCAGCTGTTACCCATATTTGTTTTAGCTTGGAATTGATAAAAATGCAGCTCCTAATTAGTACAGAGTGTGCTTATCTTTTTCTGTTGGAAGCGTCAAACTGTTTCATTACCACAAAAACAGAAAGATACTTTGATGTAGAAAGTACATTTTTAACTATCACCTGCCCTTAAGGATTTTCAAATGTTTGTGCAGTAGGAAAAAAAGTCAACCCCATACTACAATGTACTGCAGGTTGAAATGACTTACAGCACTCAAAGTAAGGATATTTTCATCTTCAACTTTTGTAACTATCTGAAGTAATTTTGCTAAAGAGCTTTTCTAATTAGGAATTGGATAGAAATATTTGCACAAAGTATTTAAATTATCTTTTTGATTTTTTTTCCCCGCTTGAGAAGATTTTCAATCAATATTATTTAAATTTGAGGTTCATGGCCAGCATTTCCATAAGGACCTTATCTTAGAATCCAGCTGATCATTTCTGGAGCCATCTTGGATTAAATTCCACCATTGTTTCCATTGCTGAAAAAGGAAACTTTGGGAAGAGACTGAGAGATATCCCTGGTTTAAGCTGCCTGACAAACTTGATTCTGGATGAAAAACAGATTCAATTTAGGCTCAAAGAATAAATCATTAATACCAAATACGCTTTTGTAAACACAGCTCCAATACTCTACAGAAAAATGCCTCAAACAATTAGTTTCTGACTGAGTGAAAGCAGGAAGTTATACTGAATATGAAATTCCTAAAAATTCCTTCTTTCTTCTAGCATGCTTCGTGTAAGCTCATCTCTCCTCATCTTAAGACACCTGCTGGCTCATCACAGTGTCCTCCAAAGAACCACTAATCCAGGATGCTCAGCAGCCACCCATTTCCTTCAGCACATCACAGCATGCTCTTTCTGAAATAAATGAGCATATGAAACTAACTAGAGGGCAGAAAGTTTAGCTTAAGTTTTCCTTCCAGTAGGTATTTATTTGAGGATTCTTTATCTTGTAGAGAACAGCTGACCAAATAATAATGGTAGTCATCAATATTTTTAGAATAGCCATGCTCTCCCCTTTGCGGTGCAGATAATTTGATCTTTTTCTATTTTATAATGGCTATATTTCAGCATCAGACTGACAGCAAGAAGAAATAACAACAGATTTCAATTCTGTGCAGAAAAGGCTGATTGTAAGCAGCAAAAAAGACCAGAAGACAGACACCAACTGTCTCAGTATTCTAATAATAGAGCTGTTAAACGTCACTGTGAAGATTTTAATAAAAAAAATTCATTTTACACACAGACTTTCATTTTGCTAAGTCTAAGCTATATAGCTAATAAATCTTGGTTCCATTTTAAAAGAGAACAGGGGACTACCACCCAACTGCAGATCATCTGCATGAAGAGGTTTAGAGTATTTTGTCAAGTAATTTGTTTCAGACAGGCAAAAAAAGACCCACAAGCAGCACACTAATGTAATGGTTGTGCCAAATACAACATTACTATATTACAACAAATCATTTGGTGACTTTGGAGATTTCTATTTTCATTATAATAGCAATAAAAAAAGCAAGAGGAAAACAACTCTCTGCTCCATCTTTGAAAAAACAATCACTTAATCTCTTTTAAAGTAAATTAAAATGGACAACTGCCATAACATTAATATAAATAGTTAGAATACTTCCTGCAATGACCTTGATTTCACTAAAACCAAATACACTGCAAAAGTAGGGGGAAAAGACACACAACTCTTCCCATAGACAAACTTTAGTTTTAAAGGGGCATTTTAATAAACTGATTTGAATCACTTAAAACTATAGGTAGTTTTGCAGTTCTGTCAGTAATCTGAAAGTTTAAGACATTCTTCAACTTTGTACTTACCCCTTGTTCATCCAGCTTCATAAGCTGTTCTGTGACTTTAGGAGTGTTGAAGGCCAGCCTCAGGCAATGAATATTCAGCTCAGGAACCACATACTCAAGCACTTCTTTTAAGGGAAGTCCTCTGGCTGTGCAGTGCTTTGCAGTTGAAGGAATAGCATCTTCCAGCACAGAGCCTCTTAATGTCATAAGCTAAACACAGAGAACGAAAATAGCTTTCACATTGAATTATGCACAGAATCAAGGCTCATTAACAAGAGCACTGGAGTAAAATGTACTTTTCTATGATTCTCGATAGAGTCTGAGGACATCAGGTACTTCATGTTGCATGAAACAGACACTGACATGCAAAATGTCTCCCATCCTCATAGCTAACAGTACTCGGAATATCTCAAATTATTCAAAATTCTTTACAGATTTTGATTTAGAAAAAAGTATTACTTGGAAAAGATTAGGAGTAACATTTCCAGTGGAACATTTTTAAGTATAAAAGTATGCTTCTCAGGCCTAACCACTGCCACACAGGAAACTGAAGGAAGTAATTTTCCTACTCTTTGCTTGTTTGTAGCCAGTGTAGCTCCAGTAACTTTCTCGAACTTAAACTAAAATAACCTTCACATTTTCCTTCTGGATATTATGGAATTACTAATTCACTGACATACCCATCTGTATTCTTTGCAACGTAAGCTGTGGTATACCCTTTGTTAGGAAATTTCTGCATTGTACATAAGGTGGAGACAAACCTACCCAAATGGAAAAGCGAAAAACACCACATCCACACCCCATTTGATTCAGACTGTTCCCTTCTAGTTTCTTTTAACGTCATTCCTGAACGGCTTACCTCACTGGTTCTGAAAATGATCCGGTAGTTGTACTGAGGTCCGTTTTCTTTGATTTCCTCTGGTTTTTCTCTTCTTATGCTCACAGCTACTGGACCAAGGTTCTCATCTGCCCCAAAATAGTTCCAGTGTTCTTACATATTAAAAACAAACAAATAAAACAGATAAAAGTCAGTCTTACTTTCCAGTTGTATTTTCAGGCTGCATTGTCATAATGGAAACAAGCTGCCAGTTGCACTAGAGTCAGTTCTGGTACCAGGATTTTGTTCTTGTCCTTCTGTTCTCCAAAGAGCTCCATTTATACAAAAAGGCTGAAATTCAGTGTTGCATTTTCACTAAGAGAACTAAGATAGGATACACACCTTACAGCGACATTTAAAGTCAAAGCCACGTTACTCACACTGAGCTAAATTTTCCTCCTTAAAAGATAAAAATAAGGGAGCCAAACACAGCCAAATGAGAAACTCATAACTCCATGTTAAAAACGTGACCAGCAGACAGTTGTACCCAAAAGATTTAAGTTACTTATTTCTGTATCAAAAAAAGCAAGAGATAGTCTTACAAGTTACTCAAAAGGTGAAAAACTTGAGCAAGAAGCTCAAGTCTTGTTTAAACTCAAAATGAAAACACAGAGACAAAAAGAATAACATAAGTATTTAACAGCTAAGTGTTCAGTTGAGTCTAAAACTAGCATAGCTGCAGTGGTGGCAGAGAACACAGGGTTGGAGAAATTGCTCACTAGCCGCGTGGTGGATTTTTGATGTATGTTTTTGCATTTATTTAATTATAAATGTGTAAAGCCAAACCTACGTATCTTGTCTGATGATGGAGGTACATCACCGTGAATTCAGCAACTTATAAACGAAGCTGCACATATTTCAAGTAACAACTGAATTTAAAAATACAATATCTGAAAATGTAAAAGAATGTCAAAAAATAGAAGTCAAGCATTTTACAAGAAAGAAGTCCTACATCATCCCATTCCATATGCTGCACGCCTGCATATATGAATGAATTTATACATGCACAAAAATGGAAATGTAGAGCTATCTGAAATTTCAACACTTCAAAGAAGAAATGTGAAATTTCCTGGAACGATAACAAGAGAGGAAATCTAACCACACTGTCTGTACCATCATACACAGATTATTTGTTATTCATAAAAGAACCAAAATGAATTACTACTACAACAGCATTCTGATATGAGCTGTTCTGCAAGGATAAAGTGCAAAATATTTGAATATCACCATCAAGAACTGCATCTGCAAATGTTCTAAAAATAGACAGCAAAACACACTCCTTCCCAAGTGAATGGCAAAATTTTTCCAAAGCATAAATCACTATCTTAAAAACCTGAGCGCACTTTTTTATTTCTTAATTATCCACACTGATTCCTGTTATACTTTCTTCCAAGAGATTGCACACTTTTCAAGTAGGTTCTCTCTCCTTGTGAAGCCACGCATGCCCTAGAATTACACCTTTATTTTCACAGACGGACTGCTTACCCCTGAGGTTCTCTATGCTATCATCGTATCTTTTGTCAATGTTTTCCATCTAAAGATTTCAGAGCATATAAGACCCAAAAGAAAGCAAGTGTGCTTTCTACCAAATTCCTCTATAAGTCCTCGAGAGCCAATATCCTGCACAGAGGTAATTAGCATTCAAAATTCTTCTTCTATGCTGTAGGATAACCTGTAAATATTGTCATAAGTCTTGAGTGACTGAATTAGTACTAAGTGAGGAAATCAGGAATAAGTTAAAGCTTATACATAAGCCTAATGAAATCTTTATATCATTCCATTGATAAAAGCCCTATAGATGCCACAGAGAACTTCTGTTGTTTAGAAATCCAAGACATCTTACTAGCATCCTATATTTTTTCGCCCCAGGATGTTTATAATTCATCAAACAGTTCGTGGCAGAGAGAGGGAAGAGTAATCACCAAGAATACAAGAGCAACCTTCCACCTGAGACAAATTTTCCTTCAGCACACTCTGCAGCTTCCAAAATCTGAGCAAGCTTGGCTATCTCCACCCTAACTTGGCTTGGTGGATTAAAAACACTGCACAATATATATGTACCTTTACTTACACAACAGAAAACACCAGAGAAAAAGATGTAAGTCATTAATACCTACTGAAACAGTCCAAAAATTACACTAGAGTCTCTTTGTCATCCATCATCCAAGTAACAATACCTGTAAATAATAATCTATTCCTTCCACATACACAGATTCCAGCTGAGCCACCATGAGCATCTCACCAAATTACCTTGAAATTAAAATGGACTGTATCTGTGAAACTTTCATTCAGTAACTTTTATTTATTTATTTAAAAGACAAAAAGGTTAAAAGGGCCTACTGCTTTGACTAGCAGATCCTACCCAAGCCACCTTTCTTCACTGTCAGCGATATTCACAATAGAGACGCAACCTCCTCTTCAAATAAAGAAGTTTCTGCATCATTACTTGTTTCACATTACAGAAAACTGTCAGTTACAACTGATTTTACTTGATTTTTTGCTCCTCATGCCCTACTTGAAGTTTTATCACAATCACGCCTCTGGGGGAAGGACAGTAGGAAAAATAAATGTTTTTTGTATTCTTCTAACTGTGGGGTTTTGGCATATCTAACAACACATCTGAAGGATGTCTCTTTACAGAAGCCAACACAACAAAATCTCTGGCAAGAAAAATTTCCCTGGCTCATATTCTATAAACAAACAACAAGCATAGGCATTTCAAAATCCAGGTAAAAGCCTTTTTTTTTTTTTTTTTTTTAATTTCTTTGAGCCATACAACTAATAAAAAAGAAATCACAGCTCCTCCTCTCCACTCTGCCCCAACATATACACTCATTGACACTATTACCTGGCACTTGGTTACCTCTCACAACTAGCCTTAGGACTAGATTATGTTGAGTTTATCTAATTCATGCTAATAACTACTAGAAATAAATGAAAATATAATGGTGGCTGCCAAAAGACTAGCATGAGGGTGTGCGAAAGGTGGCTGCCAAGAGACTAGCTCTGAGGGAAATGGCCTCAGTGCTGCAACCCTGCTCATAGCTCCTTCCTGTCCTACTATTTGCTTTCCCTGCTCACCTGGCACTGGGTTTTGGCATTTCTGATTGCAAGGAAACCTGATTTGACTCATCAGAACTGCAAAAAAAAATAACTGAACAATACATAGAAGAATTTATTGTAAAGACAAGATTTCTGCTTGGTATGTCGAATATCACATTTTGAGAAAACAAGAGGACTGGTTTGAGGAAGGGGCAAGAATAAAGCCTTATTTTTATTGCTGAAACACTGCTAGTCAGGTCAGCTAGAACACAAAGCAAGCTGCACTGCTTACTGCTGACTGCAAAACTTTAACCAGAGTAGTGAGGAATCAGGTGGTGTCGGAGGGAGCAGATGAGAAGGGAACTGCAGACAAAGCTCTCTAAGCTCAGACTCTCCCCTCCAAACATACTTCATCCTCTACCACGCATTTGGCTTACAAGTTATCAATATTTTTCAGCACTCTTTTCTCTCCAAATGATGTGGACCAGCACTCTCAAAAAACATTTAGCAGCGTCTGTCTCTTAGCCCTAAAAGGCTGCAGAAGGAGGAGATGTGACGAGCCACCCAGCCAAGGGACAATGCAGGAAAGAAGAGACAGGAGATGGACATACACTAAGAGGAAAGGGAAAAATGGGAGATGAGATCATTAGCTGTAATCCACAGTTAATGAGCTGAAGTTTCTCTGGAATGACCATCTACTTATTTTAACTAGGCATTCCTGTTGCTTTAATCTGCAGGAAACAAGCTCTTTAGAGCTGCCTTCATTAAGCAAATGAAACCCAATCCTGGACACCAGTATCGAAGGAACAAGCATTTGTCAGGTCACTCATTAAACCAACTCTGTCTATCCTGAGACACAATAGCAAGGCACACAAGTCCTGCATGCAGAACTGTTTTTTTTTTTGTTTGTTTGTTTGTTTTTTTTTTAATTCAAGGGAAGTTAATCTGCAATTCTTTGATTTATTTTTTTTTCAAGAGCAGAAAGAGTATGATCTGCATCTCAGTGCCAGAATCATTTTGGTGAGGAGGTATCTGGATCGTGTTTGGGTTTTGCTCATTCCTATGGAAGTTTTGTTCTGATTTATTTTCCCCTTCATACATCCAACAGAAATGGTATTCCTTGGTTTCAACGGAATCACACAACAAAATAATCAAATTCTATTATACAAAGCAAGCTCTGATTGAAGAAGCAAACTGGTAAAATGTTTAAGTAGTGATACACACACACACATATATATACACACACATATATACACACTTCATACATATATTACTCCTATAGGTCACCCTAACTTTTTATGTTGGTTAACACAACATTATCATTAACATCAGATTGAACATTACGATTAGCACCAGAATAAACAAAATCTACATACCTTTCTGATAGAAAAATTTTCGGTAATAATATGCACCAAGGTCTACATGTTCAACAATGTATCTTTTCACTCTGTCTAGATGTAAAATCAAATTCTCCTTGGGAACTTCTAGAACTGCCACTCCAGCATTCGTACAATGAGAACTCAGAGTTGACTCAAACGAGGCACTTTCACATCCACTGAAGGAACCTGAATTAGATTTGGAAAGGCTTATCTTCCTCTCCCCTTCCCCACCAATCTCATTACGAAAATAAGGGCAGCTCATCACAAGTTCGTTGCTTTTATCATCCCCCTGGTCCATATTGAGACTTCCTTTTGAATTCAGATCTTCAGTGCTGCCCATTGGAGAATTGAAACTTGCAGAATGGGATAAGGGTCCGGAGACGAGTGACGCTACAGCAGCAGCAGATGCTCCTGTTGTTGTGTTCCTTCTTTTAATAACATTATGCCTGTTGATTGCTGCTTCATTTAAATCAAATAAAATACTCTGTACATCATAATGAGCAAAACACTTTGGACAAGTCCAAGGCTTGACGCTATCTTCTGACCTGTTATCTTCAAGATCTGAAGATTTCCCAAGCTCCCCTTCACCTTTGGCATTACGCAGCTTACGAAAAATGGATGAATCTCCTGTTTCTGATTTTGAGCGTCTCTTGAGTGGCTTCTCTCTTTCCTTAAAGAGCCTCAGGTTCTCCCTTTGAGTAATAGGTCCATCGATCACATCTAGAGAGAAACCTGAACCCTTGCTTCCACTGGCAATCAGAAGTTCACTGAGCTTAGTTGTGCCTGGGCTTCTCTGATCAGACTTTTCATCTTTATAGCCCTTTAGTAAGTCAAAAAAACTTTCCCCTGAAGTTCCCTGCTTATCTATTGAAGATGTGCTGCCATACTCTCTATGCAGAGATGGTCCAGATTTAAACGTGGGTGAAATACATTCATCAAAACTATCCACATCAAGCTCACTTATGGTAATGTCGCTGTTGCTACGCTGTCTTATTCTACGAAGAGCTTTCCTTGGGGAACTGGGATAGCCATCAGGCGTAAGAAACCTGGAGTCTAGATTCTCAGATTGTCTGGTCTTGCTTTTAAGTGTGTTCTGGATACTCTTTAACATGACAGAATCACTAGCGTTCAGGTTAACGGAGCTTCCCTGACTCCCAGGACTGCTTTTAGAAGACATGCTGTCAAGACAACTGGCAGTTTCAATATCTTGACTAGACCTGCTTGTTTCCTTGATGTTCTCCTTCCTAGGGGGCCAATCAGCAATTCTTGCCCTGACCCCCATTTTGGGGACTCCAGGAGTAGAGGTAACATGATGGGAACTTTCATTGCGAGGAGGTCCAACTGGAGCCATGACTGCAGATCCTAGGCTGCCATTCTGTGACCTAAAGCGCCTCATGTAGAAGTCATCAGAGTGGACTTTTGTGGTGCCATCTGTTCCAACTGACACCCCAGTGGCAACAGCCCTTTCGGTCTGGGACCGCTTCAAGCTGGTCATGATCTTTCAGTATGTTCAACCTCAGTAAGTTCCAAAAGGAAATACAGTCATTTCGGCTTTTTAAATGCACAGTTCTCTTTTGGAGAATTGTCTCCAAAACATAAAATGGTTGCATGAGATCTTAACCGTGGACATTTAAGGATACAATTAAATGCAAAACGTCTAGAAAATGCAGATATTCGGTAGGTTTTGAAAAGTAGTAACTTCTTTTAACTTTTGCATCTTAAGAAGTAGCCATGTTCCAATACATTCAAGTTGTTTTAACATCACTTGTGCTCCAAAACATCAGAGCAGTAATCCAATCGTTTATGCTTCCTTTAAGCCTAGAACAGAGAAAAAAGGAGATAAAAGCATTATTCATTTTATATGCAACCTCCCTCATACCACAATAATTGTTACACAAAGTTAATATTTCTAATATAGGTATTTTTAAATCTCATTGGCCATCTCAAAAATGCAGAGTTGTGTTAACAGTGGTAAAGAGTTTTCTAGATATTGTTGGTTTGTCTTCTCAAAAAAAAAAACCTTTTACATTTGAATTCCATGCCTAAATACAAAGCTTTGCTTATGAACTGACTAGTGATATTTTTTAGCTAGGTTATTGGACAGTTATACAAAGCACAAGTAGAAAGCTTATTTCCGCAGCTGAAGGACACGTGCAATATCCATTTCCTGTAGAATCTATAAATGAGCCAGATCAGGAATCCAAATTTTTGTAAAAGGTTTATAAACAAAATTACCATTTGTAAGTCTCGTATCCTTGGCTGCAATGAGGTATTAACAATGCCTATTCAATTTTTCCATTAATATAAATAATCATCATACGCTAACAAAAAAGGAAGGAAGCTAATTAGCAAACAGATTAAAAAGCGACAATAGGGAGAATAACATTTACTCTGTTTTAGACAGCCTTATTTGCAAATTAACTGGATAGTCCATAAAGCATGTATTCCCCTGCCCAGATTTCACAATGTATATAAAAACTAAAGCTAAATAGAAACACATACTTTTAAATAACTTGATATGAAAAGCTTCCTTTATTTCCCCAGCTAACAAAATACCATCTGCCACAGCTCCTGTATAATCCAGCTTTACAAAGCTATGAAACTTAAATGTTTTCCCATACCTCATCAGTACCAAAGTGATTACAAAGCATTATACCATCCTTTGAGGAGCTAAAAAAAAACACAACCACAAATATGCCCTTGCTGGTGGAAGACAAAAGCATGAGATTGTCACGATAAAATCTTGCATTGCTGTGCGCATCCTTTAACACAAAGAAGTTAATAATTTTCAAAGGCTGAACCAATTACACAAAATGTGGCCTTTTAAATATTTGCCAATCATGTATGCAGAGATGCTGCTGAACCAGCAGCACACTGACAGTACAGCATTGTCTACTAATCAAGGCTTTCTGATGCTTCTAGGGAAACCAGTACTTCCTGCAGTCTCTTCTCAAAACTGTATAGTACTTTGCTCCACAGTAATGAAAATATCAAGCCAGAGCACTTTCTTCTTCTAAAGACAGCATGTTTTAACTTCACTAGCCATAAACTACACTGTTTTGAAATAATAGCTGCTATTTATATAAAACTGCACATGCAAGGAATACTCAAAATGCAAGCTGACTGCAATGCACACAAGCAGTTACTATCCTTCTGGTTCTGCTGCAAGGACTATGAAATAATAGGGCTTTTTTTATCTAAATAATTACAATAAATTTAGAAAGGCTGTCTACTCGTAGCTGTTACAAAATTACTGAATTTGAAACCACACAAATTTTAAATGTCTTACAGATTTCAAACAGTTCACTTTGAGAAGCAATGAAGCTGATGAAATTTCATCTATAAATCAGAGCAACAAAGGAAAAAAGAATACTCTGCACCTGTACATAACTGAGGACTCTGCCTACACTGTAGCAAAACATTCATACAATAAATTCTATGCACTGTACAGCCCTTTGTAAAGGTCTATATAGACTCGTTTTATAGGGATAATGGAAGAAAACTAAACTGAAAACTCAGAAGAGGAGTAAGATGAGCTACAAGGAAGAGTGAAGGATTAAACTGATGGTAGTGTTCCAAACAAGCAACAGCTGTCTACTTCCACACACTCCTCTCCACAGCCTGTAACTAAATCCAAACTTTCTGCCCTCACCATTCCTCTTCTATCATCAATACCTATGAAAGCAAAGTATATGTTTCCTCTCCCCCCCGACAAGCACTGGTCTCAGAATCCGATAACCCACTTGAAGAAGTTTCTCATTAACTCAAGGGCAGAAGTTCATGCATAGCTCTATAAATTCAAGCTTGGTGCTAACCACATAAACATTGAAAATGCTCCTAGTTTCTGTGCAAGTCCATTCCACCCACCCACCCAACCCCACAGGGACAACTATTTTAAATAATTAAGGACATGTGTGTAGTGTAATCTAAATACATGAATACATGCTACATACATAAAAAAAAAAGCGTTCTGTGGAACTAATTCTTGACCTGCAGCATACATGTTACATTCGTTAGTTACATGACCAGACTGCACATTTTCCAAACAAAGCACTTTCTCCGTTTCTGAGTCAGCACTGAAGATGCCTTACTCTGGAGATCTGCAGTTCCATTTTCTTCATTTTTTTTTTTTTTGCAACTGTCCTACTTCATACGCTGTAGCAGCTGGCATACAGGTGGTGTAAGAAATCATTAAGGACACAGTCAATGGTACACTCTGAAGAATTGAATGTCTTGCCTACGTCTGTGTTGATATTAAATCACCTAAGCTGAGTTTTTTTGAGACTGTAACTACCTTTCTGTTCTTGTTTCACTAGAGTTTCTTGCTCCTGGTGTCTTGTTTGAGACCTAACAGTATGACCTAGAAGGTCTGACTAGCTCCAAGCAAAACAAAGCAAGACCATCATGCATGATAATATTAAAAACTCAGCAAATTTAGATCCTAGTTACACTGTGTAATAAATTTAATGGAAAACAGTAACTGCAATCTGTACTTTGTTGTTTTCTCATATTCATTACTAGCAAAATAGGATAGCAACAAAGTGTGAATCAAACTTTACTTAAACGACCACAAGTTACCAACAACTAGATAGTATTATGCACTGGAAACTCTGCGGGAAGTTAAATATTTAGTCACAGAACTGCTAAACAGACACAAGTTTTAATAGACCACAAAATACGTTGTCTACTGCAATTAGTTACAGCTGCAAAATAGGCAGTATGATACCTACCTTCTACAAATGACAGCAGAAATTGCAAAAAGTAACAATTCTTATTTTATTACAATTTGACATGCAAAAATGTATATCATTCATGGTAGAGCTACACATGCATTCAGATAAATGATGATGAGGACAAGCTAACATAATCAGCAAAAGGACGGCCTCTCCAATTCATCTGAACTTACTGAGGGAGCCAACAAAACACGCAGATAAGCAGCTACATATTTAGAAGACAAATAAAAACCACATGAAAAAACTCCAGAAAGAAACACACTAAAATTTAGTACTGATTATAGCAATTAAAAAGCCATTAAGAGAACAACTTGGAAAACCAACAATCTGCTTATCAGATTGCACGTAACAAAGCAGGCCTGGGATCTGTTCAAAACAGGTCTCAAATCCTTAGGACAAAGTACGGTCAGTACATTTTAAGAGAAACAGAATATTTTGTATCTATTTTCAAATCACAATGAGTTACAAAGAAATCTGTTTTCATTCTATCCCTTTCTGTTTCTACCTCTTTCATTAGTTTGTTCCCTCCTCCACAACTGGGGTTCTAGCTGTACAACAGCCTGTTCTGATCAAAATTAAAGAGATTGGAGATGAATCCCAAGAGAGATTTTCCATTTTACATCATTTTTAAAAGGCAGATAAGTCAAGAGATCTCGATTTGCTATTCCTCACACTTCAAGTTAGTCAACAGGAAAATGAGGATGACCTAACAGTAAGATTTCATCCAGAGGCCTTTGAATTAAAAGAAGCAAATATAAGCACTTGATTAAGAAATGCCTGGTTTAAATTAGCTCATAATAGTCAAAGCACAAACACAAAATATGGCACTCCAATCAGTCTCTATCGTGGATTCAGGCAGCAGAATAAAATAATCCCAAGTGTACTTCTTAAATTGAATGGAAAAACAGAGATTAAACGTGATGTATCAATTCAGAGACTTTCTACCATAATTTCCTAGATTTAGTGTAAGTGGGATCATGCTCTTTTCCCTTACAAAGGAAATAGCGACTTGACCCACAAGCAAGACTCAATTGAAGAGATTTCATGGTTACTGTTACCTACTGGGATTAAGGATTGTCAAATCACGGATGCTAATGATGCTAACACTCTGATTGTGACAGAGATTGATTTGCGGGCACTGAATTATTTATGACTCATAATGTTCAGGAAGAAAGACTTCATATTTCACCATCAGCCTTCATTAAGAAGTGTCACTTTATAATTTAAAAAATTTGGCGATGAGTTTCTTCAAACTCTAGAAAAGTCTCACTTTTGCCAAACCTCCACAACCCCTCTCTCTCAACCTACTCTTTCCCTCATCCCCAAATATCAAAACAGTAAATTATGATGATGGTAAATGCAGCCCTTTCAGAGATACTCTAAAATACTGAAAACTGTAGGATGGGGAGCCCAGAATAGCATCTTGCAGCAAGCAGCTTTGAAAAATGTACATGAAATCATCTTCATTTCACAGACTATACTGAAATTTAGCCAGCCTAGGAAACTCCATATAACACCGACAAGTTACTGGTGGTAACTCTTGTTAACTTTCACTGGGAAAAGAACTGGCATTGCCATAAGAGCTTGAAACCAGCAGCTCCTCTGAAATCAGAAAAACAAATGAGATCAAAAAGTGCTTTATAAGCAAAAGCCCTGCCTATTTCTGTCACCAGCTCTTGCTTGAATTGTGTATCAGTTCAAATCCTAGGAGGAAAATATTAATTTATCAGCCAATTAAGTTACTATATGTACAAAATAACATCTCCTTTCATAAAATGAATTTCTCAAGAGAAAAATTCAATTTAACCTTAAGAAACACTTGGCTTTATGTGGTTGCCTATAATTAACTCGATCCTTTTCTTCCAGGACTACCTTCATCATTATAACTGAAGGAAAGTTAAAATGCTTGTGTTTCAGAAGGAGATTTTACCAGTTGCAAAGTTATGTGCAGAACAGTGTTTGGTATTTTATTAGCTTATCAGTTTTATTTTTGTTATACTGGAGGAGTTGCTGGTTTGGGGTTAACTGAATTCTTGACAATCGTTCAGATTCGCACAGAATGAAAGACAGATCCCCCTAAACTTTCATTCCCCTCCAAAACAAGGTAACCCTGCCAGCTCACATCTATGTTATCTAGAAGATTTGCCACTGATCTACACGTAAGCAGATCTGCACTTCTGCCTTCTTTTCATGACTGTTTCATTGTTCCCTGACCTTAGGAAGAAAACCTCTAGTCTCAGGAGATCGAGTGCCATCTGTTGCTATATGCAGAAGGATCACCTAATTGATCTGCTGAGCTGAACACTGCTTTATTCTTAGCCCCATTCTCTGCTGACTAGTTCGAACTAACATATATGAACTATGAAAGGTTACATTGATTTTAAGAGGTAACAGGAGTTCATTTGAAGTTACTAAATACACCCTACTGTCAGTTTTTGCAGACTTGCAGGATGCCTTCTGCTTGCTCTGCCACACTGTGGAACAGCTGGAGGCTGAGCTAAAAATGCTGTAGCACTCAGCAGCATTTGCTAGCTCAGATTTCGGGCCACCTTCATAACCCAATGGTCAGCCCAGAGCCAGCCCGGCTCTCTGCAAGAGATGACAAAGTCACTCACAGTAATCATGTTCACTCTCAGCCAGCGGTAAAGTGCTCATAACTGAACAGGGTGGTAAATGAGATGCACAAGAAGCTCCCACATTGAGACTGGCGTGGCAATGCAGGAAACTGCAATTCTGTACATTTCAGAATCTTTTGCTCAGTAAACACTAGGATATCTCAAGCCAGAATTACACCTTGTTTTCATATTGATTTTGTGACCATTAATCCAGAAAACAATATCAAAATACTCATATGTACAAGTAACTGCTGCTGAAGCAAACCCTTTAAAATGTCCTTTTAATAGAGAAAGGGAGGAGGAGGGAGAGAAAACAGCACATAGTGGTTCCTTCTGCAACACTCATGTTCCACTTTGGTACCAGCATCACCCACATAATGAAATAAATGCAGAATCCCTTTACTGGAAACTAATTTATGTGAACCAAAAAAAAAAAAAAAAAAACACCAAAAAAGATGCTTAGGAGTCTGATTGTACTCTACACTGTAGTATGCTCCTGGAAAGAGATGGTTAACAGCAACAGTTTATTTTTGACACTACTGCTTGCTCTTTGAGAAGCAATTCTAAACCAGATCCAAAACATGACAGTAAAATATTCTAGCTCCCAGGTACCACCTCTTAAGAACAGACATTTTCAGCACTGACAAAGGAGAGTTCTACTAACACCTCTGCACACATCAACACACACTTTCTTTTTTAAAGAGATGTTTCTCATCTGTTTCTCTTTCAGTTTCTTCTTGTTGATACACTGCACCCCTTGGTAATGGTTCCAAAGAAGCAAGCCCCAAAAGAAAAGGGGTTGCAACTTGCTTGCACGGGCTTCACTGGAAGTCACCCCCACCTGACAATCCTGAGATATCCCATCAAAAACAGATGCAGGTGTAACTCTTCTCAAGAAAGGGAGGCTGACAACATGGAACTCACTATCTTCGGCATTTTTGCTTGAGCAAAAACTGAGCAATTCAGTTGCTATTCCTGACTGAACAATGCCTTATCATAATATTGTTAGAAAGCAGGTAGCCCCACTTCTGGAGTCGTTCATAAAAAGCAACTTTAAAATAATTACCTAACTTTAAGGAGCATTTATAGCTTTTATGAAGGCAGATGTTGGGTGTTTGTTTTTAAAGAGAAGGTTGAAAAATGACATCTCTTGTGACTATCACATTACCTTACCTTAAAGAAGCTCTAATTTCATAGCTAACTCTTTCAATATAAAACACTACTGATGTGACTTTTGCACTCTACAAATCAAGGAAGCCATAGAATCATAGAATTACTCAGGTTGGAAAGGACCTCAAAGATCATCAAGTCCAACCGCAGCCTAACCATAGTACCCTAACTCTAACAACCCTCCGCTAAATCATATCTCTGAGCACCACATCCAAACGGCTCTTAAACACATCCAGGGATGGTGACTCAACCACCTCCCTGGGGAGCCTATTCCAGTGTTTAACCACCCTTTCTGTAAAGAAGTGTTTCCTAACGTCCAACCTGAACTTACCTTGGAGGGACAAGAAATCTATTCAAAAGAAAAAAGGCTTCTCCATCCCACGTTTGTTGTAGCTAGGTGGGATGAAGATAGGGATTTCATCCTTTCCCAAAGCTACCTTGTTACCACTTTTTCCTCCTTTCTGCTAATAGGAGTTCCTAAGTACACTTTCCCAAGATCCTCCCACATCAAGATGTATGTGTGAACACAGCACCTTATCCCACATGTACATCTCCTGTCACTCCTCATTCCTCCTCCCTGGTATCATAGGTGATTCCTTTTCTCTGTTGAAACCATCTACCCAGATTTTGCTCTCCACTGGCACGCCTTCAGATTGCCACACGAAGCATTTCTAATTCCCACAGTGCCAATACCTCTCACTTCCCTGATGTGGCCATGTTTCTTCCAAACAGTCCCACAGGTCTCCACAGCATGCAGTCACAAACCATCGTACTGCTCCAAGGCCAGCTGCTGGCACTCCAGCCATTCCTATGGTCCTTCTGCACCTACAGTGCCTTTAACAGTACTACTGCATGGTAAAATGTAAGAGCACATTTAAAGCAAACACCGCTGAATTTTCACTGCAAGTTTCCATAGGTAATATTGACTTACTAACCTGGAGCAGACTCTACAGCAGAAATGTGTTAGCTATTAACATTATTCAAGTTTTGGTCAAATAAAGGCAGCTTAAAAATACAGATAACAAAAATGATAGAGCAGGCTATATGGTAATACAAGGACTACAGAAAACAGCAGACATCTTCTTAGCAGTTCACATGTTAGAGCAGATACGGAAGCATGCAACCCTCCAACAATTCTGCAAGAATTGTATTATTCCCCATATTCTTATTTAGATACTAATCTTCAAAGATAAAAAAGGAAAAAAGGAAACACATTTTATGTAAAAGCAAATATAGTTTCTGCCAGCAATTTACTTTCTCATGTTTTCTGTTCTTCTCATACTTCTCTTAGAACTTAACTTCAGCTTCATCTGCCTGCAATCACCTATTGAAACAATTGACAATCCTTTTTTTACAAGCTATCTTCTCATCCTTTCATAGGAACACAGTCAGGCTGCCAAATTAGCTTAATTTGAAATAAAAAAAAAAATCCTCTAAATCACAGTCACCACCACCACCAAATACTTTACTACTGCTGCTGGATTACCATACTATTTTTTGGTACAGATAGCTCTGATATACTCCACCCCAAAGAAGCAAAGCGAACAGGGCGTGCAGCCCTCTTTCTAAAACCGTGTTCATGTTTGCTGGAGCCTTCTTGCCACACACATAGAAAGAAAAACTATAAACTCAGGAAATAACATTCTTCTACGGATGATTACACTGTTCATATAGACATCACAGTGAGCAATTCAGAAAGTCACTTCCTGGTGCTCGTGGCATCCCCCCTTATTCCTCCAATATAATAGCAGCTCCTAAAGCAACAACTCTGGGATCTTTGTTAGAGGAATATGTTTACTTATTCGCTATGTTTGGTTCCATTTAGAGCTAACCAAGGGGATCATCTCACAGACCAAAAAGGAAAATCATCTTAGGCTAAAATTTATCACACATGCTGTACATATCTGAACTTATAAGGCACCATAAATCCCGAAAAAGCACTAGGCTTCTAACTCTTATATAACACAAACAAGCATGACATCAGAGATCCCTGGGGATAATTCACTATATGGATCTTTTCTCAGAAACAGTAAAGAGCTTTTTGTTCTTTGACAACCTCACGAACCACATACTTATTTTGCAAAATAGCATCTTTTTTTGTTATAGAGGAATAAACAGCTCAACCTCCACACAGCGCTATGCAGCTTTTCTAGTTGATGTTCTTGTGGGTGCTTCCAACATTCTTTGAAACCGCAATCAAAAACAAACATTATTTTAAGCAAACATACGCAGAATTTGGGGGTATGCAAATCTATTAGAAAAATATGGATGGTGATCTGTAAACAACCAAAATGAATTTCTGAACATGAGGAATCCGGTAATAAAACTTAGAAACTGAGAGGGCTGTGTGAAGCTTTCAATGTAAAATGCAAAAATGAAAGATGGATAAATCAGTCAGTACCTCTAAAAAACTACCTGGGAACAGAATACAAGTGTTGCACTGTGCTAATTGCACTCTTTTTGCATCTGTGAACATCCACAGAACACAAGATAAATATGAGGTATATCAAATATCTATTCTACAGCAAAAAAACTTGCAAGTCCTAAGAAGGGTGAATAAAACAAAGCTGAAAGAGGAAATAAAAACCCTTTCAAAATACGCAGTTACTCAGCAGAAATCTACATGATGCATGACTGAAATACTGATGGCTTAGAAAGTAATAAAGTTAGAGAAAAAAAATTGGGTTGATTCATTTCTTGTGAGCACTGCGCTAGGAGTGGACGTGCAGGCTGGATTTCAGAGGACTTAAATAGATTAAGAAGTTTTCCTATAAGGAAAATCCAGAAAGGGTCTTTCACTAACCAGAAATACTTTCTTGCACAGGTATCTCTATAATGACCAACAGGCAGATGCCAGCCTTTCATTTGTTCCCACAAATACACGACCCTTTCCTATAGCTTCTATGATGGAGTATAAGTTAGAATTATTGAAAACATCCAAATAGGCAGCACTTAATTTTCTGTAATACCTATGTGAATCACCTACAACAGGCACACAGTTATCTCCTGTAACTACAAAGGGAAAACAATATCTAGGCGGACATGAGTATCAATTGCTAAAGACACTGTGAGAATTTGTGCAAAAGCCATTGTGTAAAGCTACCTAAAGCAAAGCGTAATACCAGGGAGAAGCAGCATAAACAATTCTGGTCACGAATCCAGGCAGCCAAGCTGGCAAAGCAGGCTACAAACTGAAAAGAGCAAGCAAGGTGGCAGTGACACCTAAAAAACACACTCTGCAATTTAAATAAGAATCAGCCTATTACAAGTGCACATATGCCAGCAGTACTGGCACTTCACCCAGACATCTTTAAACATAAAAGGCAAAATTTAGGTGGATGGTTGGCAGTTGCTATTTATCTTGAAGTGTAAGCAAGTTCATGTCTGTCTGACCAGCCCACCTGTCCACGCAGATGCACCTCAGGTTTCACTACACCATTTCTTCTACCAACCACCCTTCCAGATCAAGTGATATTTTTGTTTAGAAGCTTTTGTCTCTCCTGTAAAACACTTATCACTGGAAGAAAACTCCCTCCAACACTTTCTAACTGAATCCCAAACACAGTCCAGCACATCAACTTGAGTTTTTTTTTTTGCATGAAAAACTTTGCAAATACCATGCAAAAGACTTTTTGTGTTATGTGGTTTTATTTTTACAGCTATGGTCAGTAAGGGGAAGTATCTACATCTGCTCCTGGTTTACATGCATGCAAAACATTTTATAAAATGAAAACAGATTTGAAATCATTCAGATTCCAACACTAAACCTTCAAAAGCAAATTACCTACAGAAAGTACATGTGTGGGTGTATTCCTGTTTCACTGCATCAACAGCCTTAATCAGCCTTGCATACTATTTCTGATTATGGTTCATTATATAAAATCATGCTGATAACAGTTCAGCAAGAATGTTTCTTAACCCCTTCTGAAAAATGAAAACAGAAGTCTTGCACCAGTTTCTACCCTTGAGATGAGCACATGAGGAAGGATTTCCACCATCATCACTGTGTGACTTTGTAAAAGGCTCCAAAGCCAACATTAAGTACAGGCATTGGTTTGAACTCTCCATTAGCACAAAGGCTGTGGCTTATCCCTGCACCGGCTACAGCTGCACAGCAACCCACAGCTCCCCACAGAGCCTCCATGAAAAGATGATCCTGAAGGCTTAGTGCATCTCCTCTGCATCAGCTGGAGACATCTCTGTTCTCTATCTGAAGGACTTGGAAGCAAAATATGTCAATTCACAGGGCTCTATTTTCTTAAGCATCCATGCTTGTATCAGGTATTTATATATTCTTGTATCACTATCAAACTGGAATTTTATCAATGTCACATTACCTGTTAGGCAAACTAGTATCTGAAAACTACTTGATAATGTCAGCACTTGTTTAGCATCACAAGTATTTTCTTAGTATGATTTATAACAGGACAGCTATTGTACGATAATCACACAGAAACACAGAACTGTAGGGGTTCAAAGGGACATCTGGAGATCCCCCAGTCCAATCTCCTGCTAAAGCAGGTCCCCTACAGCAGGTCACACAGGAAGAAGTCTAGGAGGGTTCTATGGAATCTCCCATGGAGACTCCACAGCCTCTCTGGGCAGCCTGATCCCGTGCTCTGAACCCTCAGAGTAAACATTTTTTTCCCCTCATGCTCATATGGAATTTCCTGGGCTCCAATTTGTGCCCATTGCCCCTTGTCCTGTAACTGTACACCACTGAAAACAGCCCAGGCCCCATTCTCTTGACCCCAACCCGTCAGATACCGATAAGCACTGATAAGATCCCCTCTCAGCATTCTCTTCTCAGCCCTTTCTAGTAAGGGAGATGTTCCAGGCCCCTCATCACCTGCTATGATCTGCTCGTTACATTTCAAAGTCTATCAGGTCTTGATTTCACCCTACAAACAGGAAATGTTTTTACAACTCCTTACATCAAGGAAGCTTTGCACCATGCTACCACTACTGTTGAAATGAACTCATTTGCAGGGGAACAGAATTCTAAGGCAGCTCTTCCCTAGTGACAGCCTTTAAGAAAAATGCTTGTCTATCACAACTGTTTCAGTAGCTGACTGAGTAACTCAAGAAACGTGTGCACTGTTAAGAATTCACCAAAAAGCAAAATTTTCCCTTAGTTAAGACAACAGCAGCCTATTTTGACAAGCACCCTTTGGCAGAACATACCCCATGTGAGGGGTTGGAATACAGCCAAACATTGAATGCCACACACAAATCAGTGCTTCAACAGATCTTGGAGATAAGAATACCAGCAGAGTTCTGCATTTCTGTTTCTGCATACATGTAAGAACTCTTTCCTGTTACTGCTGCTCCATTAGTAAGCGACAGAGCATCAAGCTACAGCCTTTGAATCTAATTTGAAACGTGAAAACGCCTCCTGTGGCATAAGACCAAATTTACTCCTGCACTGCCATAGCCCTGGTGAAAAGGAAGATTTGCAACGCACAGAAACCAAGCAGACGGGGAAATCAGAGCTCTTAAAACACGGTTTATTCTGTCAGGGAAGGAAATCCTTTTCAATACTTAAAGAAATTTAAGTCTCCAGAATTCTACACAAAGATGCCAGTGTAACTAAGCTGACTTACAGGCACGTATGTGTTGGGGGAAGGCGGGGGGGAGGACTGGGAATCAGGTTCTGTCAGTTCACTTTGGGTTGCAGCTCTCACTAAACCTCCTTTAATCCTCAAGCCTACCGTGAGCACAGCAATGTGATTAGAGCAGATGCATCTATTTGGAGAAGGTCATACGCAGAAAAAAGCTGTAACATCTAAAAAAATAAATGTATATTGCTTTGCTCTGTTCTTTTTTGTGGTGATTTTTTTTTAACGCTTTGTCTTCCACCCTAACCATCCAGTCATCCTTTAGCAAATTCAGCAAGGCAAAAAATTGATTTCTGAGTGGTCAGATGGCTCAAAATAATAACAGTTTCAAAACTGTCGAGCGAGCATAGATTTCTAGGATCATACAAGTACTTATAAACAAGTTTACAATGAAAATATCTGTATTTTCTTCCAGTTTTTCTCCTATTAAAGAAATTCTTGTATAAATAGCTCAAGAAGCAGTTGAAGTTCTTCACTCAGACTTGTACAGACTAGGAAAATACACCACAGAAGTGTAAGATGCACATATATGTTGTTTCTATCTTTCATGTTCCACACAGAAAAGACATCAGTTTGCTGATTCAGAACTGCTACTGTTATGCTCTTACCTAAGATTTATTAAACTATTGAGTGTTATGAGAAAACAGCTGAAAGCAGTATATGCTACTTATATTGCCATCTCAGATAAAAAGCAATAGGCAAAACCCTTAAGGACTGCTATATTTGCAATGCCTCTAAGTTTGAGTTACAAACTTGGCTATTGCTGACTGTCTTACAAACTAATCTCCCAAGCCAACACGCTACCCCAATGAAGGGACTTGGTAGGGGGAAAAGAAAAAAAGGGAAAAAAAAAGAAGAAAACAATTGCATTAGGAAAAGATGCCAAGAGCAGGCGTAGAGAAGTACAGACTACTGCAGCTTCTGGAAACTAATTTAATTTCAGAACTAATCTGATTTCCAAACACTCATTTAAGACCTATTGCTCAGATGTCACCTATTGGCAAGGCTGTTTGTAAAAATCACTAAAATAAGGATTTTCATTTATTTATTTATTTGCAATTTGCAAATGTATGCAATCATGGTAAGAGGAATGTATCTACAGCTATTTTTCTTCATCACAGCAACAGTCTAATAAAAAGCTTTTTCTCTGAAAGCCTCATCTGTCTTTCCCCTATTTAAAAAATGAGCACATATCTTGGATACTCTCTGAATTCCCCACTAGAAGAGACTTTGAATCTCTCTTCATTTATTATATACGAAGTCCACAGAAACTATACTCAATGGGGCAGCATCAGCTATTGTGAATGTCACTCTGCCTGCTGCTCCTCAACAGAAGACCTTTTGGCAAAGCCCTGCAAGATAACAGTAAGATGAAAGCCAAACAGAAGAGTGGAAAGGTACAAGATTACTTTGCCTAAGAGGATCTGAATAATAAGAAAATAAACAAAGAACAAAAAGGACGTGCCAGAGGAAGACAAAAAAGCACAACCGCTTTTTTACTTTGTCCACTCATTCACACATCACAGCTGCAAGTGAGGTTAATAGAAAGCTTCCTTTTAAAAACAAATGAAAGCTTTGATTTCTAGTTGAAAATTATGTTACATACCAAGCTAAACCATCAACAGTACCTATCTCAAGGAGATAAATCTGCATAACCTAAATGTTACAAAGCTGTGCACTGTTACTATATCACAGTCCTGTTTCAGTAACTATAAGAACACTTAGAGATGTAGACATACTACAAATGAACCATATGAACAGTGGGCAAAGAACATACTGATATTGCCATTTTTCAAACCACACTGTTCTACAATTGGCATCATAATACCTATTCCTACAGAGCCATTGCATTACCCTGCACTTCTAACTCTATTTTACTCGACTTCAAGGAAAAACCTACATGTCACTAACATTTTCCAGTTTACGGACTAAATGTGACGGTTATTACTCCTATGAGAATTAGGTTTTACTGAGCTTGGTTACATCTGAGACCTTTGAAAACTATTAATGCTCCTAGTACAGACTCAAAATAAAGTTGTTTTTTTTTTTTTTTTCAGGAAGATAAGAGTATTTCATAAGAGGGACCACAGCAATATACTCTCTCTCTCAGCAGAGGACTATTAAAGCATGCACACAAATATTTACCATCCAGGCATATAAATGAGTACGATATTGTCTAAACACCTACTGTGAAAGACAGCAAACAAAAGTCTGTGAAAAGCAAGCTAACTACAGGTTTGGATTTTGCAATTAGTTTTGATTTTTCCCTACTGCATTTCAAAATCTGTTGATAATTCAAACAGTGAAGCAGTGTGAGTACATCCAAAAAGATTAATCTCCTATTTTCAAAACTGGCACAAAAAATTAAGTTCCTAAATAGAACAGGTCGTGATTTTCTTTTTTTCCCCCCTCTCCTATTGATTGAAACAGTTATGTATCAACTCAGCAGCTGAAAAATGTTAAAACATCATACAGTCTTATCAACGCTTTTATCATCACTCCTATGTAGACGAGGCAAAAAAAATAACATCCACATTTCTGAAAAACATAGGAATTATTGAGTGATGAATTACTAAAACAAAATCGTCTTTTGAGTTGCTAGTAATATATAAAGAGTGTAACAATGCAGTGAGTAGTCTGAACAGATGCTGACTGATGAGAAGTGACAGCAGTTAGTGCTGTATTTCTAGGATATTGATCCTAACAAATATTATTTTAGTTCAACAGCCTAACTTCCAGCTGAGAGGCAGTATTAGCACATAATTCCTGCAGCTAATGATCAATAGTTAATCAGCAGAGGAGAAAATGAGCAGAGGGAAGGCTTTGGGGCATACAGAGAAGTACCAGATATCTTGTAATGCTGGCGCATAATGACATATTGGCATGAAAGAAGAAAGGAGGACAAAAAAAGAGGTCAGGTAAAGAAGAAAAATATGTAAAATTTTTTTCTGCATTAGTTAGATATGTAAATAATTATCGTCATTCATACCTCATCATTTAAACCAGGATGTATGCAAACAATATATTACAATGAAATTCCACTGTTAAAATCAATTCGCATACAGTAGAAGCTCTTGAAAAAAACTCCTTTGAACTCCTGCAAGCTTTCAGAAATTATTTAAGTCTTTTCTTTCCAAAGACTCACATATTTTCAAGCAAAAGGGTTATGAACACAAAACTGGCAAACTCTACAACAAAACGCAAAGCTCTTACAAGTGGTTTTGAAAGCCTTGATTTGGGCAAGAGGAAGGAAAACATGCAAAGATTTTTCTGGTTATAGCCATAACTGCACCGTGACCTGACAATCCTTTCCTGCAACCTTATCTATCACATACTGCCAATAACCAGGAATGTCTTTTCTGAGAGCAGTTTACTGGTAGAACTCCAATAAAAATCAGACTATGTATTTCCACTTTTATATGTCAAGAGTGTAACTAGGATGAAGATTACAGGCATTCTATTAAGTTTTTCTTGTTGTTGTTGTTGAGTTTTTCTGGGTTTTGTCTTTGTTTTTGTTTGTTTGTTTGTTTTACTTTTTCTCTTGCCAAAATAAGTTTTAAGTCAAATGATTACCTAAAATAATCACTTTGTACACACCTAATCCAAACAGCATATATTGCTGCGCCACAGAAATAGGGCGATAAGTATCACATTCTTTAAGCAAACAAAAAAATACTTATGGCTAAGGAGCTCATTATGAATAGACCACATTTCTGGCCAGAGTACACACTACTGTGGTATGCAGCATACTATGCATTGCTTCCTTGATGAAATCATTAGGTAAAATAAAAGTAGACTTCTTAGCAGTATGGATTTCTCTTTAAGATCTAAATGTGTCTTTAGAATCCTTTTTATTTATAACTAGGAAGAAAATACACCAACCACTGACAGAATCTATTGTGAAATGATTCACATGTTCATTTTCCATCTAAGAAACAAACATATCAGTTCACTCAACATACATCTATTTTCAGTGGTCTTCCCATTACTTCAAAGCCAAAGCATATTTCCTTTTTCTTCAAAATCAAGAACCAAAGTTGATCAATAAATCCATGAAATATTTGATGGAGCTAGGTGTAATCCTCAGTAGGAAAAAAAAATAACTAAGCCCTAGAAATACAATTACCATATGGAAGTGTGCACACAGCATTAATAAATCAAGAATACCTTGGGGGATTTTTAGTGAAGTTGTGATGGAAAGTTTAGTCAGTGGCTCTGATGATCTGCACAATAACCAATATTCCTTCCATGCTCTTTCTCAAGAATGCACATAGGAATATATCACAGTTTTTTTTTTTTTTTGCTACAGACTGCAGAACTATTCTGATTCATTTATCAAGCCAAAAATAAAAATAGAAACATGACAACCATGTATTCGATGCAAGATGGAGCAATTAATTCCAAATGTAACCTCATCCTCCATTATTTCCAAATTGTTTTTTCTTTTTCTACCCTAGTAAATACAGAAGCAGAACGCATTAGAAATGAAAGCAGAAAACACTGGTTTGTCCATAACCTCATACTAAATAATCTAAAGAACTTCAAGAATAAGGTACCTGTCTCATGCTATGAAACCACGTATTTTGATATACTGCAGTAAATGCACGTCTCTGCATAGTTACTCATTATTTGACTAACCTGACAAGATTCAAAAACAACCAGTAACTTGCTTCAACAAACAAATCACCTTACTGTGTTATTAGAACTTAATAAAAATGATACTGAAATCATATTACAGTAATGGGGGCATTGCTACAATGTATAACATACATCCTTACTCTCAGGTTTACTTTAGTGCTTCTGTACCATGATTTCATCATTGCATATCCACTATATGTGACAGGAGATAAGAAAGTTCTTAAGTTGTAAAGTAGTTTATATACTCACAGCTATGTGGATGAAGAATTTGTAGTAAGAGGAAAAAACCAATGAAACAGATCATTAACACATTTTTCCCCTCTACCTTTTGAAGAAGTGTATTATTTGCTATGGCTTAGTAATTGAGAAAGAATTTGCTACACAGATTCAAGAGATTCAAGTAGAAGTCCTATGCACCATTAAAAACTGCGGAAAACTCACGTGCAAAATTTAAGTAACAGACAAACGTTGGGGCCATCATCCATTTAATACCTGAATTAACAACACACTAACAGCTTTATCAACCACATTTGTACCCAACATCCATAGCTCTGACAGCGAGACAGAAAAAAAGATTCAGTCTACACTTCTCTGAACTGAATTGTTTCTACAAGTCCTTACAAGCTAAGAACTTAGAATTCCATAATTTACAAGGTCCCGGAGGTGCCTCTGCAAACCAACTATTTAACAAATGTTTACTATGTGGTAACAACTGCTTTGAATTTACAGAAGTTGAGCCAGTTTGAGAGCATCGATCCTAATTACCCCTCATACTTTTGCCAGAAAGAGCTGGATCATCAATAGTGATCTCGTCCAGTCTTATTTCTCAGCTCTGTATCCGAATAAGAATCCCCCTGCTTAGTACTGTATTGGTCTGAGTTGCTTTCTGGTACTGTTATAAGCTTTCTGAATATCCCCATGTGTATCAAGCTTCTCTGAGAAAGCAGGAAAAAAAAACCTGATAAAGTTGCAGCAGTGTCCTGTCAAATATAATTGGTTGTGATTTACCACTCAAAGAAACAGCAGCAGTTTAGGTGAACTACTGGACTAGGAATAAGTAGAGGCAAATTAAGTAGCCTGTATTCTGCTTTACATCGTGTTTTCCTCTCCTATTTTTAATTTCTTCCACTAGTTTTTTGTAGGATTTCTTTTTCCCTCCCCAAATTGGATCCTAACATTGATAGATCAAAGATAACAGAGGAGTTACAAAACCACAGGTTTAAGAGCTACAGAATTCAATTTCCATGTTAGTTGAAGCAATAAATTCCTGAAGCCAGTGGTGTTTGAGAAGAGTGAAGGAGGCTGAAAAGAAAGACGGACAAAGAAAGAATGTGTGATGGTACAAATAAGACTTGCAGGATGGAAGGAAACCAAACTGTCATCTACTCCCCACAGATCCAATTCATGTTACCAACAGTTGCCAAGGCCAACAGGCCCAATGTGTTTGTACAGGACTCAGATTCCCTTCTCCCCAGTTGAAATATCCATAAAGCCCTCCTCCAACATCAAACACCATAGCTGTTACCAGGTCTGTAGATACAACCTGCTCAGCCAAGCTGATGTGGCCATTCAGGACAGGCCTAGCTTTTGCCCAAGTGTTTCTCAGTGAGCTTTTGGACTTGTCTCCCCTTCCTCACCGATGGTTTTTACAAAAATGTGCTAAGTCCTGATAATTCTGCCCATCCCTCTAACAAAACTGAGAAAAACAAAGGAGGAAAAATAAAGGAAAAGGACTGAGGGATGAAGAGACTGGTCACAAAAGCAGGAACCCCACGCTCAATGCAGATCCATGCAAAATACTATCCCAGAGGTGAAGTGGAAGACCAGGGAAAGGATTTACATTGAACGCATTTATGTACATCAACAAAGACCAACGATTTAGAAAGGAATACCTGTCAGAAGGTAAGCTAATGTCACCAAAAATGAAGCCTAGGAAATGTTCTCAAGACACGGTGGCTTTTCACATGCCTTTAAACGTGAGGCCACCAGTTCCTAATTGATGGAAGTGAAGGAGATCCCACCCAACACCTGCTACAGCAATTCGGTTTAATAGCAGCCCTTTACCAGCTTTGACAATTACTCCCACACTCCCCCCATGAGAGACTAATGGTTTACTAAAAATAAAGCAGATTAGCATCTACAGTGAGCTGCCTGAGATGCACCATTTGACAGAAAGCATTATTAATCAACCTTGTGGTATGCTGATGTCCAGGCTTTACTTCAGAGCATTTAATCTAGAGATTTAGATGGCTCCTTAAAATGGTGGCTTGCAGGATTATTCTTCATTCATTCTGATAGGATGATCTACAGCCTGTATCCTAGCAAGTAGTAATAATGCTTATACTTTTGTAGAGAGGAATAATTCAGCAGCAGGTACTGAAGTTTTGGGGGCTCAAAGGACGAGAGGAATTGTAATTTCCCCTGGATTATTTCAGTGCTACCAGGACTCTGCTGCATTACACTGATAATAGCACAGACCATGAAAAGTTTCCTCAGAAGTAGCTCACGTCAAAATCATGTGAAAATTAAGGTCTTTTTTAAAACACCTCTTTAATGAAATGAAAGCGTGCATTTGAGAGTTCATTATTATTCTACTTTTCTCACACCTCTGTGTACATCTTCAGACAGTGAGTGGAAAGAGACATTAAAATAGCAGAGGCCTACCTGCCACTAGAAGCTCCAGAGGATGCTCTGCTGCAGTGGAGCAGAAGCTCACGACACGCTGATGCACACTGCAAACTCACCTTCAGCTCTCCTCAGAGACCTGTTCTCCATTGCTGTGCCCATAGACAGTGCCTTCTCCTCACCAGGATGGCAAAGCACTCTGCAGCAGAGCCCATCCTGCTCATCAGTAACTCTGGCACTCAACTACTGGAGTCAGCTGGTGTCAGAAATGGGACTCACAGGGCTGCAAGCCCCTGAGCTGCTGTCTTTGCCAGCTCAGGCTCAGTTATGCTGCTCATTCACCTCCCACAGCTGATGTGTAGGCTAAATGCAACGTGGTGCAGCATTTCAGCCCCAAGATGTGATTTTCAAACAGACTGAAGGAACGTTCCTCGTGCTACAATACCCCATTCGTGATTTAATAATGATTGCCTATTAAAAAAGCATCATTTTTCAAGACACATTTTCTCTACTGCCTTACATTTTACCTCACAGCTAGCAAAGATTTTAGCTTTATTTCCAATATTTTAGTTACATTTCCAATATAAATGTTTATTAAATATAAAACCGTTCAAAAGTGATCAAAACCAAGATAGTTAACATTTAACATTTATACATCGTGGAGAGAGAGGCTCTTTCATTACAGGAAAGCCTCACAACAAAGGTATCACACAGTAGGGATTATTTATTCTACGTAGGTTTCAATCCCATGGCAACAATTAAGTTATAAATAAATAACTCAGTATTTGCGCTTAGGCAAGAACAACCAAATAAACTGCATTTGTATGATGCTAATGTCTTTTGGCAGCAAGCTGTTTATTGATCTCTTCAGCCCTGATTAACATCACTGAGGCAACTTCAGTTCAAGCTATGGCACAGACTACACACGCTTCTCATGTAAATTACGGGACTGAAATTTTAAAGCTAAGTTCTACATGTGATTTTCCTCTTTAAATCCTTTCCATTAAGAGGACAGAAGCAAAAAACAAAACAAAAACAAAACAAAACAAAAAACCAACACCAGAACAATAGAAAAACAACACGATTTAAATGACCTGCAAGGCTAGCATTTATATATTTATATCTCCATAAAAAGATATTTTATAGAATAACTGTGTAATCTCCGTTGGAACAGACTGCATTTCAGCAGAGAGGAAGAAGTAATTTAAGACCAAACTGGCAAATGTCAAGTCTGTTACCACAAATTTCTTTCCAGAATTGTGTGGAAAAAAAATATTATCAGCTTGTTTGCAATAAATGTTTCCCACATGATTATTTAGCACCCATGAAAAATCATTCGTTGGTTCTAAGGGTTGTATTGATTCCAGATAATCTGCCTCTGCTTCTGCCTCATGAAAATACTGCTGGTACGTGCAAAGAAATTCCCTTCACTATACTTTATAACCATCCAAAAAGACATCCCCCAGTCCTATTTTGCATAGGAAAACAAATAATTGAACTACACGCATAACAAAGCATTTTTGCTTAATATCTGAATAAAAGTTAGAGAATCAAAAGAAAAAAAAAAAAACCTTCACGTTACTGTTTAACCTCAAAGTTCACTGTAACTGCCCACAAAGAGAAAATGTTCACTTGGACTCTGATGAGCTGGCTTAAGACATCAATCAAGCACCATAAGAGGAGAATCACAAAATCATAGAATGGCCTAGGTTGAAAAGGACCACAATGATCATCTACTTTCAACCCCCCTGCTACGTGCAGGGTCGCCAACCACCAGACCAGGCTCCCCAGAGCCACATCCAGCCTGGCCTTGAATGCCTCCAGGGATGGGGCATCCACAACCTCCTTGGGCAACCTGTTCAGTGCATCACCACCCTCTGTATGAAAAACTTCCTTCTAATATCTATCCTAAACCTCCCCGTCTCAGTTTAAAACCATTCCCCCTTGTCCTATCACTCTCCACCCTCATAAACAGCCGTTCCCCCTCCTGTTTATACACTCCCTTCAAGCACTGGAAGGCCGCAATGAGGTCTCCCCGGAGTCTGACCATCATAAAGAACTGGCACAGACAGTAACTGGGAGAAAAAGTAACACTGTGATTGCTTAGATACAAAGTGCTGGCAAGCTGCTAGAAACACTTTCTGAGAGAAAGAAACAAAAGCCAAACAACAAACAAAAAGAGAAAATCCAGCCAGAATTGCTACAGTTGCACTGGCAAATACAGTATAACTAAATTTTTGGAGTAGGCTGGCAGCAATGAAAAACACTTGACATACAGCAGATTAATTTTCATTTCTGAAGCTGAGGATTACATGACTCAGCCTGTATTCATCATCGCTAAGAAGACATCACTCTGCTGCTGAAATGTCAGCTCCTCAGCCTCAGCACCCCCCACAAATTGAAGTGCAATGGTTACTTTCTTTCCTACAGAAATAACTAAGCATTTTTGGCTTAAATTCTAAATAGTTACGTCCTTTCTGGAGTTTGAAGTTAAGCCAAAACAGCGCTTTCTATCCACTACAAAGTCATACAAAGAAAAACAGATGCATTTCCTGTCGCCGTATTCTGCTCTGCTCAACCAAGTTGTGGATTGTTTTAACTACTGTGAAGTTTGGTAAACATTTGTGTTCCCCTTCACTTTCAGAAGTCAGTGCCAGAGACAGAGTTCAGTACATAAACACAAATGTTTGCTCATCAGCAAACACGTATTGTTCATTACTTACAATTTCTAGCCCAGCACACTACAACACACAAGCAGATAACACGCACAGGAAGTTGGAGGAAATTGGAATTGTATTTCTTCACTTTTCTTGGACAGGTATTTTAGACCCATAGTTCTCACTGCTGAAAAGCACACTCAGCGAGCTAAGTATGCAAGCTGCAATATGTCACAGTGTTATGGCTACATAAAAACCAGAAGCATTTCAGATAGTTTACAACTGTACTTTTTTCAAGGACTGACAACAGACGCAGTATCTCATGTGTCCTGTTTTTCTGTTTGTTTGGGTTCAGTAGAGATTTACACATCGATATGCACTACGTCATGGGTTAACTTCACAATAGAAAGAAACAAGGTGCTATTCCTAAATACGTCCTCATGTTTACCAATTCAATATTTTTGTCCCAGAAAAAAACCATTAACAGAAATACTGTATTGCCTCTATGCATCTGAGGAGGCTTTATTCTACATACAATACACTTTCAAACATGAACAACAAAGAAGTAACAGAAAAAGAGGAATCCTCAGCTTGCATTTAACACTTGCTTTGCATTGTTATGGTAACTAAGTATCTCTGGAAGGGAAAAAAAAAAGATTATAACAGTGTAAATCCTCCTATAAGTTCTGTAGATGTATACATCATCCTTCACTGTACATTCAAATGAATGTAGGAAAGTACTGCTCTAAGCCATCACAAACCCTTGGAGATGTAGGTAAACATTTCATAGTGCTGGTGAAAACATCAAAGTAAAGTCAAAGTAAAATTGGATTCCTCTGCAAGAAGAGAAGTTGCTCAAATCAACTGTACAATGAGACCCTTGAATTCCCAAATGCAGGTATCCTTTAAGAGACTTCCAAGGAGCACGTAGTTTCTCCAGAGCCCAAAGCTGAAAAAGGCCATGAGAGCTTAGCACATCTGTAATGGAACAAAATGACTCTCTTGCAGGATACTACAGAGGGAAGAGGGACAAGGCAAGAACTCTCTTCCACCCTGTGAGTTTCCCCAAAAAGACCTGGGGAAGAAGTTTTTCTTGTAGTCCAAGGAGAAAAATCTAGTAAACAAAATACAAAGCACACCAAGAGTCTTTTTTTTTTTTTGTAAGAATTGAGACTAAGAGTCAACGAGATTTGTTTGAATCTGTGTTTGTCAGCAGTTGTGGAAGGGGACAAGAACTTCCAGAATTAAATAACGCCACCACAAATATTTGTTTTAGACAGCCCAGAATCATTCTGAGTGTTTAACAGGGCTAAGACGGTGTCTTTTTTTATTATTATTATTATTATATTAGAAACATCAGGTTTTAAGTTTTCTATCTCTAAAGCAAGTTTCAGAAACATTTTCATTAAACAAATATTAGTAAACATATCTGCATAGCTACGCAAGAGGAAAGTTGCTCAATTTCCTGCAGAGGGGAGTTCAGGTTCACAGAATGGTCAATGAAATAGTAGGAACTGGAGAGAGTTCCTACATCTGCTGCTCTATTGTTTCAACTCTTGAAAGTCTCTCTGGGTAAATGCAGACAACTCTTGAAGGCTTTCAAAGATTACCATATTTTGGGGGTGGAGGGTGAGGGGGTAGAAATCACTTAAGATAACGGAGGAAAAAAGGCACAACCCTTACAAATTTTTCCAATTATAGTCTAGGTTCAAAGAACAGTATATATTTTAAATGCACACACAAAAAGTTCATTCTTGGAAGTCATTGGATCATTTTTGCTAGAATTTTCCTGGCGTATTTGGACTCGGGTGAAATACTTAAGGGATTGCAGTTAAGTACTTACAGTAAAGACTCTCAAACAAAATTAAAACAAGCAATGTTAACTAATTTTGCAAAAACTGTGACGTCAAATCATTAGCGTCGTCTACAAAGTCCTGTAATAACTGTTTCACCTATACCAAACCAGCAATAAAATCCTTCAGTAGGGGAAAAAAGCTACCTCTTTTACTGTTTCCAGCACATTCTGTCATCCAATCTATCTGGGGTCTTAGGATGGTTTCAACATACTTGGAACTTGCACTATCCCTACTGTCATTCAATATTCCAGCTACAGAGCCATCACTGCAAATGCAGTCAGCTTTTTCCAAAACATATAACACTGTATGCTGTAGGTAAGGTTCTGCCACAGACAGTATATTTAAGGCAAAAAATAGGTAACATATCTAATTGTGACCATTAAGATACTTCAGCAGTTGGAACTCAGACAGAAAAATGCTAATGGCAAATACAACCTTGAAACACAAAAGTAAGAGACAACTATTAATAGAAAGCTAATCTAATGTCTCACTTTACATAATACACAAAACTGCAGTAAAGCCAAAGTTCACTAACATCAGCAACATACTTCAGGGCTTCATCTAGGCTGATGGTGAGATGCATAAAAAGCTCTTGGAATTTTAAAAACATTTTGTATCTAGAAGAGTTTACCCTTCAAGACCTTGGAAGAAGTTTTTAATTAATAACTTGACATTACCAAAGGGAAGATTCTCCTGACCATTCATGCAGCCACTGCAGTTTTGCCCTTTTCTCCTCTTTTCACAGCAACTACATTGAAAATGTAACATTTGCATCTTTACAGCAGAACATTTGACTCAAATCTTAAACAAAACGTACAAATTCCAAAGAACAGCCATTCTGCAATCCTCACTGAGATTGCAAATACACTCCCACTCTGCATTCTTTATAGCACACTTTATTTTGCAAGTGGATAACTGAGGAGAACGACAACAACTCAACAGTGGCTAACGGCAGAGGTAATGAGAGCAAGGTTTCTAAGTACTTCCAACTGGGAACCGAGCTTTCAGCTAAGATACTACGTTACTGGACCCAAAACTGAAGAACAGAGAGCGTCAGATACTCTCTCTCACTGGGGTTCAGAAGATCACCATCACTGCATCAGCCACCAACTCAGATGTATTCTTTGACCATTGATATACGTTTACTTATCGCCAGCATTTGTGTCAAATCTTAAAACCCACAAGTGAGGCAGAGTTCAGGAAAGCCTTTTAGACTTGCTAATTGTTTTTTTTTTTTCATTTTTTTAATTTTATTTTTAATGCCAGCTGTATTTGAAAGGGTGCATTAAGTATAGGACGGAGCGTTCAACTTGTCACCCTCTTGTTTGGTGGTCCAGGCAACTACATACACATAAAATCACGTTGAGTAGATGAAGCAATGCCCCCTGACTATTAAAGACCTAACTCAACCTATTAGATTGTTATTTGGTAACTTCAATTTTCCCTGAAATTACTAACTGACCCAGGCTCCCCAAAGGCACAATCTTACAATGCAATTATTTTCAAAGAACTAAGCTGATTCTCAAAGCTCTGGAGAGAAAACATCAATATATAAAAACATGATACCAAGCAATAAAATAGCTTCTGCCCATCACTGGGATTATGAAAGATTTCATCCTGACTGTCCACTCTCAGTGCAGTTCCACACTACACGTAAACGTTTCATTGCTTCCCCTTCAATTCACAGTGTATTTAAAAACAACAAAGAATTTAGTTGTAAGAATTTTGTCAGTGATGACAAAAAATTCAAATTTACAAACAACCTGAATGATTTTCTCCCCTAGCAGAAGAGGGAAAGGCAGTCTTCCACAAAGAGAAAAAAAAAAAGTGAAACCTTGAAGATGGAAATAAAATAATTGCTGAATTACATAACATAACAAACTGATTTCCTGTGACGGACAAATCTCATCTAGGCATATTATTAAATTTCTGCTCATGAATCATTGGAAGGTTTATTATCTATAACGATCAATTAAAGATATGTTTCCAAGAACATTAATGTGTCACGTGCTTTAAGATCAACAAATAGATTTTTAGAGCTGTGTTAATAAAACAGTAGTTGCATAACTGACTTGCCTACATTAGTGCAGAAATGTAGGACTCAATGAGGCTTAGTGAATATCAGATGAGAGAGAACTCCTAGAGAGATAGAGAGGAGGTGAAATAGTTTCTGATTCACTGAAGGGAAAGGAAATTTCTTCAAATGACAAAAGAAGAGTCAATGAGCTTCCGTAAACCTGAAGTCATTCTTCTAAATTAAGAAGGGCCAGACTCATTAATCTAGCAGTCCTGAGGCAAAAGCTTCAGTCCATCCAGAAAGTAAACAGAATTAGATGGATGCTTTAAGCCAACATTGTGGAATGGTGCTGTCATCCTGTCAGCTATCAGAAGCTATAACCACTTCTACTCTGCAAAAATGAAGTCCCAAGGAGAGCAGGAGATGGAGCAAACAGAGAGCAGAAAAAACTGCTGGCTCCAAAGGAATCACAGGAAGTTTCTCATTGCTGGAATTCTAGATTAAAAAAATAAACTGCAACAAACTCTTAGCAAAGAAGACCCTGAAACTTGAGACACAAAAATGGGCCAAATTGAGGCAAAGTAAAAAATACTCATAATAGAGTCTTCATCTGAGATATCAGAAGTAGTCAATACAGAAAACACCGTCTGTACTATGCTCTACATCTTTTTGTATGTCTTAAAGATCCAGTACACAGATCACACAAAATTCTTGCATCAAAAAGTTTGCTTTGGGAATATTTTTGCCTGATACAGTTTTCAAGAGGAATTAGCAGATTCTCTGACAGTGGAAGAAAAAAGTAACAGATTCACTGCCAAGTGAATTATGAAGTCCCTTACAGCACAAAGTGATGATGCTAAGAGTGACTGCATGCCCTAGCTCAGAAGGAACCACAGGTGGCTGGTCTCTTCCTTCCTGTCTTCTTCCCTGGCAGTGCACTCTTACATGCCCTTGGCAGCTAAGCTCAACTGACCAGTGCCAGGCCACTGCTTTTGCAGTGGATCCAGGATTCCAGATAGGACCCCAAAACGTCATTTTCCATTCCTAGGTACAAAGCACAACACTATAGAATCACACATTATTTAACGTTCAAAAAAAAAAAAACCACCCTCTATTTTTAGAATAATGCTCAAGTTCAGCACAGCAACGCAGGAATAGAAATTGCTTTTAAAACAAACAGTACAAATGCTCAACAGATGCCAAATTACCAACAGTTTCCATCAACAGAATTAACTTCATTTCAAACAAAACATCTGAACACAAACTGGAAACCATACAACATTCACCAGAAAAATAACAGAGCATACTATATACCAGTTTACTGACTTGAAAAAAAATGTACAGACATAAACATAGCACAGAACCATCCCTTTTGGAAAACTCATCTAACTCCACAAGTTGGAAATGCTGGTTGGCCCATCCAGCACTGTATTCTAATAAACAATGATATTTTCAAAGATTTCATCAACCATTTCAGCATAATCCATCCTGATATGCAACATTAGGAATATATCTGTAATACTAAAAGCTAGGACATCAGTATCATTTATCATGAACACTGGCAAATGCTTGCATTACAGAGCCTCATCTTAGTTGTGAGCAACTTCCAATTCAAGCAAAAGCATGTATAGATTTTGATTCCTTAAAGTGATGTGGTAACAGTTAAAAATTCTTCCCTACATATCGCTCTCGTCATTTCCCATGTTCCAGCACACCAGATTTCTGACATCTACTGCAACTCTTGGGAAAGAGCAGAAAAAAAACAACTAGTGATTGAAGATGACAATTCAAGACCTTTCCAAATTTTGTTAAATATTCCATTTAACCTTTAAATATATAACCTGCATAATTGTACTTCTGCAGATATATATGCATAGATACTATGGTCACACACACAAATGAACAATCCATGTGCAGTTAGATACCCCACTTGGCTCACTGAGAAAAAAAAATGTTGAACCATAAGAAAATTTTGGCCAAGACAGACTGGGCTACAGCAGTTCTACAACATTTTCAGTACAGTATTAGCAAATCTCTATGAAAAATAATAACATATTGCCAAAGAGGAGGAAAAAAACAGTGTCAGATTTCACCAAATATGAACTCATACACACAAAGACAGTTTCAGAACCTCTCTCTCTATTTATCACAAAAAATTACATAATTTGTAAACACACGTTTCATGCATGTATTTCCAATGCTAGTTAGGCAATGAAAAGGAGAATCCCCCAAATCTGGTAAGCGCCTTTGAATACAGCATTCCATGGAAGCGTTCCAAGTAGACGGGTATGAGAAAAAAATCAAGCATTCAACTAAAAATCAAAGTAGTTTCATTCCTTTTTGCTCTTCATTTTGCTAGTATTTCAGGATGATTATTAACACTTATTTACAAAAAGCTCAATTAAAAGTTCTGGCATGGATCATAATGTCTATTAAGCCATTTGCACTGAAACAAGAAGCTCTCCCTTCTCATTTTTCACCTGTGCTGTGAACTGCACTGTGAGTAATGACTGCTGGAGAAGACAAAGTTAGAGCACCAGCACTATTGAACTAAATTCCCTTGTAAAAATGCTACTTATGAAATACCATCATTAAAGCCACCGCTGCATTTATTACTAATCTACATATCTTCCGGGACCTACTTACTCCACAGCTCTTCATGACAACAAATGAGAAGAGAACCAGAGAAATAGCACATAGGGTGGTGAGTTTGTTAGAGACACCTTCGTACTAAACTAAGAGCTCAGTGAATATCAAAACACTGAGGTCAAAGCACAAACACACCACTTCATAACAAAACTTAAACAAAAGTAGGCAGCTTTGGGGCAGAACAGTGTAAATATAAGTCTCATGGAACAAAATGAGAAAAGAGAAGATTTTATACAGGACTTTTTTGAAAGATCTAAGCTCCATACAGATTGTGCACACACGCAGCCCTCAGGACAATAAGCTCTTCTGTGATGTTTTAATGATACCATGTTAAAAAAAAAAAACCAACAAAACACTGCATAAGAAGATATGCCAGAAGAAATTACGTGGTAGATAAAAAGAAGTGGACGGAGTTTCTGATTGTAAGTACTGCTTTTCTTTTAATATTACAGTGCAATTTCAAAATGCACTCAGATTAAACTATTCTGAAGAGTGCAGAAGAAATATCTACT